>NC_084480.1:271891066-272491066 GCF_030035675.1 Rhineura floridana | reverse complement strand
GGCTGATTTAAAATTGCCGGCCATAAGGGCAAGCCGGGGGCCACAGTATAGGATCCAGAAAACCACCTAATAAAGAAAAACCGCATCATAAAATGAGTCTCCCCAGAAACCGGGCAGTCTGCCAGCTGGGAAGGGGCACTTTCCTTGAGCAGCCTCTGCTATACTTCTGGCGTGTTTAATTGCGGGTTCATATCCAGCAGTTGTTAGATGGAGTTGAGCAATGTCATCTTCTAATGTCTGCAGATCAACTGACTCTTAAAAGCACAGGACTAGTGGCCTGTAAAACAAGGGTGGCCACCTTATCTACAGTCAGTTTGCAAACTAGCTAAAGAGAAGATGCAAGCAAACGTGCAGCCTGTACATGATTACTGCAAAGTATTCCCTTATGTTTATTTAATTTACTCAGAGAAATATGACGTGGACCTATGCACATTTACTTATGAGAAAATCCCACCGAGTGTATTGTTACTTCTTCCCATGGAAGGGCGTCCATGATTGCGCCCATACAGCAGAATCCCAATTATGTTTACTCAGAATATCGCAGGGTTTTGAAGAACGTATTTGGGGAGGAGAAGCTTGACAGTGAAAAGAGGGGATGAGCTCCCTGTGCATTTGCGGAAGTGAGGTATTTTTGGAGGTGAAGTTGCAGCACTAATTGGGATCCCTACTGGCTCCTGCAGCCTCCTTTCTGCCTGTGGCTGCCACCTGCCCTCCTCAAAAAGCCTCTGCTCTTTGTCATTACATTGCATAGCTCCAATCCAAATGGCCTCCAACTGATGGCCACATGTTTCTCCCTAAATGCTCTGGGATGAAACATCACCCACAGCGTTCACTGCTTGCGGCTGCCATTTTAATGGTGCATGCCATAGAGGCCACCATTATATGATATCTCAGAATATTGCTACGTTATGACAGAGCATCTCCAAACTTTCCTGGTTTGCAAAGACAGTGTGGAAGTGGAATGGCCTTTTCAGTACATCCCTTAATAAAAGCATCCCCACAGATGGCTGTCCAGCTGCCAGATAGCCCAGCACCTCTCTAGGTACTTGGTAAATGAATAGAAACAGTTGGTTTAAACTAAAAATACACTTCAGTATCAAGAAGAGGAGTCTACTCCTATTTCACCTTCTGTAGTGGGCAAGGGACCCCCAATAGAAGTGTCTCCTGCATTGGCTATGTTCCACTCCTCCACAGCTGGGGGTGGGCATCTACCCTCCGCCCTGGGGGCCCTGCCCTCCCCTTTCGGCCCACTTTGCCCCTTTTGGGTGGCATCCTGAGATTGAGCGTGTAGCCAGGTCTATTCCCTTCCGCTAAGGCCCCCCCCGGCCTATGCCCTGTTGCAGAAGCCAGGGGAGTGCCTCATCCAGAAAGGAGAGGTGGTAAGCGTGAGGGAGCACTAGAGGGGCCCTGGCACCTTCACAGCCTGGCCGGACTGTGCCCTCTTCTCACCCTGCACCCCCCAGTCACCAACCAATTGGCTCCCCCGTACAGCCCCAGACAATCCAGGCCTCCTGGGCCACCAAGTGACCTAATGGGGGGTGTGACGGGGCTTATCTGGGTGTACCTAATGGGGGGTGTGACGGGGCTTATCTGGGTGCACCTAATGGGGGGTGTGACGGGGCTTATCTGGGTGCAGGATAATAAAGGTGGGAATGCTTCTTTATCGAAAACAATGCGTTTAAACATAGAGGAGAGTGTCATATACAGCTGTGTTGCAATTGCGCATTTGCTCTGTTGTGGTCTAGCTCCTACTTTTAAAAGAAATTTCCAAAATCTGTGCTCAGCCTCTGTTTGAGAGCAAAGGTTATGACAGCCAGGAAAATGTCTTGCACAGAGGAGGCAGATAACGTTACTGTTCTCCTTTATCATGAATGGGGGTGGGCGTCTACCCTCCGCCCTGGGGGCCCTTCCCTTCCCTTTCGGCCCTCCTTGCCCTTTTTGGGTGGCATCCTGAGCTGGAGCTTAGCCAGGTCAATCCCTTTCAACTAAAGACCCCCCCACAGCCTATGCTCCATTGCCAAAGCAAGAGGGAGGGAGTGCCTCCCCAGAAATAAGGAGTGGTCAGCTTGGGGGTCCCTAAAGGGGGACCAGCACCCTCACAGCCCAGCCAGACAGTGCCCTCTCCTAACCCCGCACACCCCGGCCACCTACAGATAGGCCCCCTTATCCAGCACCAGCGATCCAGGCCGCCTGGGCCAACAAGTGCCTACTTGGGGGGGGGTGATTGGGCTGGAACCCAATTTCTTTACTATGGGGTGAGTAAGGGGCAATAACCTTCCCACCCTCCCACAGGGATCCCCCTGTAGCTATCCTACAAAGAAAGCAGCCACAGGGCCGCGTTGCCTGAGTAGCGCCGCTGCCGCTAGGCCTTGCCGCCGCTGTGGTCAGTCGCTGCTGCTGTCGTCTGTGCCGCGCCACAGGCTCTGCTGATGCCTCCTGCCACTGCTGGAGGGACTCCCATGGCCGAGGGCTCCCTGCTGCCAAACTGCTGAGCCAGGGGCCTCGCCGCCACACCACACTGCCCCGAGAACGAGCCCTAGGAAGCCACGTGCACTGGCGAGCGAGCCGACACCGCCAGGGCCTGGCTGCGTAGGCTTCGATGCCGCCGCCAAGCTCCGCTATGCCCAGCCTCGCTGCCGCTGCCTCCCTGTCTCCCGAGGGGGTGTGGGGGGGCGATCGCCGCCGAGCACCTGGCCTGGCCTAAGAAAAGCCTCCGGAGGCCCACGTGCGAAGCCAAAGGAGCCGCGCCGTGCCGCTGAAGCCGAAGCTCTGTCGCCGCCAAAATTCAAAGGAGGGCGGGAGGTTGGTGGAGTGGCCTTAAATGGCCTTCAGCCACCCCGCCTCCTTTCTGTGTGTTACGCCGGCGCGCCGGCGCGCCGCATACACACACACACACACCCCTGATGGCGGCCTGTGCTTCGGCAGCGGCCGCAAGCTCGCCCCTTTGCCTGGCATTACCAGGCACGGAACGGGATTCTAAGCAGGAGCGTATTTACATTAATGGCCCAGTTCTAAATATATTGGCTTGGAACAGAGATCCATTTCCCCCTCCACTTTGTCACAGCAAAGACAAAAGGAGAGATTCATTTGTCTTCAGTGGTACTGATTGGCTATCTGGCACTGTGATATCATAAAGTTTCCTGTGAGAGCCCTGTTCAAGTCAAGACACTCAGTCAGAACAGAAGTCAGAAAGATGAGTGAAAAATGACCCCGAAGGTGTGACTGCTGATCAGGACTTCCTTCATTCCAGGCTCAGACAGGGCCCTGGGCTGGGGTTTGGGATATACAAAGTAATACTAAAGAAAAGTGTCTCTGAGCATGGGCAGAGTGCTTTTTCTTTACCACTGAGCAGTAACACTATTCCCAGAAACTTTAGAGCAAGGCTCTCATGCAGCATGAGCCCTAATACCTTTTATTATTATTATTATTATTATTAGCATTTAAGCTGTGGATGTGTTAATCCTGCACTCTGCTTTCCCTAGTTTAGTTAACCTAAATAAAAATCCAGTTTCCAAATGTAATAATTTTGCCCACGTTTTTAGCTTACTTGAAAACTTTGGGCAGTATCCAACTATACACAAGAATTTCCACTTTTGCAATGGAATGTCTTCTCCCTTTCCTCTCCGCTTGCACGTCCGTGCACTCCCCAAATCTGCTCCGGAGGGTTGGGGAAAACCCCAGCTTTGTTAGGTAGCTGCAGCATGGTGATGGTGGGACTAGAATGCTAGTGCCCATGCTCAAAGTAGGAAGATGACTGCAAGTTTGAATGTGTTGATGCATATTTTGTTTTGCAGGGTCAAGGAGTTTATGAGAATTTGAAGTGAGCTGAACCACTCTATAACCCCTAACAAGGTTTTGTGGAATCTTGATGACTCTCCTTTTTCATCCTTGGATCAGGTGTACAAGAGCAGTTTTATTACTTCTGGAATGTGGAGATCCAGAGAAAAATACATACAGTGCCTTGCAAAAGTAGTCAGACCCCTGAGCAATGCTCTCATATTACTGAATTATAAATGGTACACTGCAATTTCGTTCTGTATATTTTATTTTGAAACACAGACATTCAAAATCAATTATTGAAAGGTGACATAGGTTTTATGTTGGGAAACGTTTGCAAGAAGCATAAAAAACTGAATGATCACTGTAATGATCTATGTGACCACAACCAGGCAGAGAAACTGTAGTAGGGTCACCATGCCATCTATGGCTGTACAGTTGGCATTCGTAAGACATGGAGTGTACATGCATATGGTCCCTTTTTCACTGATATCAACCGTAGGCCACTAGGCCAGTGAGGGGGAAGGGCCAGAGGCGTAGTGGAAAAGCATGGCGAGTGGGTGTTTCTGTTACCCTCAGGCATTAACTGAAACCATGAGGATGTTCATATGAGCACTCCTTGTGAATACAGCAAAAGGAAATGTGCACAGGGATATGGATAATTATGCCAATTACCCTAGTTACTAGATTCAATCGCTCTAAGTGAAGATTTTGATGTGTATTGCTGTTG
Source organism: Rhineura floridana (assembly GCF_030035675.1). Taxonomy (NCBI): domain Eukaryota; kingdom Metazoa; phylum Chordata; class Lepidosauria; order Squamata; family Rhineuridae; genus Rhineura; species Rhineura floridana. The sequence continues at coordinate 272,486,559 of NC_084480.1, read as the reverse complement.
ATGAGTTGAGATGAGAGGTTTTAATCTCAAGATAATAACCCTGATTTAACAACCTCTAAATCTTGTCTGTGCACACAACTATGAACACACATGTTCTGAAAAAAAGTTTACAGAGCTGCTCTGCATTTGGCTGAGCAGATGTTTAAAGTATTATATGTATTGTTCATGCTTAACATTTCCATTCATTTAGCAAAACTAGGTGTGCTCTTTTCAGCATGCCACCTACTTTCTTTGTTCTGATAATACTGAGGATTTTTTAAGAGAAGAAAACTAAGCAAGAAAGAAATGGTTGACAATTTCTCTTTACGCACATCCAAGCCATTGCATGCAAAACCCTGTTATTATAAATACTGCATTACGCTATCATAAATAATTGATTTTTGTCACAAAGCTATTTAGAGGACAAAAAATGGTCTTCAAATGTGCAGAAGAATACAACATAATTCGTTTTATTCCTGTTACTGTTGTTGCAAACACCTTATGTTTACAATACTTGCTCTACTCTTCCTACACAAATGAGCTTTGGAAAAGATGCTTCATTTTTCTTTGAAACTCCAGTCCCTTGTCTAATCCATCCTTTACTTATCTATTTCAGTGGGACATGTTGACAGGTACTCATATTTATTTATTTATTTATTTATTTATTTAATTCAATTTTTATACCGCCCATAGCAAAGCTCTCTGGGCGGTGTACAACAATAATAATATAAATTTACATTTCAATTTTAAAACCACATAATCATCAAATCAACAATTAAACAAACAGATGAAACATGTAACTGACATATACAACAATAATACAGATACTAAAATATTAAAAATATTAAAAATAGTAAAATGCCTGGGCAAAGAGGAAGGTTTTCACCTGGTGCCGAAAGGATAGTAAGGCCCCCACCTTATGGAACTCCCTCCCACAAGATCTATGGCACGCCTCTTCCCTAAATGTATTCCATAAAGCCTTAAAGACCTGGCTCTTTCAACAGGCCTTTGGGATTTCCGGGGAGGGTTAATTGTTATGACTGAATTGCCTCTAACCCTGTACTAGTATTATTCTCACTGCTATATTGTTTTTACATTGTATTATTGTATTTTATTGTATTGTGTTTTAATTGTTTACATGGACGTCGCCTAGAGTGGCCAATGGCCAGATAGGCGACACAGAAATTAATTTTTATTATTATTATATTATTATTATTATTACCTCGTCAGGAAGGGTGTTCCATAGTTCGGGGGCCACTACCGAGAAGGCCCTCTTTCTTATAGTCGCCTTCTGGGCGTCTTTCTGAGTAGGCACCCGGAGGAGGGCCTTCGATGTTGAGCGTAGTGCACGGGTGGGTTCATATCAGGAGAGACGATCCACCAGGTATTGTGGGCCCGTGCCGTGTAAGGCTTTATAGGTCAAAACCAGCACCTTGAATTGGGCCCGGAAACGTATAGGCAGCCAGTGCAAGCCGGCCAGAATTGGTGTCACATGTTCCGACCGCTTGGTCCCAGTTATTACTCTGGCTGCTGCATTCTGCACAAGCTGCAGTTTTTGAACCGTCTTCAAGGGCAGCCCCACGTATAGTGTGTTGCAGTAGTCCAATCTTGAGGTTACCAGGGCATGGATAACTGAGGTAAGATGTTCCCTGTCCAGATACGGGCGTAGCTGGGCCACCAGCCTAAGTTGGTAAAAAGCACTCCGTGCCACCGAGGCCACCTGTGCCTCAAGTGACAAGGACGGGTACAAAAGGACTCCCAAGCTACACACCTGCTCCTTCAGGGGGAGTGTAACCTCATCCAGAACAGGTCGAACATCCAACTGGTCAGGGGATCCATTTACTAACAGCATCTGTCTTGTCTGGATTGAGCTTCAATTTGTTCGCTCTCATCCAGTCCATTATAGGCCTACTTCAGATATCATGGGATCTTTGAAGGCAATTCATGGTTAGTAACTATTGTTTGCCTGATTTGGATTTCATGGCAAACTATAGTTCTCTTACACCAAGGGTGGGGACTTCCAAATGTTGTTGGACTATAACTTCCATCATCCCTGATCATTGTCTATGCTGGCTGGAGCTGATGAGAGCTGGAATCCAGCAACATCTAGAGGGCCACAGGTTCCCCATCCTGGATTTATACCATGGAAAGAAAGGAGACAAAGCTTATGAGCATAGGAGAAGGAATGTGAGAGGAAAGAGGGGGCAAATTCATGAGATACTTTTAGTTGCTGAACCATGGTTTGGCGATTCTGGAACCAGGACATAGTGTCAGAGCTATTCTACATGTTATGCAGAATAAGGTGGTAGGCTTGATTATACCATTTTAAAGTGCAGGTGAGAGCTTGAAGAGGGAGCATAGATTAGTGTTAGAACATATGCTTTGCATGTAGAAGATCCTAGATGCAATCCCTAGCATCTCCAATTAAAAAGGATTGAGTAGCCAGTGATACAACAGACTTCAGTCTGAAACTCTGGAGAATCACTGCCAGTCAGAGTAGATAATACTGGGCTATAAGGAAAGACAGTATGAGCACATATGGCAGCTACTATGAATACTCACTCACATGAAGAACTCCCTGCATGTAGTAAAGTAACATGTCAAGAAGAAAGATTTAGCAGAAGGCTTTCACCGCTGAGCTAGTTTACTACAAGCAGAGAGATTTCTACATGGGAAAATATTCCAAAATATAATACCCACCAACCTGTAGTCTGCAGAGGTATGTGCTTTCAATTTACCAGCTTATTCTGTGTAATAGGTAAAATGGTTCTTATTTGCACAAAAAGAACATTTACATCAATTATGTGATACCTGTTCTTGATCAATATGTCAGATTGTAGATGAATTATTAAAAAATTAGCTAGCTTACTTAAAATTCCACTTATAAGGATTGACAAAGGGCCTATATAGCTAACACACTCATGATTTTCCTTTGGCTATGACCCCATTGTCCGCTCAATGGTTTGGATTCAAACTCTTGTAGGATAGATTCCAAATCAGGGAAGGATCACCACCAGGACCCAAACGAATATGGCAAGTAGTTACATGAGTTCAATGTAATGTAGACATGTTTTATGTACATGGCTTCCTCCCATGAAAAATAAAGACCTGTGTTTGAAACGGATGGGGACTTTAAAAATACATAGGAAGATGCCCTATACTCAGTCAGATGATTGGTTCATCTAGCTCAGTTTTGTCTACAGTGACTGGCAGCAGCTGTCCAGGGTTTAGACAGGGAACCTCTCCTAGCCCTACCTGAAAGTGCTGAGCATTAAATTTGGGACCTTTTCCATGCAAAACACACGCTCTACTACTGATCTGTGGCCTATTCCCAGTTTGTGATAGAGTGGAGGGGAAGGGAGTGTTAGCTAGGAATAGACAGACTGGTCAGTTTTCTCTCAGTTTCTTGTTCGTCCAATCTTAAATTCAGTTTGCCACATTACTGTATTTTTTTTAAAGTCCTCACAAAAATTTGTCAACAGTGTAGTGAAAATTCACCCAATGTACACATTTCTGAATGCACATTTGACTACTAGGATTTTGCCAGGATTTTTTTTTTTTAAAAAAATACTAATTTAGTGTATATGCCATTCTATAGCACATTTTGCATGCATATTCAACATATGCACATATGCAATCAATCAGAAGCTACCTAAGCGGAAATACATCAAAGGAATTAGAATAGCATCGCTATTGATAAGCCTTTCATGTGACCCAGTGTTGTCTCAACTAGAATTGACTTCCACAAAAGATAACTATACTATAATTTAAAGCAGAGATGGGGAATGTTAGACCTGGGACCAAATGCAGTCCTCTAGGTCTCTCTATGCAGCAGCACTCAGGACTCTGCTCAGGCCACCCTCTTTCCTTGGCCATACCCCCTCTACCCACAACATACTCCTCACTGGCCCTCCTCCGTGTCTTTCTGAAGTGCACTTGACTGATTGTAATGTGTTCTTGAACGCTGGTGATTCCTTTTCCTTTCCTGGATGGAGGTGTGTGTGTGTGTGTGTGTGTGTGTGTGTGTGTGTGTGTGTGTGTGTGTAAAGAGATGGCTTTGAATGTAGCCTACTGTAAATGTAAAATGTACTGCCTTCAAGTCGATCCCGACTTATGGCAACCCTATGAATAGGGTTTTCATGAGGCTGAGAGGCAGTGACTGGCCCAAGGTCACCCAGTGAGCTTCATGGCTATGTGGGGATTCAAACCCTGGTCTCCCAGGTCATAGTCCAACACCTTAACCACTACACCACACTGTACAAGGGTGTTGCTCTGCTCACGTTTGCCTCTGGCCACACCTACGTTTGTCTCTGGCCCCCAATGACTACTGGCATGTGGCCCCCATAAGAAGATGCGTTCCTTGGGCTGATAAAGGTTACCCATTCTTGATTTAAAAGGGTTGCACTGGCTGTCAGTTAGCTACCAGGCCAGGTTTAAGATTCTGAGTATGGCCTGTATCCAGGGCTTTAAATAACTTGGAACCAGGCTACCTGAAAGATTCCTCCTGTCCTGCCCCACTCATTCGTTATGATTGTCTGAGCTGCGCATCTGAGGAGTACATCTGGCAATTAGCCAGGTAACTATGGCCTTCTTTGTGGTGGCTGTCAGACCCCTACTCTGGGTCTGGTCTTGTAATGGATCTCTCCCACTGGCCCCAGCACAGGTCTCTCATGATCCCACTACTAGGCACCACCACCTGACACTCTGTAACACAATACTGCCCTGAGACTGTGCTTTAGTCTCCTCCTCCGATTGCTATGTAGCGTCTGGGTGCACTTACAGGCCACAACCCCCCTGTATCTTTCTGCCTTTAAAGATTACAGCCCTGGGTTGCTTTGGATACCTGCTGCTGTTACACTATCCCTTCACTGCTGCCACCATCGATATTGTTCCCAGCTTTAGTATTTGCTCTGCCCACCCTTCTGGTCTATAATATCCCAGCCAAGGACCAGACGTGTTGTTAAACCAAAACTATTTATTTAATAACACAAGGAATAAAAAAGATTACTTTTAAGTGTAGTCAACATGTGTGTGGTTACATATAATAGTTTTCTCTTTATATATCTTAGTCCTAAAACCTGCCTCACTACCCGCCTAAACACAAATCCACCCCTCCAAAACCCAGAACCAGGCACAACTAACTCCTCCAATAGTCATTCTCACATTTATACCTTCAATCACCCAGATGCTCAGCCAATCACAACTCAGCATTCCTCAACATTCCAACCCATGTACTCCCCCCTCTCACTCCCCCTCTCAAATGTGTCTACTTACCACATTTACCCTACAAAACCAGCACTGTCCATAATTACTGTTCAACATTTACAGGGGCATCACCAGAGCTTGGAAAAGTTACTTTTTTGAACTACAACTCCTATCAGCCCAATCCAGTGGCCATGCTGGCTGGGGCTGATAGGAGTTGTAGTTTAAAAAAAGTAACTTTTCTGAGCTCTGGGCATCACAGTGGCACCCTCCGAATGGAACCATGTCCCCTTCTGTTAAGACAGACTCCAACACTTTTAGTGCTTTGGCACTTCTTGAAGTCATGCCTATGCACCCAGGCTTTTGCTGGTCTTAAATTCCAGGGTACAGTATCATCTTTTAATTTGCACTGGATTGCTGCTGTATTGTGTTTTGTTTTGTGGGTTTTTATTGATTCTTTAAAGTGCTGGCCCTTAAAGAGAAATGGGGTGCTGGCAGTGTCTTGGGTTGGCACTGCCTTCAAGACAAACTTTCCTCAGAGAGCTGGCTGTGTTAGAATGTTGCAGCAAAACTAGTCTTGGAGCACTTGAAAGACAGCCAAATTTATTATGGCATAAGCTTTCATGGATCAGGGAGTCCATTTTATCAGAAGCATGGAATTCCATCCTGAGTTGGCAGGTAGATATATACGCATGGATGCAGAGAGAGAGAGAAATCTTTTGTTTGAAATGCATGAAATATAGACAGTGATAGTTACATTAAAGCAAGGCTCATCCACCTTTTTGGGCCCATGGGTACATTCGCAAACAAGAAACTCTGTTGTGAGTACCACACACACAACAAAGCATACTCCGTGGTCTTGTCTATTGGCTAGAACAGAATGCTTATATCAAGCCTAATTTCAGCAGAGGGAGGGGTAAGGGGAGAGGACCTTGGGGGCACCAGAGAAACCTCTGTGAGCACACGTGCATTTGCGGACTCGCTGTTTGCATCATCTGCATTAAAGCATTCCTCCACCCTTTCCATTTTCTAGTCATTCTTCCTGGCTCTATCCAGCTAAGGAAAGCCAACTATGGAAGCCATGCTCCATCATTTGCTGGATGAGGATACGTGACCAAATGTGCATCTAAGTGCTGATTTGATGTGTTACATGGCTGCCTGCCCATTTCCAGTGGAATATGCTCTTGGATACACATTCAAATGTAGATGGGAATGCACCATTAGGTGTACATCCAGTTAACACCGTTGCTCTTTAAACTGCAAGGGAGCTGTTTAAATCAAGGATGGGAAACCTGTAGCCCTCCAGATATTGTTGGACTCAGACTCCCATCAGCCTCAACTAACATAGCCAATGGTCTGGTACTATGGGAGCTGCAGTTGAACACCCATCATGTGGAGGGTCACAGGTTCCTCATTCTCACTTTAAAAGATATTTGGTAGGGACAGAAATTGGGATTTTAGGCCCCAGAGTGAAAGGAAGCAAGAGGAAAACCATGTGCATGTCTGGTGGATAATTACTTGCAGTGACATGCCACTCTCTTCTGGCAACATTTACGAGCAATCTTGGTCCTTAGCGTATTTGGAAGTTATTTGAGGGAAAGCGGGGGTTGGGGGTATCAGGATTTTACTGTAGATATTGGTGATTCCTATCATCTGTAGAGATCTCCTGTAGTTCTCTCTATTTCTTCTTTTGGTACCCAGTATGTCCATATGCAGGACACTTACTTTTTATTGATGGTTTATAGGAGTTTTCACACTTTGACAATAACATATTTATATCTTTCCATCCCTGTCCTTCCTCAGTTCCTCTTAGTCTCTCTTACAGTGGCATTTGTATTACTGTCCATCTGAATAATGTTTGGGTGTGTGCTAGGCAGTCACGTTAACTAAGAATCAGAATGCATTGTAGCAGCCTTTAGTCATACTATTGGTGAAGTAAACCATGGATTGAGAAGGCTTTTTTTTTTACCCTGTGCCTCCCATTTTGTGTGACTTCAGAAGTTACTCATTGAAGAGCTCTAGGCACTCGCACCAAATCTCTTGATAGTTTGTGTTTTTGTATCGTTTGCTAAACAAGATTTTTTCATGAGTTGGGCTCCTACTGGGAGGAAGGGCAGGGTATATATTTAATAAATAAATAATAAATAATGAGCTGCTAATTGCAAAAGATCCTGCTCCCAACCTTCAAAGCCTGGGGTGATTCAAGATTTCCATGCTGGAGGATTTTTTCTTTGGCTAACAACATGGCCCAGAGGAACCATCTTTTCTGCCCTTCTGACAGTTCCCATTTGGTAGGTATGTAGCCAATTACAGCACTGACATCTTCTATCTACAGGGATCTATCTAAGACCAAGTTAATTCTAGTTTGTATTTCCTTCCAGAAGGGTTTGATAATTGGGCATTTCCACAGGAGGTGTGTCAAGTCAGCCTGTGGCCTTTTGTACCTCCAGCATTCATCCACATTTAAAGACTGCTGCCTTGAGTAGCCTTGGTGTAGTATTTTTTGTTGAATTAGGTGGCTGGTTTAGTGCTACGCAGGGCATTGTGCAGGCATTAGGCAAGCCTCCATTTCTGTGTTCCACTTTTTCGGGTTGGGTCCAGTGAGTTATATAATAAATAAATTCTGAAGGTACAATTGTTTGTGTACATAAAGGTCTGCCACTGGTTGGCCTTTAGAGACTCAGAACTTCACCCGTGATAGCAGCTTGACGTAAAGTGGGCTGAGAGGGATATCCCTTAGAGAGATCAAGTCTACTTCAGCGTCTGAAAGCACCATTTTCTTTCATCTCTCAGCTCTCACTCCTGTTGCATTTCTAAGTGATACATATCTCTTATGATTCACCTTGTGTCATTGTTACTGAATGTAAATGAGTTCATACTAAACCAAATAAATGACTGTTTGGTCGATACTTGTTGCAAGCAATACTAGAGAGGTAAACTGCCTTTTTCACTTAGTTAATATTATTATTCTGATACCATTTTATGAAAGCATCTAATCAACAAATGCAAGTATATGATCTTGCTAGGATTTTTAAGAAATCTAATTTAGAAAATATATTATCGTAGGATTCTAAAAGCTAATTTGGTGCTTACAATTTTGTATTTCAGTTCTAATCGAAATACGTATTCCTAAACAATATAACTTTGTATACCACCCAGTTTACAAAATAAAGAAATAAAGAAATCACGAGATACATTTTATTTATGTTTTGGACAGGAATCTGATGTCAAAATAAATAAATGCAGAAGTGAAATGTATGTACATTCTTTTAAAGTTTGAGAACGACAAAAGCTTAGGGATGCACAATTTTTTATTTATATAATCATCCAAGTATATGCTATTTTTTCTATTTCTTCAACCTCACCTCATTTGTGTTTATCCTATCCCTACTTACCATTGAAAGGAATTTTTAAAAGGTTCCCCGATACAGCTACTTTTACCTAACTAATTGCCTTATATTATGCGTGTGTACTTGGTCAGTCTGTGTTTGTTTATCAGACTTATTCTACTAAGAATACTTACATGGTAGCCTTGATGCCCACTGAAGGCAACAGAACTTAGGTTAATTTCGATTTGCAATGAATATACTCCATTAGTTTCAGTGGGACTCAGTTATTCATGATCTGGACTTCTGATGTTCAAGAGTGAGAGGCATTGTTTATGTAGTCAGAACAGTGCCACCCATGCACAAGAGGGTGCTACCTGCAGGTTTAGGAGACTCCCAAAGTTTGCAGAAAAAGAAAATAAAAACCTTCAGAAAAAATCCTAAGGGGAGGGATTCCCCAAACCAGCCCAATGAGGACTGATGATCTGCTAATGTTTTATTGATATGGCTTTTGCAAATTGCTTTGGTAATTCTTTGTTATACACATTTAAACAAGTCAATTAAATAAATGCATAGTGGGCATGGAATGCTGAATGCTGGCAGGGGTGGGGAACAGAAAACTGGATGGGAGGTGGAATTGAATGGAATATCATGGGGGAAGATATGGCTGGCTGACCTGAACAGGAGCATTCTATGCTGCAACATTTTGTTGCCAGCCTCACTTGTCACAGCTCCCATTGAAACTAATGGAACAAGCTCATTTGCCAGAGTGCTAATTAGTCAGATTGCCAATTAGCTGGTTTGGAGTCTCAGTGCTTTGCAGCTCAATGCAGTGAGGAGGAAATACATGTAATACAGCCAAAATAAATGTATGTTTACTCTGAAATAAGCCCTTCTAAGATCAATAAGAGTGCATACTTTACTTCCTAGTAAGTGAATGCAGAATTACAGCCTCACAGAGCAATCAACACCCAAGGTCCACTGTGACTGGGATGAAGAGGATGTGAATAGGCAGATTTCAGGTGGAGCCTGGGCTCAGCCAGGGCTATGACAGATGAAGTTCCCCATCCTGGCTCAGCCAGATAAATGCTGGTGTAAATCCTTCATCTTGCCTCAGCCAGGGTTCAGTTAGCTCAGTCAAGGAAAGTTCTCCAAAGTTCTGGGGGTACATAGTATGGCAGAATGGGATAGGGGAGACTTACCCCTATTCTAAACACCTTTCAGCTTGGTCACATGTCCTAGCAAACCAGCAGAAATTACACTGGCAAAAGAGTGGTGTAAATCAAACTCTATTTTAAAGGCTTGTTTTCCCTCTGCCACACTTGGGTCTGGCTCAAAAAGAAGTTTGGAATAGGGGCAATTTACTCTGGCTTAATCTAGGTTGATGTAAATTATGCTGGCTTCTGATAGTTTAGATTGCTCTGCTAATGTTATTAATTGGATCACAGCCTTTTGATGAAAGTTAGCCCTACTCAACTTGCAACGTAAGTGTGATTACATATAGGTAGTGAATAATTCATTCTAGTGATAAAATCAGTTCATTACTACAGTTCTAGAAAAGTTATGTTCCATGTTTAACAATAACACCATGCTAGACTTGAAATAGTGAATAATTGTGCAGTGTGGTTGTAATGAGAAAGTAATGTTTTGGGTTCTACAATATTCTAATCATTATTTCTGATGTTAATGGAATTTCATGAAACACCCTTTCTTTCTGAACAACCTTAATACAACATTCAACCTATGCAATCATTAATAATAATTGACCGTTATCCTTTTCCCTATAAATTCCTACTGGTAGTTTGTGATACCCAGAAGCTTAAACTTGGTTACAACACACAACTACAATTGTACTTAGCCAAGAAAATCTATTTTAAGAACCCAATTATGGGACAATTCGGCAAGAGATTTCGCACATAAATTCAAGCAGCTGAAGCCACCAACCCCTATATATCTTATACGGTCCACTGGATGATGGTTAAAAAATAAAGTGATGTCAGGGAGGCTATGACACATTGAACTCAAGACTTAAATCACTATGGCGCTTCAGCATCTTTATTGTAGGAACTGAACTTGGATATGCTGCCTCTTAAAAATTCAGTCAATTATTATTGATAACATTTACAGTTATGTGATAATTCCAATACCTAGTGCAATTATTGAGATGTTAAACAAAGTTCTCATAAATGACTGCAATGGGTATTTTGCTAAACCATAATCTTGGTGGTGAGTTTGGTAATGAATTGCACAACTGCACGGGTAAGAATTCATCATTAAAACAGTAAAAAGTATTAACAGACCTTTCACATACAGAAATTAAACAGGTTTTTCATTTGCAGAAATAGAAGTCTGCATAAAGCTGATAAACATGGACACATGTTCTTTTATTAATCCTAAACACAAATATTTAGAAGTACATTTCATTACATCCAAATGCACATGTTTATTAGGGATCTAAGAGATTGATGGACTTATTATTTTTTTTAAAAAAAATAAGCCTGCTTGAAAGAGCTTCCACAAGTCATTTTCTAAAGAAATGCTACTTTCAGTCATTAATGATTAAGGTAATATAAATTATTAGGAATAAATCTAAGGCCAAGAAGACAGTGGAAATGTTAGCAATGGTGTTAATTAGGTTAGGATTGTACCCTTGGCAGGTACTGATAAACAAGCAAACTTCAAAATTAGCGGGCTTCTTTCAGCAAAGCAAGATAAGTATCTACAGTTACAATCCTGTGCACAGTTGGACTGCTTAAATGCTATTGACTTCAGTGACTGCAATCCTAGATCCATCCATTTTTGTTTTTTTGCCAATAAGACAAATGGTTGCTAGTTTAGTATAACTTTGACAGAATTAATTTGAATGCAGTTGTGTTCATTTTAGAAAAGCAGAAATGTCATAATTCATTTTTAGATTACTTCATTTATAATGAGCCCAAACATAGCTCATGAAAAGCTTTTATTTGCATTTCCAAATATTAGGTTTCATTACAACAGGTTAGCGCTGCAAGAAAAGGAACAAATTGGGAAGTTAATAACAGTATTCTTGTATGGTTAATAACAAGCATAGCTTTATCAGATTTAAAATATGCATAGAACCTTGAACCTGATTCATTTTGTGATTTTTTTTGTTTCACTTTCTCAAGTTCTCCACTGCTTAATTTAGGAAGAAACTTCAAAGATGTAACTGACATCTTTGAAGCATCCTACGGAAACTGAATCTGAATAGCCCCTTTTACAAAGGCTTGAATCCAGGATCTAACAAGGCTCAAAAAGCAAATGACCCTGCTACTGCTCCTTACTCAAAAAAGGGTCAGGCACAGTTTTGCATTTACAACATAGCTAACTTTGAAATTCTTCCATATGATAAGGAGTATTCTGTTATAATGAGTGCCATGATTGTTAGCCTGCTGTTTAGAATTTAACAGAGATTTTTAACATCAGCCAATTTAAAATGCACATCTCACCAGAACCTGAACTGGCTCATAATATGGTTGCTTTCCTTCTATAATCCCTCTATATTTCTTTATGTGCTCTGAATGAGTCTTTAAAATGAGATAAAGAGAAGATCGTTTAAACAAGGCCAAAGGAAGCAAAACTGGTCCTGTCAGCCAAGAGAAGGCACATGTTCCTGGCTCCAGCATTCACCTCTTGAATAGATTTCATTGCCATTTGTCTTGACATAAGCAGCCAGATTCCACTGCTCTTTATTTTTCAGAATGCAGTGAGGCCACACAGCATTGGTGCTTTTTTCAAGCTAACTGTACTTAAACTTTGTATCTGATCAACTTAAGTGTATTGGATTTGAAAACAGTTAGTCAATTGTTTTCAGTCCCTAGGTGGTGGTTTATGGTAATGTTTGCATCAATACTAACAAAAGCCATACTGCAGTACAAAGTACATCAAGGAAATGAAAGACAAGGCTGCCTGTTGTCAGCTCTGTCTACAATAAAGGCAGGATTCAGGACTAGGGCAGAGATCGTTACAGAACCACAAAAATGAATGAACCACAGAAACCAGAGGGATGATGGTTCACATCAAAGGTGCAGGGACTGGCTAATGGACAAGGTTGCACACAGGCCACAAGACACATAACCTAGACTCATCTGGCTACACAAAAATGTCACAAAAGGGGAAGGAAATATACATGAAGACAACCCGATATGGTCTCATAGAATAACCAGGAGAACTGAAAGATGCTCTTCAGCTGGCTATTTAAGGAAAATTGCCCATCCTCCTCAGTAAGAGGATATTTGCTTTTGACCATCTGATGTTTCTTGAGTTTCAGGATGGGATTACAGGTACAGATATTTGAAATGATCTGAAGCATAAACAGTTAGAGTGTTAATGGAAGAATCCTGTAGTTCAAGCATAAGCCTATTTTCTTGAGACAATTTATTAATTCTAAGTGGCATTACAAGCAGGAAAACATATTTCTATATGTTTAAAAAAGCAAAAGCTAACATGCAAACAGAGTAATCACAATAATGATAAAAGAGTTGTGTGCGTGTGTGCATACACACACACATTCTTTTTCTCACTTGTCTGGGCCTGCCTTATCATATATAATTTAGAAGAAAACAATTAAAGGAACTAAATGCTGCAATAATATGACATTCATACAATGGCATCTATTAATATAAGGCAGTAGTTATCCCTTATTTGAAGCCTAACCTCTGGATACCTGCTGTGCTGCTAGATGTGAGAATGTCAGAGAAAAATAAGTGAAAGCGTATCTCGTCATGGGGTAAATTGCCTGTTGAAAAGAATTGTGCTTCGTTTCTCATTTGAATGCCGCTTTTTGCAAAAAAAGAAAGGAAAAAAGAAAAAGAAGAGGGGGAAATAGGAAGGATTGTTATCAAGGTACAGACTAATCTTTCCTGGCCAAATGAAGGGGGAGGGGGAAGAGGATATTCATTTGAACAAAAGATGCATTCCAAAAGGAAATCTCTCTATTCCTTTGTGTTATATTCCTATTTCAATATATGTTAGGCTTTTTAAAAAAATCATTAACGGATGAGTTTTAAGAACTATAGCAAAGTTGTAAAGCTAATAAGAAATATGGTGCATGAATAACCCTTGCAATGTAGTGCATCAAAAACTTTTATTTCAAGATCAGAGATATTCTTCACCTCTAATTAGAAAGGTTCATACCTGGGATTTACACACCGTATATTGGAACAAAATCACAGCATTACAACCACTTGATGTATCTTGTGCCAGATGTTGTGTTATTAAATGGTACATAACATTTCCCTGTCCATTCATGCCTCAGCAAGGGAAAACACCACCACCACATGGCACCACTAAAATAAGAAAAGATGTATCTGGATATAGCAAGCTTTTCAATTAACAGTGTGGGTGAAGTAATACTCCCAGATATTATATATATAATTTCCAATCTATTTTGCCATGTTCTAGCTAGTAGAAGGTTTCAGAACTACAAACTCTACAGCAAACAATGATTCTCTTCATATCTGATATACATTAATAATTTTAACTTTAAACAGATCATATCAACAGAAAGATCAGTAAGTTAATACTAAAGAAAACAAGTAAAAAATAACACAGACCCTGAAATAATCATCTTTACTTGACCTACCTTATCTGTTGCAAATTCAAAGTCCCTGGAGAGGCCTTTGACTAATTTTCCTAGTAAAGTCTTCAGTGACATATAAACCATCAAGGGGTGAATTCACAATTTAGCCATTGTACAAATAATATCATTTTTACACTATAGAGATGATATTAGAACTTTTCAATATATACTGTGCAAAGAAGCAGTTATATTTTCAAACAGGACCATCTGCATTTAATTAACAGCTTAACTACATTGAATATATATATATATAGCATAACACTGATAAATTTGTTTCTAAAAAGTAGTCATTATTTGCAGTTCTTAAATTGCATCAAACAGTAATGGTAAAATAGTGCAATGCTGTAATTTTTAAATAAAAAAACAACCACAGCAAATTAAACACAAAGCACAAGATTCTTTTCAAAGCAAGTTATTAATGCGGCTTCTAGCAACAAGGCATAGTTTGCACCTACATTGCCAAATTTCATTACAGGAAGAAATTGCTCCAGTTTTATACAAAAATCCCCAACCCATTCAAAATGACAAAATGTGTTTGGATAGAATTAAAAAAAAATTCAAGGACATTTGAACGTTAGCTGTCATTATGGTCCAATACACTATTTATTTCTTTGGTATGCATCTCCTGACCTGTATATAAAATTCATAGTTTCAGAAGTGACATGTGCAAGCCTTGGACAACTGGGGAAAAGGCATATTTCCTGACCTTGTAACCATAGCAACCACTTGCTGATTGGTAGCAGGCAGGCGTTCCATCCTTTACCACTGAAGGCAAGTATGTAAGATTGCTGGCTTTGTTTGTGGTTCTTGCTTTATTTACATGCAAACATGAATGCCAGTCTTAAAAACCACTGACTCTGTAAAATTTTAGGTGGCTAAGAATGGAAAACAGAGATTGTGTTTGGGCATTGTTTAATCACATTAGCACAAGCGTTAATGACTGCATCACATCCCATTTAAGCAAATATGCACGTGCCACCAAGTTAGAAGGGCCCACAAAATTGTTTTGTTACATTTCTGGGTTTTAGGTGTGCATAAGGCCACTCTCAACATTTTAGTTGTTTCAAAATGAAATATCCTTTTTTTTTTTTTGCATTTTAGAGTAATAAATGTAAATGGTAGGCCTTAGCTACATTTTAGTGACCTGTGTTTATTTTTTTAAAGAAAGAAGTCTCAGCAATGCATGGAAGTGGTCTAGAGTCTTAAAAATATTTACCCTGGGATAGTGCCACTGAAGTAATTCGGGCTATTCCAGGAAACAAGCAAGCAAGCAAGCAAGCAAACAAACAAACAACAAGCAGAATTATATTCTCTCACTCTTTTACTCTGGGATTAAGATTTTAAATCTTTCATTCTAATATCTCAAACTGAAAGTTCAATAAACTATATAAATTTAGTTGGGAACTCAGAATAGAATACTGCTGAAACCTCTATGGCTAACAGCCCAACATTCTCCCTCCTCAGCACCCCCACCTTTCCCCTTTCCACACATGCCATATAAAAATGAAAATGGGATTCTATATAATGCAGTACTGGATGAATAATCTATGCTCTGCAGGAGCATAAAGCTCAGCAAGTATAGAGATGCATTTGTATTTTCTCCTTTATATACACGATTCAGCTCCAGGTTAGGGTTGTTATTAGGGACCAAGTGGTAAAGGAAAGAGAACTCTTTGTTCATATTGTAGAATTAAGAAAAGTCATACACATTCTGTTATAATGTCACACATTTTCTATTATAAAATATCAATTTATCCTCTTTCAGTGATTGTTTTTGCATTGATTGTCGAATCTCCTATTCAATAAACCAAACATTGTTATATTTCAGAATTGCTAGTCATGTTTACACACACACACACACAATTTTTAACTGACATGGTTCTTCTTACTAATATTAAGGTATATTTTTCAAAAAGGCAGTCTCTCTTTTACATAAAATTAGTAACGGACTGTAAAGAAAAGCTGCACTTAAAATTTGTTTTCAAAAGATGTGCTGCCGCAAAATTATTATAATTATTTTATTCTAAAATGCACAATGTGTGAATAGATTTTTATGAAATCGTTGCAGCCTGCAAAAGAAAGAAAAATGTTCAGGAACTGTATAACCAATTGTGTGTTTTTGTATTCAAACATGCATAAAGATTAGTGGGGAAATCTAAAGAAGATGACAAATACAATGTTCATGCTGTGTTCATAGTTACAGACAGCTACGTCAGGTTAAGATAGACACACAGGTGAATGGAAAATATTTCTTTTATTCTATCTAGTTAAAAAAAAAAGCACGATCAAATATATGATGCATATTTACTAAGCAGTTTACGACCTGATCTTGCTAACATATACTAGTATAATGTGTTTACACATTGGATTACTAATGTGACTAAACCTGTACATGTCCACTTCAGGTACTAGGAGCTTTGTTTTGAACACCTGACATTTTAAGCCACTCTCTATATACTGCAATAAGATTTAACAGTCAATCCATTTAACAGAACCACTTCTCTTTGGGACCCATTTAAACATTCTGAAATGTAGATGTTACAGTTACTTTCTTTTGCATGTAAAGGTAATTGTCTAATGTGTTCGATTAGAAACTCTCCCAAAGGAGATACAATCCAAGGCAGCTTTTTGGTATGCTTCAAGTTTAAAACATTATTTTAGTAAATGTTTGTCATTGCATATAATTTTTCTATCTCATACCTGATTCTAAACATTCTAAGAAATGAAGCAGTGGGCAGAAGGGTGGGTGGATGATGAGAATCCTTTGCTGTATTTAGCATAACCTTTCTGTACATTCAGTGTAGTAATTGCCTTTGTGTTTATCTGCAAGCTTTTCTTAATACAAACATTTAAAATTCCAGAATTTTGAAAGGATTAGAACCTGAAGGTTATTGAAAGAGTTTTCATTTTTTAAAAAACAAGGGTTGTACTCTTTGCTTTTACTAGGCTGCTATAAAGTTCATTCTCAGCTGAGCACTGTATCCAGTATTTTTTGTCCGCTAATGTCAAATATAAATTAGGCTTATATTGAAAATTTTTATCCGTCTAGGCTCTATAGCCTACATAAAAGACTAGACAATTGTCAGAAATGTTGTCAAGCCAAATGTAAATTGTATATCATCTATTGCTAAAGAAAGTTTAAAAGATGTACTACATTATCTGGTGGTGTGTCCTGGAATTAATGCTGATTAATACAAAGCTTTACTAAGGTTTTGTTTTGTTTTGTTTTTACACATTGCAAACGAAAGAGAGATGCTAATTTCAATAGAAACCCTTGGTTGTATCCTAGTTGTTCAGATATGCTGTTTGGCTAAAATATTTGAAAGGTACAAATAATATTCAGTGTACCAATGTCTTGAATCTGATTTTCCCCTGCACTCTTTGAATATCTAAGCAAGCCTGTTGTATTGTATTAATATCATAATTCAAAGGGAAATTTATTAAACCCTCCTCCTCCCAGCATTCTCATCAGATGTAAAAGTTGCAAATTCTAGGTGGCAGAGCCTAGACAGTAATATCAAATTTTAATAACAATTTCTCTTCTTCAGTCAGTGCTACAGTGAAGAAAAGCATAAATTGCTGTGACTGACCGTTAGTTGTTAGAGAAGCAATCTGACTTCCCCACACCCTTATTTCAGTGTGCCTGTTCTGTCCCTCAGCTGTATTAATGATAGCATGAAAGGTCACATGATAAACGAGTGACAAAAATATCAAAACATATTAGCCTGTAGCTTTGTTATCAGTGTACGGCAGAGATGACAGAAAATTGTATTTTTTCCCCCCTGAATAATTTTGCCTTACATTTTGCTGGCTAGGCAGAGTGAATTAGGGAGAAATTTCTGCTTCTGACTGTTTGTCTCTTTTTCTGACATATGTGAAGTAATAATGTGCATTAATAATAGGGTGTATGCACTAGGAAAAGGTAAGAATTCAAAAGCAGACAGTCTGATTCAATTCTACAAGGTACTATCCTTGTGTGTTTTTTCTCTTGCAAAAACAATTTTTGTTGAAAAATATGCACAGTGCTGAATGTATTAATGCTAATAACAATCCACTGTGTACTGCGGTTACAATAAAATGAATGGCACACACAGAACAGCAATAAGAAAACAACTTTAATGCAATGAGATGATATTGCATCCATCTATGCTACAAATGCACACACATCCTTTAATTAAATAAAGGTGGGCTCATCAGCACTTGATCCAACCCCTCCTTACATGGGCCAAATGATTACAAATTAGAGACTGATATTGCCCCTGCTGGTTTACAGCCGGGCAAATATTGCAGACCCTGGGGAGATGAGGTTAGCAGTGCTGGAAAGAGAAAACAGAAATTTGCAGGAACCTATCAGTCGCCATGGTAAGTAGCTAAGTCCAAGTTTCTTTTTTCCCCTGGCAAAGAGAGGCTCAGTCTTTAAGCTCGTAGAAGATCTGAAGGTGTCGAGTAAAGAACACTTTGAAAAGGTAGTAGAGCAGATCACAAGTCAACCATGAAAAAAGGCATAATTACAAGTTTAACAAACAGAAACAACATACACATGCAAAATTCCTTTTTACTAACAATTCATTGGCCATTTTTGGACGTAACGCTAAACTATGGTTTGTTTAACTTAACCATGGCTTGTTTGTGTGTGCAAACTGGCCTTTGGCCAGCTGTTTTGCTTGTGGCCCACAAATCCCTATCTGAAACTATGGTTTGAAGTTAGTTGGTGGGTCTCGGTTTACCCATGGTTGTTATGTCTGACTCCATCACACTGCGTTGGTTTCAGCACTCCAGTCCAGCCACCTGCCTGCCTTCAGAGAGACAGAGCTAGAAAATGAAACCACTTACATGACTAAGAGACTCCCTATGGTGTTTTTCTGGACCTTGCCCTCCTTCCTCACTCTTGCCCCACAAGAGGCTCCTTTCCCCGCCCACCAGCTTCTTGACAAGCCCTTCCTGTGCAGCCTGCTGCCCTAGATCTACAGTGAGAAGAGAAAAATTAAAGGGATCAGAAGCAATTTTACTAACATTTATTCAGGAATACATGTTGGACTTTCAACTTTACTGTAAACAATCTACCCAATTGCTAAAACAATGCAATTTCACGAAAAACAGACAAACAAACCTCTCAAATTGAGCCAGTCAGTCCAAGCATAAGTTCTCCCTTGAAGGAATCATGGTGGACCCAGGTGAATAGACTGTAAACAATCCATGACTGCAGTTGTTTGAGAGAGTAGAAAAAATCATGTACACTCTCGTGCTTCTTTGTGTTTTCCTTGGACAAGGGAAATGTGCCCTCATATGTAAAATCCAAATCGTGGTTCTCAGCATTAGGACACAATGCTCAGTTTCTGTACCACATTAATATTAGCAACACTTCAGCTATGGCAACCAGGAGCCCTTTCCAGCAGACAGGGCTGCATTATGAATTTGTGGGCCCTAGGCACTTTTGCCTTTGTGGGTCCCTTCCTCCATAAAAAATATTTAAAATTATATTTTACGACTATATTGGTATAAAGATGAATATAATCCAGACTGGATTATATTCGTCTTTATACCAATGCAGTCAAAGTATGTATCTCACTTATTGCGAGAAGTAAACTGTGCTGAGGCTAAGTGGGCCTCCTATCCGCCATCATTCAGCTGGCGCCTATGGCCGAGCCCATATTGTCCATACAGTTTACAGTCACTAAACTTCTCACTATAGTACAAAATAATAGTGCATATATCAAAGTGTTTTCCATTTTGATTACTTAAAAGGTACTCACAGTACTCTTCGACCCTAAAAGTTCATTTTTTTCTTCTGATTTTAAAAGAAATTAAAACATTTTCGTGGGCCCCTAAAAGTATCGTGGGCCCTAGGCACTGTGCCTACTGTGCCTAATGGATAAGTCGGCCCTGCTGCAGATTCCCTCTGTGGTTGCTGAGGACATCCAAGACATCCAGCTGCTGGTATATCTCAGAAACAAATGACCAAATTTTGAAGCAAGGTCTTTGTTGACTTACAGATCAGCCTGGAGGTGCAAAATGAACTCTAGAATAGTATTGTCATTGTTATTGTTATATTGGATTTATTAGCTGCTTGTTACTCCAAGCGACTTACATTTACAAAAGTAAATATACAATACCATAGAAACAAGATAATAATAAAAAAACCCATACAGCTGCAGAAAGCTTTTGCAGCACACTAATACAAACAACTTCATCTCAGTCAAATGCCTGGGAAAAATGTAAATCTTTACCGGGCACCAAAAAGATGTCAAAGAAGATGCAAGGCAGATGTCATTGGAGAGTGCATTCCACAAGTGGGGAGCATTCCACAGGTGAGGAGCCACAACTGAAAAGGCCCCCTCCCATGTCACCACCCTCCAAACCTCCCTCAGAGGGGGGACCTGGAGAGGAGCAGAGCTTGGAAAAGTTACTTTTTTGAACTACAGCTCCCATCAGCCTAATCCAGTGGCCATGTTGCCTAGGGCTGATGGGAGTTGTAGTTCAAAAAAGTAACTTTTCCAAGCTCTGGAGAGGAGCCTCAGAAGAAGATTCAAGGGTCCAAGTATGTTCATATCAGGAGAGGTGGTCCAGAAGATGCTAGCATCCTGAGCCATAATGAGCTTGACAGATCAAAACCAACACTTTGAACTGGGCTTGCAGGCGCACAGGCAGCCAGTGTAATGGAACAGATTTGGTGTTATATGATCTGTTTGCCTTGAACCTGTCAATAAGCTGGCAGCTGGATTCTGCACTAATTGAAACTTTTGAATTGAAGTGAATTAAAACTTTACTTTTACCCCAGCCTTTTTCCAAACTGAAACACAGGGCGGATTACAAATAGAACTACATGTAGTTAAAAACATAGAAAACATACAATTAAAATACAGTTAAACTATGCACAACCTTAAAACCGTAAAAGGCACTTAAAAATCTAAAAACAATTTAAAATAATACAAATAATAATATAAAACAATAAAACAAGCCTTGTAAAACCCAGTCCTAAAGACCTTCTATCCCAAAAGCCTGTTGGAATAAAAAAGTCTTTACTTGCCGACGGAAGGATGGCAAGGAGGGGACCATTCGTGCCTCCCTAGGAAGGGAGTTCCAGAACCTAGGAGCAGCCACCAAGAAGGCCCTATCTCGCGTCCCCACCAATCGCACTTGCGAGGGTGATGGGACTGAGAGAAGGGCCTCTCCTGAAGATCTCAGGGCCCAGGCAGGCTCGTATAGGGAGATCCGGTCTGACAAATAGCCTGGACCTGGGCTGTATAGGGCTTTAAAGGTCAAAACCAGCACTTTGAATTGTGACCGGAAACAAACTGGCAGCCAGTGGAGCTGTTGTAACAAGGGAGTTGTATGGAACCATTTTCAAAGACAGTCCCACATAAAGCATATTGCAATAATCCAACCTTGAGGCTACCTGAGCATAGATTATTGTAGCCAGGTTGTCTCTGTCCAGATAGGGTTTCAGTTGGGCCACCAGCCTAAACTGATGGAAGGTACTCCACGCCACTGAGGCTACCTGTGCCTCAAGCAACAGCAATGGATCCAGGAAAACCCCTAAACTATGAATCTACTCCTTGAGATAGAGTGTGACCTCATCTACAGCAGGCCATACACCACTCAGCTGGTCAGAGGAACCACCCACCAACAGCATCTCAGTCTTATCTGGATTAAGCTTCAGTTTATTGGCCCTCATCCAGTCCATTATCACAACAAAGTATTGATTCAGCACATCCACTGCCTAACCTGCAGAAGATGAAAAGAAATAGAGCTGCATGTCACCAGCATACTAATGACAACACACTCCAGAATTCTGTATGACCCCACTCAGCAGTGTCATGTAGATGTTAAACAACATGGGGGACACAACCAACCCCTGTGGGACCCCATATTTGGGAATCCACAGAGCCAATCAATGTTCCCCAAGGACCACATTCTGGAGCTGGCCATCCAAGTAGGAACAGAGCCACCGCAATATCCAACTCAGACAGCTGCCGCAGAAGGATACCATGGTTGATGGTATCAATAATCTCTGAAAGATCAAGGAAGATCAACAGATTCATACTCCCCCTGTCTCTCTCCTGAAACAGGTCATCATACAGGGTGACCAGGGCAGTTTCCATACCAAAACCAGGCCAGAATTCCAATTGAAATGGATCTTGAAAATCTGTCTCCTCCAAGAGTACCTGGAACTGGTTGGCAACCATGCACTCAAGAACCTTGCCCAGAAAGGGGACATTTACAATTGATCTAAAATTATTAGGATCTTCTGGGTTCCAGGGAAGGCTTCTGTAGGTCTTACTGCCACCTCCGTCAGGCAGCCTAGGACCCCTCCTTCTTGGAGAGAAGCATTAATTACCTCCCTGGCCCATCCATTTTTACTTATTATTTATTTCATTTTAATCACTTCCTGTTCAGAATCCTGAACAGATTTGCAATATAATAAAGTATATTGTATAGCAGCTGGGTGTTCATGGGGTGGGCGTGAACAAACAGACATTAGGTAGAGCAAACTGTAATTGCTTTGCTTGTCTGCAAGCTGGATCTTGGCTTGTTCAACAAACCATGTTTTAAACAAACTGTTTCTTAGCATTTCATCCAATCAAGGTAATTGGGGACATAGCTAATAAAATCTGTATAATCATATGAAAACAGATCTAATAAGAAAGCACAACCACCCCTGGAACAAAAATCTAGATAAGAACCTTGGTTTTGATTCAGAAGACTTGGCTTATGTTTCAAACTCTCTTTTGATAGTCTGTAGGCCTTACAATTTTTGTCTAGTAGCAAATGTGCTAAAATCCCATAGAAAAGTCAACACCTCCAACCATTGATGACAGGAAGCAAAAAATAACAGGCAGTACGGGTGAAGTCCTATTTTCAGCAAACTATTCATATTGACACATCAGACAACTTCTAAACTATATTACATAACTTTATGAAGCGTCCATATTTTTATGAATTAGAGACCCCTGCCCGATTTACCCACTTAGCTTTAAGTATTCTAATCATGTGGTTTCTTAGACATACTGAGATGTGTCAGCAGGTTATCAGATATGATCCAAAAATATTGGCAAACTCAGTTAGTGACTGAAACATGGCTGTTTAAAACCATGTTTTAGCATCTTGTTATGCTTTAAATGGTGACAGTGAGAGTGATGGAACAATGACTACTGCCCAACTTTTAGAATTAGCTATACATTCCCAGTACAATGATATACACCTCAGTCTGTTTGTATGGAACACAACACAGCTTGTTAGCTCTGTCACAGGCAGCACCGAGAAATGAAGTAAGAAAAGGCATGTCATCAACATGCTCTCTGCCCCCCCCAAGAGTGAAAACCTCTTTTTTAATCTGACATTAAGAAGCACTCAGAAATTTTTAACTTGGATGCAAAGGGTTGCTGTTTTCAGACCACTCTGCTATTGGCTCTCCAGACTCATACCCTAAGCCAAGACCATCTGCTCAAGAGATCGCTTGGGCCCTGAATCCCCTAGACTTCAGTGTCAGTGGCAGAATTCCCTAAGAGAATGCTCTGAACTCAGAAAGTATAGTTTAGAGCTTCTGGAGACTGAATCAACCCACACAAGGATACTTTATTCTCTAAAAAGCCTCCAGGAGAGAAGGAATATTCCAATCTCAATTCAATGGTGGCAAAGGGTGAGGCTTCAAGCAAGAGCACACCTCTTAATTTCCCTGCAATTTTGCTTGAGAAATGGGATTCCTGCACTCTCAGACTCTGAAATCTGGATCCTGTCAGATCAACGTCAGCCTTCTCTGAGCTGTCTCTCTCAAGTTCTGCAGAGCTTGAGTTTGCCATGCTTTTGCCAGATCTGTTACATTTTATATGAAATCCTTTCTTGAATGACCTCAGTTGAAGATCTGGCTTAAGTATGGCATATACCCTGCAGGTTTATAGACAGAGATTGAATCTGGGTAGGCGCCATCTAGCACTTCTCAGCTCTGGTTCATCTCTGTATTTAACTTGTGTGCTCAGTATCTTACAGAGCTAAGTTGTTTAAGGTAACTCCACCCAAGTTTCATGATTTAGCACGTGAGTAGTTGAAGTGACCAGTCTTTTAATTCTTTCTCACCCATACAAGCTTCTGCATGCTTCCATCTTGTGCTTAATGCTGTATGGCATCTACAGTATATAAAACCACTGGGAGAAATCAGCCAGATTTGGAATGAGGTGCCATCAACATGCAAATAACATATTGCTCTGTTTCTCAATAATCTGAATCAGGTAAGACAGTGCAAGCCTTGGGTGTGGGTTGGGTGAGGGTCACTAAACTGAAGCTGAATCCTGAAGTCCTGTGGATTGGTTGTCCCCAGGTCTGGGAACTAGGTAAACTGTCTTATCTAAAAGGGAATGCACTTCTTTTCAGGGACAAGGTTTGCAGTCTGAGGATTCTCCTGGATCCAGCTTTGTCACTGGTGGATCAAGAGGCCTCAACAGCAAGGTGTGCTTTTTCCCAACTCTGGTTGTTTTACCATCAACCGCCATTCCTGGATAGGGGTAACCTTGCCATGGTAATTCATGCTCTGGTAACCTCACAATTGTATTGCTATAATTTGCTCTATGTGGGGCTGCCCTTGAGAGTTGTTCAAAAGCTGCAGTCAGTGCAAAATGTGGCAGCTAGACTGCTGACTGTTCAGTTTCTTGTGATCACGTAACACCTATTCTGAGAGAGTTGTCCTGGCTTCCAATTTACTACCAAGCCAGGTTCAAGGTGCTAGTAATTACTTAGAAAGTCTTAAAGAACTTGGGACTAAGCTATCTAAAGAGTGTCTCCTCCCATATCAACCTGCCCATATGTTAAGATCAGCAGTTGATGTTCTTCTGCTTCCTCATCCAAAGGACATCTGCTATGTGCAAACCAGAGAGAGGGCATACTCTGCTCCTTGAATATGTTTTGTTAATTATTGTAGTGGGTGCATTTAAATTATATTTAAATATTTAAATAAATTGTATTGTACCCCACCCTGTTATCACATTATGATGAAGGAAGGGTTAAAATATTTTAAATAAATAAACGAGCAAATACAATAATTTGAAATATGGTCCCTCTGGGGTGTTAAAATCAGCAGAGGGGTCCTTCATGATAGTACTGCTACCCTCAGAGGTTTGAAGAGTGGTAACCCAGGTGAGGGCATTTTCTGTGGCAGCTCCTAGGTTGTAGAATTCCCTCCCCACAGAGGTGTGTCTTGCACCTTTATTATATAGTTTCTGCCATATGCTGAAGACACACTTCTTTACCTTGGTCTGAGATATGAGTTTTCAAGACTCACTATATTCCAGGCACTGCAGTGGTTTTTTAAAGCTGTTTTTAGTATTGAATTTTAAATTATTGTACTGGTGAAGTGTGGGTAATAAATACATGTAATACTACTACTACTATTAATAATAATAAGTAATGCACTCCATCAGTGAAAGGATTTCAGTTTGCACAATGGTACTTTCCACCTCTTCTAATCTGCTCCAGAGGCTTGGGGAAATCCCTAGAACAGATTTAAGTAGAATTTAGGTAGGTTTTAGAACAGAGGCCCCCTCACTGGATCGTCACCTTGTAGTGGTGACTGTGCTTGCATGTTCGAATGAACCCTGTGAGTGATGCCATCGGGAGTCATGTACTCCCAGCAGGGTCACCCATGGCGGTAAGGTCAAGGGAGAGGAACCAGACAAAGAATGATCCAAGAAAGTCCTCAATGGCAGAACAGGTGGAGGATAACAATGTGTATGTTACAACGGCTGTGAAAGCGGATGAAGGCTGCAGCAGATAAAAGACTTCCAATCATCGTGGTATCCCATGCCATTGGATCAAAGCCTTTTTCTGTCAAGATTGTGTGTTGATTGTCATGCTCCGATCTCCCCACATAAAACAAATTCATGCATAGGCATCTTCCAAGCAAACCAAATCAAACTAAAAGTCCCATGGTGATCGGTGAATGGCGACGGGGGCAGGACTGTGAAATCCAGAAGCCCCTAGTCATGGACCGGCACATGGGTGGTGGATACAGACTCAGTCATCCTGGCTCAAGGACTGAGGCAGTTGAGTAGTTCGGCAGCTATATCCATGACTGAGCAGTCCTATTCAGGATCCACTCTGCTCACCCTGTATGGGAAGGGGGCTAGAAAAGGTGCCCTAAACATAGGCTGCCTCATCTCTCTCCCTGATTGGATCACCGCATCTAGTGGGGTCACCACTTAGTGGTCGCAAAAGACAATTGAATTTTGGAACATGGAATATACAGACATTACTGGACAATACAGATAGTGAACGTCCTGAACGCAGGACTGCCGTAATCGCAAGGGAGTTGAGACGTTTTAATACTGACATAGCAGCACTCCAAGAAACTCAAAGAGCAGGAGAAGGACAACTGAAGGAAGAAAAAGGTTATACCTTCTCCTGCAAAGGACTGCCTGAACAAGGACAATGAATACGTGGAGTAGGCTTTGCTATTAAAAATCATCTTGTGAAGCTCTTGTCAGAAGTTCCTACTGGCATTAATGAACAACTGTCAACTCTCTGGTTAAAAGTTGCCAAAAACCAGCAGGCAACTATTGTAAGTGCTTATGCACCAACATTAGATGCTGATGAAGACATCAAGGAAATTTTTTATAACCAGCTGGACACCATCTTATCAGAGATACCTAAGGAGGATAAAATTTTACTCTTGGGTGATTTCAATGCAAGAGTTGGGCGTGATTTTGATTTATGGCCAGAAACCACTGGGAAAGAAGGAGTTGGCAATAGCAACCTGAATGGTATTCTACTTCTGACTAAATGTGCAGAGCATAATCTTGTTATTACAAATACACTCTTTCATCAGAAAAATAAATTTAAAACATCATGGAAGCACCTCGGTCAAAACACTGGCATCTCCTGGATTACGTAATTGTCCATGCCAGAGATCGTCGTGATGTACTCCTCACTAGGACCATGATGAGTGCTGATGACTGCTGGACAGATCACCGATTAATTCGATCCACTATGGCCATTAATATTGTTCCTCAATGTAGGCTCCAAGGAAGAAAACCAAGGCGTAAAATGAACATCCATGCCCTTCAAGATCCTATTAAGTGAGCCTGCTTTCAAACAACTCTCAAGAAACATCTACCGACAAATTCCCTGAAAATGTCGAGGAACACTGGACTAAACTGAAGACATCCATTATTGCAGCATGTGAACAGACTATTTAATACCAAACTAAGAAACATCAGGACTGGTTTGATGAGAATGATAGTGAGATTGAATATATTATCGACAAGAAAAGGAAAGCCTTCCCGATATGGCAGAAAGACATTAACTGTGCTGCTAAGAAAAAAATCTATGCCAGTGCAAAGGCTGAGGTCCAAAGAAGAGCTAGAGAACTTAAGAACTCCTGGTGGATAAAGAAAGCTCATGAAATCCATCACTTTGCAGATGCTCACAATGCACAGGGCTTTTTTATTGCCACAAAGGCCATCTATGGACCAACAAATTATGGTACAAATCCCTTATGTTCAATGGATGGTAGCAAACTTCTTAAGGATAAGGAGTCTATTGCACTGCACTGGAAACAGCATTACCATGACCTCCTTAATCGTAACTCTGTTGTGGCTGATGAGGTCTTCTTGCAAAATCCACAACAACAAATTAGAGATGAGCTTGCAGTATCCCCTAATTTGGATGAAGTCAGTAAAGTCATCAATCAAATGAAGAACAAAGCTAATGGACCTGATGGGATTTCTGCTGAAGTCTTTAAAGTAGGTGGGCCTGAATTTACACAACAAGTTCATAAGCTCATTGAAAAAATCTGGATGAGGGAGAAGATCTTGGAAGACTTTAGGGATGCCATAATTATCAACCTTTTTAAGAAGGCCGATAAAACAGATTGCAGGAACTATCGAGGTATCTCTTTTCTTGCTACAGCAGGTAAAATCCTTGCAAGGATCCTCGCAAATCGCCTCCTGCCGATCTCAGAGGATGTCCTCCCTGCATCTCAAAATGGTTTCTGCCCTTCCAGGGGGACAATGGACATGATCTTCACTGCACAACAGCTTCAAGAAAAATGCCGGGAGCAGAATCAACCTTTATATATAGTGTTTATTTATCTGACTAAGGCCGTTGACACTGTGAATCAAACCGCTCTCTGGACCATCCTTCTGAAAACTGGATGCCCTGATAAATTTGTGAATATTTTGCGACTCCTTCATGACAACATGACAGCAACAATTTTGGACAACAATGGCTTTCAGAGCGATCCATTCAGAGTCGGATCAGGTGTAAAACAGGGATGTGTCATTGCTCCTACCTTATTTGCTATCTTCATTGCTATGATTCTACACCTTATTGAGGGGAAACTTCCTACTGGTGCGGAAATCATATATCAAACAGATGGAAAGCTTTTTAATCTCAGTAGGCTGACAGCAAAAAGTAAGGTAATGCCAACCTCTCTCATAGAACTTCAATATGCCAATGATAATGTAGTCTCTGCACATTCAGAGAAAGATCTTCAAACTATCCTAAATGTCTTTGCAGAAGCATATGGAAAGCTTGGGCTCTCACTTAATATTAAAAAAACCAAAGTGCTTCATCAACAGGTGCGAACTAGTCCCTCTGTAGCACCATCAATCCAGCTTAATGATGTGACTTTGGAGAACGTTGATCACTTCCCCTATCTCAGCAGCCATCTCTCTGTAAAAGCTGACATCGATGCTGAAATTCAACATCGCCTGAGCTCTGCGAGTGCTGCATTCTCCCGAATGAAGTGTAGAGTGTTCGAGGATCGGGATATTTGCAGGGAGACCAAAATGCTTATTTACAAAGCCATTGCACTACCGACCTTACTGTATGCCTGTGAAACATGGACCATTTATAAACTCCATTCCCAACTTCTTGAAAGATTCCACCAACGCTGCCTCCGGAAAATTCTGCAAATTACTTGGGAAGATAGACGGACTAATGTTAGCATTTTGGAAGAAGCAAAGACTACCAGTGTTGAAGCAATGATCCTTCAACATCAACTTCACTGGACTGGCCATATTGTTCGAATGCCTAATCACCGTCTTCCAAAGCAGCTACTTTACTCCCAACTTAAGGATGGAAAATGGAACATCAGTGGACAGCAAAAGATGTTCTTAAAGCGAATAAAAGATGCTCTTTAAAGAAGCTCTTAAAGCGAATTAAAAAAATGTAACATGAACATTGACAACTGGGAAGTCTTGGCCCATGAACGTCCCAAATGGAAGTGGGCTATTATCAAAGGTGCTGTGGACTTTGAAGAAACACGAATGCAGGGCAAACGGGACAAACGAGCTAAGTGGAAGGCACGTCAAACAAATCCTCATCGCGACCATCTTCCATCTGGAAACTTATGCAGTGTGGGAGGCTGTGTGGATCCAGAATTGGCCTCCACAGTCACGTATGGACCCACTGTTAAAGACCTTATCTTGGAAGACAATCTTACTCGGGCACGAGTGATTGCCAATGAATGAATGAATGAATGAATGAATGAAAAAGAACAGAGGTATAAGAGGGGGAAGACGTTATGTTATGCAAGCAGAAAACCTTGCTCTGAAGGAGCATTTGTGTAGCACTACATTAGAGGCAACCCATATTTCCAATATTAAGTTTCTCCTTAATTAAGTTTGTCTTTGTATTTTTAAAATATTTCTACTTATTATATATATATTATATAATAAAAAGACAGCAAGGATATGCAAATGACTCATCCATACATTCCGTAATGGTGGAGAAGGAGGTTACATCTGGAGGTTTGGTTAGTGAGCGTGATTCTGCTTTGCCTGTTGGGTTGGCAGGGGTTATATATGAAACATGTACCCCACCTTGAGCTCCTCTGAGGAGAATGAAATGGACTGCCTTCAAGTCGATTCCGAATTATGGGCGAGCCTATGAAAAGGGTTTTCATGGTAAGCTGTATTCAGAGGTGGTTTACCATTGCCTTCCTCTGAGGCTGAGAGGCAGTGCCTGGGCCGAGATCACCCAGTGAGCTTCATGGCTGTGTGGGGATTCGGGACAATAAATCTGTCATATGCTTAAAACAACCTTGCAGTCATATCTTGAAAAGTTTTATTGACTGTGCAAGAGGATATTTCCCTTATGCAATGGGACTTCCTCTCCCAACCTTTGAGCCCCCTGCATTCCCCTCAAAGGGTCCTCCAACCTACTGCAGCAGAATTTGAAGATGAACAGGGGGTAAGAAAGAAGGAGAAAGCCTATTGCATAAGTGGAAGTCTGTTCTGCTCATACAATGGCCATCTTGGGTACAATCCACACTGCATTAGGGTGATTTACCCACCCTAAAAGGAATCTATTCCCCGTGTGTCTGCTGTGTTACTGCATCAGAAAGAGAACAGTTGCACCAAATGGAGAGACTCCCTAGTGGAGACTGAGGGAGAGGAGGCAAATCCAGAGCATGCTGAGATAAGGTTTGTACAGTATAGAGTCCACAGGAACCTTTAATGATCTGTTTAAGTTAGTGCTGGAGGAATGGGGTAAAAAGGCACCCTGGAGATTGGATTAAAATCAGATATGGGTGAATTCTCAGGACTTTCAGGTGTGAATGGGCTTACCATTGATGAGGTGCCCTGAGGTCTCCCCCTTTTCTCTCTTTTAAAAAGAAGAAAAAAGCTTCACTGTCACTTAAAGCTAGTCTGCCCTCCGTAGCTTGGTGGTATTTCCTTCTAATTTGGAACGGAATGCCACTGGAACAGCACTACATCATGATGTAGCATCATTCTCATGGGGCAGTCTAATTGGAGGCACAAGACAGTATGTCTCATGGGGCAGTCTGTCTGAAGCTGAGCAGCAACCAGGACACTGACACAGAGGAAATCCAGCTGGGCCAGGAAGATCAGTGGCAGAACCCATGGACATTCTGAACCCAGACCTGGCACTGGCAGAGCCTGTCAACCAGGAGTCAGGAACCTCAGAAGTGAAAATCCCAAAGACAATACTCCTTGAGCTAGGTTGTCCCCAAAGCCTAGCTCCCTCTACACCAGGGGTCTTATACTCCAGAGGTCTTATACTCCCTAATGCAAGCTCAGGTTGGACTTTGACAGAGAGGTGATGAAGTGATTGGCTACCAGCTGGAAACCCATTTATGATTTTCCACTCTTAAGAAGGGGTTGGGCCTGGGAGAAACAGTCTGGTCCAAGAAGGATAAAAGGCCTCTATTCAGTTCCAGACTTTACTGGAACCATTAGTTGTCTGATTGGAGCTATCCAAGGTCCTGAAGTCCAGCCTGATCCTACCTATCTGACTGAGTCACATTCAGGAATCTGTTGTAGCCTATGGCATGTGATCGGAAAGCACAGATTACTCCTCAGCACTGAGCATATGACAAGAGGCAACCAATTTGGGTTCATATTGTGCATAAACTAAATAAAGAGGGCTGCCGGCCAATTAAAGAAATCTTAACTGATGAATCATATTTGTGAATGGTGTATTTAAAACATTTATATGATAATGTTTGCTATATTAGTTTCCTGGGTAGTTTATAGTATAAAACCAATGCAATGAATTAATTCAATTAAATCTGCATGATCACGACAGATGCTGTTGGAGGTCACTGATTCATAGGGTCGCCATAAGTTGTAGTCGACTTGAAGGCACATAACAACAACAACAACAAATCTGCATAAATCTGAGAAAATCAAACACAAAACTGTTCTCCAGAAAGGAAAGCAGTCATTGCTTTTAGATCATGCGAGCATGTGTCATGGCAAGCATAATCACACAAGAGACATTCCCTATACAGAAGAAAATTGGCTAAGATGCTGCTTGCCTGTGGTCCCTGGGAGGGCATGTCAGGGGCCATAGGATAGATTGGATCTACCATGTGGCATCAGAGACAGAATTCCAATGTCAGACAGAGAGATTTGACATCGGAGCCTCCTTCTCCCATTGGCTTCTGCATCCCAATCAATTGAAGTTCTGATGTTGGTAGGCCAAAAGGGCTGCATGCAGGGAAGTGCTTGGATCCCAGGCCTTCCTGGTCCCCTGACATGCTCCTAAATTGAGAGAAATTCAGAACCCAATTCAAACCAAAGATCTGCTAAAATGAGAGAGTTTGGATTCAGTAAACCCTGTGCTTTCCTGGCTGAGCCAGCTCTCAGTTAGGTCTCAGGCAACATATGTCCCTCACCCCAGCTTAGCTGGGGCTCAGCTAGTGGAACTTAAGTTCATGGAAGTTATGCTGGTGTAAGTCCCCAAAAAGGAGTGTTCTAGGAGGGTGGTGTGGGAGGGTCAGAGCAAGGAGAGATTTACATCTCTTCCAATTCCTTTTCAGCTCAGTCACATGACCTAGGAACTTGGTGGAATTTAGCTGGCAAATAAACTGGTGTAAGTCAAATTCCTCCTGAGCAGAGTTTGGAATGGGGTAACTTAAGCTGGTGTAATTTACACTAGTGTAAAGTACGCCATCTTCCAATAGTTAGGATTGCTTTGTAAATCACACTCTTGAGCATGGCTTACATAGCAATCCTAAATATAAGAAGCTGGTGGAACATAACACTGGCTCAAGTTAAGCCAGTGTAAGGTCCCCTTATTCCAAATGCTGTTAAGAAACCAAGCCTGGCAGAGGGAAAACAAGCTCCTCCTTGCTTCCTTATCATTGTTTTTAGTTTCCTTCTGATTGACATCTATTAGGGGGAAATTAACTATATCAGCTCCAGGGTAACAAAGAGGCTTGGAATCCTGAAGATCTGTGGCTTCCTCCAACATTTATCTATTTATTCTATTTAACAGGGTTTATGACCTGGGAGACCAGGGTTTTAATCCCCACACAGCCATGAAGCTCCCTGGGTGACCTTGGGCCAGTCACTGCCTCTCAGCCTCAGAGAAAGGCTCTGAATCCTGCTTACCATGAAAACCCTATTCATAGGGTCGCCATAAGTCGGAATCGACTTAAAGGCAGTCCAATTCATTTTTCATGTATCACTTCATCATCAAAAACCTTTAAGATGTTTACATGAAATCTTCGTGAAAAATACCAATTAAAGTCTAATGTTTAAACAAGTTAGCATAAAATTCATCAAAATAGAAGTAAAATCAGCCATATTAAAAAAATCATAATAAAATAAAGTTTTGTGTAACATTACAAGTCAAAATTACATGTCTAAACAAAACAGTTTCTAGCAGATGCTGAAAACAATACAGCAAAGGTGCCTGTCTAGTATTGAAGAGCAGGGAGTTCCAGAGTGTAAGTGCTGCCACAGTGAAGGATCATTTCCTTGGAACAGTTTTGTAGAATGAAGTAGTCCACTGGGCGTATATGGGATACAGCAATTCCTCAGTGCCCTCTTCCTGACCTCGTTGCTGGCAGTGAAGATAATCCACAGCATCCAATGGCCCCTCAGTCACCCTTTCATAGAGCATAGGATTGGTCCAAGAATAGTGCAGCCCTAAATCAATCCTATAAAATAATGGCAAATGTCACTTTATAGCATACATGTTAGAAGAAAAATCTATTAGAACTTTAGTCTGTGAGTACAAAGTAGCCTTTGAGTACTTGAGTGAGTTTTAGTTATCTGCCACAGCCTTATAACTGAACCATCACAATCATTGTGCCATAGGGAACAGTGATCAAGACAGAGTGAAAGCACATAATCCTCTCCTGTTGTTTAAAATGTTTCTTAAATCAATATGGAAGAGATTGCCAGTGTTACCATCTCACTGTAATAAACCTCATACAGATTCCTTCCCATCTTCGATGTTGCCCATCAGCATTCACTATTTCAGGTTTACCCAAATCTTCCATGTCTTCCTTTCTTTACAGATTTTGCAAGTAAAAAATAAAGACTTCATAGTCATATATTTGGCTGTTTTTTTTTAAAAAAAAGCTCTATGCATAGTTAAAGAATACTTATATTTATTGATACAACTAAATAATAATTCTTCTGACCATAAGAACATACAAAGAGTCCTATGGATCTAGCACAGAATCCTGTTGGCTAACAGGCTACATATTTCCAATTGCTTTTCATTACTACTCTCAAGGTATCTTTCCTGGATAGTTTTGCCAATGCAGACCCCATACGCGTATATGTGAAGTTAGGTTCTCTGCCTCATTCTAATGTACATAACTTTACACTGATTTAGACTGAAGCTCATTTACCATTTTGGAGATATCTTTTTGAAATGTGCACAGTTCCCTCCTTCAGGTTTCTGATATCCTGAATAATTTGAAATGCCCCCCTTACTATTCATGTCTGAAGCCACACTATTTTAAAATAAATAGCTTGAATAAGTCCCAATACATACAGTTCCTTGGAGAACTCAACTCCTTTTTGTTGTGAATCTTCTTTCTTTCTTTCTTTCTTTCTTTCTTTCTTTCTTTCTTTCTTTCTTTCTTTCTTTCTTTCTTTCTTTCTTTCTTTCTTTCTTTCTTTCTTTCTTTCTTTCTTTCTTTCTTTTCTTTCTTTCTTTCTTTCTTGTTATTGTTACTTTGACCGTTTTTATGATTATCTTAATTTGTGTGAAACATTTACATGTTTCTTTTCATACAGAATTTCAAGCTGGTTAAAAAAAGCATACAAAAAACCAGCAGATAAAAGCACAATTAAAAATCAGGGAGTTTAAAATATATAAGTAGCAACATGTTTTAATATGCCTGAGAAAGCAAACAAGTTTCTGTCTGGTGCCTAAAAGATACCAGGCTTCCTGGGAAAGGGAATTCCATAGCTGGGGTGCTACCACCAAGGAAACCTTCTCCCTCGTTGAAACAAACCTCACCTCTAATGGAAGTGGGTTTTGGAGAAGGTCCAATGTCCTTTGGCATGGGAGAGGGTGCTTCCTTCAAGTGTTTGGGTCCCAAACCATTTAGGGCTTTGAAAGTATGCACCACCAGCACTTTGAATTGAAATTGAATAGATGGCCTTCTTACTAAGAACTGGACCAGATGCCTATCACGTTTTTTGATTCTAGCTGGAGGCCAAGATTCAAAGAATGGTACAACTAGTCTTACACATCCAAGAGAACTTTATGTTTGAACTTGGACCTCAGCACTTGAAGGAGCATATTCCCCAATACCTTCCAACTCAGATTTTGTGATCAGTGCTGCTATTTTTTTTTAGTAATGAGCGTCTGATTGATGTTTTATTTTTTTCTGATTAATGTATTACTTTCTGTTCTTAGCCACTCAATTCTCCCTTCTTGGAGGAAGGGCAGGATATAAAAACAGCAAACAAAACATACAAATACAAAATATGTCTTGAAAAACAGAATTCTTTCTCTGCCCCCCCCCCAATGCCACATAGCAAAGTTGAAAATTGAAAAGAAGTTTCCTAGGTAATTCATCCCATTGCATAGGGAGCAAGAAGAATAATAGGAAGCTGCCTTATACCATGGGAGGCTATTTCTCAATTTTCCTGTATTATCCAAAACTGCATTAAGCAATGTGCACAAAAATGGCTATACATTTTCATACAGATGCTTGCTCTTTTTTTAAAAAAAATTGCAGACTGACGTGGAAATAGCTCAAATTGAAATTAAGACTGGGAAAATGAGGAAGTGAGAGAAAACTGACCAAGTCATTATTAGTTAACTGATATTTTAAAACAGCAGCAACAACAACAACTGAAGATGCCAGGAATGCAGCTTAGACTTTCAACATGCAAATATGTGGTTTACCCACTGAGCTATAGCCCCTCTCCTCTTGCACAGAGACTTCCCAACCAAATAACCAGGACAATAAGCTTCTACTTTGGATTAGGGAGCAATGCTTCTATAGCAGATGACAAAGCTTCCATCCATCCATCCATCCATCCATCCATCCATCCATCCATCCATCCATCCATCCATCCATCCATCCATCCCTCTCTCTCTCTCTCTCTCTCTCTCTCTCTCTCTTTCTCAGCAATTAAGCATGGCTCCTTATATATTTTAACTGGGGGATTTCTGCATCTGGTACTATTTCCAAGCCAAATTCTTCTCTTTTTCAGATCAGCTCTTCCTCAGATCCACTCTCTCAAACTCTTCAAATAAAAAGCTGAGGAGAGACAAATCCAGTGAAGATGATGCTGAAAAGAGCCAGTAAGTTTCTACACCCCACTGTCTGCAGATAGATTTGGCACCAGTTGTAGTCCAATTAACTTCAAGAGTTCACAGGCAGCATTACAGAGATGACCAGAAGAGACAATTCTATTTACAGCCCTTTATATATGCTTTTAGAGCTCATTTTATACATCAGCAAAAGCAAACTGAGCCAGGAAGCAGTTGGAAAGAAGAAAATTACAGACAATAAAAGCCCCATGTTCAGCAAAACTATGCCTTACACACTATGTAAGCCACAGGTGCTTGGGATTATTAGGGTATTCACAATTTACTTAATAAGTTTCACTTTTCAATGGAACATGTTCTTCCTTATTAAGAGGTGAACTGCATAGATTTTACAAAAAGCTTTATTCAGGAAGTACATTCCTGACTTATTGTGTACAATGACAATGAGAAATGTATCATTTTGGAGAAAGGCACAGACAAACTTGGAGAGATACAACTCAAATGGTACACTAACACATTTCAGAAGAGCATGCTCCTATATTTTCTCCAGACCTTCCCATCAGGATGGGTTGATTTACAGTGAGTCATATACCCACAGTTTTGCTGCCTGAGAAGTATTAGGATGGAATGGAAGGCTCCACTACCTCCATATTCTTCTGAATACCAATTGCTGGAAACTGCAGGAGGGGAGCATGCTGATTGCTTGAATGGGTGTAATGGTACAGAATGTTCATGAACACTCCACCTTCTTAGAAAACAAATGTGTGAATGTGTCCAGCTTCAGTGGAGAAAGGAAAACTTCTGTAATTAAAGAGAGATTTTGGTCTCTAAAGCTGAAGAGATCTGGGCCTTGCCAGTACTCAGATGAATGCTTGCCCAGTAAGTCATGTATGGCACATTGTGATCCTAAAAGGAAGTACAAGTACAAACAAAACCAAGGGAGCAAGAAATTTTAATTTCTTGTGCTCAGGTCCTGCTTGCAGGCTTCCCATAGACATCTGGCTGACCTCTGTAAGAACAGGATGCTGGAGTAGATGGCTCACTGGATAGATCCAACAGGGCTGTTCTTATGCACAAATGTTTGCTCTGTTTTATTCAGTGTTTTATTCGGTGAAGAGAAATTGTTTGTTTATGTGTGTGTAGACGGGAATATTTCTTGAAAATATCCTTAATGCAGAGGATGTTCATTCTTCTTTTGCACGTATACAGTGCCAAGCGGCAGTCTACTGCTGCTTCAGTAGCTTTTTTTATCTTAAGCATCCTGAGATTCTTCTTCCTCAGATAGTGATGCAAATTGGGAATCATATTTGGTTGCATATCAGTGTCACTGAGGGCAATCAAACATTTTCAGCACTGTAAAAAAGCACCTCCCTTTCTGTTATTCTTTTGGGCAATGCAGTGAGATCAGGAAAAACAGTTCACGTTTGAAAAGTGAGGACAATACTTCTTGAAGTCTGCTTCCTTTGTCCTCAGTGATGTCATCACATAACCAAATCTAACTGGTTACATATTGATGTCATCTCCCATCAATAAGCACTTTAGGGAGAGGATTATACTATATTTTCTTAGCAGATTTGCTGGCTTATCACATTCAGGGAGAGTAGCTCCCCTCCATGGGTGGTAATTCAGACATATGACCCCC
The DNA here is from genome assembly GCF_030035675.1 of Rhineura floridana. Lineage (NCBI taxonomy): Eukaryota > Metazoa > Chordata > Lepidosauria > Squamata > Rhineuridae > Rhineura > Rhineura floridana. The sequence continues at coordinate 272,448,824 of NC_084480.1, read as the reverse complement.
CTCCCATAGTCTGAAATGGTTTGACCTGAAAATCAGTGCTTCAGTCTACCACCTAATTCTGCAGGACAGGGTGTGTGTGACCCTGTTATTCTTACTTGGTTTTTGATACCATTGACCATGTTATCCTTCTCAGCCTACTTGATAAGATGGGTATTGGAGGCACTGTTTTACAGTGGTTCCTACCCTACCTCCAGGGTTGTTTTCAGAGAATAGCAGTGGGTGATTATCTTTCACCCCCTTGACAGTTGTGCTGTGAGATGCCGCAGGGTACCATCTTGTCCCCATTGCTGTTTAATATACATGTGGTCATCAGGAGATTTGGGCGAGGTGTCAGCAGTATGCTGATGATATCCAGCTCTATTACTCTGTAACATCTGAATCAGGAGAGATGGTGCAAGCCCTGGACCGGTGCCTGGACTTGGTGGTGGGTTGGATGAGGGCCAATAAACTGAGTCTGAATCCTAGCAAGATGGAGATGCTGTGGGATGGTGGTTCCTGAGTTCAGATAATTGGTAAAAGGCCTGCTTTGGATGGGGTCATACCCCCTCTGAAAGAGCAGGTTTGTAGTCTGGGTGTATTCCTCAATCCTTTTTTGTCACCAGAGGCCCAGGTGACCTCAGTGGCTAGGACTGCCTTTTACCAGCTGGTAAGAGAGCTGTGGCTGTTTCTGGACTGGGATAGCCTGACCACTCTTGTCCTTGCACTGGTAACTTCCAGGTTGGATTACTGTAAAGCACTCTATATGGGGTTGCTGTTGGTTGAGAAACTGTAGTTGGTGCAAAATGTGGCGGCATGACTGCTCACTACGGCAGGATATCACCAATATGTCACTCCACTGCTGAAATAATTGCACTGGCTGCTCGTTAGCTACTGGGCCAAGTTCAAGGTTCTGGTTTTAGTGTACAAAGCCCTATACAGCTTGGAACCAGGATACCTGACAGATCGTCTGACCTTTTATATACCTAGTCAATCACTGCACTCTGCAGGTGAGGGATTCCTGAAGATACCAACTTAACAGGAGATCCATTCCACACAACATAGGAAGCAGAGCTTTGGTGCTGTGACACCTACCCTTTGAAATTCCCTCCCCTTGAGACTTCTGGGAAGGGTGACTTCGCTTGTGCCTGCTTTTGAGACGGGCTCCCGCCTCAAAAGAAGCTTATTCAGATATAAATCAGTCAGAACATTTTTTTTTGACTGATGAAATTTCTCCCGGGCAGGGAGAAACGTAGAGATCAACCTCAAAAGCCTGTTTTTGTTGGGAGGACTGGATTTCATTAATTTATGAGAAAAGGTCCAGCCAGCAATGCCGGACGGACTTCCGAACAAGCTCTATCTGATTAATGCGACACGTTTATCTTTTCTTCAAAGAGAAAACGGACTAACAGGCAAGCACCCTTCTTTCTATTATTTTTTTTACTTGGTTTAAATTGTTGCAGCAAAAAGAGATTTGTCAAATGAATCAGCTTTAAAGAACTTCTGGGTGAGCTATAACTCTTCTCTGTTATTCACAAAATTAACAGCTTATCTCTGTTTCTATTGCAAAAAGCTGTCCTGGAAGTGCATTCTAAAGATATAAACAGAAGAGGGATTTCTATTCCGAGGAACATTATATTGTCTGGGACTATTCTCTTTTTGGTCTATTTTATTTTGACGAATCTGCTTCTTCACGACGCCACTAACTGTTTTGATGCTGGGAACTAAATTTGTTTTGTGTTCTTGAACATAGAGAGATAAGGCAGGCTGCTCTGTTTATACTGTGATGTCATCAAGCCTGGAATATTAACCCAATTGTTGCTGAAATAAGAAGTGGTTCTTCTTTATTTTTGTTTTGTTTTGTTTTCGTGGTTTTAAAAATGGCAATCAAGAAAGTGGCTGAGAATCTGGAAGTAATTATGTTTCAGAAAATAATGGATGAGATTGAGATAACGAAACAAACCCTGCGACAGGGCAGTAAGGAGCTGAAAATTGAACTGAGCAAAATGACGCAGGAGCTTAAAGAAATAGGGGATCCTGTGAGAGAGGAGAATGAGATCAGAGATGAGAAAAGAAAAAATAAAGGGAAGGTACAAGCCCTGGAGATTGGAATGAATGTGGAATTGGAAAAAGATCTGGAGTTTATGGATATTAGAAATAAAATCTACTGTTTGGAATTTAACGTTATCTCTGAAGAAATTAATGAAGATATTAGAGATAAAGTTATCAATGGCTTGGATAATCTTCTGGACTGGAATGGCGTGATGGAGCTTGATATAGAGAAAATCTATGAAATTAACTGCAGCCATGTGACAATGGAAAAACTCTCAAGAGATGAGCCAGTGCATTTTGTAAAAAAGAAGAACACAGATATGACTTTACAACAATATTTCAGCAACTTATTCAGAATTGATGGCAAGAAAATATTTGGGATAGAGGAAATTCCCATCAGACTCTTATTATATGACTATGGCTATGACAGCAAGATTATTATGGAATACTGATAATGGAAGATTGGACACTGAAATTACTGGGCTTAACAGGACTATTGAAGATGGAAGATGGAATTAATATGGATAATGGAATAATGGCTATTGAAATTATTGGACCTAACAGATTTTTTTTTTTTCAATAATTTTTATTCAGATTTTCATAAAACATACAAGACGAAATCATAAAACATTCAAAGACAAAAAACAAAATCAAAAATAGTTAAACAAAAAGAAAAAAAGAAAAAAAAAACAAAAAGAAAAAATAAAGAGTAAAATATTGACTTCCCATTTGTCAAAGATCAAATCAGTTATAAGTCTATAATATATAACAATCCTGTCTCTTAAGTCATATTATAAAATCACTTTCCTCCAGTAGTTATCTTACTTAATCATCAAATCTCATAAACATTACTTTATTCTTTCCACAAAAAGTCAAAGAGAGGTTTCAATTCTTTAAGAAATATATCTATCAATTTTTTTTTTCCAGATAAGCATATCGATTAATCCATCTCATTACTAATTATGATAATCTTATTGTCATAACCATAGTCAAAATAAACATTTCAATTAATCCATCACATCAGAATCTGTTAGGTTCAGTAATTTCAGTAGCCATTGTTCTATTATCCCTATTAGTTCCATTTTCCATCTTCCATCTTCAGTAGTCTTGTTAAGTCCAGTAATTTCAGTATCCAATCTTCCATTATCAGTATTCCATAATAATCTTGCTGTCAAAGCCATAGTCATATAGTAAGAGTCTGATGGGAATTACCTCTATCCCAAATATTTTCTTGCCATCCATTCTGAATAGGTTGCTGAAATACTGCTGTAAAATCATATCTCTGTTCTTTTTTTCAAAATACACTGGGTCATCTCTTGAAAGTTTTTCCATTGTCACATGGCTGCAGTTAATTCCATAGATTTTCTCTATATTGGGCTCCATCACATCATTCCAGTCCAGAAGATTATCCATGCCATTGATAACTTTATCTCTAGAATCTTCATTAATTTCTTCAGAGATAACATTGAGTTCCAAACAATTGATTTTATTTCTAAAGTCCATAGACTCCAAATCTTGTTCCTGTTCCACGTTTGTTCCAATCTCCGGGATCTCCTCTCTCACAGGGACCCCTGTTCCAGTCTCCAGGGTCTCCTCTCTCACAGGGACCCCTGTTCCAGTCTCCAGGGTCTCCTCTCTCACAAGGACCCCTATGTCTTTAATCTCCTGTGTCTCCAAACAATAGATTTTGTTTCTAAAGTCCATAGACTCCAAATCTTTTTCCTGTTCCACGTTTGTTCCAATCTCCGGGGTCTCCTCTCTCACAGGGACCCCTTCCAGGGTCACCTCTCTCACAGGGACCCCTATATCTTTAATCTCCTGCTTCATTTTACTCAATTCAATTTTCAGCTCCTTACAACCCTGTCGCAGGTTTTGTTTCGTTATCTCAATCTCATCCATTATTTTCTGAAACATAGTTATTTCCAGATTCTCAGCCACTTTCTTAATTGCCATTTTAAAAGAAAAATATAGGAAAACCACTTCTTATTTCAGCAACAATTGGGTTAATACTCCAAACTTGGTGACATCACAGTATAAACAGAGCAGACAGCCTTATCTCTCCATGCTTAAGTAAACAAAATGCAGTTCCCAGGATCGAAACAATTAATGGCGGTCGTCAGGAAACAGATTCGTCAAAATAAAATAGACCAAAAAGAGAGTCTCAGACAATATAATATTCTTCAAAATAAAAATCTGGAATAGAAATCCCTCTTCTGTGTATATCTTTAGAATGCAAATCCAGGACAGCTTTTTGCAACAAAAACAGAGATAAGCTATTAATTAGTGAGTAGCAGAGAGAAGTTATGGCTCCCCAGTGAGATGTCAAAAACCGATCAATCTGGCAAATCTCTTTTAAACAGCAACAATTTAAGTCAAGTAAAAGAAAAATATAGAAAGAAGGGTGCTTGCCTGTTAGTGCGTTCTCTCTTAGAAGATAAGATGAACGTTCGCTTTATCAGATAGAGCTTGTTGTTGAAAATCCGTCCCACCTTCGTCGGCTGGACCTCGTCCCATAAATTAATGAGATCTGGTCGTCCCAACAAAAATAGGCTTTGAGGTTAATCTCTTCGTTTCTCCCTACCCGGGAGAAGTTTAATCAGTCAAAAAAAAAAAAAATCTGACTGATATATCTGAATAAGCTTCTTTTGAGGCAGGAGCCCGTCTCAAAAGCAGGCACAGGCTAAGTCACCCTTCCCGGAAGTCGCCGGACCTAACAGATTTTGATGAGATGGATTAATCGATATGTTTATTTGGACTATGGTTATGACAATAAGATTATTATTATTATTAACGAGATGGATTAATCGACATGTTTATTTGGAGAAAAATTGATATATTTCTTAAAGAATTGAAACCTCTCTTTGACTTTTTGTGGAAAGAATAAAGTAATGTTTATGAGATTTGATGATTAATTAAGATAACTACTGGAGGAAAGTGATTTTATAATATAATTTAAGAGACAGGATTGTTATATATTGTAGACCTACAACTGATTTGATCTGCGACAAATGGGAAGTCAACATTTTATTTTTTTGTTTAATCATTTTTGTTTTGTTTTGTTTTTTGTCTTTGAATGTTTTATGATTTTGTTTTGTATGTTTTATGAAAATTTGAATAAAAATTATTGTAAAAAAAAAAAGAAATTCCCTCCCCTTAAATATTAGACAGGCACCATCTCTGTTGTCTTTTTGGCACCTATTGAAGACCTTCCTCTTTCAACAAGTCTTTTAAGTAGAGATCTTATCTTATTTGTCAACTAGGACAATTTGAGTGCTGATTTCCCATAAATGTGAAGCGAAACAGCTACCATTATGTTTAGCACTAAAAGAGGAGGAGTGGGCTCTGCTGGATCCCGGCCAAAGAGCTCTGCACAGGAAAGTCATGGACCAGAATTACGAGACTGTGGCTTTTCTTGAATTGGATCTCAATTCCTGTTGGGGAAGAAGAGAAGATCTGCTTATCCAGGACCCCAGAGAAATGGAGATATCAACAGCTCTCATATCTTTGCTGGAAGAAGAAGATCCAGTTGTCTGGGGCTCTGATGAAGGGGAGAGATTGTGTGGTGACAGGAAGAACAATGAGAATTATAGGGAGTCATCTGTGGTGTCATCAGAAAAAGCCAAGTGTGAAGCATGGAAAGAGATGTCTGTACATCAAAGAGAACCCCCAAAGACTGACAGAAACCAGTCAAAGAATGGGAGAAAGAAAGCCTCTGCTTCTCAGTGTGCTGATGTGGGTGTACCTCTGCTCCAATGGGAAGATCACAAAAGAAACATGAAGAAAACATGTCAAGTGTGTGGGGAAATATTTAGATACAAATCACAATTAAATATGTATTTTTTACATTGTTAGCCTAAGAGCAGTTATTTAACTTCTGTAAATTGTATTTTGTAAATTGTATTGTTTTATTGATGTATTTTATATTATATTTTTATATTTGTGTTTTTGTAAGCAGCCTTGAGGGCCTTTGGCCAAAAAGCGGGGTATATATAAATAAATAAATAAATAAATAATCTGTGTCTGTGTTGGAATTACTTTTTCAGATGTTTTTGGAGCTCTTTTTAAAATGTTTTTCAAGATGTTTTGTTTTAATATTTTTTAAGTCTTATTTTTAAGATGTTTTAGAGTGTTTTTGTTTGCCACCTTGGGCTCCTTTAGGGAGGAAGGGCAGGATATAAATTAAATTAAAAAATAATATATTGATGTGCTCTTTGGCCCTCTTTTTATGTTATCTGTATACTATAGGATCTACTATAGCACAAGTCTTTCACATCTTATGAAGATAACATGAGAAGTTCTGGTCCACATGGTAGGATCCCATGTTATAGTTTTTCATGCCAGTATCACTTCTCCTGTGTGGTAATGTGGGTATGCTTGGTCTTCACATTGTCAGGACAGCCATATGCAGTAGATACAGCACTGAACTTGAAACACTTGGGTTCAAATTTAAAGCCATGCATGTCATATACCACAATATCTATTGGAGAGTACATCTCCTACATTGATCTGCTAGCTGACCAAGATCCTCACTTAAGGCCTTTCTCTTGATGCAGAAACATCTGAAGTGTGGTAGGAATGACCACAGAGAGAGAGAGAGAGAGAGACTTTTTGATAATGGCTCTTTGCCTTTGAATGCCCGCCCTTGGGAGGTCTGTCAGGTACATCATTTGGGTACTGGCCAACCCCAACCCGTTTTCCAGGATTTTAAGAAGGTGCTAATGTTAGCATTTTTAACTTTTAATTTTCAGTCTATCTGAATGGATGGTTGTTGTTTTAGTTTGCTGCCTTAGTTTGTGTGCTTTATTTTATCATTTTCTATTAGTGTATTATACTTTTATTGTTTCTTACTACTTTGTTAGGAGTCCTGGGAGCATACATTTATGTTGAAGGTGTGGGATATGAATTGTGTACATCAATCGACATTATTTAGTGGGTAACTTCAGTCCTCAGCTTAGAATGGTACCTCATTTCTTGGTGGAGTAGTCACCTGACCAGGTGAGTGCATTTTCACTTGCATCATAGAGCATTCCTGTGTCACAGTAACCACACTGCTATGCTATTCAACTGCAGTACAGTAACAACTTTTCATTTTGCAAATGGAAGGGAATTCTGACTTCAGTGTTGAATAGCTTACAAATCAAAATGTGTAGCCATAAAACAAAAAATAAATGGAGACAAGAAGCCATCTTTCGCGGCCCACTGTTAAGTGTAGAAATATCTTATTCTGTCAATGTGATTTCATAGCAGGATGAAAAATGTCAAAAATGAGGATGACAAATCAGTCTAGTGAGGAAACATGACTCACAGACGAGAGATGTCATTTGTCATGATTGCCATGTGACTGCACTTCCCTCCGTCTTCTCTTTTAGACAAATGTTATTTTTGCTGTTAATTTAAAAATTATCTCAAATCAGTGATGGGTCAGAGAAGAAAAACACAAGTGCTATGACAATGGGTGCTACTGAAAAGTGTTCAAAGTCTTTTAGACGTGAATGGGGAAAGTTTCCACATTATGAAAAAGGTTGCCATCATCGTGAATTGTGAACTCATAAAATATTCCATGGCATCTGCTCTGAAGAGCATTCCCCCCCGCCAACATAGGTAAGTGTGTGGCTTTTGTTCAGAATGGACACAGCTGAGCCTGACTCTCACAGCCACTGCATAATACGGGTGGTAATTAAGCCACAGCTTCAAGGTTGCATGGGCACAAGACAATTCAGCCTAATGAAGTATCGATTGGCTCCAGTCGAGGTAAAACAAGTTGACATTCATTTAGAGGTAGCAATGTGAATATACCACATTGCCACCAAAGAAAGAAGGTGGTGATTGGGATGTGGGGCGGGGGGGGGAGCAACAAGACAGAATTTTAATCTTGCAAACACAATTAAGAATCTTATTTACAGCATGTTGCTATCATTTAAACCAATGCTAATTGCATACTTAAGAACCCTGATGTAAGATTCTTAAATCAGCTGAAATTACATATTGTTAAAAAGCACAGGGGATTCAATGTTTCAATTAGAATCTATGCTTTTTTTAAAAAAGTACTTAAACTCCAAACTAGGAAAAGCAATTTTGGGACAACATGTGTTAAACCTCAGTGTAGTTCACAGAATCATATCTTTTAATGATAAGGCTTTCACAGTATCAGTTTATTAAGGAATTTCTAAAACTTGTTGACTATGCAAGAACCTTATTCCACTTTTCACTATTTTTCAAGTTTCAATACCACAATAATCACTGAAATGATATGTTTTGTTTAATAATATAAATGCACAATGCAGTATATAGTTTTATGTTTGTCTGTTTCATAACATAAACAAGCCTATCCTATGGCTTGCCTGACAAACTTGGTGGGTGATCATAGTTATAGTATAGTGGTCCTTAATGGACTAGAATCTCTCTCTAGCCTTGGCAGTGTGACACCCATCAGAGCTTCAAACAGTTTGGCGGTTTTGAACTTGGGACACACGAAAGAAAGAGAAAAGTGAACATTACTGAGCAGAAGTTAAGCTGGACTAGAGGCAGCAATAGTTGGGACAGTCAATACAGTTGCTCGTTTAGAATCTGATTCAGGATCCATAGCTATGCTCTGTTTTTTAGTTCAGTCCAGTTCAGTTTATTATGCAGCAGCCAAGAAGGCTTTTTGCATGCACACCAAACAGAGAAAAACAGGAGACTGCTTGCATACAGTATGTCCTGCTTTTATATTTGTACATATTACAAGAACACAATATATTTGTAGTGCTTACTCATCTAAAGGAAACTAAAGCCAGTAGCACTACCACAGATTTCTCACAGTGTGGGGAAGTAGAGAGTGTCTAATAATATTACGATAATCATTACAGGCTTATGGCCATGAGGAACATGTGAGCCCCAGAAGGATGAGTTTGTATGTTGAAGTACTTTGTAGTTCTCAGGCTGCAATCCTGTACACACTTACCTGGGAGTAAGTCCTATTGAACTCAGTGATGTACTCCTCAGTCAACATGCATTGGATTGCATTGTCAAATAATTGCTTGAACCAGGCAGGAGTGGGGAACCTTAGACCTGCAGGCCACATGTGGCCTTCCAGGTACCACGAACTGGCTCTAGGCCAGGCCACACCCCCTCTCCCCAGACACCTCTCACTAGCTTGCTCTGCAGCCTCCTTGACTGCTTTTGCCTGGCTGAAATTGTGATCATGTCTCTTGTTTGCTGGCATAGAGGATATGTGTGTAGTGGCTGTAGAAACCTCTGCCATTTGAATATGTTGCCTACTGTACAAAGGCAAGAGTCACATCCATCACTCTGTCTACTTTTTGCTACTGGTCTCCACCCACCACAAGCCTGTGGTCTCTAGAACACAGCCCTCAGGACAAAAGAGGTTCCTCACCCCTGTAACCAGGTACCAGTCTAGGCAGCCAGTGTCTGATAGAGGCATTAGACTCCTGAGAGGTGTGAGTCTGGGGCACATGGCCATCTACCATGAACTGCCATCTGGGAAGGGCCCTGATATATCTATATCTATATCTATCTATCTATATCTATATATCAGCATGAAAGGATTTGTATCCTTAAAAGCAGGATATGAAATACTGTAATAAAGAAATAATAAATACTAGACAACCTGGCTGAATCTGGTCAGAATGAAAGGTATTTTTCAGGCAAAATCTTTATTCTCATCCTAACTCTAGCTGGAAGAGCAACAGCAGGGATCATTCAGTTTGTAACATAAGGGTTAATTCTGTTAGTGTTAAGGTCAACTGGCCAAGAGGGGGATGGGTGGAAGTGCTGCCTAGCAACCAGTCAGAATGGTGTGATTCTTGCTGAAATAACCTGTGCTCTGATAGGCTATGTAAGTCTGAAGGAGTTTTCCCCTGTATGTTTAGTTGTTGAATATATTTCTGCTATGAACTAGGTCTGAACCCTGTAAGGAAAGCAAACCTCTGTTTTATTTCTCCTCAAGTTATAAGCTGTTCCTGTTCAGTTTACTCAGTAAAGTATTGTCAATTTCTTTTGTCTCTCAACGGTATTCTTTATTCAAGTCACTCTGCTCATAACACCCTGGAATAGCAAGTATCAGAATGGATCACAATATCATTTTATGAACTAGCCTGAGTCTTTCTATGCCAGGAAGTTAAGAAATAGGATACAAGGGTAACACCACTTAGGGTGTGTTGACATTGTAACGTGCAGTCTTATTGGCAAGCCACAGCACATTGGGCACTACAAAAGAGCACGTACAAATCCATATGGGTATTTCTATCTGTAACTCTGGGGGGCTCGGCTCCAGTGTGGTGTAGTGGTCCTAGTTTCAGACTGAGGCCAGGGAACCCCAGGGTCAAATCTCCACTTGGCCATGAAGCCCACTAAGTGACCTTGGGCCAATCATCAACTCTCCGGCTAACATACCCCACAGGGGGGTTGTAAAGTTAATACAAAGATAGAGAGAATCATGCGTGCCACCTTGAGCTCTGAATAAAGGTGGTATATAAGTGTAAAAATATATTAACTTAATTAAATTAATATGTCTTTTGGCAAGGATGGCTTTAACATTAATGATAGTTTCTCCTTTTAAAAAATTAAAGGGAAAAAAGAAGCTTTACCACCTCTTCAATCATTGGCTAGGCTTCCTGCAGCAACTTGGCAGTATTCCTTTCTAATTTGAGCAAGAATAACCTATAGGAATAGGAGCATAGGAAACCGCCTTATACAGCGTCAAATCATTGGTCCATAGGGATGTAAAAAGGCATGGAGTTTCTGTTCCTCTACAGCTCAGCTTCGGCAAAAAAAAGTATTTCCCTCGCTGTTCACTAGGGCCAAACTGAATAATGTAATTAATTATTCCTCACCATGTATTTCAATTGGCGGTGATGGGGGAAATGTCATAAATAAGTGAATTGTGGACTAAAAAATAATAATGACAATGAATATCAATGACATTCACCTATCTGATTTCCATTCCTGTTAGCAGATGGACACGTGAACTGACACAATTTCTGGTACCTTTTCCCATTTTGATGGAATTCTATAACATTCCTGTTGGTCCCTCTAGCTCAGTACTGTCAACCTTATCTGCAGCAATTCTCCAGAGTTTCCGGCAGGGAACCTTTCCCAACCCTATCTAAAGATCTGGGGATTAAACCAGGGACTTTCTGCATGCATAGCCTGTGCTCTACCACCAAGCTACAGAACGATGCTAAGTCATGATGCAGCAACACTCCCAGGGGCATTCTAGGGAGGAAAGTTAGCTGACTACCCATCAGTCAAATTTATACAGCTAGAACTTCTTATTCTTACAAGGAATACAAATTCTGACATTCTATTCAACTATCCTTTGTGTAAAAAATATATTAATTTTATATGACTTTCATCTTCCAAAGGTCTGAACACTTTTTTTACAGCATTATCATTTTCCAGAAGAAAACTCCCCCAACCAATCCAGAAAGTGCTAATGTGCCTAACTCCATCTGAGCTCCCTCCAGCAGACAGACCTTCCTTTCAAAAGGTAACTCATTAGAACATTCTTATTGCCAGATGTTAAGATTCACATAAATTATCCGACTTCTGTATCAAGTGAAGACAGTACATGCACTGAGGTAAGTCTTAAAGTAGTTTAATAATTAATATATAGCTATGTAAAATGTAGAAAAATGATTGCTGGAAACCTGAATGTTCCCTCTTGGGTTTTAAACAGTGCTCTGTATTTCCCAGTTTTAAATATTTTGTGAATGCTAAAAGTCCAACAGTCTATCTTTATTAGGCAGTGCTTTCATCTAAATATATTAATTCCAGAGCCATGAAGGTATAAAAGGAAATCTGCATAAATCACCATTATCTAAACTGCCAACAATCTACCTTTCCATTCCTGTTTAGTGCTCATATGAGTTAGATTTTAAAAAACTAGATGCTTTTATTGGAAACCTCAGAAGAGCTTACCATAATGAAGACTCCTCTCCAGCCTTGCACCAAAGTGTCAGAGGGATCATTGACACAACCCTCCTCCAGACTAAGTTGTACTATATTATGTGGGCTACCTCTGACCCATGAAACAAGGCAGGAGAAAAGGCACTGTATCAACACTATCCAAGTGGCTTAGAACGGGTTAGAGGAGAGAATCCATTTTAAGCTCTAGAACTTGAAATACCCAACAGCATTTGATCAGTAGCTCCCAGAAACACCCACATTTCAAGCATCCAAGCATTTGGTATGTGAGAGAGGAGCAGCAAAGTGTGCTCAAATCTAACACTAAAACACAGTGAAATGTAAAGGCCTGGGAGACTTTAAAGGTCTTCATCCAGCATTATGCAGGTGCCAGGCAAGCCTCTCATAAGAAGGTATTCTACAACCAGGGCATGTAAGTCAGTAACCAAGATCTTATGTATGGCTTCCTGGATCCTTTGCACGTTTTGGACTTGTTCATAATGACGTGTATATTACCGGCTGCTGAATGTGTGGGATTATTTGACCCTTGATGGTTCATAATGAACATTATATGTGAGGTGGCCCTTAGCCCTTATGAGTATCGTATAACTTATCTTTGTAAATCCTAGCAATCCCAAAGTGATTGTAAGAAGTGAGAAAATTCAGAGTGGATCAAGAATAGTTCACTGAAGAATCTAATGATAACAAAGAGAACCAAGGGGAAAAACCTTTAAACGTATATTTGTGGAGTGTAACAGAACAGCATTAGAAGGAGGGAATGAAAATGACTTGAAAATGAGGTGGCCACTCAGATTTTTTATCTCTATTGGAAAGGAATCTTCTTTCCTCTTTCCAGGTGGTAGGAAGCTGCCTGACTCCTATGATACCTAAACCCATTGTGGCATTGGCAATATCCTCTCCTCAACAGATTTGTTGGACTGGATGACTGAGGGAGAGCAGAATTCCATTGTGCACCCATATTTCTACCCAGGGGATGGTTCATTGTGTACTGTACAATCTAATAGTTTTCTCACAGTCTGTCATACAAATGAAATAAAGTGATGATGCACAATGTGCTGAAATAAATGTTCATTTCAACGCATCGTGCATCTTCAGCTATTTATATCAACACTTTGCATGTCATCAGCATTTTGACAGATAGCCTTTCACCATTCTGTCATACTATAGTATGCTGAATACTATAGAATGAGTTCAGTTCAGAACAACAGGGCAGTCGTTCTCACTTTTGCAGAGCTTATGTAGTCAACACCTTTCTTACCCCAACATGTATGTCATTCCTTCCTTCTAATGCTATTGTGTGGTAGGAGCATGTTGCACCACCTTTAGCAACGGGAATAACACAGCCAGACACAGGTTTATGGGTGAAGTAAGGCCACAACTTTATTGATAAGAGCAAGTAAAGTGGGGTTGGCATGGCAGTAGGACAAGGATCCGTTTCATTCCGGCAGCCCATGTTGGAGGAATGCTGAATCAACCAACAAGCAGTTGGGAACTACCCTTGGGAGTTGGCTCGGTTTAGACCCAGGTGGGGTGTGAACCCAAGGCACCTGTGGTCCCGCTGACTAACCAGTGGGAGGGGTTGTGAGCTGGATGAGGCGGCACCCCTCCTGCACTAGGGGCGTGGCCATCATGTACCCCCACTGGACTCCTTATGGGAGTCTCCCTTATGATTGATCCTGCCCAATGCCATTTCCGCCTAAAGTTGTGACAGAAGTGAGTGAACGCCTAACAACTGCACAGCGAACCACTGAGGGATAGGGAAAAAACCTGCTCAACCACGGGGCCAGATTCGTTGAGAGGAAAAATTACTATCCAGTCCTGTCAACCAGCAACCCAGTTAAATACAGGTCAGTGACGCCCTAAGACCGAGGCAGGGTGGGTGGGAAAGCCGGCACACAAAGAAAGAGGCTGACTCTCAGGAGACTGGGGCCTTTAACGGCCCGGGTCTGGCTCCACCCCTTGGCTGCTCTCAGGAGACTGCCCAGGATTGTGGGTGATCTTGCGAGAGCCGGGTCATAGATAGAAGGATTCTAACTCCTCCCTCCCATCGCTGCCTGGGGCGCTCTCCACCCCACAATTAGCACCCCATGCGGAGGCTCGAGGCTTGTCTTCTGTTACACTCCATAAATAAATTTTTAAAGGTTTTTCCTCTTACTTCTCTTTTTTAATCTTCAATGAACTATTCTTGGCCCACTCTGAATTTTCTCTCTTTTTATAATCACTTTGGGATTGCTAGGATTTAGAAAGATAAGTTATACAATACTAATAAGGGCTAAGGGTTATACAAAGATAAGTTACACAACACTCATAAGGGCTAAGGGCCAGCTCACATAAAGGTTCATTGTGTGTGAATGAACCATTACAGGTCAAGTGATATCACATTTTCAGCAGCCGGTAATGTACATGTCATTGTGAACAAGTCCAGAAACATGCAAAGGATCCAGGAGGCCATAAGTAAGATCTTCATCAGAGACCTTTCTTCAAGGTTAGGTTAGGTGGCCAGCAGGCTTTCTCACTGGCAGTGCCCTGGTTGTAGAATACCTTCTTAAGAAAAGCTTGCCTTGCACCTACATGATGGTCTTTTCAGGGCTGGATGAAGACCTTTTAATTCTCCCAGGCTTTCATATTTCAGTATGTTTTAGTGCATTTAGATTTGGGCACAAATTTCTTTCTCTTTGCTGCTCTTCTAGGGTGATTTTTCCATTCATGTTGTGCTGGTCTGTTTTATGTTGGTTTTGAGTTTCTATGTCATTAGTGTGTGCTGCATTGCATTGGCTTCTTCTACACTATATATTTAAAGCACTGTTATACCATTTTAAATAGTTGTGGCTTCTCTCAAAGAATCCTGGGAACTGCAATTTGTTAAGGGTGCTGAGAGTTGATTAGAGACCCCTGTTCCCCTCACAGAACTTCAGTTCCAAGGGCAGTTTAACAGTCAATCCCTCTTCACACACAGCTCTGAGAATTGTAGCTCTGTGAGAGGAAATGTCCTAACAGTGGTGGCTGGTACCCATTGGGATTAGCAGGGCAGAAGTCAGAAAGCCCAACAGTAGGTGGAACCAGAGCCAACTAATTCTAGCTTTGATCCTTCTTCCCTGCTGGGTTCTAGAAGGGCAACACTGAGACTAAGGAGGAGGAAGCTGATAAGCAGTTCTACCCCCTGCCCTGGTTTTAAGTAAGGAGGAAGGCAAGTGAGGGCTGACTGACAGTAGACTCAAGTGGTGGGGCAGTGCCCCAGTAGCCTTAGTGCAGTGTTCTTCAACTTTGGGTCCCCAGATGTTGTTAGACCACAACTTGCATCATCCCCAGCCAGCTTGGCCAAAGGCCAGGGATGATGGGAGTTGTAGTCCAACAACATCTGAGGACCCTAGGTTGGAGAACAGTGCCCTAACAGACCAGCCTCCACTGTTTCCTAACAACTCTCATTACCCTTTGCAAACTACACTTTCCAGGATTCTTTGGGGGAAACTGTTTAAAGTGGTATAATGCTGCTTTAAATGTATTGTGCAGATGGGGCCTGTGTCTCAGCCCCCAAAATGGGCACATTGGTGCGCACCACGTATTCTGAGTAAATCCACACAGCTTGTTCCTTTCTGACTATTTTCTTCCAATCTGTGGAAGAAAAGGAAAGCCAGGACAGGTTGTGTAAGGTTCTGAGACAACAACAGTTGAAAACATATCATTCTGGTTAATTCAGTGAATTAAATTGTAAGTAGGACTTTACTTCTGGAAGAGATTGGTACAATAATAAAGAGTACAATATGTCTAGGAGCATGTTTGTGTGTGTGTGTGTGTTTTCTGTTTAAAAATAGTTCTCTGTAGTGTTCAAAACCACAGGTGAATCCAAAGTGAACCTTTGTGAACTAACCTCTACCAATAAACTGGAACATGTCAGGAAATGACGTTTACTCTAGAAAATACATTACTTCTGTTGTTCAGCGTCCAATCTATATTATTTGAGTGACCTTTTTCCAGGTATTTTTTTCAAAATAAAAGATTATTGTAACAATTTTCTAAATTACAGAATTACACAGGATTCTGTTTTCCACTTGTTGAAGGCTGGTATTCATCAGAACAGTGCGAATAAGAGTATTATCTTCACAAAAGCAGTTTATTCGTACATTTTCTTAAATTATAAGTTTATCAAAAACAACTTTGATAACTATTTAGCCACATGCTCATACCAATCAATGAGGAAGGCAGAGGGAAATTCAGCAGCATATGTTTAGGCATTTTCCCCGTTTTGAAATAATTTCCTTTACCTCCCCATTCCCTATATTGGTCTTTGCATTATTCTGCCTGTTAACAAAAGTAGGAAAACTTAATGTTAGATGGCATTGCACTGCAAAGTTTTTATTGTACTATATCTATCCCATTCCCAGTCATCTCTGCAAATAATAACCTCAGTGGCTGGGATCAGAACACCAAGATGACTGTCTTCGCCCATATGAACCTGCCCACCAGGGCAGGTGTCAAAGTTCAGCATGGTGAGCATCTATCAAGGTTCCACATCCCAGCAGGGGAGCCACTGAGAACAGCCCCCTTAGAGCTCCTCCTCCACTTTGGCATTTCAATTTGCTTGCTCAACCACCTCTTGCTTTGGCTCAGGCAATAGTGGTGGTGAAAAAGACGAGAAGTAGATAGCATTGCCTGTTTGCTCATTTGCTCTTCTGCCTGGCAAGCAAGTAGGTGGCAGCAGCGATGAGGAAACAGAGGACCAGGAGAAGCTGCTGGTGGCAATGGTGGTGAGGAGGAGCCAGTCTGCTGCTTGTGCCACTGCATTTGTACTGTGCTGACCTCCATGCCACCTCACCCCTTGCCCTCTTCCTTCCAATAAGCAACAGCTGCTGGGAAGCTGGCGAGCTGCTTCAGTACATATTATTATTACATATGTACAATAATATATATATATATATATATTATTGCATATTATTATACACATATACACGTCAGGTTCCCTATTGTAATCAGCACATAAACAGATTATCATCAATGCATATAACTATATACAAATACCAATAAATATAATTAGGGAAGATAATAATGCTACTGTTGCATATTAGAAGGCTTTGCTGTTTTCTTTACTTATTTATATATACATATATTTGCATACTGCTATCTCATTTAAAAACATCAAAGCAGTTAACAAAAAGTTTAAAAAAACCTCATACAGCAAAAACCATTAAAAATACAGTAGAGGTAATACAGAGGTGAACTGTTGCAGAGATGTCTTTATTATCTGCATAAGCCTGGCAGAACAGAAAGGTTTTCAGCAGGCATTTAAAAGTTAAAACAGAAGGCACCTGCTGAATCTCTGTTGGCAGAGCATTCCAGAGAACCGGGCCGATGACACTGAAAGCTCAGTTTCATGTCAATGATAATTGAGCATCCACCAACTCAGGGGAATACCAAAGTTGCTCCTACAGATGATCGGTTTTCAAATGTGTCTTAAATAATCACATTAAGAAAAGTAGCTATGAAAGAGCTTCAAAGGCAGAAAAGTATACTGCTTGGGGGGATGACTTTTTGAAAAAACTTTTGCTAGACCAGGGTTTTCCAGTGTGGTGCCTGCAAGCATGCACGCACTCACCAAGGCCTTCCCTGGGCCCAAAGATCCCTTCCTGTCCCTCCCCACACTGATATTAGGCTTGAAAGAAGCATATTGTAACCAATAGATTAGACTGGTTACAATGTGTCCTTGGTTGAGGGCTAGTGGTGGTAGCTTCTCTGGTTTGTAAATACAGTAGGGCCCTGCTCCTACGGCAGGTTCCGTTCCAGACTGCCGCCATAAAGCAAAATCCGCAATAAAGCAGAACTCATTGACTAACATTGTCTAAAATGGTGCCCGATGCCTGAAAAACGCCGTGAAAGTGGAACAAGCGCCGTAGGAGCGGGGCCTTTCTGCAATTGACAACCGCTGTTTCAGTGGAACACTGAAAAGCGGAGTGCCGCAAAGCAGGGCCCTAATGTAATGACTGTTGTTGTTGTTATGTGCCTTCAAGTCGATCACGACTTAAGGTGACCCTATGAATCAGCAGCCTCCAATAGCATCTGTCATGAACCTCCAAGTTTATATCTCGTAAGTTCAGGTCTGTGGCTTCCTTTATAGAATCAATCCGTCTCTTGTTTGGCCTTCCTCTTTTTCTACTCCATTCTGTTTTTTCCCAGCATTATGGTCTTTTCTAGTGACTCATGTCTTCTCAATATGTCCAAACCATGATAACCTCAGTTTCATCATTTTAGCTTCTAGTGACAGTTCTGGTTTAATTTGTTCTAACACCCAATCATTGGTCTTTTTTGCAGTCTGTGGGATGTGCAAAGCTCTCCTCCACCACCACATGTCAAATGAGTTGATTTTTCTCTTATCCGCATTTTTCACTGTCAAACTTTCACATCCATACATGAAGATCGGAAATACCATGGTCTGAATGATCCCGACTAGTATTCAGTGATATATCTTTGCATTTGAGGACCTTTTCTAGTTTTCTCATAGCTGCCCTCCCCAGTCCTAGCCTTCTTCTGGTTTCTTGACTATTGCCTCCATTTTGGTTAATGACTGTTCCGAAGTATTGATAATCTTTGACAAGTTCAGTGTCCTCTTTGTCAACTTTGAAGTTACATAAATCTTCTGTTGTCAGTACTTTAGTCTTCTTGACATTCAGCTATAGTCCTGCTTTTGTGCTTTCCTCTTGAACTTTCATCAGCATTCGTTTCAGATCATTACTGGTTTCTGCTACTAGTATGGTATCATCTGCATATCTTAAATTATTGATATTTCTCCCTCCAATTTTCACACCTCCTTCATCTTGGTCCAATCCCGTTTTCTGTATATGTTCTGTGTATAGATTAAATAAGTAGGGTGATAAAATACACCCCTATCTCACACCCTTTCCGATTGGAAACCAATCAGTTTCTCTATTTTCTGTCCTTACAGAAGCCTCTTGTTGACAGTATAGGTTGCACATCAGGGCAATCAGATGCTGAGGCACCCCCATTTCTTTTAAAGCATTCCATAGTTTTTCATGATCCACACAATCAAAGGCGTTTCTGTAATCTATAAAGCACAGGGTGATTTTCTTCTGAAATTCCTTGGTCCATTCCATTATCCAACGTAAGTTTGCAATATGATCTCTGGTGCCTCTTCCCTTTCTGAATCCAGCTTGGACATCTGGCATTTCTCGCTCCATATATGGTAAGAGCCTTTGTTGTAGAATCTGGAACATTACTTTACTTGCATGGCATATTAAGGCAATAGTTCGATAATTACTGCATTCCCTGGGATCCCCTTTCTTTGGAATTGGGATGTATATGGAACGCTTCCAGTCTGTGGGCCATTGTTTAGTTTTCTATATTTGTTGACAAATTTTTGTCAAAATTTGGACAGTTTCAGTCTCAGTAGCTTGTAGCAACTCTATTGGTATGCCATCTATTCCTGGTGATTTGTTTCTTCCAAGTATTTTAAGAGCAGCTTTCACCTCACATTCTAAAATTTCTGGTTCTTCATCATACGGTTCATCCGTGAATGAATCTGTCATCCTTGCATCTCTTTTATAGAGTTCTTCAATGTATTTCTTCCATCTTCCTTTTATTTCATCTGGGTCAGTCAGTGTGTTCCCCTGTTGATTATTCAGCATCCCTACTCTTGGTTTAAATTTCCCTTAAATTTCTCTAATCTTTTGGAATAGGGCTCCTGTTCTTCCCTTTTTGTTGTTCTCTTCTATTTCTAGACAATAACTATTGTAATAGTTCTGTTTGTCCCTACGTACTAGTTGCTGTATTGTTGCATTTAGGGTTCTGACCATGTTTCTATCTCCTTTTGCTTTTGCTTTCCTTCTCTGTTTAACCATTTTGTTTTGTCAGTCATCCATTGAGGTCTTTCTCTCTTTTTAACAAGAGGTATTGTCTTTTTACATTCTCCCCTGATACTGTCTCTGACTTCATTCCATAGTTCTTCTGGTTCTCTGTCAACTAACTTTAAAGCCTCACATCCGTTCCTTATTTGATCTTTATATTCTTCTGGGATGTTATTTAAATTGTATTTTGGCATTCTGATTGCTTTGTTGTTCTGCTTTAGCTTTATTCTGATTTTTTATATGACCAGTTCATGATCTGTACCACAGTCTGCTCCTGGTCTTGTTTTTGCAGAAAGTATGGAACTTCTCCATCTTCTGCTACTAATTATATAATCAATTTGATTCCCATATTGACAATTTGGTGATGTCCGTGTGTAAAGTTGTCTTTTTGGTTGCTCAAAAAATGTGTTTGGAAGAAACAAATTATATGTAAGAAACAAATAATGCCTATGCCCCCCCCAAATGCTAGAAACTCCCATACTACACTATCACCTTCACCTTATATATAGGGCTTCCTCTGTGAAGCATACGGGGCTTCATATTCAGAAGAACACAGGGGTTTAAAACTTCAGATGGTTTTTTAAGGTGAAGAAAGATATCAAAACTTTTCATGACTTTGTCAGTTGCTGCGCAAGTCCACCTTTGCGGCTGGAATGATAGCCATGTGTACAGCAAATGCATACAGCCATGTGTACACTAGTTCAGCTGTCCCTCTTGATCATTTTTCCATGCGTGCATCATAAACATGCTCCTTCTGTGCTTCTAGAAAGGTTTCGTACTATATTTGCCAGTTTCTACTAATGCACCTGGCTCAAATAAATATTTCATTCCATTTTGCTGGAGCATACCGCCTGGCACATCTTTCCTGTGTTCTTTTCTCAACTCATTGTGTGTAATTAAACCTGGACAAGGATAGCCTAAGTTTTGTTGTCTATACTCTGATAACCTCTAGGTTAGATTCCTGCAATGCATTATACATGGGTCTGCCTTTGAAGGCAGATTGGAAACTACAGCTCATGCTAAATTCAGTGGCCAGATTGATGATTGGAAAAAGATGGTTTGAACACACCAATACTGGCATTTCTGCATTGGCTACCAGTTAATTTCCAGGCAAAACTCAAAGTGTTGGTTTTGACTACTATCCATGATGGCTGTGCTCTGACCTTAGTCAGAGGCAGCATGCTTCTGAAAACCAGTTGCCGGAGCCTCAGGAGGGTAGAGTGTTCGTGCACTTGGGTCCTGCTTGCGGGCTTCCCCCAGGCACCTGGTTCGCCACTGTGAGAACAGGATGCTGGACTAGATGGGCCACTGGCCTGATCCAGCAGACTCTTCTTATGTTCTTATGTTATAAAGTCTTATGCAGCTAAGGAATCTGTTGAAGGCATAGTTTCAGGCTGTTAATTTCCTCCCAGCATATTCAAGATTGTTGCTATAGAGCCCAAGAAAGGGAGTTCCCAATGTATTCCAGCTTAAAACCTTTCCTGCCTGGTCACCCAGGTACAATTCTCACTTGCCACAGGTGATCAGGTCACAACATGTCTCTAGAATGCTCAGAAATATCTCTGCAATTCTTGGCTATATGCCATCTGTAGGAGCTCTTGCCAGATAGGTACAACTGGTGCCTTCATAGGGCACTCTTGCAACTAAGAGGTTAATACTAGAGACCTGGAAGCCATGATTTCAAATGCATTAGATGAATGTCACAAAAATATGATAGAATTGACAGTGTGGGGATGCATAATGTTCTGCAGGCAAGGGACACCAGGAAAAAAAATGGCAAAACATCTAGAAGATTTACATGAAAAGTATTAAATGGAGAGCAAATTTGGCTACAAAACCACATGTTTCAGATTTTGCATATAATCCCTGCTGCAATAGTAATTTATAAAATATTGAATTTGTGATGATATGAAACCCATAAGGGCACAATGTGATTTTCATCAAGGAAAGCATCTCAAATATTTATTTTTCTCCAGAATCTTAAATTAGATCTTTTTACTCTCCATGTGCATGGCCACACAGAGTGTCACTGTATGGATGACAATAGTAGCAGCAGTAATTAAATATCAAAACAATTCTAATAGGTGAAACCAACTATCCATTAAGTCCAGCATCTTGTCTTGACAATGTTTGCTTTTGAATGTTTCAGGATCGTATTACAACAGAAGGCATAGACAGAAGGCATGGAGATCACTCCCTGTTGTTTATTCCCAACATCCAACAGTAAATTCTCCATCTTCTTTCTCCCATATAAATTTACTTTTCTGGTTCAATTTCTCCAATCCAGTGACTCACATCACCCACCTTTCTGTCCCTCTCTTCCCAACGTCATTACCTTCCCGAGCTTCAAACTGCTGGTATCCTCTATACGCTGCTGTGAAATTTCATCAGTGAGATTTCCAGTAAGAACCTTTTTGCAAGTTGTTATTTTCACATAAAATATACCTTAGAGTCTTCATGGTTGGCTTGGAAACTTTGCAAAGAGATTGTCAACCATGAGAAGATATAGATAGCGGTAAGGGAAGAGTGAGAAAAAATGTAGATTGATAAACTACTCGGGTGTATAGTAATAATTCTTGGGGGAAAAACAGCTGCAGACCTGTCAGTGCTGGACTCATCCAACAAAGAATCCCCAAAGGAAGGATCAACTGAAATATAGGGTGCAAACAGTGTTAGCTCCGGGTTTGAGGAGGACTTGGCCAAGGTGTCCTCAATTGACCTCCGTCTCTATGCTCCTCCTCTCTATGCCCATTCATTTTCACTCTGTCTGGCCCAGTTTGTAGAAATGTTCAGAGAGAGAGAAAGAGAGAGAGAGAGAACACAAAGGAAGCAGAGGATGATGCTCCATCTTCTCACTCTTGTCATTGCTTGCATACTTGGAAAAAGCAGTTATGAACAGGAGGGGGGAAAGGAGCAGGAGCAGGAGGTCTAAAAAGTGGAAGCAGGCCCCCTACTTTGCGGTGCAGATCTTGGCAGGTGTGCAATGATACCCACCCCTGATGCTGATCCTAGATTCATGGTACAAGATGGCAATGATTCATAGTGGATTGTTCCTTTCACTCATTCAATGCCCTCTGAACAGTAAAATCTCTGCACTTGCCTGTCTTCAGGGCAGGGACTGGTGAATCTGTCAACTCTGTTGATCTGAGTTTCTCATTTTTCTAATCTTGCGTTCAGTCCCCTACATTTAAACATCAGTTTGTGGTTAGTAGGCTGTTTCCCCCCCAAAAAAAAAATGCTCAGAGGCACATTACCAAATGCTTCCAAGCTACACAGCAAGTGGATTGGACTGTAAAAGACCACCCCAAATTGTGTTTGCATTTTTACAAATTTGTAGAACAGTACAATATCTCAGAGAGGAGGTTAGGTCTCCTGCTCCCCTGGTGCATTCACTATAGCTGCCCAATTTCCCCACTTTTTAAAGTTTGATAGAAATATTTGTTGCCTATACATATGTTCTTAAGCGGCAAGGGTTTTTTGCCTATTAATGAATTTATGCATTTTAATCCACATTTTACCCTGTAATATGCATTTATGCAAATATTATGTGGCTAGAGAACTGCATTACAAAATTCGGAGAAATGCAAATTTTGAAGGATGGCTGTGTTTCAGTTTGCATATTATTATGGAACATGTGAATTAGAATTGAATTTCTGCTGCAACCTTACTGCTGGGGAATAGTATTCACAAAGGTCTCATCTGGTTCTCTGCTGGAACCTATCCTCCTACCAACCCATTTAATTCCAGAAGGAAATTATCAGGAACTTGTTCACAAAGCAAAGAGGCTCATTGTGAGGGATTTTTTCCCTTTCTGGACTTCACCTCTCACAAACATAATAAGAACAAAGGGGAAGTGGCTTTCCCCCATAATTTGAGCATTGAGTATGACACTGGAAGATCAAAATGACATATCTGCATATCATTAACAGCGACAGATTACTAACTACCAGGTAATAGAAAGAGGTATTTGATCAAGAAGTAGGCACCGTAGCTTTTTCTTATAGTGAAATACAAAGCCAATGAATACAAAAAGGAAGCATGTGCAAGTAATGTAGATCTGGCATTGGTAGACTGCAAATAGCCATCATTATTTCACCTTTGCTTATCATCCACGTTGCGTTTTGCTCCTTATCAAAACTATTACATTGATTCTAAATCATTTTCAAATCAAGAGAGTTTTAACTACAGCGATATGAAACCGGCACTATTGCTTCTGCAGAAGCCCTTTTTGGTTATTTCCTAGTTAGAAATTAAGTTCCAATCAAAAACTCATATGGGATTCAGCCAGAATGCCAGCGTTAATACCTTCTCTGTTGTATAAAGTTTCTTTGCACTTTTAATAACAACTTGTCGAGACGTTTTCAGTGCTACATCTAATACAACAGAGGAATGATACCACTGATTGTTCAGCGGGAATAAGGTTATGATGGCTTTTAGTGAGACTTGTGCTATGTTTCTCAAAACATTTTCTTCCTTTGAGAAAGATGCTTCCATTTTCCTGCCTCATTCTTAGGGCACTTTAGAATTTCTTTACAACTTCAGTGCGTGTGGGGTTTGAGCTTACCTGAGCACTGTGTGGAGCCAAGAGAGGTGTATGAAAGGGGGTCTTGCCCATGCAACATTATTAAACCTGAGAAGAGGAGGGGGCTGGGGATGAAAGAGTACAGACCACTGGTGAGATGATTTGTAGACTGAAAAGGCACTCACAAACACTCCTTAGCCACCACAAAAGTAAGCTAAGCACAACAAAAACCATACACTTCACCCATGATAGTTTCAACAAATGTTTCTCTCCTCTTTTCTCTTTAATTGATACAGAATCATAAAACACACACATACACACACACAGGATACGTTTTTGACCCAGCATCTATTGAGATATATTGTAGTAAACATTATATAAACTTCTTAAGCCATTTTAGCCAATCACAGTATAATATGTAGAGGATTCTATAGTGTCTCTGGGCTGTATTCAGAGTAGTACTAAGCAGATCATTCTGTCAGTGCAAGATTTTCTCCTCGTGCAATGGAATTATCTCCCCCTATCCTCTCCCTGCATGCCCCCAGCCCTCCAGAGCAAATTTGGGGATGGTGTGGGCCCTGCAGAGAGGGGTCAAAATCCCATTGCACTAGCCCTTACTCTAGCACAATGTTTTAGTTGAATACCACCCTCTCTCTTTTCAGTTTCTTATCTTTCCTTATAAAATACCTTGATATAAAAAGCACTCATTATTGCAGTGATCTTGCTTCATATTGAGGAGCTTTATTTGCATATTCTATTTTGTGAGGAAACAACACAACTCTAGAGACAATCATTGGATTGAGGTAGTGAACAAGGTGCTATTTTTCACAGTGCACTGTTTTTTAACCACCACACCACAGGCAGTATATCAGTCCAATGAACCACAGGCTCAGATTAGACATTGAATCCTGAGGAAGTAAAATGGTACAACATCAGATAAAAGCTCCCCCCACCCAGTTTCATTCCAAACAATGATGAACATTTGGTGAGCAACTCCTTCTGTATCTCTGTTCCAGGCTTTCTGAAAGGCTTGATTTGTATGTGAGGTACAAATATGACCCTCTCTTGCTTGTTATCTTTCCAAAGAGCACAAATGTTTTTCATTTACTGTGTTTTCCCTTGAGGGACCTTTTGTAACTTGATTCTGACCAGCAATGCCTATTTGTAATATAATTAACGGTGTCTGCATTTTAAAAAAAAATCCATTTCTTTGTCCTTTAAAAAGCAGACATGGCTAAGTAAATAGGTTCTTCCTCTTTCAACTTCACACAAGCTCATTTGCTATAGTTATATTATTCTCCATCAACCCATTCCTGCCTTCACACCCGTCGTTTTGCAGCCCTGATACTTGAACAATCCTCCATTGTTACTGTCCTTGCTGAATGTCTGAAGACTTCATCCATTTATGCCATGCTCATCTTATTTAAGGCACAATCCTATACACATCTACTAGAGTGGCCACTAAAGTGGTGACAAGGGACAGAGCCTTTTCTGCTGTGGCTCCCCATCTTTGCAATGCTTTCCCCAGTGAGGTCTGCCTGCTGCCTTCACTGACAGCTTTTTGATGCCAGGTAAAGACAGCTTTTTTCCCAGGCATTTGATAGACTGAGTTGATGTTGTTTTGTTATAAGCACGCTACCAAGCTTCCTGTGGCTGTTATGAGGGTTGTTTGTTCTGCTTTTATGGTGTTACATATTTATGTTTCTAATGTGTTGCAAATCGCTTGGAAACCTTTGGAGACCTAAATAACAACAACATATTTCCCCACCACCCCCCAAAAAAGTGTCACCACAAAAGATGACACTGATCTTCATATGCCAATTCATATGTGTTGGTATGAACGTAGAAATAATTACTATAATTTAAATAAAAATACAATACATCTCACAACAGCGGTGAAGATAATCAGGTGGCCTGTGTGCCTGCTAAGTCTGCTGTCCAAGTGCTGACTATTGATTGGCAATTTCAAGGCCCCTATTCCCCCTTCTAAAGCTTCTTCATCTTTCATAGAATCATAGAATAGTAGAGTTGGAAGGGGCTTCTAAGGACATCCAGTCCAACCCCTGCGCAATGCAGGAATCCAAGTTACCCGACAGGTGGTTGTCCAGCTGCCTCTTTAATGCCTTCTGTGTTGGAGAGCCCATCACCTCCCTAGCTAATTGGTTCCATTATCATACTGTTGGGAAGTTTTTCCTGATGTTCAGCTGAAATCTGGCTTCCTGTAAAATGAGCCCATTATTCCATGTTCTTCACTCTGAGATGGTCAAGAAAGGTCCTGGCCCTCCTCTGTGTGACAAACTTTCAAGTACTTAAGGAGTGCTATCATATCTCCCCCCAGTCTTCTCTTCTCAAGACTATGCATGCCCAGTTCTTTCAGCCTCTCTCTCATAGGGCTTTGTTTCCAGTCCCCTGATCATCCTCATTGCCCTGCTCTGAACCTGTTCCAGTTTGTCTGCATCCTTAACTAGATGCAATACTCCAGTATTGGCCTAACCAGTGCCAAACAGAGGGGAACTAGTACTTCATGTGATTAGTGTTAATGCAGCCAAAAGTACTATTTCCCTTTTTTGTAGCCACATTGCACTGTTGGCTCATAATGAGCTTGTGATCAACAAGTCCAAGATCTGTCTCACATGTAGTATTGCTGAGCCAAGTGTCACCCATCTTATAACCATGCATTTGATTTCTTTTTCCTTTGCACTTATCCCTGTTAAATTTCATTCTGTTGTTTTCAGCCCAATGCTCCAGCCTATTAAGATCACTTTGAATTTTGTTTCTGTCTTCCAGGGTATTAGCTATCCCTCCCAATTTTGTATCAACTGCAAATTCAATAAACATTCCCTAGACCTCCTCATTCAAGGCATTAATAAAAATGTTGAAGAGTCCTGAGTCCTGTGGTACCCTGCTCATTTCCTCCCCCCAATTTGAGAAGGAACCATTGATAAGCATTCTTTATGATTCTGTAGCCAACTGTGGATCCACCTGATAATTGTTCCATCCAGCCCACATTTAGCTAGCTTGATAATCAGAAAATCATGAGGCACTTTGTCAAAAGCTTTGCTGAAGTCAAGATATATTATGTTCACAGCATTCCCATAGTCTACCAGGGAGATTACCTGATCAAAAATGAGATAAGATTAATGTCCTTCCCACTGCTTCTGCTGGCATCAGACGTAAGGTAGATGATTATCAGAAAGAAGCCCTTTTCTCTGGTGATGCCCAAATTGTGGAGCTCCCTCCCCAAGCATCTGTTTTATTATCTTTTTAGGCACTAGGAAAAATCCATCCTGTTCTTACAGGCTTAACTTTTCTTTTCTGTAATTCCATAGGTATGAACCTGTTATTTAAACTGCCACTTCATTTGTTTATTTATTTTACTCTGTTTGATATCTTATTTCTTTTAACAGGAAAGGGCTGCAGCTCAGAGGCAGAGTATCTGCTTTGCAAGCTGAAGGTCCCAGGTTCAATTCACAGCATCTCCAGGTAGGGCTGGGAGAGACTTCCTGCCTGAAATCCTGGAGAGCCCCTGCCAGCCAGTGTAGACAGTACTGATCTATATAGGGGAGTGAGCTGACTCAGTACAAGATAGCTTCCTATGTCGCTAGCTTTATTTATTTATTTAAATATTTAAGGACCACATTTTCATGAAAATGCAGCATTGCATTGTATAGCATAAAAAAATTCAATAAAATCAATAAAAGGATCAATAAAAATGCCAATAAATGCAAGTTGGTAAAAAGAAATTCACGTTTCAAACCCGTTTGAAACATTTTTTTCAGAAGACGTTTAAAAGATAGCAGAGATGATTCCTGCCAAACCTCTCTGGGCAGACAGCTCTATAGGGCAGGGTCTGCCACACTAACGTCTCAGTCTCTAGTAAATGCTGAGTGAACTTCTGGAGCATGGGGAACCACCAGAAGTGACCCATCAGAACATCTGAGGATTATATTATTTTTTTAGCTACCTTGAGGCAAAAATTGGAATACAAATTTCTAAGATTAATAATAGGAGTGCCCTGAAACACATACTTCCAAGCCCAGAATATAATTTCAGTAACACAGCAACATAGAAAAGATGCATCATTGTTTTAAACCTTTTATCCTTTTATTCCTGGATCTAAATCTGTTCTTAAATTTGTTTTGATGTTTTAATGGTTTTTATTCTTTTTAACAGCTTTTTACATGTTTTCAACATGTTTTAATTTTATTTTTAAATGTATTTTTATTATAGATATGCTTGCTGCCCTGGGCTCCTTCAGAGGGAAGGGCAGGATATAAATTTAATAAAATAAATAATCAATAAATGTGAAGACAGCCGAGGCTTCCACATCAGATGGCACATTTTCTTTGTACGCTTGGTCGCTGCCACTCTGTACATTCAGCATATAAGTGGCCTACCTCAGTGTTGCAGAGCCATCTTTATAGTTTTGGTATGCCTGAAGCAAGAGGAGATAAGAGCAAACCAAACAGGGTCAAGAGCTGGTATATAGATTTTTGAATCAAAAATGAAGCTTTAACACTTCAGTACAGAGAAGAGGTGTTAGCAGGAGAACCTCTCTCCGTGTCACAATGTTTGGCAGTGATGCTATTAATGCTACTGATGTGCCATGTGCAGTAAGCCAGAGGCACAAAACTGCATCTATATGGGCAACACCAGCAGACATTTTACATTTAAAGGGACGGAAGTGACTTTTTGTGGGAGACAAATGAGCTCAAAGAATACTTGCCCCTATCTGTGCCCCTTCCATTTGGTGTCCCATGTGGACACTTGTTTAGAGTTCCCCTAAGGCTGACCCTGCAGCGAAAGTATGTACAGCACAAGACTGCCTACTGTATGAAAAGGAGGACCAGAGGGTTCAGGCCCCTAATCAACAGTGACATTTCTGTTTCCTGGCACTGCAGAATGAGGAACAAGGGGTCATGCAACCTAGGAAACTCAAATGCAAACCTGCCAATTAAGAAAAACATAGTTAGAAGGAATGTCACAAGAACAGAGGCACAAACACACATTAAGGGGGGAAGGGGAGCACTTTTAAGGATGAGTTGGAAAAATAAGCAAAAGGAAAGACAGGGTTAGAAAGTGCATGTAAATGCAGTTCATACAGCTTTAAACTACCATCTCTACCAGTTAATTGTGTATGTTTTTCAGACCAGATTACAGGCACGGACTGCAAAACATGGTAAATGTTAGCAGAGGGTGCAGCTGTACAGACGTTTAATTTGCTGAAAATGCATTCATTAACGGCTCCAAGTTTGCTTTCTGTCAAACCTTGATAAGCATGTAGAAGCTATCCAGTTCTATTAGCACATTCTGTGCACATCATCATGAATTTTCAGTCTTTGAAAATATGTTCTTGGGACACAAGTATTTAAACTTATTTTAAAATAAATGCTTTTTTATACAGAATAAAGGGTTTTGACAGGAAATAAGGGTTAATGATTTGTTCATTTGTGTCTTGAGATAAACCACCAATGTTTTTATTTCCTCTTTGCTAACTTAGAGTTGGACTTTAATGACTGTGCTCCCTTTCCAGAAAGGAAATTGTGTTCAAGACAGTTCACAACATACAAAGTAAGCAAACAGCAATGCATGAAAATAATCAACAAGAATTTCAATAACAATTCATTTCTAACATAATATCAACATTACACCAAAAGTACCCAATCCAAACTCTCTGCATAAATATTAACATCAAACTATACAAAAGCAATATCAGCAATCAGTCCCATAATGGGACTTGTCAAGAACCCAACAAACTGTCTTGGAACTTGTCTCCCTGCCATCTATCGCTTGGGGTAATATTGTACAAGATGCCCCCCCGAGGCATTCTATACAGCATAGCTCCTTTACTGTCTGTTTTGTAGCAATCTGAATCTCTCTTTTTGCCACTCCCTTGCTTTTCCTTCCAGAGCAATTTTCCCTTGATGGCTTCTTGAGCCGAGGAGTGGGACAAAGCAGATGGAAGTAGCCAATCCCTTGATGGTACCCAGCGTGTTCAGACCATGTTTTTCCAATCATCAGTCTGGCCACTGAATTCAGCATCAGCTGCAGTTTTCAATCTGCCTTCAAAGGCAGACCCATGTATAATGCATTGCAGGAATCTAACCTAGAGGTTATCAGAGTACAGACAACAAAACTTAGGCTATCCTTGTCCAGGTTGTAATGGCATGCTATATTTTAAACTGGGGAAGTCTGCTTTCTGAATTCCCCACTTTAGAATTTCAGCACTTTTACTTGAAAGAGTTAGTTCCTTTTAACATTCAGGCATTGATGCACCACAAATGGCTAGCATAGGTATGTATGGACAACTGGTCTACTAAAACATTTTATTTTATCTTACTATATAATATTTTTCTAAGCGATCACAGGTAGCATAAGGCTGGTAGGCGAAGAGAGGTGAGGCTGCAGTGGTGGTGCTTGACCTGCTCAAAACACCCTGTAGTGGCACTCAAGGTGGCAATGACAGTACTTGAGGTGCCCAGTAGCAGCGGCAGTGGCAGCACATGAGGTGCCCAGTAGGGGTGGTGCTTGCCATGTCCAGTAGCAGTGGCACTATTTATTTATTGCATTTATATACTGCCCCATAGCCGAAGCTCTCCGGGCAGATTACAACAATTACAACATTAAAAACAAATACCGAAATTTAAAAAACACATTTTTAAAAAGCAATTTAAAAATGATGCCAGTGGTGGCAGTGGTGCACAAGATGCTTGGCAGCAGCAGTGAAGGAGGCACTCAGCAGCAAGTGAGCAAATGTGAGAGGGGGCAGAGGCAAGTGAGGTGTCTAGTGGCTGGCCCTGGCCCTCGGTTGCTTGGTGAGGGGAAAGAACTGTGGGAAGGGGGAAGGGGAGCAACCCATGGGGGGAGATGACCTGTGGGGGAGGGAGGGAGGGGGAGGGCTGGTGATCCATGAGAGGGAAGGGAGAGAGGGAGGGGGAGGGAGGACTGGTGATCCACAGAGGGGAGAGGGGAGGGAGGGGTTGTGACCCATGGGGGAGAGAGGGGCATGCAGGCAATCCTGGGAGAGAGTGTGAGGGAGGGAGAGGGGGAGTGCCGGCTACCCATGTGGGTGGGAGGAGGACCACTGGTGACCCATGGGGTGGCGGGTGGCTGGGTAGCATAGGTAGCCTGTGGGGGGAGCAGCACAGAGGGAGGAAGGGGGAGCACTGACAACCCATGAGGGAGATGGAGGGAGGGAGGGAGGAGTGCTGGCAACATTAAGCAGGGTTGGCAAGTGAAGTGAGCAGAGGCAAAGCCTCTGGTGGGCTAATAACTTTTAAAACAGACATATAATATCAAATCACAATTAAGAACTATCTGAATTATGAGTGAAGATAAATTTAAAAGGGGTAGATGGTATGGTATGTTTCATAGACACACAAACATAATATTTAAATGGCACTTTGTAAAATGAACTTTACTTTTAAAGTTATAAACTTGGCTCCCAGGGTAGTCCTACATGAGCAGAAAGGCACTTCAGCTGATGTAACACAACTTTGCTGAATTCTCATGACCTCCTCATCCTACTGCAGCCTCCCATTCCCTGTCACACACCATTCAAAGGGGCTCCTCAACCCTCAGCAATGTCTTTTCTGGGGGCCACAGAGGCTGTGAGGAGCAGGTGGAGCCAGGAAAACCCCACTGCACAAGTTGAGTTCCTCCTATCTATCTTTGAATTAAACCCATAATATTTACAGTCATTCATGTTTCATTTCACTTGTTAACTCTTATAGATTGAAAACAAATCATTGCAGAAAGGGATTTTCAATTTACATTTCTGTACATATTTTCAATAAACAGACACAATCTTAACCCAGTCAGGTAGCAGCAGAGTGGAGCAGCAGATCAACCACTGCATCCCTAGCCTGGTCACTCGTGCTACTCATGGTGGAAGGTGGGAAGAAATTCTCTCTCTTTCCCTGTCTTTTGCAGTGTCAGCTGCAGATAGTGGAATTGAGGGTCTGAGGATAGGGCCCCTTGGGGATCCAAAGTTTCTGGTGTCCCACCCTGAAATGCCCTCATACCACTAGCTACAGACAGCAGAACAGCAGGAGGTGCTTTCCCCCCACCAAGCTTGGGGCCTCTGCTGTGGTGGAACCCCTCACTAGTGGTGCAGAGGCTGGCAGAGAGGCGAGTACATTCTACCTCCCCCAGCCATCACCATGACAGGGTTAGGGTTGCACACACTGCATTTGGATTTAGTAGCCTGCAGTCCTATGAAAGTGGCCATAGCAATGCCCAGAGTTCAGCACACAGTTAAGGTCACTAAGAGATGCTTATTGAGATAATGGCCTTAAACACAATTAACTGTGCTGGATCATGACCAGTGCATTTTCATGGCTTAAGCTGACATTACAGAGTAAATGTGAACATAAAATGACACACTTTTAAAAGGAATTAAAAGTCTTTTGAATACTGGAGGTGAGACAAAAGTGATTCATATTTTAGCAAGAAGTAATACATTTAAGATTCTGGAAAACAAATTTTGTTTGAATGTTCCTTCACTTGGAAAGAGTTAAAAGGAGTGCCATTCATAATGTTCTGAAATGATCAGCTTCCATTGGCACCAGCAGTCTAATTGTTCACCAACTTTTCGCTCAAACTGTACAAGTTATACAACTTCTTTGTGACATAATTAGACCTTATGGGGATTTCACATGACCCACTACATGCGCTAGCTACCTTGAAACTCACTGGCATGGTTTGCATGTAATGTAAACCATTATTTATCTGATCATCCAAACCTGGCTTAGCAGTTTAACCATGGTTTGTTAACCACAAACAAACCATGCTTGTAAGCCATGGTTTGTTGTTGGTTTATAAACTTTAGCTTGCATTAACCATGGCTTGGCATTATGTGCAAGCCATGGCTTAGCATTAGGTATATGTGGGCCACCAATAGCACTGGCATGGAGTGAAGCTGACATGGATTGAAGTTGACTTACTATGCTCTTGTTACCGTTGCATTTCCATTCAATAGCAAGTAAAGTACAACAGGTTGGGTCAGATGACCTGTAGCGATATGGATGTAGATTATAAACATATAACAGTAACAAGCTACCAACAACAATTATGTAACTGTCATTACCTCATTCAACCGAGGTAAGAGTCATGGTTTAGTCAAGTCACTTATACATCTATCTTGGAAAGAATATGGGACTTGGATCTTGTATAATTTCTGTTTCAGATCATTCATGTTTTAAAGAATTGGAACTCAACTTTATTGATTTTATCCCAGCCTGCTATTTGATAGTCAGATTCATAGCTGTCTCACCATCTTCTCTCAGACACGTAAAATATCTTCTCTAATCTTAACTGATGGGCCCAATTACAAAGGTAAGATAACTCTATTATTAAGAAGAACTCTAATATAATAAATCAAGCTATAAATAACCTTAAAGGACTCTTCTACACAGAGCTGTACTTAACATATGCTTTATTAAGTAGAGTTTATAAATTATACAACCTTTCTCTCCAATTCCTGGCATTTTTATTCCACGGTAAGAGCCCTATTTCAAACAATACTATAATGTCAAACCAATCAAAAAACCTCTTGAAATGGAAGGCATTATATATTTCATAGATATTGCACTGAAATTCCCTTTACCACTTTAAATTTTAATTGCTCTGAAAATGTTCCATAACTCACATACTGCATACTATATTTTTATTTCTAGATTGTCTCCTCATGAAATAGTTTAAATGGCTGCTAAATATTATTTATCTTTTTAAGACACATTCTATTCTTTAAAATCTGCCAATTAAGTTTCTGAAAACATATATGTATAATTTTCAAAAGTGAACCTCCCTGTGAATTATCCCTGTGAAGATCCATCAATAGTCACTTCCAACTTGGACATTGGGGGTGTTATAGGGGATAGGTTTCAACATTCTGTTTCTCTCCAAACATGTGTTACACTTATCTGATCCTATTTCATTTTCCATGCATGTAAAGACTGAAATGTGATCTCAACAGGTTATGTTGCTTAATAGCTAAGCTGCTAGATAGTAATGGAAGCACTAGTCATTACTAGGGATGGGGGAGAAATTTGAGTCAGTTCACATTTAAAACCAAAT
Organism: Rhineura floridana; assembly: GCF_030035675.1. NCBI lineage: Eukaryota > Metazoa > Chordata > Lepidosauria > Squamata > Rhineuridae > Rhineura > Rhineura floridana. The sequence continues at coordinate 272,414,417 of NC_084480.1, read as the reverse complement.
CTATCACATTCGCACTTTCCGAAACAACATGAGAACCAAAACAAGTCATCCTTCAAAATTCACACTTAATCTGAATTTTGCTGTGCAATTCTCCAACCAAACAATGTTTAAAAAAATTCATATATTAGGATAAAGTGTGCATATAAATGCATATATTAATGAAAAAATATATAAAATGCATTATATTAGGAGAAATTGCTTGCAAAAATATTTACATTCATCAAAACGATACAAAATATGTTTATTAGGATAAATTCACACCAACATGCTAAAGATTTTATGAGGATTTTTTTAAACAATGCACAAATTGCTTCAGAAATATGGAGAACTAAATATAAGATTGCAAAAATTTAAAAAATGAAAGAATCATTGTCAGATCCTTCCATCCCAAGTCATTGATACTCATTTCTCCTTATAAATCCTGAATGTATAATAGGCTGACACACACATACACAAATCCTCAGAAGTAGGAACCATTGAGTTCAATGGGAGTTACTCTCAGGTAAGTATCTATCAGGTTGTAAATCAGCTGTCATTGACACTCTCCTTAGCTGTTGTGATGTCACAGAATATTCATAAATATTCTAACTCTGAAGGAATGAGGATAGTTATAAAAATGTTAATGAATAGTGCATTTGATTATATAAGTAGTCAATTTTTGCTGGGGAGAAAAGCTCATGCAGCATCTAGGATCAGCATGCTGAGTGTGAAGTGAGGGTTAATCTTAAAGGCTCATTTAAATCATTAGCTGGAGTCCAGGTCCTTGTATTTTACAAAAAGTAAAACAGGCAACAGTTCCAAATAATGTTTCCCGTTCAAGAGCCAGAATTCTTGTATAGGGCTACAGTACCACAAAATATAGACAGTTGAGAGCCACCAGAATACTGGGAAAGGTGTATTTCAAAGGGACTGGCACTGGTGATGGCTGAACTGAAATCCTCTTCCCAGGGGCAGTGGCCTGCTGAATTCACACACTCAGATTTTGATATTGCTTCAGTACTCTGTGAGGCCAGTGGCACGAAAGGTCAGCTACATAAAGGAGCTTAGCTAGACATAATGAATGTGACACTTGCTTAAACTACAGTGAGCAGAATACTTATAAACCCACTTAGAGTCACCACATATCAATTTCTGAGTCCCTTTGTTCTCATGCTGCATACAGAATTACTATGAAAAATACTTCAGTGATTTTTTTTTTAAATTGCATGGCATTTGAACCATTGCATTTGTCTAAGTTTAATTTTTAAAAGTACAATCTTTTGCCTCCAATTTGTGTATGTCTAGGTTTTTTGTAATCTAAATAAACAAACCAATTTTGTTTTTTAGAATAATCCAAGAAACAATATTCTTCTTTAGAATTAGTATTTAAAATTAAAAAGTGGAATGTGCTTACCTTGCAGTCATGGAGATTTCCTTTGTAATTCACATGAACCAGAATCTTGAGAAGCCAATTAGACTGCTCTACAGACTTTCAAACAGGAAGGCAAAGTGCTGGTAAAGTGGAAATACCATAGTACCAATTCTAAAATTACCATAGCACCGCTGTGATTGATCTAATTCAAAGTACTGTTGAAAATAAACCTTTCAGACATTCTAGTGGCTTAAAATTATACTGTTCAGTATTGGCTTGTCTTTCTGATTACAACCTGCTAAAGGGAAGGGGTGGGTGTGGGGTTGAGGAAGTAAGGAATTCTTAGTAGCAAGCATTTTCCTGCTGATAGATACAGTGGAAGAACTGATTCTTTTTCTCTGCCTGATATGGGTTGTAATAATAATTAAAAAGCTCACCTTGGGCCAGTCATTCCTTTTGCCAGGAGTGGGGGATCTTTTTCTGGGGAAGATCCACATTACCTCAATCAAGACGTGTTGGGGTCCACATTCCACCAATAGGCAATACTAGAGCCAAAAAATAAGTATGGATGTGACTCTTACCTTTGCTTAGTATGTTAAATTGTACACATACATTGTACACACTACCCACACACATCCATCCATATATCTCGATATCTCGATATACACACACAAGTTTTGGGGCATTTGGGATAGAGGTAAGTGATGGAGGAGGGGATTAAGCATTGATTCACGCAGTACCTGTGGGATTCTGCTTGCCAGAGTTCAACCAGCGATGCTGAGTTATGAAGAAATCCTGTTTGAATTTTTGCAACAACTCTCATTTTTACATATCGTATTTCCTTGTGTTTCTACTTTTAAGACCAGGCCTATAGGCCTATATACCTTGTATGAATATTTTCATCATAAGTAAATTTTGACCAGAAAATAATGGAATTTTGTCCTATAGAATAGCTTTCCACCATTAATAGCCTTGAAAAAGAAGAAAATGCTGTGGGGTTGAAATACAAATATGTGACTTGCTTCTTAAAAAGAAATCCCCCCCAAAAAACTCAAATGAAAACATCAGCATAGGGGTAGCCAACATGGTGCACCCTAGCTCCCATCAGCCCCAGCTAGCATGGTCAATGTTCAGGGGAAATGGGAGTTGTAGTCCAACAACATTTGGAAGGCACCACTCTGGCTACCTTTGCATTACAGCAGTATTTTTAGTAGAGCATTAATATTTTTAGTACAGCAGTAATATTTAGTAGAGCTCATAAATAGTTGCCATCCATTCAGAAATAAAAATTGCCTGGAAAGTGTTGGAGTTTTTTTGTTTTGTTTTTGCTTTTGTAATCATTTTCTGTAAAGCAAGGGGGGGATGTTTGTTTCATTTCCTGACAGTTGTACCTTATGTGTGGGCTCCACCTGAAATCATTAAGTCTGTTCTTGAACCTATGCAAAATCGAGTTCTACTCTGCACCTGAACCTACCATGGCATCCTCTTCCAGGACCAACCCAGGTCCCAGACATTTGCTATTTTTAGAGTTGGCAACCGTACTTCGAAAGGACTTGGAAGTTGCCACTGAAACTTGATAGCTTTTGTTGTGATGCTCCTTCACTATTGGAAATGTAATAGGTGAACTTGACCAAAGTGATCGGTGTCTGGCATGGCATCATTAGACATATTACTAACCACAGGTGTGTGCAAGTATATCCCAATGAGTTCAGTAACCGCACTAAAAATAGATGAAGATCATCATTATGCCCCTGTCATAATCACGGGCTTGTCATTATACCCCTTGTCATTATTATTCCCTGAACTCTGAAAATCAGAAAAAGGATTGACATTATGACATTTTAGTATTCACAGCACAATTTACTTTCTGAAAGAGATCCACTAGAAATAATACAACCTATCATTTAGACTCCAACAGATTCATGTTCTTCCCTGTGACAGTAGCCTGGAGGATGAAGAGCCTAAGCAGTCTCTGGATTGAATAGGCATAACCCAAGAGACTAAAAATAAAAGAATGATCACAAAATGTTAATAAAAATACTAATCTGCTGCTCCTCATCATTCAGTAAGGAACAACTTTGATTTTCAGAATCACATCCAAAGAAATTCTGCATCTGTAAAGCATTATTTTATTATCTACGAATGATGACACCATCCTCAAAACCTTTTTTTTCCTGCAATGGTATAAACCAATTCTAATTTAGTGAGTGAATGCAATATTATTAACTAGTTTTTCTAATCCACCCTACCCCAAAGGCTCAGTTTGTGAACAACATTTTAAAAAGCCATAAAACTAACGGCATACATTATATATAAAAGCATAGCTTCTATAATAATGTCCTTCACTTCTATGAGTCTGGCTGGTTGGCCACCTTCTTCTCCTCAACTGTTTATCTGGCACGAACAAGGGAGTTAGGGTTTGAAAGATGAGATGTAGTGGAAGGTAATAGACTGTGTCTGGAGAGTATGTGTTTGAACAACACAGTTGTTGGAAACAGCCAAAAACAAACTAAAATGCCAGAGGCTGATTCAATACACCTTATAAAACAATAGGAAACCTTCTGCCTTGAAGAAATAAATTCTATACCTAAAGCATCTCAATAGATTTCTGTCTATAACCTGTACAATCTTCATTGATGGCCTTTCACAACTTGCCTAAGCAATAGGTTCAGCTGCATTATTGTACTTACACATAGATGTTCATCCATCCTAAACCTGTGCTACTGTACTCCCTAAAATGCAGAATGGAGTATATCTTCTCTATTTTGGGAAAGATTTGCAGATGAAGAATGCTATCATGTCTTGCTACTTCCTTAGTGGTTTGGGTCACAGCTTGCTGAAAAAGCACATGCTTCCAGCGTTTAACTTCAGAAATTCAAGTTTCTAGGAGTGTATTCATTGTCACTAAATACTGATCAGCCTTCTAAACATGCTTGAAAAAGATCATAGAAATCGACAACAGAGAGGAGCCTCACTGGAGTTCCAATCAATGCATCATTACTGTTGTTTAGCCACAGGCTCTTAACAACTTACTTGTGAACAATTGGCTGCATATGCAGCAAAACAACTTGTACATAAACCATAAACATTGAAAGGCTAATATGACCAAATGAGATTCATAATAAAAATTAAATAACGTATGTCACCACTACTTTTAAAAGTTACTGGAGGGGTGTGTGTGTCTCTGTAGAATATCATAAAGATTTCTACACAGTTGCATCCCAGTATGCTACAGTTGTAAGGAACATGTAATGGAGCATGCAGAACATAAAAAAGGTGGCGGGGGGGGAGAAATAGCCATGTAAACTGCCAGTCAACCACCAGAAGTACTCCAAAAGAATTCCTATCACCAATAATTTTATAGCGTCTTCAGTGAAATCATATCAAAGCTAATCAAAACAATACTGATTTTCTGGAAGAAACATAGCTTTTCCAGCTCCCAAATATAAATTCCCTTGACAGTTGATATCTTTTATTTTCCAAGACCATTTTCCAAGACCAAAAGGACACCACTATCCTAAACCATTCTGAGATAAGGAGGCATTAAAAATAGAGTTCTGTGACCCATGGGTCATTAATTGATTGTTAGGCCAAAAATGAACCCATGAATAACTGCTTTGATTCCCTCTATCATCACAAAAGCATCCTTCCTACATAACGAGTATACTGATAGGAAGTTTTAAAAGATGTTTCATCTGTCTTTTTACCTCAAGCACTATAGGGTATGGAGCTAACGTGAGGTACAGTTCACTAATATACCTTGTATCAATGCTCTGACCTTTAACTGTGACTCCCGGCTCCAGAAAGAACTCAGACTGACAATGAGAGTTTGAATTTGAGGGGGGTTATATTCCAGATCTCTCTTGTTGCTGTTTGGAGGTCAATTGGTTGCAGTGGGAAGAGGTAAAGGATATTTCTAATCAGGGTTAGAGGAATGGATCCTGTTAGAGGGCAATTATATTAAAAAGGAAAGTAGAGGAACATATAAAATGTAATGAAAGTTCCACAGCATAAAGATTTTAAAGATTTTAACTAAACATACCCTACTTCTGGACTGTTGAAACAGCTTAACAAGCTGCAGGTTGATCTGTGAAAAGTGACTTTTTTTCCAAGGGGCTGAGATTGACAGATGGTTGGGAACGGTAACCCTGTTAACCTAAGAAGAATCTGAATTCTGAAGTACACAGCAGAAATTCAGGCCTTATTTTTCTGGGCGGAAGTAGGAAAAAAGGCAGCTTCCATTTTTTAGCAACCTTGGCCATTAAGGCAATCTATGAAATTGGTGTATTATTAACATTACTGAAATCTATCCACTGGTAGAAAGATCTATGGTAGAGGGAAAGTGTAATGGGATACTGCTATGAAGGACCAGTAATGGAACTTACAAAAGATATGTACTTAAAACAGCTCAATACAACTTTCTGACAGGAATTCCCATTACTAAAATCTGAGAAATAATTAGATAGTAATTACAGCCAATAGACCTGGGGGATGCAGCACACAGTTTTTCCACAAATACTGTCAGTCTTAAGTAAATGAATTATGTGCTTAATCTTTAAAAGAAAGAGAGAGAAAAAGACTGGAAAGGATAGAGAACTAAAAAACCAAATAAATATTGAATTTGTAACCAGGATTTCAAGGAAGAGTGATGTGCAATTGTGTAGTTGGACATTCTGGATAACAGGCAAAAACCTGCCCAGTAGACCATACTATCTGTTAACAAATTTTTCATGAAAGATAGGTTAAGATGATGCTTCTTATACTTACTGTAAGTGTATGTTCATGAAAGTCACTATAAGCTTTTGGACATCATTAATTTGATATAATGACTCCCTTACGAGGAAAGGTTGCAGCATTTGGGGCTTTTTAGTTTAGAGAAAAGGCGGGTCAGAGGAGACATGATAGAAGTGTATAAAATTATGCATGGCATTGAGAAAGTAGATAGAGAAAAGTTCTTCTCCCTCTCTCATAATACTAGAACTCATGGACATTCAAAGAAGCTGAATGTTGGAAGATTCAGGACAGACAAAAGGAAGTACTTCTTTACTCAGCGCATAGTTAAACTATGGAATTTGCTCCCACAAGATGCAGTAATGGCCACCAGCTTGGATGGCTTTAAAAGAAGATTAGACAAATTCATGGAGGACAGGGCTATCAATGGCTACTAGCCGTGATGGCTGTGCTCTGCCACCCCAGTCAGAGGCAGCATGCTTCTGAAAAGCAGTTGCCGGAAGCCTCAGGAGGGGAGAGTGCTCTTGCACTCGGGTCGTGCTTGCGGGCTTCCCCCAGGCACCTGGTTGGCCACTGTGAGAACAGGATGCTGGACTAGATGGGCCACTGGCCTGATCCAGCAGGCTCTTCTTATGTTCTTATGATATATTTTTTATTTGCTTTATGGATGTAATTTTATTGCTGATTTTGTGCTGTTCTCTACCATTATATTTTTCTTAATGCTGCCATTATAGGGTTTTTTTTGGGGGGGGGGGTTGGCAGATAAATAACAAATTAAATCATGGCATAGCACAGATTTTCTTGAAAAGGAGTTGTAATGGAATCTAAAGCATTGGTTCTTGTATTGTTTATCTTAGCCAAAGAGTATGTCCCTCCAAAAGAGCAAGGTGGTTGAGACACATTGCCTGATCTTTGCATAAATCCACAAGACAGTAGTTTCCCTGGGATGATCCTGTCTAATAGGAAAATAAATGTTCAGAGGATGATCAGTTGCTAGGGAACACAAGTAGGGAGAAAGCTGCCGTTGCACTCATATCCTGCCCATAGGCTTTCCATAGGCATCTGGTTGGCCACTGTGAAAACAGAATGCTGGACTAGTCTCTTGGTCTGATCCAGGAGGGCTCTTCTTGTGTTCTTATCTCCCCAAGAGTACACATCTTAAAGTTTCTTCTGTAAGCACAGCAATGTGTTAGGTATCACTATCCTATATACTGCATGCCAAACCTAATGCTACTTGATCAGACGCTATCCTTTCCTCATGCCAGCTGCCACCTCCTGGAACTCAATATAAAAATGACTAGTTTTTGTTTTCTTTCGGCATGGGAAAACTTTGCCTGTTCGTTGCCAGAATGGAACCCATGCCATTAGCCTGCTGAGGAATGCTACACTCATGCCTGCAAGTTACTGAAACTAATTTTATAATCTCTGTCCAGAGCAAAAACTAGTTAGAAAATACTTCTTATTTTATTTCATTGTAACTGCTCTTTCTTTCACTTGCTTTGCTCTTGAACCTTCAATAAATGTATTTGGTTAGAAAACTGGAGTTGAGTAACGAGCCTTTACCTGGGTAAACTCACCCACACTGATTGTTCTGCCTAACTCTACTTAATTGTTAGCTAACACCAGCCAGTCTCTTTCCCCTTGAAGATATCACAGGTTTGAATTTTCACATGTTCATAGTAAGATATTAAATGTGGGTGGTGGTGCAACGTGCATGCAAATTACACAAGGAACATCTCTCAGTGGTCCTACCTTACAGGTTGCCTACTACAGGGGCAAATCTCACACACATACATCCATTTGTATGCATCACTGCTTACAATGTAACTGTACGGAATCCTTCACGTTGCAAACTGTGTGCGAGAACCAGTTTCCTGTATGCTTGCATTGATTTTCACCATACCATTCTGTATGCTCAAAATCACTTCCATCACATGGGGAGTCGCTTTACACAACATGAAGAATTGCCTTCATGCAGTTGCATTTCAATTGCCCAACTGCACAGGGGTTGGTTATGTGAATCAGTCCTCAGGAGTTTATCTTTCCTTTTCAGGTTAGCAGGCAACCCAGACAACAGGAAAATGTCTGTGTCTTTAGTATTTAAGAGTTTTCTTTTCAGGACTAAGAAAGATTTTTTTCCCCTTCTAGTCCAGAATTATATTTTTTTCACCTTGTAAAGAACAATTGCCTGATTTAAAAAGCTCTCTTCAAAGCCAACTCACCCTTTCTGTCTAAATATCCTACAGTTATGATGTCCTCTCTAAATCAGTTGTAATTCTTTTCTCTATTCCACACCTTCCAATTCTAGGTTGAACCTGGGAGTTATTGACCTTCCAATAATCTCTTAGTGTCTACCTATGCACTTTATGAACTTCTTAGGTATTATTATATTTTACTGGGGCTAGAATTATTTTCTCCATCAAAAATTGCTGTGTTGGTCCACTAGACCAGTGGTTCCCAAAGTTTGTTCCCCGTGGACCACTTGAAAATTGCTGATGGTCTTGGTGGATCACTTAATGATTTTTTTGTTTGTTGAAGCAATTGTAATCCAATGTGCTTTTTAAATTGTATTTTTACAGGCACACTGGGGACCATCTGAATGACGCTCATGGACTACTGGTGATCCATAGACCACAGTATGGAAACTCCTGAGCTAGCCAACATCCAAAAGCAGTGATAATATAACACCTTTTTTAGGACAAATGAAACAGCCCAAAATAATGAGCAAGCTTTTGAGGTCACTAAACCACTTATGTTAAAAAAAAAATCTGAACAAAAAGAATAAAGTCTTAGGGAAGGAGGAAAAAAGATATTCCTCGGCATGATGGAAAAGCTCAAAGCTGAAGACTAAAATGTTTTGAAGACGTCATTAGGTAGCAGCACAAGCCTAACCATGTCTACTCAGAAATAGTCCTATTACATTTAGGGTTTAGTCTGGGGCTAGTGGGGTTAGGATTGCAGCCTAAGTAATCTATTCATGCAAAAGTTTCAATTTTTGGAAATGGTTCCAGCATTTTACTTGTGACTTGTAGTAATTTCTTCCAAAATCTATACCTATTTAACAGTTCTTTCATATTTGGAGGGATGACAGTACATGTCTGCAAGGGATCATTGGGCATAAGTGATCTTCCTTCTTGATATAGAATTTAAAAACTTTCATCATGGAATCTGTGATACTAAATACCTCACCGTATCCTAAATATCTCACTCAATTTATCTGACTGAGATGGTATTGTAATCTGCATCCATGCATGGCACATGTTACCAAATTATTCCAAGCAACATATGAAGTGGATTGGACTGTGAAAGGCCAATCCAAATTGTGTTTGCATTTTTACAAATTTGTAGGGCAGTACAATATCTCACAGAGGAGACCAGGTCTCCTGCTCCCCTGGTGCATTCATTATAGCTGCCCAATTTCCCTCCTTTAAAAAAAAAATGAAATGGACCGCCTTCAAGTAGATTCTGACTTAATGGCAACCCTATGAATAGTGTTTTCATGGTAAGTGGTATTCAGAGGGGGTTCACCATTGCCTTCCTCCGAGGCTGAGAGACAGTGACTGGCCCAAGGTCACCCAGTGAGCTTCATGACTGTGTGGGGATTCTAACCCTGGTCTTCCAGGTCGTAGTCCAACACCTTAACCACTACACCACACTGGCTCTTTTTAAAAAGTTTGATAGAAATATCTGTTGGCCATAGGTATGTTCTTAAACTGCAAGGGGCTTTTATTGCCTGTTTGTGAATTTCTCTGCTTTTTAATTCTGGAGGTAAGAAATGGGATCCTCTGCAAGTTTGCTGGGAGTGGATTGATCATTTGCATGTTTATTGAGTTCCATGGGATTTACTCCACTGGAATCATGTTTAGGGTAGGTGAAACTGACCATGTAGGGATGGGGAGGGGAGTAGGAGGAACCGCAGTGGAAGGGGAGGAAGGGGAGGGGAGCAGGCAGGAGGGGGAGGGTAAGAGGAGGGCAGGTTTCATAATTTGCATGCTTATTCAGTTCAGTGGGATTTACTCCCATGCAATCATGCTTAAGATAAGTGAATTGACCATGGGGGAGGAGGAGGAAGAGGGGAGGGGAGTAAGAAGAGAGGAGGAAGGGAGAGAAGAGGGGAAGGAGGGGAGGGGAAGGAGAGAGGAGGAGAGGGGGGAGGGGAATGATAGGTCTGATGATTTGCATGCTTATTGAGTTCAATGGAATTTACTCCTGTGCAATCAAGCTTAGAATAGGTAAAACTGACCATGGAGGAGACAGGAGAGGGATGGAGGAAGGGAAGGCAAGGTGGGGGAGGGGGAGGGAGGAGGCAAGGAAGGGGAAGGGAAGGGGAAGGGGCAAAAGCGAGGAGACAGGAGGGAGGAGGGGAGGGCAGGTTGTTTTTGAGTTTAATGGGATTTACTCCTGTGTAATCATGCTTTGGATAAGTGAAACTGACTTGGGGAGGGGCACAGGAGGTGAAGGAGGGGGAACGGGAGGAGATTGGGTGGGCAGGTCCTGGTCAGAGGGAAAGCCCCTTTACTTTCCAAAAGGAAAACATTGTGAACAGCATCATTGTTTTTCAGGGTTTCCTCTATGTTTTTATTATACAGCAGGCACATGTAGTCTCCCACCCAAATATAAAACAAAGCTGTCACTGGCTACATCCACAACAGACCTTTATTTCACTTTGAATTATACTGAGTCCATTAAAACCTTTGCTACACTGTTTCCAGTAGCAGTTGGTGCCATCTTTGATCTCTATTCCTTCCTTAGCAATCTGCTCCATTAACTCAGTACACAGTAGTTTCACAACATTCTAAATGTCCATAAGAATTAGTGGTCTCTAATTCAAACATAATTTACTTTTCTTCTATATTCATCCTCATGCAACAGTCAAGTAGTTGTGGCCAGTATGGTGGGGCAGAGCTACAGAGCCATCCTTCTGACACCTGTGTTGCAGTTTATCTGGGGCAGGGCATGGGGGTGGCAAAATTAGGACTGTGTTGGTGCTTCAGCAGAGCTATTGCAATCAACTATTGTGGCATGCCAGAAACTTGCTTTAAACCACATGCATTCATTATAAATACCTACACAACCTTTTCTTCTTTCTCTGAGCAATTCCTTGCATTCAAATCTCATGAAAATGTGTCCTTCTAGACATAATCTTTGCTCTTATAATGTTAACAAGATGTTATTTTTGTGGGGTATCCATGAGAATGTGGGACAAGGGAAAGAGGTGGACTCTTCTTTTTATATTACATCTGTTTTCAGCCTCCAACTAGTGACTCCAGAATACTGCCCTAACTGCAGCTTCTGAATAGTTTTCAGGCGCAGCACTGCATAAAGCACATAACTATAATTAATCCGTGAGGTTACTAGGGCATGAATGACAATGACTAAGTCTGCCTTCACTAGGAATGAGAGTAGCCAGCAAAATAAATTATTCATTTATTTTTATTTACTTAAGCATTTCTGTACCACCCATTCAACTGTGTCCTCTGGGTGGTTCGCAGATTAAAATCAATAAAGTACAAATACAATCAACAACACAAGTGATCAATATATACCAGCATAAAATTAACAACGCAAGCAAAAACCCAGCATTAAACCATACAACAGCACAAATAAAGAGCACCAAAAAGCAGCAAGAAGAAGACAAAATAGTTGTAAGAATTTAAAATGCCCAATGCGTGTGTCAGGCAAGCCTTTCTGGGGAGAGCATTCCATAAATGGCTCTCAAGAGTTTCTGGCTAAGCCATCATTGTGCAGGAGGAAAATCCAGGCTTTTATTAATTAAGATATGTCTCAAGGTGGGGTACATGTGGTCCCCAAGCAGTCACCCCTCCAGACACCGATCAGACCCAAACCTCTTTGAGAAAGGTGGTGGCCTCCTACATCTTTAGACCTGCAAACATGCTCTTTCAAGAAAACTGTAATACTGCTGAAAACAGGCACTGCCAACTCTCCTTAGATTGCATAATCCAGGAGCCACCTCCATCTCTGGTTGATTCCTTTTCCGTTTGTGAAGCCTTGTGTAATTATCCTATTTTAAAAAAATGCTTGCCAGAATCTGAATGAATTCTCAAGATCATAAAGGGCAGCTGTATTTCACTATACCACACTTCTAAGACAGTATGCAAGAAACTTTCCACTTTACCACGATGTTAAGCATTCCTTTTTGCGTGAACAGAATGAAGTGGGTGCGGAAGAGAGCTATAACTAATCCATGCTATTCCTATTTGGCCGCTGTTCACATGTAAGCTTCATGTCTGAACAGGGACAAGTGAGCCAAATTCATGGAGGGCAACTGTGTGTGAAGCAAGGAGTTGCCTCCGTTGTGGAGGCTGCCCATCTGATTCAGAACCCTGCATAATCAGGCTTATGTGATCTTGAGGAAACCTGCCAAATAATGGCAATTGAATCATGTTGATATTTTGGTACTAAGAGTACCGCCCTGTGGAATCGGATTCTCGGTGAGGCCTCTTTCCCCATAATTTTACACTGGCTTCAAGACAGATGCAGCAATGACAGAGGCATGCTAGGCCATTTACCATCTGAAACAAAGCCCCATGAGAAAATGCATCCCTGCTGAAACCTAATAAGAGTTGGAAGCTGCAGTATGGAGAAGCTGCAGTATGGAGATCACATCTCAGGATGCAGGATACATTAGCACTGGCCCCAGGCTGTATGATTACTTACTACTCTAAGGACTATTGGCTTGCTGAGTAACACTTCAGTTTAAGCTATTGTATTTCAATAAAAGTGGCAACCTTGGTCTTTAAACCAAATTATTAGTGTGTTCCGTTTTCCTTTCTGCATCATCTAGAAAGGCATTCTTCTGAGTATTTACAGAAAGGCTTTCAATTATTTTCCAAGGCAAAAACTGTAGCTAATTAGATGCTCTCTCTTGAAGTATCCTAAACTAAATTCCACTCTCACATACGCATATGCAACCTCCATTATAAATTCAATGTAAGCTGAGCTCAGACCTTGTACATGAGGGCAGAATTTGACCCACTATGTCCATTAACTGGGCCCATTCTATGCAGCTCTTTATCAAGTTAGTAAAAAATGAGAGACACAGATAAATGAATAGAGAAAAAGGTTTGCCCTAAGGAATTATGATGAGCAGAATGAACACCACAGCAGCTGAAACACTATAAAAATAGATACAAGGCTGCAATCCAGTACACAGACTGCTTACATCTGATTTAAACCAATGGGAGTTCAGCAACCCCACTATGTACAGGATTATTGCTCAGGTGATTGCGCAGTTACAATGGTTAGCAAAAATGTTTACAATGCAATAATTTAATATAATCATATTACACATTGTAATATTTTAACTGTACAGAAAAACAAGATAAATGCAGATTCAGAGATCTGATATAATTTTTAATCAAGCATGATACATTATCTAGATGAATTGGCCTGTTTTATTTACACAAAATATCTCACATACTGTGTTTCAATTCTCAGCTGTTCAGAAATTAATATTTAAATCCAAAGATGATTTAACTTCTATGTAAATAGTCAACTTTTTGCAAGCGCATCCAGTGAATGGTATTACTAAAACTAATTCCTTAACACTAAATACCACATTTCAAAACCCACTTACAAGAAATCCTACAGAGGCCAGTCATTAAGGATTGAAATTTAATCAAGGAGGGGAAGAGCTGCCTGAAGTTGGGTGTGTGTGTGTTTGGAAGGACTCTGGGTGCTGCTGCAGCTGTTGCCACTTACCTACCCTGCCTTCATTTGTGTCTTCTGCTGCAGGTATATGAAGGGGAAGAGCTACCTGAGGTAGCGCCTCAGCACACGCCTTGGCATCGTGCCAAGTGCGACGCTACGTGCACACTTATTATCGTACTTGGCGTCGTCTTGGGGTTGTTTTTTAGAAACAAGACAATGGAAGAAATGTTTATAGTGCTATTGGTTATGGAAGATGGGGTTAGGTGGGGAGAAACACAATGGGACATTGCTATGTTTGTTTTGTTTTATTTATTCTGTTATTATGTTATGTATATTGTTGAGATTTATTGTTTACTTATGTTTACTTATGCCGGCACTTAAAATTAAAAAGGTGGCAGAGCAGCTTTTAAACTGACTGAGGGGGGAAACCCGACAGGAGCTGAGGAAGGTCCGGTTCGGAATAAACCTCCCCCCTGGGATAAAGACCAAAGAAATGATGAAATTTTAAAAGGGGTAGGCCTAGAAGTAGGCATTGTGAGAGCAGGGGCACAGGATATAAATTCAGAAGGGCAAAATTGCCACAGGCCAAACCACAAGTGCCAAAGACACTTGAAGAGAGACACTGCTTACAAGTGCCTGTACGCTAATGCTAGGAGCCTCTGAACCAAGATCGGAGAACTGGAGTGTTTGGTCTTAGAGAAGAGCATTGATATAGTGAGCATAATGGAGACCTGGTGGAATGGAGAAAACCAGTGGGATACGGTTATCCCTGGATATAAACTATATCGGAAGGACAGGGAAGGACGTATTGGTGGCGAAGTCGCTCTATACGTGAAATAAGGCATTGAATCCAGCAAGCTGGAAACCCCAAAAGAGGGGGACTCCTCCACAGAATCGTTGTGGGTGGTGATACCATGCCCCAGGAGGGATTTAATACTGGGAACGATCTATTGTCCCCCTGATCAAAATGCTCAGGGAGACCTTGAGATGAGATATGAAATTGAGGAAGCATCCAAACTAGGAAATGTGGTAGTAATGGGTGACTTCAACTACCCAGACATAGACTGGCCGCATATGTGTTCCAGTCATGACAAAGAAGCAAAATTTCTAGATATTCTAAATGACCTAGACCAGTTGGTCATGGAACTGACCAGAGGGACGGCAACTCTGGACTTAATCCTCAGTGGGGACCGGGACCTGGTGCGAGATGTAAGTGTTGTCGAACCGATTGGGAGCAGTGACCATAGTGCTATTAAATTAAACATACATGTAAATGGCCAATTGCCTAGAAAATCCAACATGGTCACATTTGACTTCAAAAGAGGAAACTTCACAAAAATGAGGGGATTGGTAAAAAGAAAGCTGAAAAACAAAGTCCAGAGGGTCACATCACTCGAAAATCCTTGCAAGTTGTTTAAAAACACTATATTAGAAGTTCAACTGGAGTGCATACTGCAGATCAGAAAAGGTACCGCCATGGCCAAGAAGATGCCAGCATGGTTAACGAGCAAAGTCATGGAAGCTCTTAAAGGCAAAAAGTTTTCCTTCAGAAAATGGAAGTCTTGTCTGAATGAAGAAAATAAAAAAGAACACAAACTCTGGCAAAAGAAATGCAAGAAGACAATAAGGGATGCTAAAAAAGAATTTGAGGAGCACATTGCTAAGAACATAAAAACCAACAACAAAAAATTCTATAAATACATTCAAAGCAGGAGACCATCTAGGGAGGCGATTGGACCCTTGGATGATAAGGGAGTCAAAGGTGTACTAAAGAATGATAAGGAGATTGCAGAGAAGCTAAATGAATTCTTTGCATCTGTCTTCACAGTGGAATATATAGGGCAGATCCCTGAACCTGAACTAACATTTGCAGGAAGGGATTCTGAGGAACTGAGACAAATAGTGGTAACGAGAGAGGAAGTTCAGGCTTAATGGACAATATAAAAACTGACAGATCACCAGGCCCGGATGGCATCCACCCGAGAGTTCTCAAAGAACTCAAATGTGAAATTGCTGATCTGCTAACTAAAATATGTAACTTGTCCCTCGGGTCCTCCTCCGTGCCTGAGGACTGGAAAGTGGCAAATGTAACGCCAATATTCAAAAAGGGATTCAGAGGGGATCCCGGAAATTACAGGCCAGTTAGCTTAACTTCTGTCCCTGGAAAACTGGTAGAAAGTATTATTAAAGCTAGATTAACTAAGCACATAGAAGAACAAGCTTTGCTGAAGCAGAGCCAGCATGGCTTCTGCAAGGAAAAGTCCTGTCTCAGTAACCTATTAGAATTCTTTGAGAGTGTCAACAAGCATATAGATAGATCCAGTGGACATAGTGTACTTATACTTTCAAAAAGTGTTTGACAAGGTACCTCACCAAAGACTTCTGAGGAAGCTTAGCAGTCATGGAATAAGAGGAGAGGTCCTCTTGTGGATAAGGAATTGGTTAAGAAGCAGAAAGCAGAGAGTAGGAATAAATGGACAGTTCTCCCATTGGAGGGCTGTAGAAAGTGGAGTCCCTCAAGGATCGGTATTGGGACCTGTACTTTTCAACTTGTTCATTAATGACCTAGAATTAGGAGTGACAGTGAAGTGGCCAAGTTTGCTGATGACACTAAATTGTTCAGGGTTGTTAAAACAAAAAGGGATTGCGAAGAGCTCCAAAAAGACCTCTCCAAACTGAGTGAATGGGCGGAAAAATGGCAAATGCAATTCAATATAAACAAGTGTAAAATTATGCATATTGGAGCAAAAAATTTAATTTCACATATATGCTATGGGGTCTGAACTGGCTGTGACCAACCAGGAGAGAGACTTCGCGGTTGTAGTGGACAGCACGATGAAAATGTCGACCCAGTGTGCGGCAGCTGTGAAAAAGGCAAATTCCATGCTAGCGATAATTAGGAAAGGTATTGAAAATAAAACAGCCGATATCATAATGTCGTTGTATAAATCTATGGTGTGGCCGCATTTGGAATACTGTGTACAGTTCTGGTCACCTCATCTCAAAAAGGATATTATAGAGTTGGAAAAGGTTCAGAAGAGGGCAACCAGAATGATCAAGGGGATGGAGCGACTCCCTTACAAGGAAAGGTTGCAGCATTTGGGGCTTTTTAGTTTAGAGAAAAGGCGGGTCAGAGGAGACATGATAGAAGTGTATAAAATTATGCATGGCATTGAGAAAGTGGATAGAGAAAAGTTCTTCTCCCTCTAATACTAGAACTCGTGGACATTCAAAGAAGCTGAATGTTGGAAGATTCAGGACAGACAAAAGGAAGTACTTCTTTACTCAGCGCATAGTTAAACTATGGAATTTGCTCCCACAAGATGCAGTAATGGCCACCAGCTTGGATGGCTTTAAAAGATTAGACAGATTCATGGAGGACAGGGCTATCAATGGCTACTAGCCATGATGGCTGTGCTCTGCCACCCTAGTCAGAGGCAGCATGCTTCTGAAAACCAGTTGCCGGAAGCCTCAGGAGGGGAGAGTGTTCTTGCACTTGGGTCCTGCTTGTGGGCTTCCCCCAGGCACATGTTACCAAATTCTTCCAAGCTACTCAGCAAGTGGATTGGACTGTGAAAGACCAACCCAAATTGTGTTTGCATTTTGACAACTTTGTAGGGCAGTACAATATCTCAGAGAGGAGTTCAGGTCTCCTGCTCCCCTGGTGCCTTCACTATAGCTGCCCAATTTCCCTGCTTTTTAAAGTTTGGTGGAAATATCTGTGGGCTATAGGTACATTCTTAAACCGCAAGGTTTTTTGCCTATTAGTGAATTTCCCTGCCTTTTAATCCGGGAGGTAAGAAATGGGATCCTGTGCAAGTTTGCTGAGAATGGATTGATCATTTGCATGCTTACTGAGTTCAGTGGGATTTACACACACACACCAGGCAATCATGCTTAGGATAGGTGAAACTGACCACAGGGGATGGGGGAGGGAGGAGGGAGGGGTGGAAAGGCAGAGGGGAGGACTGGGATGGGAACAGGCAGGAGGGGGAGGGGAGAAGAAGAACAGATGTTGTCGTTTGCATGTTTATTGAGTTCAGTGGGATTTACTCCTGAGCAATCATGCTTAAGATAGGTAAAACTGACTGGGGGGGAGGGACGGAGGGCTGGAGTGGGCAGGGAAGGTGGATGAAGGAAGAGGGGAGGAGAAAGGGAGAGGAAAGGGGAAGGAGGGAAAAGGCAGGTCTGATTATTTGTATGATTATTGAGTTGAATCGGATATACTCCTATGCAATCATGATTAGGATAGGTAAAACTGACCAGGCTGGGCCTGCCAACTAAGACGTCTTCTGTATCTTTCACAGTTGGGCAGGGGGAAGGGAGAATTCTACCTTGTGGTTTTTCCCATTACAATGTTGCAAGCACACCAGCACTTGGCTGACTTTCTCTTCTCCTAAAGATACAGGATCAATCTCAGGCCCTGAACCTGGCAATCCTACCTCCCACCCAAATTTAAAACAAAGCTGTCCCTGGCCATATCCACACCAGGCCTCTATTACACTTTGGACAATCATTATTTATTTATCTATTTAGTTAGTGTATTTATATACCGCCCCATACCCGAAGCTCTCTGGGCGGTTTACAATAACTAAAAACATTAAAAACAAATATACAAATTTAAAAACACATCTTTTAAAAACAATTTAAAACAATTTATCATGCCTTCTCTCAAAGCCATGGCTCAAAGCCAATCATGGCTTCTCTCAAAGAATCGTGGGAAGTGTAGTTAGTGAAGGGTGCTGAGAGTTGCTAGGAGACGCCCTGTTTCTCTCACAGACCTTCAGTCAGAGTGGCTGACTGTTAAACCATTCTCTCAGGGGAATAGGAGTCTCCTCTCAGCACCCTTCACAAACTACACTTCCCAGGAGTCTTTGAGGGAAGCCATGACTGTCGCAAGTGAAATCAAGTCTGGTGTGGGTGTGGCCTTCTTATTAGCCAAGCCCAGCAGCTATGAGGCTTTTAGAACACTGACAGTTGGTCCTTACTGAGCATGCTCCACGCTATGATTGGGTCCCAGCCAAAATTTATTAAATTAATTAAAAATCAGCCAGGCATTTTTAAAACTTTTAAACTGCAGCAGATGAAGGTCAGAGTATGGGGCAACGTCAGTATTAGGATTACAGGTACTCTGTGAACATGGCTGATTTTTAATGAATGACAACAGATTATAACTCTCAGAGAAAAAAGTCCAAAAGGGCTCTGAGGTTTTTCTCTCTCTTTTTACACTTTGAACTGTCTATTCTCTCTGACTGTTTTGTGTATCGCCATGAAAATTGACAGGGTTGTTAAGTTCAGGACTATAAGTTATGTAAGGTTTTGTTTTGAAATGAGCTTATGGGAAGCATCAGAATGGCATGGGGGTATTTTCCATTTAACATTGCGGAATGCGAACAATCCCCGCTGACTATAGTATACAGCCACTCTTGTGGCTGTATAATATATACTATATATATAGTTATGTGTTCATGTGCTTTAGTTTACAATTTTATATTTTCACATGTATGGTTTTCTGAAGAACTTAACTACATGCTTTTGTTTGTTTGTTCAGGGTTTTTTTTGTCACAGCAATTTATTTTCACACCAAATATGTGACTCTTTCCAAGTTAATGGATAAATTCACTCATCTCTTTCTTTATTATAAGGCAAAGATAAATAAGTCTTTTTCACTCAATCTGCTGAGATAACTTGTGCCCATGCCGAAAGGTGATCTGTTCTAATCAACTTCACAAAGTCTGATGGAATTACACCGAACATATTTCATACCTGACACAACTACAGAATGATACAGTTCAGGACAAACATTGGTGACCTGAATAATACATGACAGACAGATGACCGGGTGAGAAAAGTAATTTTTCACCTGCAACACTTGAGTTTCTTTATTAAAGGCTGAGACATATTTGATGGAAAGAAGGTTGGTTTGCCAGCTAAAAGCTGGTGTGTTTTATTAATAGTACAGTCAGTATTCCCTTGCCATTTTACTACTTGAAACATATTATTTTGACAATAAAATACTGCATGCATCTAGTTTGCATGGAAAGTAAGCATTTAAATGACCTCCCATAATAACACTGTTACCAGGCATCAGGCATTATAAAA
Organism: Rhineura floridana; assembly: GCF_030035675.1. Taxonomy (NCBI): domain Eukaryota; kingdom Metazoa; phylum Chordata; class Lepidosauria; order Squamata; family Rhineuridae; genus Rhineura; species Rhineura floridana. The sequence goes on along the minus strand of NC_084480.1, from coordinate 272,394,562 downwards.
TCATCAGTAATAGTACTGAAGGCATGAAGAAAAGTAGAAAATGCAAAGACTGGCCTAATAAATTGGTCTACTGTTAATTGTTTCCCATCGATTACTATTGATTTTACAGATTCACATGCCTGAAGAGACAGAAGAGGAAGATGTTTCTAGAACTATGCCTCACTAATAAGTGGTGTGGAAAATTCAGGCAATGTGATGACCAGATGGATCAAAGTTAGCTATGATCCTGAGATTTGACACCTGAGATGCATATATTTTTAGAACCCACCTTATTCTCTTGACTGTAATTTGTACCGAATTAATTTTACTATTGCATTTTTAAATTGCTATACCTAGGGATGGAAGGATCTTGTCAGTTTTGTTTCTTGCAATGTTTCATTTTTCCAATCTTAAATTCAATTCTCCATAGTTCTACAGCAATTCATAGTATTTTTTAAAAATCCTCATGAAAATTCATCATTGTAGTGTGAATTTCTCCTAGCAAACACATTTTAATATAGTTTTGACAAATGTACATATTTTTGCAAGCAACCTGCCCTAATTTAATGCATTTTGTATGTAATTTTCATGTATATTCATTTTTATGTATACGTTCCTCTAATATGCGCATTTTTGTCAATATTTGACTGGAAAACTGCATTGCAAAATTCAGAAAAGTGTGGATTTTGAAGGATGGCAGTGTTTTGGTTCTTGTGTTGTTTCAGAAAGTGTGAATTAGGTAGATTCACCTTGACATATTCTCTCCAGTCCCTAGCTGTATCCTGTTCCGAGGCCTTACAGGGAAGGGTGGGTAAGAAATTGAAATCATCCGCATCATCTATTTGTTGAAAAAGTTTAGAGCTATGGTCCAAAGTTTTATCAAACTATGCAAAGCAGAAGCTCTTCTGTTCTATGTATGTTAATATCCTAGGTACAAGACTGCATACACAGAACACTTCCTTCCATTGAAGACAATGAATAGTGCACACTATTTGATCAGATGATACAGGAGATGCACCCAGCCATGAGAACAGGAAACCTGAGTCTCCTCCTCCTGCATTCCCTGGTAACGTTTAGCAATACAAAATGTGAGACATAACATAATCATGCCACAAGTTTCCCCACTTCCCTTTAAGAAGAAGGCAATCAAGTGGAGCCAAGACTAAGGAAAGTTGCAGTGCAGCAATATAATACATTCTGAAATACAAGAAAATTTGGTTCCTTCTGCCAGCAGAATGTCTCTCCTGCTCACAGAAGGTCTGTGTATGACCTAGCAGAAGAGTGCTATTGTCATGACCTGAATTTCTGGCTCCCCATCCTCAGGGGAAGAGGCTGTGGACATCTTGGACCAGGATAAGGATTTACCTCAGAACTAGCCTTTGACATAACCATCTCCTTGTTAGTTCTAGCACCAGATGAACCTGTGATTCCAGCACCTTTCCAGCCTTGTTGCATTGCCTTCCTCAGACTCTGAGGACTCTAGTTCAGCAGACATAGTAGAACTCTAGCCTTCCATGTGCAACCAGAGTTAAAGGCTCCTTAAACAGCTGGGCCCCTTTAAATGTAGAGGCTCTACTCCTCGGGGGCAGGGCTAGTTGCCCAGAGGAAACTGCAGTCCTGCTTTAGGCTCAAGCTGGGTTTGGTGGTTGTTGGAGCAATATCCAAGCTTCCCTTGTAGGATGTCCAGCCTGGACTCAACTCAGAGGAATCCACAGTTTTACCTGCATTGCTTGTTTGTCTTTTTGTTTTGTTTTTGGAACTCAACCTATACTTTGTCTAAACCTTATTGAGACCTACCCTCTAGTTGTTCGACAGACTTCGCTGGAACCTGACCTGTTCTTCACCTGACCCTTTTCATCAGACTCTGACCTCAGCTTGTTTGACTTTGCACTGTGGAACCTGATCTCTACTTGACCTGACCGGATCTGAACTGGGACTAGCAGTATATGACCTTGCAACCCAAGAATCTGTGCCTACCACAGCTAGACCGCACCCAGCTAGACCTACACACTAGACCTACACACACATGCATGTACATACATGCATGCACACACACGTCTACTGCCTACTGCCAGGTACAGAACACAACTATATGAAAAATGTGCCACTGAGCTATGGCCCTTCCCTAATTGGAAGCAAATTAGCAGCCAGTGTAGCTGAAGGAGCACTGATGATCAGGATACCTTACACCAAACAATAGTGTGGCTGTTGGGTTCTTGTCCAATTCAAGTCTCTCAACATTTTTTAAAGGAAGACCCACACAGAGCACATCACAACAACAATCCAATATGACCATAACTAGGGCATAGAACAGATGTGGCTAAGTCCAACTACTCCCAGAATGGACTTACTTTTGAGTAAACATCTATATGATTGCAGCCACACATAATAGCACTTACAGATAGCTGAATGGAAATGATGGCCTGTTTCCTACAAAATGAAGTAAGAGTGTGATGCTGACAGCAAGGCCCAAAATGTGCCACACATATAAAAGAGATAAGATCTCTGTTTCTATTGTTCTTACCAAGCTTTAAAAAAATATTTGCATCTCTATTATATTAAATTTCTGAAACAACATCTTTTGAACTTTCAGCTTCATCACAGAGAATGATTGAAGATCAGTATAGGTTCATGTATTTTTCAATGCAAAGTTTTAAGCTGAAATACAAAGACTATACAACAAGAATTTACCAAACAGCAATTAGAATGTGAAAATATCTAACCAAGGCCATAATAATAGCTTTTTTTTTTTGCTTACATTAGATTTCCTAATGTATATATTATGCATTGAAGTTCTGTTTGAAAGGTATACTGCCTAATCAGATGTACAATAAATTATACTCAGCTGTAATTGAAAACTGTTCTAAATCTGCAATTGGCTTTAAAATCCTTGGCTTCACAAACCATTAAAATAAAAATAAATAAATACTGCAAACATCATTTTAAAATTTTATTTTATTTTACTTAGGAAGATTAGCCTTTTAAGTCCATAGGTCTTGGCTTTGCAGACGTTTAATCAACAGTGAGTAGAATAGCCATAAAGAAATAGGTTCCTGTTGCATTATCAAGTGTTAATAGCACCTCTTTCAGATCCCAGCAACAATAGAGATTATCTCCTATGCAGGGAGCTTCCATTTCTCTGATGGAGAATTCAGAATCCCTTAATTTGGATCAGTGTGGACATAATAGTTACTCCCACAATCACCAATAACAATCTCTGTTGGGTGAAACAGATTTGTTTGCATACTTCGACTAGCCTGGACAACGAGATAAAATGCAATAATGGGGAATAATTTCCTGGAGATGGAAGGCTTTTTAAAATTGTACTTTAAGAAAAATAAAGTGTTGTGTGGGCATGATTCCTCTCCAGCACAGTCAGAGCTGAAATACAGGAAAAGTCGGTAGCCATGAGGTATGTAACTAGGATGTTGGGCTACTAACCCTGGGTATAATTTAGATAGGCTTACAAAATAAGCACAGAATATAATATACTTGGGTTTGATCCAGAGTTTCACTTAATGGATTCAATCCAGAGGAGGAAGGAGGTGATCTTTGTCAATCTCTCTTTCCCCCTACAGCATTCTTTGCCACCTGAAGATCTTGACTTGACTTGACAGACCCGCTGGAGCAGCATAAGAGTCAACATGTGGGAGGAGGGGCTGTGGGGGTAAAAGAGTTTGCTTTCTTCACCAAAGTTCATTGGAGATATAAAAAAATGAGACAGGTGTTGATCTGAAACAAAATAAACTCGATTTCCTAATCACCTATACTAGCTGAATTCAAAAGGAGGGAAAGAGAATTGTGGGAAGAAGAAAAAGAAACTGAAAGTGATGATGGCCCTGAGAATATCAGCCTAGCCAATCAGAGGCATGCTTAAACGTGAGGAAAGTAACAAGGAGAGAATTTAAGCAGGGGTCCTTTCAACTGACTAACTATATCTATTGCCTCTAATGGTCAATAGATTCAGAGCACACAGTGAGACAATGTATTGACTGAAGTGAAACTTCCAACATCCTTTCTCATTGTCTCACACTCCAATTCATGACTCCCATCACTTCATGAAGATCCTGAAAATGCTCTCTGGGCAGTGGTTTGGTAACAACATCTGCCACCATTTCTTCTGTCAGGCAGTACTTCAGCTCAGTGAGCCCTTTCTATTGAGCATCTCTCATGTAGTGGTATCAATGTGCTTTGTTTGCAGTGTCACCCTTTCTGATTGAGAGAGCAAAATACAGCTCTTGTTGTGTTCATGCATTCTAGTTGGCTTTGGTTCATTGATTCCAAAATCTAAGAGTAGTCTGTGTAACCAAGTTGCTTCTTGACATGCTTGTGCTGCAGAGATGTATTCTGCTTCTGCAGAGGGGAGGGCTACAATTGACTGTTTCTTACTAGTCCAACTGATGACTCCTCCTCCATAATAGAACAGATTCCCACTAGTGGACTTTCAGTCTTCTCGGTTTGCATTCATATAGCCCACCAGTCAGGGATTACAATTTGCAGGTAGCATCAATTTCAGATCTGCACTTCTCTTTAGATATCTTCCCATCCTCTTAACTGCAGTCCAATCTTTCCTTGTTGGTGCAGTAATTTTTCTGCACAGTATCCCAACTGCTGCTGCAATGTCCGGTACGGTTGATATGTACAGGAGCTTTCCAACTGCTGTCCTGTACTGACTGTTCTCTTGCAGTGATTGCTTGGTCTCATTGTCTTTAAAGTAGCCTACTTTCATTGGTGTTTCTGCTACATTGTCTTCTGTCAGCCCAAGGTGTTCTGTCTAGTCCATTATCTTCTGTTTCTGGTTAATGAAGAAGCTTACATTTTCTCCACTTTCCATCTGGATTCCAAGCTAGTAAGGGATGTCTCCCAGCTCTTTCACTTCCATTTCCTTGTTAATATTTCTGATGATTCCATCACTGTCTTCCTTGTCTTGGTGACATAAGACCAAATCATCCACGCAGGTCAAGATGAATGTCCATCTATTATTCTTGAACCTCGAGTATGGACAGGGGTTTCCTTATATGAATGGCTTCTTAAGTAGTAGTTGATTTAGTTTGTCATTCCAGGCCCCAGTGGCTTGCTTCAGACCATAAATGCTTTTCTGATGCTTGCACATTAGTTCTTCTTTCCCAGGTTCTTCAAACCCTGGTGGTTGTTTCATATATACAGCTTCTTCAATGTCTTCATTTGGAAGGCTGTCTTTAAATCCAGAAGTTGAACCTGCATTTTCCTTGAGGCGGCAATACTGAAGAGTGTCCATATAGAAGTGTGTTTGACCACAGGTGCAAAAGTTTCATAATGATCTTCACCATACTTTGGGGAGCATCCCTTAGCAACTAGCCTAGCTTTGTAGCTCTGGATATCCCCTTTCTCTCTCCCTCTCTCTCTCAGACACACAGACACAGGTACATACATTAACCCTCACATTTCAGCCCAAAGTTTTCATGTGAGCTGTCAGTGTTTGCCTGGTGCTAATTCAACTACTAAATAGTGATTGTGGGAGAGCTCAAAATGCTCAGCTGCATTATCAGTTGAGCAGCATTTCTCCCCAAAGTTATATTGCTTGAAATGCATGTCTTGTATGTTTCTTCATATTTAGATAAACTAGATGCCCTGGGCATGCTGCTTTGTAGGTGCATGCAGAACCATTCTTCATTCATTAATGCTGCAGTCTCTGGGATGATGCCCCAGGGACCATAGGATGATGCCCCGTGGGCCATAGGCCATAGATGAAGATGGAAGTCTTGTCATCAGAGGGGAGGTCTGACCTCAGAAGCCTCCTCTCAGCTGCCACAAGAAAGGTCAGCAACTGTTGCTCCTCCACTGTTGGTATTTCAGTGGTGGAGAGAATCAAAAAGGGAGTGTTCTAGCAGCAAACCCCTCTCATTCCCTTGATGCACCCCTGAAATAGTTGTGGGGGTCGCAAATGCCCCCTTTTTAAGGAAGGTGAGCAATTGCAAGTACTCTTGGATGAAACAGATTATCTTGACCCATTCCAATCTGGGTTCAGGCCTGGTTATGGGCTAAATTGGCCTTGGTCATCCTGATGGATGACTTTTATCAGGAGGACAAGGGAAATGTGACCCTGTTATTCTTACTTGATCTCTTTATGAATTTTGATACCATTGACCGTGGTGTCTTTCTGAGCTGACTTGGTGAGATGGTATCGGAGGCACTGTTTTACAGTGGTTCCAATCCTACCTCCAGCATTTTCAGAGAATAGCATTGGGAGATTGTCTTTTGGCTCCCTGGCAGTTGTGCTGTGGGGTGCCACTGGGTACCATCTTGTCCTGATGCTATTTAACATCTATATGAAGCCCTTGGGATGGTCATCAGGAGATTTCAGGCAAGGTGTCGGCAGTATGCTGATGATACCCAGCTCTATTCCTCTGTAATACCTGAATCGGGAGAGGCTGTGCAAGCCCTGGACCACTGCCTGGATTCAGTGGTGAGCTGGATGAGGGCCAGTAAACTGAGTCTAAATTCTTGCAAGAGGGAGGAACTGTGTGTTGGTTCCTGAGTTCAGATAACTGGTCAATTGTCTGCTTTGGATGTGGTTATACTCCCTCTGAAAGAGCAGGTTCATAGTCTGGGGGTGCTCCTGAATCCATGCTTATCACTAGAGGCCCAGGTGACCTCAGTGACTAGGAATGCTTTTTACTAGCTTCAGCTAGTAAGACAGCTGTGGCTGATTCTGGACCGGGATAACCTGACCACTGTTGTTCATGCACTAGTAACCTCCAGGCTGGATTACTGTAATGCAGTCTATGTGGGACTGCCCTTGAGGTTGGTCTGGAAGTTGCAGGTGCAGCAAAATGTAGCTACATGACTGCTCACTGGGCAGAATAGCACCAATATGTTACCATGCTGCTGAAAGAATTGCACTGGCTGCCCATTAGCTACCGGGCCAAGTTCAAGGTTCTGGTTTTGGTGTACAAAGCCCTATGCAGCTTGGGACCAGGACACCTGAAAGATCATCTTACCCCTTATATACCCAGTCCATTACTACACTCTGCAGGGAGGTCCTCCTGCAGATACCATCTTATCAGCAGGTCCATTCTGCACAACATAGGAAGCGGATCTTTAGTGTTGTGGTGCCTACTGTTTGGAATTTCCTCCCCCTTAAATATTAGACAGACACCATCTTTGTTATCTTTTTAGTGCCTACTGAAGACCTTCATCTTTCAACAAGCCTTTTAAGTAGTGAACTTATCCCAGTCTGCATCTGTGCTGGAACTGCTTTTCAAGATGTCTTTAAAGCTTTTTTTAAAAAAAATGTTTTTAAATATGTTTTGTTTTAATATATTTTAAAGTCTATTTTAAAAGGTTTTAGAGTGTTTTTAGTGTTTTGTTTGCTGACATCGGTTCCTTCTGGGAGGAAGGGTGGGATATAAATTTAATAAATAATACTTCAGCTGTTGAGCTGGCGTACTCAGCTGGCAATGGGAGGGAAACTCTTAACAATAGGTCATTAATGACCTAGAATTAGGAGTGAGCAGTGAAGTGGCCAAGTTTGCTGATGACACTAAATTGTTCAGGGTTGTTAAAACAAAAAGGGATTGCGAAGAGCTCCAAAAAGACCTCTCCAAACTGAGTGAATGGGCAGAAAAATGGCAAATGCAATTCAATATAAACAAGTGTAAAATTATGCATATTGGAGCAAACAATCTTAATTTCACATATATGCTCATGGGGTCTGAACTGGCGGTGACCGACCAGGAGAGAGACTTCACGGTTGTAGTAGACAGCACGATGAAAATGTCGACCCAGTGTGCGGCAGCTGTGAAAAAGGCAAATTCCATGCTAGCGATAGTTAGGAAAGGTATTGAAAATAAAACAGCCGATATCATCATGCCGTTGTATAAATCTATGGTGCGGCCGCATTTGGAATACTGTGTACAGTTCTGGTCGCCTCATCTCAAAAAGGATATTATAGAGTTGGAAAAGGTTCAGAAGAGGGCAACCAGAATGATCAAGGGGATGGAGCGACTCCCTTACGAGGAAAGGTTGCAGCATTTGGGGCTTTTTAGTTTAGAGAAAAGGCGGGTCAGAGGAGACATGATAGAAGTGTATAAAATTATGCATGGCATTGAGAAAGTGGATAGAGAAAAGTTCTTCTCCCTCTCTCATAATACTAGAACTCGTGGACATTCAAAGAAGCTGAATGTTGGAAGATTCAGGACAGACAAAAGGAAGTACTTCTTTACTCAGCGCATAGTTAAACTATGGAATTTGCTCGCACAAGATGCAGTAATGGCCACCAGCTTGGATGGCTTTAAAAGAAGATTAGACAAATTCATGGAGGACAGGGCTATCAATGGCTACTAGCTGTGATGGCTGTGCTCTGCCACCCTAGTCAGAGGCAGCATGCTTCTGAAAACCAGTTGCTGGAAGCCTCAGGAGGGGAGAGTGTTCTTGCACTCGGGTCCTGCTTGCGGGCTTCCCCCAGGCACCTGGTTGGCCACTGTGAGAACAGGATGCTGGACTAGATGGGCCACTGGCCTGATCCAGCAGGCTCTTCTTATGTTCTTATGTTCTTATGGAATCAGAAAGGCCAATACAGAGATGGGAGATGGAAAAAGCACTCCCCTAGCCCACACATCTTCTGCTCTGCCAACATGGTCCTGGTCAGGCTCTGAATTTGTCAATTATTCCACCTTGAATCCTCTCTCCCTTGTATGCTTACTCTGTTAAAGTTTTCTTTTTGTTTTTAAAGGAGAAAGAGCTGCATTTTGATATGTGAAAGGAAAGAAAAACATTTTAAATCATATCTGCCCTCTCAATCAACTGTACTAACTTTTAAATATTTTCTAGTTTCAGGTAGGTACGGTTGAGAAATTTGCCTTTCTGTGAATTCCATACAAACTGAACTGCTCCATACCTCCTGGGCTAATTTGTGGATAAGAATGCGGTTGTCCTTCAGATTTTGTGTTTTTAAAAATTATTTATTACATTTATTCATTGCTTCCCAGAAGAAGATGTATCAAAGCAAGTTACAAATTTACAAAACAACTTAAAAATCAATTGAAAACCAAATACATAAAAAATATTAAAAAATCCTAAAAGTGCTTATTTGAGGAAGGGAGGGGGAGGAGGGGGAGTGGAGGGGCAGGAGGGAGGGATTAGGAGGAAGGAGGAGGGGAAGTCAGATTTGATCATTTCCATGCTTATTGAGTTCAGTGTGATTTACTCCTGTGCAATCATGCTTAGGATAGGTGAAATTGACCACGGGAAGGCGGAGAAGGGGGATGGAGGGAGGGCTAGAATGGGGAGGGGAGGAAGAGGAGGAAGGGAGGAAGAAGGGAGGGGAGGGGAGGGGAGGGGAGGGGGAGGAGCAGGGGAGGGAGAAGAGGAAACTAGGTGGATGGACACTGGGCAGATGGATAGCCCTTTTCCTTTCCTTTCCAAAAGAAAACATTGTGAACAGTATCATCATTGGGGGGGCGGGTTCTCCAACCTTTTCATTTTACAGCAGACACATGTAGTCTCCCACCGAGATTTAAACCAAAGCTGACTCTGACTAGCTAAGCCAAACAGCTGTTAATCTCATGTTTAGAACACTGTTGGTTCTTACTGAGCATGCCTTTGCTATCATATTAATGATATATCAATGTTAATTTTCTTAAATTAATTAAAAATCATCCATGCATTTTTTAAACTTTTAAACTGCAAAAGATGAAGGTCAGAGTATGGGGCAAGGTCAGTAATAGGATTACAGGTACTCTGTGAACATGGCTGATTTCTAATTAATTTCAACAAATGTTGAGACCTTTGACAGAAAAAAAAGTCCAATAGGGGTCTGGATGTTTTTATTCCTGTTTCAATCTTTAAACTCTGGATTCTCTCAGAGTGTTTTGAAAATTTAGAGGGTTGTTAAGCGAGCATTTCTGAATCCAGGACTATAGGTTTTGTAAGATTTTGTTTTGAAATGAGCTTATGGGAAGCAGCAGAATGGCATGGGGGTATTTTAAGGTGAAAACAAGATGGAAGAGATTTATGAATTAACACATGTGAAACTGATGCAGATTGGAAATAGACTGATCTGTTTCCTTTCTAATTTCAGATAAGTTATCTTGCTAAGCAAATACATACCACTGTTCTGCTATTACATATCCTCTATAATTCTGTGCAAAGGAGAAGGTTTTCTTCCCAAAGAGCCAGAATTAACAACACACATCTGATTTTGCACATGAACAGGAAGATTTGTTGGGGAAATCTTTACTTAATTTTACAAGCCATAGCTGTATTGTTAATTCAAAAACCTTTTTTTTTAGATTCTTGCATTAAGTGGACACCACAGGCCACTCATCTGTGCTGTAGGTCTCCTAAATGAGGAAATGTTGCCATATGCTACATGTTTGATGCCAATGCTGCATTTTTCCTGGTATAGTTTAATAAAAGTATTTCTAGCCATGTTATAAAACATTAGACTTATCCCACCCTCCTCTCTCCCTGAACTCAAGTCTATCTGCATAAGCACTCCCTGATATAAGTCTTGAAACAATAAACAATAAAACAGAGCATGGCTGTCCAGGAAAAATGCAATCCTCCCAAAACTGAGAGTAAAATTTTAATTAGGAGGTGAAAATCCTTCTGCTCCAAGTATTTTAAAAGAGGTCAGCCAACACTCACAATTCTTAATGCACAGTCTACCTTCCAACTACTGTGTATATACTACGAGAAGGAAGCAGAGCTAGTTTTACAAGGGGCCAAGTACAACAATGAACTCTGCAAACCACAAGGACTTTTAGAAATCCATGCCTGAAACAGCGGGTGGGGGGAGGGCTGGACCCTTCCCCCCCCTTTCATTTAAATGCAATAAAGAACCACACTACAGTGATCCTTATCATTTTCACCCTGGTCTTGTTGGAACTCCTAGTGTATATTTTCTTTATTTAAAAAGGTCAGGAATGTGAGCCAGTAATCCATGTTAACAACCAGCCGTGTCACCTTCTTTTAAGCAAAGTGTTTCAGACTATAGCATTCTTATATGAATTCCCCTTTTATCATTCAATCTCCTCTAGACTCCTGAGAATACTGGCAAAATATCTCTTCAGAAGTGGGAGGAGGATAAAGCCCCAATGACTCTTTCACAAGGCCCCAAACATCTAAGAGAGACATGCCTCCGTGTGTTCTTTATACAGAGTATACAGTTTAAGTCAGTGACAGTATTATAAGTAACTTCATCTGACAAGGTAGGTGGAGGAGAATGTCTAACACAGAAAGCACAGCTAAACTACAATGTCACAGCATTTTGAAGGCAACATTTTTGAATAGCCACTATTGCCTATAAAGGCAATGAGACATTTTATCCTTTGTTTAAAAAGGCATCCCACTCCATTGTCCCTTCCCCCCGCTCAGCAAATCATTTTGACTAAAAGACATCAGTGCCAGTTATCAATGGGGTAATTTACCTCTTGAGAAACTGTATGTGCACAATGAGACAAGGGAATGCAGGAAGTGTGTTCAGATCAGGTGCACGGGCATTCATGTGTAAGTTCAGTATCCCAAATTTCTGCATGATTTTCTCCTCAAAAACTAGAGGTACAAGGTTCATGGACATGAGAGGTCTCATACACATAGATGAAATATATGCACTTGCACACAATCCACATTATGCCTGATGTATGTGAGCCTACACCTCACTGTGCATATATTGTTTCTACATTTATGTGTGAGTGAGGTGAGCTAGTCAAGAGGTTGCCTATGATGAAACACAATGGATTGACACAATGGTGAACTTTTATGTTGTTCTTCTAGAAATGAAATTTCTAATTCTGTAATTCCAAAACAGCATCTAACATTTAACAGTGAGCCTTACTGAACATGCCAGCATCTTCCATTTCAAGTAACAAAACAGGTGTCATCATTACTTGTTGCTAAGACAACAAAACATAGTTTGGCTTAGAAACGTTCAAGAGTAATGCATTTATTTTTCCTTGCAGGGAAGCTAAAAAGGAATAACAACTCACATCTTTCAAGCACTTTAAGGACATTTGAAGTTCATGAGTTCCCTTAGCGAATGCAATAAGTCTGTTCATGTACATAAAGTATACTGTATCTCTGAATAGTTTTTCTTCCCCAGAAACCAAAGCTGTTAAGTATTTTCTCCAACAAGTTTCCAGATCCTGGGTGTTCTTTCATGGAGTGAACCATTAATTTACCAAGAAAATTTAGCATAATGAGATGTTTCTGCTGTATGTTCTGAACTCAAAATAGGCCTCTATTCTTTTGCCAGGTTAACTCCACAGAGGCCATTGGGATTAACAGATAATTAGGATTAACAAATAATGTTAATCAAAATAATGTTAAACAAATAATGTTAATCAACAACATCTCTCTGTGTTTGGGATCATATGGCAGCAAACTCAGTGTAGTTTAGACTAGAGCAAGGTTAACAAATTATCTGTAACAAATTTGAATTTGTCTTGAATAATCCTTCAGTAAGTGCATTATGCTATCTCCATAACTATTGTAGGAAGTATCTTATTGCTGATATCCATGGGAGGGGGAGGACATTTTTCACCGATTTCTATAAAATGTATTGTCTTCAAAAGCCAGGAGTATAACAGACATGTCTGTATTATGCACAACTATCTTATCAAACTCAGGACACATGGCAATCTTTCATTTGTCAGAAAGGTCATTAGGTGGCACTGTATTTGAGCAGTCAACTGCAGCATTAGAGAAGACAGACGGTCTCTCTCTCTCTCTCTCTCTCTCTCTCTCCCGGGCCCAGTGACCAAATGCTAATGACCTAAATGAGTCATCCTCACATCATGACTCCTCCCCTGAGCAAAGTTTAGCTCTTACTGATGCCAACCAGAGACAGGGCATACTGTATAAGAGAGATGTACATTGTGTTCAGTGGAAAACAAACTGTAGCTCAGTGGAAGGGGATAGAGCATCTGCTTTGCATGCAGAAGGTCTCAGGTTCCATCCCTGCCATCTCCTGGTAGGGATGGCTGTTTTTATCAACAAAAGATGAAGGTGGGACACATGTCCATGCCCAGAAGGTTCCCCACATCAGCTGCAAGCAGGGCCGGTTCTAAAGGGCAGCCAGTTGGGGCACTGGCCCAATGGCCCCTGGAGCTACAGGGGGACCCTCAGCCTCCCCTCTGCTCCCCTTCCACGATCCGTGCCCTCCCACACCCCCACCTACCTGTCTGCTGTCTTTTACCATTGCCCTTAATGAAGATGGCGGCCACGGTTTCCCTAAGGTACTGAAGCCCCTGCCGCCATCTTAGTTGATGGCAGAGATGCGTGCGCATAGCACGCACACGTGCCATCAACAAAGATGGTGTTGTCATTGTAATCCCCTTAGGGAAACAGCGGCCACCATCTTTGTTAAGGGCAATGGTAAAAGACAGCAGACAGGTAGGTGGGGGTGTGGGGGGCAAGTCAGGCCATTTGGTACCATCTAGCTCAGTGTGGATGACATGGACTAGCATTGGCTCTCCAGGATTACAGGCAATAGTCTTTTCCAGAGACTGGATTTTGGACCTTTGCATGCAAAGTATATGCCCTACCACTGAGCTACAACCCTTCCCCTGTTTAAAAAAGTATCTTTTAAAATTGTTCTTTTCAATTCACTTATGAATGCACATCATACCTAGGGCAGATCCACACCATTCATTTAAAATTCAACGCACATTTGAAGCACATGAATCCCACTACAGAATCATAGGAACTGTAGTTTGTTAGGGGTAGTAGGAACTATAACTGTGAGGAGGAAACTACACTTCCGAGGATTCTTTAGGGGAAGTCATGTGCTTTAAATGCAAGCTGGTTGTGCTTTAAATGTATTGTGTGGATCTACTTAATAAACTTTGCCTGCATGCAAATCATTTTAATTAATTTTTTAACATGGAAGTCAGCTACAAAGTTTACTTGGTCACCATGGGTTACTCACCATCTCTCAGCCTAATCTGTCCCTCAAAGTGAAAACAACAGAGGGGGACCATAACTACCCCAAGGAAGAAGGGCACACTTAAAATGTAGAGGAAATAATAATGTACAACTATAGTGTGAAATCAGATACTTATCTGCACATAGTATGAAGAAATATTTATATAAGCATGAATGGCAAAGATGTTCATTATTTACACAACCTGTAAAGATATTTACAGTGCAATCCTTTGCATATTTACTCTGAAGCAAGTCCCAATGGGGCTTACTCAAACAGGGAAGTGTGCACAGAACTGCAACCTCAAGTGATAAGGAACTTCACTCACCCAACCCAGAATTCAAAATCATGCCATTTTAAGCTGTTTTGCAAGTGTTGCATACTTGTTTTATGGTTATTGGATTTTAAATGGATTTATTTATTGTTGTGAGCTGCCATGACATCACTAGGGCCTGCCCCTGAAATCTCAGGGTTTGGGATGCTTCTGACCTGGCAACCCTAGTCCAGAGAGAGAAAGGGCAGGCGAATGTGCCTTCTTTGGTTCTGCTGAACTCAATGGCCCCTCCTCTTATGCCTTGAGTGCTTGCTTCTTTGTGTGTGTGTGCATGTTAAGTGTGTGTATTAATTTAGTTATGGTTATTTAGCTAATTCCCACACACCAAAGAAATGCATATTGTTGTTGAGGTATTCCCACTGAAGTGCTGAATATGTATATTTTGATTCTGTACATGTGTGTGCATGCGCTCAATAAATATCTCTATTTTTAAGACCTGTGAGAGCATATGTTACTGGGTAAATCTGCCAAGATGCACTATTGCCAATGTCTAAAGATCCTATTTCACAAGACTCCTAGAATATGTGTACGTGAAATATATGTCTACAGAGGAGCCTTTCTAACAATCTGTAGGCTGCCTTTGTGCGTAGAATTCATCCAAGCCAGTTTACTCAGTAACAGATTAAAAAATAGCTTTCAGCAATAACAAAAACTAAACACAATACAAACTTCCAATAATATTAATAATACCACAGTAATAGTAATAAAAATTCAGTCCAGAAATAAAAATAACAGTCTGCAAATCCAGCAAATGAAGGAGCATAATCATAGAATAAAATATTACTCAAGAATAAGATACCAAGAATAAGTAGGTCTTCAGGGTATTTCTGAAGACATGAGGTGTGGTGACCTTATGCAGGACAGCAGGCAATGAATTTGAGTCATAGGGCCACCACAGAGAAGGCCCTCTCTGTCACACCCACCGCTTTCAAATACATATATGTAGTTTGTATTAATATAATATAATATAATATAATATAATATAATATAATATAATATAATATAATATAATATAATATAATATAATATAATATAATATAATATAATATGTGCAACCTATACTCTGGACAAGAGGCTACTGTAAGGACAGGATATGGAGAAACCAATTGGTTCCCCATCAGAAAGGGTATGAGACAGGGGTGTATTTTATCACCCTATTTATTTAATCAATACGCAGAACATATCATACAGAAAGCGGGATGGACCAAGATGAAGGAGTTGTGAAAATTGAAGGGAGAAATATCAATAATTTAAGATATGCAAGCAACACCATACTACTAGCCAAAACCAGTAATGATTTAAAACGAATGCTGATTAAAGTTAAAGAGGAAAGCACAAAAACAGGACTACAGCTGAACGTCAAAAAGAGTAAAGTAACAACAACAGAAGGTTTATGTAACTTTAAAGTTGACAATGAGGACATTGAACTTGTCAAGGATTATCAATACCTCGGCACAGTCATTAACCAAAATGGAGACAATAGTCAAGAAATAAGAAGGCTAGGACTGGGGAGGGCAGCTGTGAGAAAACTAGAAAAGGTCCTCAAATGCAAAGATATATCACTGAACACCAAAATCAGGATCATTCAGACCATGGTATTCCCGCTTTCTATGTATGGATGTGAAAGTTGGACAGTGAAAAAGGCGGATAAGAGAAAAATCAACTCATTTGAAATGTGGTGTTGGAGGAGAGCTTTGCATATAGCATCAACTGCAAAAAAGACAAATAATTGGGTGTTAGAACAAATTAAACCACAACTATCATTAAGAAGCTAAAATGATGAAACTAAGGTTATCATACTTTGGACACATCATGAGAAGACCTGATTCACTAGAAGTGACAATAATGCTGGGAAAAACAGAAGGGAGTAGAAAAAGAGGAAGGCCAAACAAGAGATGGATTGATTCCATAAAGGAAGCCACAGAACTTACAAGATCTGAACAGGGTGGTTCATAACAGATGCTATTGGAGGTCACTGATTCATAGGGTTGCCATAAGTCGTAGCTGACTTGAAGGCACATAACAACAACAATAAAACAGATTTTATCATCCTGGTAGAAGTACAATGCCCTATAAATGTATAAAGAAAAGGTAGCTGTGTGGACCCCATAGTAGTCAGTGGGTGGCAAAGGGGGGGTGGCATTGCAGATCTGGCTTCTGGACACTCAGTTGCTGCCGCTTACCAAGAGCAGGAGGGCAAGGTGCAGCAAGCAAAATGCGGGCATAGTGACAGAGCCAATCTGATGCCCCTGCACATCGCTCCCCATGCCTTGGCCCTCCCCCTCTTTACATAGGTAAGCAGCAGTGATTCTCAGTGTCTGAAAGCCAGGTACGCAATGCTGCCCCCACCTTCACTGCCCCACCGACTGCTCCTGGTGGGCCCATAAGAAAAAATCCAAAATTCATATTAGGGCAATATTTCTACTAGGGCAACCAAAATATACCACAAACTAGTGTGCAAGCTTTGAGTTCTCTAGAACTGATAAGCATTCTACATGGTAAACAAAACAGGGGGGAAGGCAGAGAGAGAAAAACGATGGCTGGTTGTTGAAGCTATGGAGTGCATTTGGTCACAGTCTTAAAATGGAATGGGGCACTAGGTATCAGGCATTTAAATGAACCTCCTTCAGGTGCTATGCAAGGATCAGGTTTCAGTTAGACCTGCTGTGAAGAGGCATAACAATTGTTTGGACCTTTTCAGTTTTGGCTGCCTGCTTGTGGAATGCCCTCCCCCAGTAATGTCCACCTAGCATCTTTGCTAACATCTTTTCAGCACCAGGTTGTTTCCTAAAATTTTGATGGATTATGACCTTGTTTTTTGTTGTTAAGGTGCTGCTAAAGCTTTCAGCTGCTTTATTTTGGGTGGGGGGGGTTGCTTTGAATTACATATGTTTTGTTTAAATTTGCTTTTGTGTAAATATGTTTATATGCTACTATTACTAACAACAACAACGGCTGATTATGCATCTCTGAAAACAAAATAACTGGCTGTTTCTGAGGTCTATGTCCATCCTTAGGTGAAGCACACAGGTTCCTTGTTAGGTGGAACTAATATTTTTGTATTAGTTTTTAATTGCCCTAATATGGATTTTGGAATTTTTCTTTTGGGCCAATATCTCTACTTTTTATGTGACTTAGAAAATACCATATTCAGCTGTTCAGCTGTGAGAAGAGAACTTATACCATCTGAAGATGATAGTTTATTCTTTGAGGGAACATTCCTTTCAACTACTACATAAAGCACTTCGATTTGGCTTCCATTTACTTTTTACCTAGCATGCCATCTAAATATAAAGATTGACTTGTTTTTCTTGATTCCTGTTTTCCACCTATCAATGAACCTGTGTACAACCTGATAAAGACTCACCAGCTTGCAAACTATTTTGTGATATTTTGGTTGCCCTCATAAAGTTATTTGGAGTTCTGCTAGTGCAAGGACTTTTACAGTAATGGATTTTTTGTGTAATGGAACTTGTTCACCCTCTCCTCTCCCTCTGTGCACCCTGCAACTGGGGAACTGGGGAAGCTTCCAGAACAAATTTAGGGGGCACACAGGGAGAGAGCAAGGAAGTTCCATTGAGCAGCTAAAAGTCCTTGCTGAAGCAGAACTCTTTCGTTCAATATCACCCATTGCTAATATGGGCTTTGAAGGACAACTAAAAACAAGATGAGAGAATCTAAATCAGAGCTTTAAGATACATTTTCAAACCTCATTATTTTAAAGAGAAAAGGGTAGGATGAAACAGAGTCCAGGAAAGACAGCATAAGTTAAAAAACAGAGAGAGATCCAAATGGATAGCTATTTTAAATGTGGTTTTCAGATGATTAAGTACTGGGTATGTTTTGAACAGATACCTATCACATTGAGGCCGAAAGTGGGGTTGGAGCTTTCAATATCAACAGTGTCTTACTTGACATGAACTTACTAGCACTACTATTTAACATTTATTAAGAGTACCAACAGCCCACCACTTGATAGTCTGCCAACATAAAGAATACAAGCCTGCTGGTTGTAATATGATCATAGTACAGCAAGCCAGCAGTCAGACGTGCTGCTGCATTCTGAACAAGCGAAAAGCTCCAGAGAAGCCAAAGTTTAATTTGATTTAAAAACAAACTTCAACTTTAGGTTTGTAAGGTTTTACTGTGGCAAAGCTAAGTATAAAGAGATTTAGATAATATGATATATATACATGAGGCTGATTGATCAACCAAGCAGAGATTAACTGTTATGCTAACCATTCTGCAGAGCAGGGCCATATTCAAATAGGGCTCTGGATAGGATTTAATTGTTAGGGAGGGCCTCTGCCTACCATGCTCTTGCATATTCTCTTTTCTGTGAGCAGTGCAGATTTCAGAGCAGTCTTCCTGGGTTTTCTTTTCTTTTCTACAGAAAAGAACACTAGTGTCTTTATTTTAACCTTTTACAAGTTGCCTAGGGATGGGGGAGAAATTCAATTCAGTTCACATTTAAAGATGAACCTACCTAATTTGCACTTTCCAAAATAATACAAGAGCCAAAATGCAACCGTCCTTCAAAATTTGCACTTCTCTGAATTTTGCAATGCAGTTCTCCAGTCATGTGTACAAAAATGCATATACTGGGGTAAAGTGTGTATAATGAAAATAACATAGAAATGTGCTTATATTAGGCAAAATTGCTCACAAGCAAGCTTTTATTAGGAGAAATCCAGACTAAAATGTGGATGAACTTTCATGAGGAGTTTTCTTTTAAATAAAATAAAATCAAATCAAAAACTGATGTGGAAATGCAGACAACTGAATTTAAGACTGGAAAAAATGAGAAACTGAGAGAAACAAAAATTGAGAGATTTATCCAGGTATTGGGAAGAGGAAGC
The DNA here is from genome assembly GCF_030035675.1 of Rhineura floridana. Classification (NCBI taxonomy): domain Eukaryota; kingdom Metazoa; phylum Chordata; class Lepidosauria; order Squamata; family Rhineuridae; genus Rhineura; species Rhineura floridana. The sequence goes on along the minus strand of NC_084480.1, from coordinate 272,375,487 downwards.
ACAAAAAGAAACACACAGGCAGTGCCAGATTTGCAGCAACATTTTTCATACTGGTTACCTGATTTGACTTGGGGGCACCCTTTAACATTGGAATCCCCACATGATCTGGGGCTTCCAACATTGCCACAGTGGTATGCGAGGAGAAATCCTAAATGCTTATTTTCTACTCAACTTCATCAGAACTTTTTGTAAGGGTTATAAAGAACTATACACTGGCTCTGAACCAGAATTGAGACTTAATAGGGCACAGAAATCCTCAGCTCTAGATTCTGCAATAGTGAGTAGAGTGCTTTATGACAATGATAGATAAAAAAAGCATTTATTAAGGAAGTGTAAACTTCAGAAGTAATTAGATTCCTAGTTTGGGGACCATTTAATCACTGAATATGTTCCTGTACAGTTGTTACCCTTCATGTGTTCCAAGAATGTGTAGAGATTGTGCACACTGACCTTATTCCCAACAGCACCTGCTGTCTCCACTGGATGAACCTTCATGCATTCAACTTACCACATGTAGGCTCCCTTGTGTCTGGAGACCCAGTTGTATAGGGCTCTTTATCACATTGAGACACCTACAGACATTCAGCCTATAGACATCCTTTCTGATTATTGTAACTATGTTATATCATTTAACATTTTTATAGGCCGTATATAAAGCCATATATAAATTAATGAAATTAATTGTATAATCAGGATTGGATTAACTATGAGGGCTGGCTATATGAAGGGCAGAAGTACCAGTGGACAGTGCATTTTTAAAATGTTACTTCTGCTAGGTTTATTTAAAATGTCCCAAAGTTCAACACATGACAGTGTCTGTCTCTTTAAGAAGAACAGTGTTTCTGCTCCTAAACATAAAGAAACAGCCATAAGCATAACGAGCAACAACAGTATCCCTAATAAGGTATAGGGGAGGATTAGTTAGGCACGGAAGTGATCTTTGCACAATTATTCCAGTGAACCTATGGGAATGTAGTTGGGGAAGAGATGTGGGTTATGACACCCAGATGTGGGTCTTCCGTATGTGAGGATTAACCATTAGGACCTTATGTGTTTTAATCCAGCAACACTGTCTGTAATACAGACAGCTGTTGCTATTCTGACTTCACCTTCTTGGGAGTAAACCCCACTGAACACAGTGTGACCTACTTCTAAGTAAACATACATGGGATTGGGCTGCACATCCTCTGAAGCTGCATAATAAATCAGATTTGTGATATATAAGTCAAATCAAATAAAGTTTAAAGACTTCCAGATTGTCTCAGTATGATTTGAAGTTAGATTTGAAATCAATTGCAGTCTGAATTTAAAATCAGGAACATAAATATATTCTAGCTTTATTTATTTATTATTTATTGGGGAGGTTCACTAGCAGCATGCAATTTTAAAAATGAAATGATCAAAGGAAGTATGTGCATACAAAAAGCATTATTGTCAATAACAATAACAATATTGTATTAAGGCCTAAAAATGGTTGAAGTCAAAATAGCTGCAATGATTCTTAATGCCTTTCAGGCACATCTGAATCAAATAAGGTAATTATTCTTTAAAATGCTTACACAAAGTCTGATTTGCATGCTAGTAATTGCTATGCCTTGTGGCATCTAGCAATTGACACAGCAATGATTTTAATTATTGTAATTTCATCAGTATAAATACTTCAAAGTTATGCAAATAGTCCTTCATAATCCACACAGACCGTTTGCAGTATTTGATTTACTAGTCTTGTAAATCTCTTTGTCTATGCAGTTTACTCTCAGATGTGACTTCGCATAGCAAGTGAATCCTCTCACTCACATCAAAGCCCCCAAATCATAACAAGATGAGCTAATTTTGCAAAGACTGACACTTCAAACATTAACTTGCAAATACAATTATAAGATGAAATATATACGGGGGGAAAGCACCAGTATCATCTGGCATTGATATCTGCAGCTAATCATATCTAATGTTTTCTATCACACTGGCAAGTAATGATAACTCTCAAGCAATGGACCATGTGATCACGTCTAAAAACCCTTTAAATAGGTCTGTTTTTGAAATGTGGAAAATGTTCTTGTTTTAAGCGTGTTTTATTGATTAAAATATCTATATTTTAAATAGCAAAAGATTATTTATTTATTTTGACCTTTCTATACCACCCAATCAACTTAGTCCTCTAGGCAGTTCACAATTTAAAATCAATAAAATACACATGCAATCTACATAATTAAAAGCCATCAATATATACAAATAACACCTGCTTTAATATTTCCTAACTCATATTAATATTTATTTCCTAATATTTATTATTATTACCTAATTCATATATATGATCTCCTGACTCATAATATATTTATCATTATTTACTATCTCATATTTACTTATGAATATGTATTATTACTTCCTAACTCATATATCCAGTTGTGGCAGCCTGCTGGTGCAACCATCAATCCACTAGCAGGTGTGTTACTAGCACATTTCAGCAGCTACAGTAAATCCAATGGGTGTTTTGTGCTTGTGAAAGATGTTGCACAACCTCTAGCACCACCACTGTTATTATACACTGTGACAGTTAAGCTTTTCTGCACTAATTCTTGTGCTACTGCATGCACCACCATGCACAACATCAAATTTCTTGTGCTAATATAACATTGGATCTTACTCATATATTATGTTATACTTGAATGAGTTTTCAAATAACAATCTTTTCTCTCTCTTTTTTGTCCAAAAGGTTTGCTTGAAAATCCTATCTACAATTATGTATGTCCAAAGTTGGCACTGGACATGATCCAGCAATCCTGGGCTCAGAGAAATGTTATTCAGGCTTGTTCTAGCTAGGGTTGCATTCCCTCTAAAGCAGGATAAATCATGTATGATGTCAGGCATGAGAAGGTTCAAGTTGTGGGAAAGTCAAGCTACAGTAAAAGGAAGGAGAATCAGGACCCCATGCTAAGTGAGCTTCCAGTTCTTCCTTTGGAGGCAAAATGTGGCACTTTTAAAATTTGGTGCCTTTTTCTGTTGCTCTGCACAGGTTGAATTCAACCTAAGGATACAAAAGAACAATCTTCCTTTGCACCCTGGCTTGAACTTGAAGGTGGGCAGCCCCAACCATATGTCACACTCCCCTGCTCTAAAGGATCATCTTCACAGTTTAGGGGTGCTCCTGTATTCAGTGTTGTCATTGGAGGCTCAAGTATCCTCTGTGGTGCTGAGCATCATCAGATAAAGCTGATGTGCCTCATAGGGCCTCTTCTAGATTAAAGTGGTGACAGTGATCCATGCTGTGGTGGTCACATCCAGGATCAATTGCTGCAATGTGTTATATGTGGGTCTACTTCTGAAGACAACCCATTTGTTCAAAGCAGATATGGTAAGCTACAATCTAGGAGCAGGTGCTGAGAAACATATCATTCCAGATTTAAGCTGGTCACTGGTCCATTTCTTAGAATAAAGGTATTGGTGCTTTCCTTAAAGCAGGCACTTGCATATCCAAAGGACTACCTGTTCCCGAATCAGTCCGACCATGTAACGAGTCCATCAGGTAATGCTACCCTCTTGATGCTTCTACCATCTCAGGTGAGATGGGATGGCTGAAGAGAAGGGTTTGTGGTGATGGCACCACATTTGTGCATTTTATTTATTATTTATTTTAAATTTGTGTATTCTACTTTTTACCATATAGATCTCCAAACAGCTTACAACAATAAAAATATACAGTGTTCAACTCAAAACATAAATTAAACATTCACTCCCTTCTCCTGGGTGGGCTGTTCTGATTTGGGAAGGAATCATGTAGTGGGCCCTTGCCACCAGACCAGCACCTTCTGACATACTAAAGTTTGAGGGGATACACGATGTGGCTGTTTAGGCCATGCCAGAAGTGCTCCCTGCTAACATTGGCCAAAATCTGGCCAGCATCTCATTAAAATAAGTGGGTCAGAAACTTTTGCTATATCATGGCCTTTGTTTTGAGCTGGAACAAGGAACTCCTTGGTCAAATTAAAGAGCAAAAAACAATATATCAATTTTTATTATTCTAGCAAATACCACCAATGTAAATCTATATAGGCCTGTTTTTTTTTCCCTTTCCTTTTGCAGTGTTGATGGTTCCTCTCTTACTGAAATGTATTTGGGCTTCTTTTTCTCTGACACAAACTTCTAAGAGTTGGGTTCACAGTTTAGTACAAAATAAATTATTGTACATGGGGAAAAAAGATATAAAGTGTACATCACTTGAAAAATTAGCATGCAATTTAATTTTGTATTGTATCCACACAGTCATCTATTTACACATTCATGCTCCCAAACATTGTTCAGAAACATTCAAGAAAGAGCAAGTTGACAAGGAAAGGGGGGAGGGAGAGGATGTCAACATCAAGCATTTCAAAGCAAGTTGTAAGTAACCTGCTTAGCTCAAAGAGGGACAACTTGCAAATCCATCTAACACAAGTAAAAGAAAAGAGTCACTTGAAAGAAAACACAAAACACTAGAAAACAGACAGCAGTATGAACAGCTAAATACATCCCATACAGCTAACAATGAAGTTCGCAGAGATAACATCAGACAGACATACAGTATAGAAGCACAGTGACAGAAATAGCATAACAATAGAATCATATGCAAGAAACTGAAGACCTTATAGAAAGGTACAATTTGTTTCATATGACCTACTGACAAGGTTGTTATCTTTGTAATATTTATTATTCTGTAGAAAACGTTTTAAATTCCATGGATAGTATCCGACTAAGTCATACACTAAGTATGCTCACTGAAATCAGTGGACTAATTGTAAAATGTCTGTATAACTGGCCCCATCCCAAGACTTTCCCTATATAAATGGGCTATCTAAGCAGTCTCAATTATTTTATTTTCTGTTGTCTATGGAAGAAGAAATAGTATGCATCAAACTGCTCCATTCATTCTGGTGCATGTCAAGATTCTGTGTGCAAACCCATTTTTTAACTTTTTTTTTTACATGACTTGGTTTAGGAACCAATGTGTTCAACACCTACTACCAAAAAATTGAATATATCCATGTTGTCTCTCATTTGTGGTCAATGGGTGAAATAATACACAGACAACAGCAGCTATGGTTGAATAAAGGGCCACTTTATTAAATTCAAACAAAACTTTAAAGTGACCTGCAGAGGTGAAACCTAAGTGCGGGAACTAACTATAGGCAATCATCTTGCCCTACAGCTCTCGGGTGACCAGCCCCTGCTGGAGCCAAGGGCAAGCCCCTTTTGCTTACCCCTGCCCCGGCCACACCTTGTAGGTGAGTAGGGAGGCTTCCCACGTCACCAACCACCCGGGGCCATAGAACCCTCAGGTGGATGAGGTAAGTTGGCCCCAAAAGCAGCCCATATCCTGTCTTCGGGCCATAAAACCCTGAGAGACAGGCATCCGGAACCACCCTTCACCTCCAAAGGTGCCTAAGGGGGCCACCTAGCCGTCATTACTAATTTCCCCTCCCGCACTTTACCGAACCCGTATGCCAAACATGTCCCCATTAATATTTTGATTTGAACCAAATTAGCCAAACTAGCCAAAATAAACCTATTGATCACGACACCCCCTAACCCATTTCCTTCCATCCCCAAAAGTGTGGAGTAGGCAAAAAACCTGCCTGCCAACAAGGGTGGTAAGGATAAAAATTCCTACTCGGCCCCGAAGCGACCATGGGCACACCGTAAAAGAGGGAGGGTGGGGTGGGCGTCACGAGCCAAGAGGAGGTCGGAGGGGGCGGCGCGGGCTTAAATAGGCCCATTGGCTCCGCCCCCTTCGTGCAGCATGCCGCGCGCCATCTCGGTGCGATGTGCGACGTTGCCCTTACCTCCAATGGCTTCTGTGGCTTCACCGTGGGCCGCAATTGCGCTGCCACCTCCCAGGGCTTCCAGGTAAGCAGAGCTACATATGCAATGTGCTAAACCTGTTATTTCCACAATTCCATGTACTAGTGTCATATGTTTGGAACTTTTATGTACAAAAGCGGGCAGCTGATTTTTAGAAAGTGGATGCTTTCATTATGGGTGCCATCTGTGCACTTTCCACAATTGTACATGCTTCCCATTCAAAGGACATGCAGTATAGATCTTAATCACTGTTGCACACTGTGTACACAGTTGGCTAACTGCGAAGCAGCTTGCAAAATGAAGCTACCCCTCTCGCTCAACTGTTTATATTTGCAAACCTGATGCCTGTCCGGGACACTTATTCACATTGGCAAACATGCGACTTTTGCTTTGGGAGTGGGTGATCACTGATATTAGTGCCATCCCTATGAAATTGGTGGAATAATTTTCACAAGGTCCTCTCTTCCTCCAACTTTAATATATTTCATCTAAATCAGGACAGATATTAAAGAGCAAGACAACTTTATTCTATTGATAAGAATCACCTACAATAGGTTGAGATGTGCTAGTACTGTACATGAAATGTGATCTAATGGAGGGAAGTTGAATGGCAGAGGCTGAAAAAAGCCATACATTCTCACCACTCTGGCCTCAGTCCCCATTCTAGCTTCACAACAAACCTTTGAGGTAGGTAAGGCTGAGAGAGAGTGACTGGCCCAAGGTCACCCCAGTGAGTTTTATTAGCTAGAGTGGGGATTCAAGCATAGGTCTCCCAGAACTCAGTTTGACATGCTAACAACTCTGCCAGACATACACATCAGCTTCCTCCTTACTCAGGCACAAGGGAGTAAGCCAGCAATGCATCTGTGTTATACCACTTTGGTCAATAATCACAAAATACTGGAATAAAACCCTCATTGCCCAAAGATGAGTGAAAATTCAAAGTACTAGATACCTTTAGAGGTACGATAATACAGGGTTGGATGCAGATTGTCCATTCTGTGAATGGAAGCGTTTCCATTCTACTGGAGGAAGTGAGAGGTGAGGCAACCTTCACTGACCTTCATTCATGTGCCATCTCTCACATTTCTCCCCACATTTCTCTTCACAAGGTCCCCAGCCCTCTGGAGCAGATTTTTAGGAGACACAAGACACAATAGGGGGAAGGAGAATTTTGTGAAGATTGCCACCCACCTGCTTCATCAGAAGCAGAACTCCACTGAGCACAATTCTGGCTCCAACCCAGTATTTACAAGGGTTTCAAAAAAACCATGACTTTGAAGGGGCTGATACAAGCTCTGTGAGAACAGACCATGGGGAAGAAAACAGCCTGTGACATGAGAAAATAACAAATGAAAACATGTCATATCATTTTCATTAGCAACTGAATTAGCCAGTTGGCTAATGTCCATGTATAGACTTCTTTGACTAGCTAGCATTCTGAAACTCTCTGTAATTCTCAACTAATTTATCCTGACAAAAATCCTGTAAAGTAGGATTGTAGTCTGAGAATTACAGAGATTTCTCCTAGGTCAATTTATAAGGTTCATGGCTGAGTGCAAGATTTGAATCTGAGCGTTCCATCTGAGTCAGTGTGGTGTAGTGGTTACAGTGTCAGGCTGAGACCTGGGAGATTAGGGTTCGAATCTCTGCCCAGCCATGAAGTGCAATGGGTGACCTTGGGCCTGTCACTGTATCTCAGCCTAATCAACCTCACAGGATTATTATGAGTATACAATCAGGAAGGGCATACTTGTACACCACTGTGAACTCCTTGGAGGAAAGGTGGGGTATAAATATAAAAACAAACGAACAAAAACATAATGTATGCAACACCATACACCACGGTTCTTCAACCTTGGGTCCCCAGATGTTGCCGGACTACAACTCCCATCATCTCTGACCATTGGCTAAGCTGGCAGTGGCTGATGGGAGTTGTAGTCCAACAGCATTTGAGGATCCAAGGGTGAGGAACACTGCCATACACTGAACATTTCCAATCTTTGTTGCAAGGGCAGTTTGCTCAACAACTTCTGATTGTCAAGCATTCTTTCCTTCTCAGCTTTCTTGATCCTCCCTGGCTCTAGAACAGCCTTCCCCAGCCTGGTGCCCTCTAGAGGCACCAGAAAAGGGCCACAGGTCAGTGGTAGAGCATCTGCTTTGCATTCAGATCCCAGGTTCAATCCCTGGCATTTCCAGATAGGGCTGAGAGAGAACTGAAATCCTGGAGAGCTGCTGCCAGTCAGTGTAGACAATACTGAGCTAGATGGACCAAAGTCTTATGCAGTATAAGACAGCTTCCTATGTTCCTATGTAGATGTTTTGGACTAGCTCAATGGTAGAGCAAAGAGTACTTGGAAAGACTGTCAGATTTTGCATTCCTTATAAGAAGCAGTTCAAGCATTACAAATCATGGGGGAAGCCATATTCACCCTCCAAATGCCCCTGGGAATGATGCTACATAGCATATTTCTGTCGCTCAGTAGTACAGCATCTGTTTCACATGAAGAACATCCCAGGTTCAATTGCCATCTCCAGGTAAGGCTGCCAGCCCGTGTAGACATTACTGAACTAGATGAACCAATGCTATGACTTGGTATAAGGCAGCTTTCTACATCTCCTGTCAGCCCCACCAAGCATGGCCAATGATCAGGGATGATGAGAGCCGCAGTCAAAAACATCTGAAGGGCACCAGGTTAGGAAAAGCTGCTGCTTTAAAACCAACATCCTACTTGTTCTTTCCATCCTTGATATTTACTAGTCTGCCCTTTAACTAGATGTTCATCCTTTGTCCATTGGTGTCTGATCTTCACACATATGTTGACCTTGCTTGAATGATGTTTTGGTACTAACTCAACTACTGCAAACCATAATCATGTGGAACCCATCCCTGCTTCTGGTTATGACTCACATGACCATAGCTGCAACAAGCATTATTGACCCTTCTTCAGATATAAGAAGCTTCATGAGCTATAAATAACAACATAGGTCACTATTTTTGAAACCTTCTAATAGGGAAAAAAGGAGAAACAAAATGAGCAAGAAGCTTCAAATTAAATATGAATCATCCTCATAAAAGCCATGTGAAGGTTCAAAAAGCATCAAATGGCCTCATCTTCTTCACCCTGGCAGATTGTGTACATATACAGAAATCCACTGAAAGGTCTCCAGAGGTCAATAGCCTTGTACAAGCAATGCCGTTATTAAACCGTTGAGTTCTAGGGTTGATTGGAATGGGAAATGCATTCTGGGATATCTTCAATACATGCCAACTCATTTCTGGGCAGCTAATGATTTAAGATTTATGTCACAATGCACGTATAGTTAAGGTAAAAATAACAGAAATGAAGGGCTGTGGTTTGTCTCACCAGCAGACCCACAATAAGAATATTTTATGACACAATATATTATATGCTTCCAATGCTCAGCTCTTTGAAGGGGAAAATTGAAACAAACTACTGTCCAAAATAAACCAATGTAACACTGTAATTACTATTCTCTCACTTATACAGCATTCAAGCCATCCTTAACTGTACTCTCTCTTGGGATGAGTAATAGTTACTTCTGGGCAGGCTGTTGTTACACAGAGTTGAGAGAACTAGACATATGTTCAGATGCACTCTTTTATTCAACATGCTTTCACCAGGGCATCCAAAACAGATCACAAGCCTGAGCTCTGGATCAAATGAACCCCCTTTTATGAAATGTGGGGTAGCGTAGTGGCTAAAGAAACTGAGCTATGAATCAGGAAGCCCTTAATTTGTTTCTCACCTCTACCACAAACTCACTAGGTGGTCTTAATGAAGCCACTCCTTCAGCCTCAGTCCCTTCATCTGCAACACAGAAGACAATAATAGTCATTATTTATACAGCAATCCTGATTTAGGGCCATCTGGCCCTGGGGATGATCAGAGTGGTGGAATCACTGGTGCATTCCAATCACTGCTGGCTCCTGCTGGTCAGGTTTTCTTCTTCTTTTATCCTGCTTTGCCAGTCTGGGCTGGTGAAGCAGAGGGGCCTTGATTATCAGTGGGCCAGCTAAGGGTCCAGTGAGATCCTTGGCTGGTCCTTCTCAACCATCACTCTTAAAATGCCCCATTTTAATGCCTTTAACCAGCTACCAGTAGCAGACAGCAGGGTGGGTGGCCATGCTTATCTGACTTCCCGACAGTGGAGTCACTGCTGAGTGGGAGAAATAAAGTGGAAGGGAGGTCTCTACTGTGCATATGCACTGCCTTAGCCAATATGGCACTCCTTTCATTATGTTTCTACAGCGCTGACCTCCCTGCCGCCTTGCCACTCCCACTCTCCCTCCCAATAAGCAGCAGTGACCCACCTGCTGGGAAGTAAGCTAAGCACTGCTGCTCCACCCTGCCATCTGCCACTGCCAGCTCCTGCTGGGGAGAACACCATCGGCAGCAGAGTAACAGCAGCAATAGAGACCCCACCGGCAGATCTAAGTAGAGTCCCAACCCTCTGCAAGACCACTGATCAGAGGTTAGGATTGCTCCCATACTTTCCTTGGCTGTTATAAGGACTAGAACTAGATAATGCACAATGTGAACTGGTTTGAATGCTTGAAAGCACTATACTAATGCTTAGTGCTATTATTATTTATTTTGTGCTTGAAATGTGCTAGGCATGGGAAGGTTCTCTCAGACGGGATAAAAAACATGATGAAAGGAAGTTGAGTCTCTCACACATCTGCTTTAAACCTTAAGGGCTGCCTGAACCCTTATATCCAGTGACAGTGCCAAAGGGGGGGGGAGGGAGACAACTGCTTTTTTGATGGACTTCTTCAGAACATTGTGAGAATATCGAAATGGCAGCTTCCCAATCATTTGACACTGCAGCTGTGCAAAACTGAGCTAGGGGACTGGGGATGGGCAAATCTGTGACTCTTAGTTTCACTTTTGTCTCTCAGTTTTCCAGTCTTAAATTCAGATCTCCACATTTCAACCTCACTGTGTGATTTATTTTTTATTTTTTAAACAAATTTCTCATGAAAACTGATGTTTTCTCTTTACAGGTTTTATATGCAATTTTGTCTAATACGCTTCTTTGTCCAAGCAATTTCCCCGAATATAATACATTTTTGTATGTTCTTTTCACTACGATATGCATTTTATGCACATTTCCCACTAATATTCACATCTGTGTACACATTATTAGGCTGCAAATCTATACTGCAAAATTCAGAGAAGTCAATTTTGAAAGATGGATGCATTTCAATTTGTGTATTGTTTCAGGAAGAGCTATTTATGTGGGTTCACCTTTAAAAACAAACTGAGCCAAATTTCTTCACCTATCCCTGCAAGGAGAAGGGCCCAACCAAAGGCAGGCATCCGTACTGAGGGTCCAGTAGCTGCCTGTGGATGTTGAGTGCAGCTGCCTGCTCTGGAAAAGATTACCAAGAGAGCACCTGTTTTGGTAAAGGAGAAGCAAAAGGGGCTGTACTTAAATACTTGATATTCTATCTGCTAATATCTTGGCAAATTTAGCAAAAATAAAGCAAGTCCACTTGATTCAACACTTCTACCATTACGTATGGGATTTTATGAGGGGAAATTGTGGCCTTCAGATTGACTGCTATTTGGCCTCCCTGTGAAGAAAAAGTGTTCCTTCTTATGTAGTTTGTGTTCCAGGGTATGGTCTGGAGGCACATGGCTACCATCTTGCTGAGGAAAAGCAGCTCTGGGTCTGGTCAGTGCTTGGAGAACAAACTATCCAAGAACCACATGAATTATGCCATGGCTATGACAGAAGAAAAGTCTGATAAATATTTTTGGAAAGTGTCTATCTATTAGAACACCTCTTAAGAGATCATCACCAAATTTTGTATGATGGTTCCTAAGACCAAGAAGCAGGTTTTTGTCTATGTTTGGGTACAATTATCAAAATCTCAAACTAAATCTTTCAAAACTGCACTGATTTTAACCACTGATATAAAAACTGCACTGATTGTTTTGTTCTTGGAATTCCTGAGCAATGCTGGGTATGAGGCTGCTAGAAATAAAATTAATGTACTGTATAAATAAATAAATAAATAAATATGTAGCCATGGTGCACACCTTCAGCCTACTGTGCTGAGTTAAACAGGCAGGTATTTCTCCAATGTGCAGCAGAATTCAAAGGACTATGATTATATTGTACATACATTTTGTGTCATAAACATATGAAACATTTAATATCTGCTGTTAAATATGTAATGTTATTTCCTGGTACAGAAAGAACAGAGAACAATTTTTGAAAAGGCTTTAAATAATGCTGTTAATAAACTTCTCAGCATTTTTTAAAAAAATCTGTCTTTCAAAGTATTCTCTTTGTTGTAGATGTGGGCATATGCCTCAATTGGCAAAGGCATGATGTTTTTTGTTAGGAAAGAGAGATTGAGCAATAAAAACGTCATTTTTCTGAAGAAATTAAAATACCCAAATGAGAGAGCTACTGATAAATACATAGCTTTTTTATTTAAACGTCTAACACAATAAACTACCATTTTGCAGGCATGCATCATTTTAAGGCATTTTTAATTCATTCTTGAAAAAAGCACACCATTGTTCTGGACTCCTTCTTGATCTACAAGCAGTACCTTATTTTCGTGTCACATGTTCCAAACTGTGACAACATAGTTTTTTCTGCTATTAACTCCCTATCTAAATTCAATTGCAATCTAAAGCCAATTTCAAACAGATCCCTTACCATTATTAAATAAGCTTCAAAAATAAAGTCTCATAAGTTCACAGTTGTGTACTAAAACAAAGCCATTTTACAGAATTCTCTCCAAATATTCTCCACCATTATTATTATTATTATTATTATTATTATTATTATTATTATTATTATTATTATTATTATTATTGGTGGCACTACTAACCAGACAGTAGTAACAAAACAGGGTCATGCAATAAACTCTAGGCAAACAGGTGAGTCTTCATCTCTTCAAGGAATTTTGTCAAGTTTAAATATTTTCTCATGCATTAAAATATGGAATTCACTCCCATAGGAGGCAGTGATGGCCCCCAACTTGGATGGCTTTTTAAAAGGATTAGACATGAGGATAAAGCTACTAGCCATGGTGGCTGTGCTCTGTCTGCACATAAGGGATGGAGGAAGAATTTTGATTCAGTTTGAAGCTGAAGATATCAGATCCACATTTTCCAAAACAATATGACAATTAAAACACAGCCTCACTTATCCAAATTTTGCAATGCAGTTTCCCAACCAGTGTTTATCAAATGCATATATTTAGAAAAACCCCTCTATGATACACACCTTAAAGTGGTGAGGGGTTCGAGAGTATCGAAGAAGCTGAGAGCAATGCTGTCAGGAGTCTAGACCAAGAGGCTAGACTCCTAGCAGGGTCACCAAGGCGGAATGGTCAAAACTGAGACACCAGACTAAGATGCATCCAGACTCAGAACAAGGCAATGGTAAACCACCTCTGAATACCTTTTACAGTAGGGCCCTTCTCACACGGCGGGTTCCGTTCCGGACCCCTGCCGTAAAGCAGAAATCGCCATAAAACGAAACCCATTGATGAAAATGGGACACGTTGTGCAAAAATGATGTCAAAATGGTGCGCGATGGGGAAAAACCGCCGTAAAAACAGAACAAGCACCTTAATGCAGGGACTTTCCCTAACTGAAAGCCGCCGTATTAGCGAATTGCTGTAAAGCGAAGCGCCATAAAATGGGGCCCTACTGTACCATGAAAACCCTATGAACAGGCTATCCAAAATGCAACATGAGATAATGCTGGAAGATGAGATCCCCGGGTCAGATGACACTCAGCAAGTTACTGGGGAAGAACAACAGACAAGTATGAGTAGTGCTGTGACTAATGAAGCAACTGGATCAAAGCCAAAAGGAAGCCCAGAAGCTGAAGTGCACAGATGTGAAAGGAGAGTCCAGAGTTGTACAACATACACAAAAGGAACATGGAATGTGAGAAGCATGAACCAGGGAAAGTTAGAAATTGTCAAGCAAAAAATGGAACATATCAGTATTACAATACTTGGCATGATTGAATTAAAATGGATGGGGATGGGACACTTTCAATCAGGCAACTACAAAATATTTTATGCAAGAAATGATAAATTAAGAAATGGGGCTGCGCTAATAGTGAAAAGTGATGTAGCAAAAGCAATTAGGAGCTATAACATAAGATCTGAGTGAGTGATATCAATGAGACTTAACAGGAAACTTATCAATATAGCCATTGTTCAAGTCTATGCTCCAATGGCAAACACAGAAAAAGAGGACTTGGAGAGATTTTACACAGAAGTACAGGACGAAATTGATCACACACCAAAACAAGATGTGCTGATAATCATGAGGAACTGGCAGGGCCAGCCCCAGACATGCCGGGGCCCTTGGGCACCAGCTTGCCCTGGGCCCCGGCACGCATGTGTTCATGCATCCAGGTCCAGCCCCAGACACGCTGGAGCCCTTGGGCAAAAGCCTGCCCCAGGTCCCAGCTCTCCCTTTCTGCGACTCATGCATGGTGAGAACTTTGGGGCTCCAGCATTCCCTTCCTTAACTTACCTTGTTCTGCGGTTGCCCACACAGCGGTGCCCTTAAGAAAGATGGCGGCTGAGGTTTCCCTAAGGAGCTGGAGCCTCTGCCGCCATCTTGGTTCATGGCAGGGATGCGAGCGCACAGCGATCCTGCCGCGAATCACGAAAGGGGAGCAGAGGGGCGCCCCAGGGGCTCCTGTAGCCTCAGGGGCCCTCGGGCCAGTGCCCCACCTGGCCGCCCCTTGGAACCGGCCCTGGGAACTGGAATGCAAAAAGCAGGGAACAGAGAAGAACTAGAAATTGTGGGGAAATGGGGCTTGGGAGATAGAAATGGAGAAGGAGAGAGACTTACTGAATTCTGTGAAGCCAATAATTTGTTTCCTGCAAACACATTTTTCGAGCAAAGGTGGACTTGCACAGCAACTGACAAAGTCATGAAAAGTTTTGATATTTTTCTTCACCTCAAAAACCACCAGAAGTGTTAAACTCCTGTGTTCTTCTGAATATGAAGCCCCATGTGCTTCACAAAGGAAGCCCTATATATAAGGTGAAGGTGATAGTGTATCATGGGAATTTCTAGCCTTTTTGGGAGCCATAGGCATTATGTTTCTTACAAATAATTTGTTTCTTCCAAACACATTGAGCAACCAAAAAGACAACTGTACATGCAGACATCACCAAATGGCCAATAAAGGAATCAAATTGATTATATAATTGGTAGCAGAAAATGGAGAAGTTCCATACTTTCTGCGAAAACAAGACCAAGAGCAGACTGTGGTACAGATCATGAACTGGTCATATCGAAAATCAGAGTAAAGCTAAAGAAGAACAACAAAGCAATCATAATGCCAAAATACAATTTAAATAACATCCCAAAAGAATTTAAAGATTAAATAAGGAACTGATAGAGAATGAGAAGAACCAGAGCTTGGAAAAGTTACTTTTTTGAACTATATAGTCCCATCAGCCAAAGCCAGCATGGCCACTGGATTGGGCTGATGGGAGTTGTAGTTCAAAAAAGGACCTTTTTCCAGGCTCTGAGGAGAACTATGGAGTGAAGTCAGAGACATTATCAGGGAAGAATGCAAAAAGACAATACCTCTAATTAAAAAGAGAGAAAGATTTCAATGGATGACTGATGAAACTCTTAAAATAGTTAAAGTTAGAAGAAAAGCAAAAGGAGAGAGAAACACCGTTAAAACCCTAAATGCAATAATACAGCGACTAGTACGTAGGGACAAAGAGAACTATTACAATAATTATTGTAGAGAAATAGAAGAGGATAATAAAAAAGGTAGAACAAGAACCCTATTCCAAAGAAATTAAAGGGAAATTCAAACCAAGAGTAGGGATGTTGAGTAATTAACGGGGAAACACACTGACTGACAGGGATAAAATAAAAGGAAGATGGAAGCAATACACTGAAGAACTCTATAAAAGAGATGCAAGGATGAAAGATTCATTCACAGAGGAACTGTATGAAGAACCAGAAATTTTAGAATCTGAGGTGGAAGTTGCTCTTAAAATACTTGGAAGAAACAAATCACCAGGAACAGATGGCATACCAGTAGAGTTGCTGCAAGTTACTGAGACTGAATCTGTCCAAATTTTGATAAAAATTTGTTAACAATTATGGAAAAGAAAACAATGGCCCACAGACTGGAAGCGTTCAATATACAACCCAATTCCAAAGAAAGGAGATCCCAGGGAATGCAGTAATTATTGAACTATTGCCTTAATACCCATGCAAGTAAAGTAATGCTCAAGATTCTACAACAAAGGCTCTTACCATATATGGAGCAAGAAATGCCAGATGTCCAAGCTGGATTTAGAAAGGGAAGAGGTACCAGAGATCATATTGCAAACATTACGTTGGATAATGGAATGTACTATGGAATTTCAGAAGAAAATCACTCTGTGTTTTATAGATTACAGCAAAGCCTTTGACTGTGTAGATCACAAAAAAACCCCTATGGAATGCTTTAAAAGAAATAGGGGTGCCACCACACCTGTTTGTTCTGATGAGCAACCTTTGCTCTGGTACTGTAAGGACAGAATATGGAGAAACCGAAAGGGTGTGAGAAAGGGGTGTATTTTATCACCCTATTTGTTTAATCTATATGCAGAACATATCACATGGAAAGCGGGATTGGACCAATAGAAGGAGGTGTGAAGATTGGAGAGAGAAATATCAATAATTTAAGATATGCAGATGATACCATACTAATGGCAGAAACCAGTAGTGATCTGAAACGAATACTGATAAAAGTTAAAGAGGAAAGCACAAAAGCAGGACTTCAGCTGAACATCAAAAAGAGTAAAGTAATGACAACAGAAGATTTATGTAGCTTCAAAATTGATAATGAAGGCATTGAACTTGTCAAGGATTATCAATACCTTGGCACAATCATTAACCAAAATGGAGACAATAGTCAAGAAATCAGAAGAAGGCTAGGACTGGGGAAGACAGCTATGAGAGAACTGGAAAAGGTCCTCACATGCAAAAATGTATCACTGAACACTAAAGTCAGGATCATTCAGACCATAGTATTCCCGATCTCTATGTATGGATGTGAAAGTTGGACAGTGAAAAAGGTGGACAAGAGAAAATGTGGTGTTGGAGGAGAGTTTTGCGGATACCATGGACCATGAAAAGACAAATAATTGGATGTTCGAACAGATTAAACCAGAGCTATCACTAGAAGCTAAAATGATGAAACTGAGGTTATCATACTTTGGACACATAAGGAGAAGGCCTGATTCACTTGAAAATACAATAATGCTGGGAAAAACAGAAGGTGGTAGAAAAAGAGGAAGGCCAAACAAGAGATGAATTGATTCCATCAAGGAAGCCACAGACCTGAACTTACAAGATCTGAACAGGGCGATTCGCGACAGATGCTACTGGAGGTCAATGAGTCACAGGGTCGCCATAAGTCATAACCAACTTGAAGCCACATAACACACACGCATATTTAGAAAAACATGCTTAAAATGAAGATATTAGAAAAACCAACAATGCATTACATTAGGAGAAATTGCTCGCAAAAATGTATACATTAGTCAAAACGGTGTATAAAATAGCTTTATTATGAGAAATTTGTACTAAAATGATGAATTTTCATGAGAATTTTTTTTTAAAAAAAAATTGCTCCACAGAAAATGCAAAGAACTGAATTTAAATTGGAAAAATGAGAAGCTGAGAGAACCAACGCTGACAGATCTTTCCATCCTTATGCCACAGCTGGAGGCAGTATGCTTATGAATACACAGGAGGGGAGAGTGCTCTTGTGCTCAGGTCCTACTTGTGGGCATCTGGTTGGTCACTGTGAGAACAGGACATTAGATGGGCCACTAGCCTGATCCAGCTGGCTCTTCTTATGTTCGTATGTTCTATGTTAATGTACCCAGTTCTGAGATTGCATGGCAATGAAGAGCAGGTAAGAAATATTTTAAACAAATAAATACAAAGGGCACTGATTTACATAAAAATGCATATGCTAATCTACATGTATAGATGCACATTTAGAAATAATTACTGTAACTTTAGTAGAACTATGATACATCTCACCATAGTGGGGAAGGTACTAGGCATGTGCTCAGTATGCTGTTCGGGTAATAAGTGTTGATGGGCAACTTCAAGGCTCCTGCTCTTCCTTGCTATGGCACTTCATCTTTAAACTGGACCTGGAAGAGACAGCGCAGACAGAGTACTGTTCTGTGTCAAGTACAACACATTGCCACCATACTTATTATGTACCCGAGCTGCTCTGCTCTGAAGCCAAGATTCAGGGAAATGATAGTGATTTTGTTTAGGTAGTGGCATTCCATCACACTGATAATGTGTTTTTCAGTATTTGTTAAAGAACCTTAACCTTGTGTTTCAGTTTTAACTCTAAAAGGCAGGCTTTTCTTCCTCTTATGGCATAATAATAAGAGTTCATTCAGGTAGCAGTGACTCTTGGGAATGGTAGTACAACTCCAATCCTGGTGAGCAAGTATATCAAATCCCACTAGGGAATGTGAAGCCAGGCAAGGCAAGGCAAGGCAAGGCAAAAGGTGCAGTGGCAACATGTCCCATATGGGGTTAGAAGGCCCCAGAGCAGGCTGTTTTTGTTGTTTTCTTTCTTTTTTTCTCCTTTGAGGTTTAGCCTTTCAAGCTTCCAAGCCCAGGCTCCAGGCAATATTTGTGAGCCTTGTGGTAATAATGGGAACTCAGTGGGGAAAAAACAACATTCCGATGTCTCATAAAAAAAATGGAAATGTTACTCTGGGACAAATGAATGACTCTTAACAGGTAATTGTTCCACGTTCCTACTTAACACTGGGAATTATTTACTGGTAGTTCTGATGCAAGTTAGATCCTCTGGGAGTGGGGATGAAAAAAAGAAAAGAAAGACAAAGTGTTTTAAGTGCTCTTGGTATGTGATTTTAAATTGTTTCCTGCCAGAGATGGGCGGAGTCCAACTGATTAAATAAATCCTACTAGCATGCTAGTTACTACTAGCAGTAAAAGATGCTATTACTGTTACGACTATTAAGAGTATTATTTTCTCAGAATTTCCCCAGGATACAGGGCAAGTTGCAGAATATTTAACAAAACACAACATCAGTGTTTTAAAAGACTAACACTGAAATCCAGAATATAACTAAAGTAACAGGCATAACTTAGAGTCTCTAGTGACTCTCTATCTTATTCCTTCTGTCTCTACAATTTGTGTGTGTGTGGGGATACATACAGATTATGTGTGATACCTCAGAGTAGCAACATGTAGATTCAAGGAGCCCTCATCCTCCATAGAAAGCAGGATTTTGTAATGCCCGGCCAGGGACCTGTGGTAGGGCCGGCCTTACCAATAAAGCAGAGTGAGATGCCTGCATATCACAAAAGGGCATCAAATGGTTGGCTAGTTAATGTATTAGCGTTGTATTTTTACTGACAAGTGCTTGTGTGATTTATCTACCTTACATGGACAAGTAACTTGGCGAGCCTTTGGTACTGTCCACCTGGACTTGGGCAGCAAAGTCCTTTGCTCTGCTTCAAAATATCTTGAGTCAGCCTTGCTTATTAGGCTGCAAGAGCAGAAGGAGCAGGCTTGATGGAATACCTCTTCCTGTCTCATTCTTTTAAACACTGAGTCAGAAGAGCTTAACTTGTAGAGACTTAGCAGTGTCTGGAGCTCGAACCTTTGCTGTCCTTTCAGAGGCAACAAGCCTATTTATAGCTCCAGCACAGGGAAAGACCTAAACTCCAAGAAAAGTATTTTTTATTATTTATTTATTAGCCCACCCTTCTCCAATAGGTCCCAGGGTGGGTTACAAAACCTAAATTACCATAGTAAAAAGAAGTAAAACAATTACAAGAATAGGGTAGGTTCTGAAAATATACATCTCAGTAGATGAAGGCCAGGGTAAAGAGGTGTATCTTTAGCATTGCCCAAAAACTATATAGCTAAGGTGCCAGACACATCTCCGTTGGTAGGGAATTCCATAACTTAAGGGCTGCCACAAAGAAATCTCTCTCCCAGGCCACCATCCCCTAAATTCTGAGGGTGGTGGAACTACCAAGAAGGTCCCCTCTGCTGATCTGTAGGGAAGGAGGAGGTCTCTGAGATATTTGGGGCCTAAGTCATTTAGAGTTTTAAACACTAACATGAGCACCTTAAATTGGGCCCAGAAACAACTGGCAACCAATGCAACTTATTTAGAACAGGGGTTACATGTGTTCTAAAAGGAACCCCAGACAGTAATCTGGTTGCTGCATTTTGGACCAATCGAAGTTTCCGAGTATCTTCAAGGGTAGCCCTGCATAGAGCACATTGCAATAATCTAATCTGAAAGTTACCAGGGCATGGAGTACTGTTGCCATCTCTGTCCAAAAGGGACCATAGCTGGCAAATCAGCCAGATCTGGAAATAAACACTCCTAGCCACCAAGGCCACCTAAACCTCCAATGACAATGCTGGATCAGGGAGTACCCTCAAGAGACAAACCAGCTCCTTCCAGGGGAGTACAATCCATAACAGGCTGTCTTCCCATCTCCTGGACTCGAGAACTTGGAACACATAACACTTCTGTCTTTTCAGGATTCAGCTTAATTTTGGTGACCCACATCCAGCCTATCACTGCCTCCAAATACCTGTCTAGCACCTCAACTGCTTCTCCTGATTCAGAAGGCACAGAGAGGTAGAGCTGGGTATCATTCACATATTGGTGACACTTCACTCCAAAGGTTCTGATTAATTGATTGATCGATTATTTATTTATTTATTAGATTTTTGTCCCGCCCTTCCTCCCAGTAGGAGCCCAAGGTGGCATGATGATTGCTCCCAGCAGCTTTCAGAGCTTGGAAAAGTTCCTTTTTTAAAGTACAATTCCCATCAGCCCCAGCCAGCATGGTCACTGGATTGGGCTGATGGGAGTTGTAGTTCAAAAAAGTAACTTTTCCAAGCTCTGCTTCATATATATGTTAAATAGCATGGGAAGAAAAGTTGGAACCTTGCAGGACACCAGAGGAAACTCCCATGGTGTTGAACAGAAGCATCCCTAAATACTTTCTGGAAACATCCCTGGAGGCAGAAGTACTAAAGTACAGTGCCTCCAACCCCACCTCACCTGTATCAGGAAAAAACAATGTCAAGTGATTAATAGTTAACTATATTGTTGCCACTGTTTGAAACCTAAGAGGTTTGAGACATCACATAGGTATCTGAACTAGGAATGAACAGATCTGTCAGTTTTGGTTTCTTCAGTTTCTTATTTTTCTGATCTTAATTTCAGTTTGTCATATTTCCATCTCAGTTTACTTTAAAAAAAAAAAAGGCTTCATGAAAAATCATTGGCATTTTAGTGTGCATTTCTCTTAATACAAACATTTTTCCAAGCAATTTCCCCAAATATAATGAATTTTAATGTTTTTTCAGTAATATATGCATTTTATACACACTTTCCCCTGATGTATGTATTTTTGCATACTTTTTTAGCTAGAGAAAACTGCATTCCATTGCAAAATTCAGTGAAATGGGGGTTTTGAAGGAAAGCTGTCTATTGCTTCACAAAGTGCAAATTAAGTAGGTTCACATTAATATGTCAGCTGAGCAGAATTTCTTCCTCCATCTCTAGTTTGAAGAGAATACCACTGATTTGTGCAACTCGAGTTATAGTACTGAAGGAGGAGGGGAAAGAGAGGAATAAAGAAATTTCTTATTTTTAGTGTATGTCCAGCTACATCCATTTCAGTCAGAATAGTGAGATAGTGAGAATTATATATAATAGCATAGTATATATAGTAGCACCTTTCAAGGCTTCTGAAAACCATTCAGAACAGAAATGGACTGATATGCCTAGGCAACTGGAAAATATATGCCATCCCATCTCTGAATGTCCATATCGTCCATCTGCTTTCTTGTGGTGGTATGTGCTTTCGCTCCCACCGGAACCCTCTTTATCCTTCACTAAACATGTTCTCTTAATGCACTCTTTCAGTCCCCAAGAAATTGTTCCCTTGAAGGCTGTCATTCCATTCCTTTCACTCCTTCAAACAAAACAAAGAAGGAGTCTGACTTTCTGCTATCCAGGGGTCACTTGAGATCAATTCTAACAACCCTCATTAAGTGCAGATTAGGTGGCATTGTCTCTTTGATGTTAGCAAATCTATGGCAAAGAATGAGCAAAGTCAATTCATGATTTAAATGACAAAAAAGGAAATCACTTTTGGTAGCCCATTAAATCACTAGGAAATGGTGAGATAAGAATTCATTTCACAACCATACCCTAATTTGCATACCCTAATTTCCCTTACAGCAAATAAAAACACATTTATATACTGTACTATATGTCTTTTTCTTTTTTCAAACAAATGATGATTCCTCCTATTTGTGAGTCTATTACAACTGGGACTGAGGTATCAAAGTGCACTGGAGATTGATAAATCTGGAAGGTCTTATGAGCAGGTCCTGGGAGAAAATGGATAATGAAAGTTGGAATGACAACATAGGCTTGTCTATATAATTATCTGAATTTAAACCCTGGAAAAGGAGTTTCACTTATGAATCCCAATCCTAAAAATAGCTTCATGCATGCTTGTCTCATTGACATATATACATTTAAGAGGATTTAGGATTGGAATCTGAGTCAAAAGACAACCAAGAATGATGGATGGTGGATTCAGGTCAAAAGCTCTTTTCTCCAATTGGTGTTGACTGCAGCTGTAAAAAATCTAACTCATCCAATGAATATTGGCTGCTTCTCTTGAATGATTTTCCAGGTCACGGTCAATTCCTCATTCTTGCTCTCCCAATATCACTGACAACATTCTGGTCTCTTACTGAGAGAAAAAACATAAGGGGCATGTGACATTTCACTTTTGAAACTTGAAAGGGCAACTAGTAATTTCAGCAGATAGGGCCGGTTTGTACATGCATATCCATCACTTCGCAACTGCAGCAAGTGAAAACTTGGACGTGCAAAAAAGTAATTACAAATTAATTGCCATGGGTAGAACTTTCCAAACATGCTGTGGCTGCCTGCACACATAATACTAAACTTTAGGTTAGCACCTCCAGATGTTGTTCAACTACAAGAAGAGGGCATCATATAAGCTCTGGGCTCACACATAAACTATGATTTAGTGTTACATGCAAACCTGGCCTCTGCTGGTTGAAACAATCATTATCAATGGAGAGTTTACACATTTGGATTAGGGATGGATCAGATTATATTTCCTCCTAATCCAGCCCGTATGTATGGACGGGACTGAGAGCATGCCTGTTCTGCCCTCTGATATCCCTGGATGTGTTCAAATACAGCCTATATGCATATCACCCAATGCCTCTCGCCTAAATCACAAAGTCAATTACCATATTTTCCCATATTTTATTTGAGAAATCAAACATCTGATGAACAAGCTTTCCCAGATGAATGAATAGTTCTCTGCGATGGGTGTCTACTTGGTATAGTTTTTTAAAATATTTTGCTGTTAATTTCTAGGTTGTTTTTAACTGCTTTTTAGCAGTTTTAGTGTGTTTTGAACATTGCCTTGAGATGTGTGTGGAAGGTGATATAGAAGATAATTGGTTACAGTGACTCATAATAATACTACATTGTGGTTTTAGTGTATGGCCTAAAGTCTAACATTACAGCCCTACATGGGTTGGAGGCATGGCAGTGGGAAGTTGGGGTGGGTATTTCCATTTTGATTCTTCCCTTTCTCATTCTTCCAGTCTTAAATTCAGTTCTCCACAAGTCAGTTCTGAAGCAACTTGTGATTTTTTAAAAATATCCTCATGAAAATTCTTCAGCATTTTAGAGTTAATTTCTCCTAACAAACACATTTTTGTATGCAGTTTTGAGTAATGTATACATTTTGCAAGCAATCTTAATATTTGTGTATGTTATTTTCACTAATATATGCATTTTATGCAGGTTTCCCACCTTATATACATTTTTGTAAACATTGGTTGGCTGTAGAACTGCATTGCAAAAACTGGATAATTGTGAATTTCAAAGGATGACTGTGTTTCAGTTCTCATATTGTTTCAGACAGTGTGAATTTGATAGACTGAGCTTTAAATGCAATCTGAATTGAATTTCTCCCCCATCCCTAGTAGGAAGGCATGCCTTTGTTCCTCTCTCCATATATGGACCAGATTGGGAAGTAGTATCATTTGATCGGGTTCTTAGAATCAAATACTGAGTATCAAGTGATCCAGCCCCAAGAAATCAAGAGTGTCAACATTCTGTCCTGGAGCATGTAAATGGTCCTCACCCTACTGCCTTTATCTGGACAGGGTATTGTTTGCTCTTACTTGTGTAACTTCAGAAAGAAACATTTTTTAAAAAATCCCTTACACATATCTGCTTTCCAAATGCTTTTACAGTTCTGATACACTGAGACAAGGAGAAAGGAGAATTCAGCCCCCCACTTATAAATGCTTTCCTTTCCAAAGCAGGTTACAGAATGCTACATCTCTCCATCACAATCTCTGCACAAGTGCAGCAAGAGGAAAAGACTTCTTTTTAAAAGGGGCATTTTGAGAGTTCAGAGTGCAGACATGTAAGCCCAGATATATTTTATTAAAGCTCTCTTAGCTGCCAAGTGCTCTCAGGAGCAGCTGACAATTGCCAGATGAAAGTGAGTGGGACCAAGAGAAGCATGGAGGCACTCACAGAAGGATGCTTTACTGGCTACTGTAACCCTGGGTTACCTATCTACTAACTCAAGAAGCAGATCTAATTCAACCTCGTACAACAGCAGAATCCCCTAGACTGAAATCTGCGTTGTACACAAAATTGTCTAGTGAACGATTGTATTATGGGGGTGGAGGTGGGGAATAATAGAAATAACAATGATGAATTTACAGTGCCATCCATATGCACAGTTCCACTATAACCACATCTAGACAGCTACTGAAAGCACCAGAACAGATCCCTAGGAAAGGTGCACCTTTTTTTCCTCAGGTGCAGTATATGTTAATATTGGAAAGTTAGTGATGCAGTCACTATCTGCATTGGTACATAACTCCAGCTGCTGCCAGCTGCATGGATCTCCATAGCTATCTGGACATGCCCTAAGAAACAGGTCCCTAATTCCAGGAATGTGAAATAAAACTGGATAAGGAGATAAGGTGGAGGAGGGAGTTAAATGGAAAAACAAAGAGCAAATGCACCTTTTCATCTACTTATGGCTAGTTTTAGCATTAGAAAGTGCAAGTAGATAGGAATAACAGAATGCATTATTTTGGGAGGAACTGGTTTTTAAGAAAGACAGAAAGATCAATAATCAGGGTAGGGAGAAATTCATTTAGTCCTCTTTTTCTAGAGGATGGACCTAGACTGCATCCAGATACGTGGTTTATTGCATAGGTTTTACTGATTATAATGGTAGAGCTTCTGTCCCAATTTCTAACATTCACACTGCAGTACTTGTTGCATTATGGAACTATGGCTTATTGACTGGTATATGGCCATGTCACACCAAATTTCATTCACAGCAGTGGGTGTGGTGTGGCACAACAATTAATGCCATTGGACATGTTGCTACTCTCCCAGCATTTCTGCACACATGCCCTTCTGTTCCCCCATGATTTCCCCATGAAAATGGCAGGAAAGAACTGTATGCTGGTATACCACCCTAGATTTCATCACTTTATTCCCACTATTTTCTGGGTTAATGGATTTTTTTCTGGAAGAAATTAACATGGAAATGAATGCTAAACGTCCACTGTATTCTGCTAGTGGCTTTTATGATGTGTGAAAGATCAAATAAAACGCAGAAATTATCAGGTAAGGAAACATCAGGAAAATGGAATAAACTGCTGTCTGAATGCAGCCCTAATGTTCCTGACCTTGCTTGTGGATTGGAAGTCAACTCCCAGTCAGCTTTTGTATTTTCCAGATTTTGCAATCCACTTTCAATGTGCAGGCAGTCAGAAGCAGCTCACCTGGTTGGGCAGAGCTGCAATGCAAGCTTCCCAGCAGTGACATTGCTGCCACTTACCAGGAGGGAGAGGGATGAGGTGGTGCAGAGGTCAGGTCTGTGTGGGTGTACTTATGGGATGGCCTGATTGGCTCTGGGGCACCACACAGCCCTGAGCTCCCAACTGCTTGCCTCTTTCTCTCTTCCAGTTAGCAGCAGTGAGACCACCGCTGGGAAGCTAGCATTGCAGCTTAGTACCATGCGAGCAGCTTCTGCAAACAGCGACCACAGAAAATATGTATTTTAAACAAAAAGTGTATACAAAATGTGTATTTTACTGTTGAATGCTATTTAATAGAAAAAAATCAAAAAGTGTATTTTATGTAAAAAGTGTGTATTTTCCAGTATCATTTTTCAGTATCATTTTCACAGCAACATCCAAGAATATTTTCCTGCCAGCTGGCAGCCACTGCTATTGCCCCAGAAGTCATCTGGGATGACACCAGTGCCCACAGATGGTAAGCCAACCCATTTTGCCATTGTTTCATTCACCCACCTCAAAATGTCTGAATTGCACCTCCTATTAGACTACCCACAAATCAGATTGATGAAATGGGGCAGAATCTGATAGAAGTTGAGGAATATAGAGAGGTTATAGAAGGCCCAAAGAAATACCCGTGGGCCTATGAAGACTGAAGGAGCCTGGGCAGCTGTAAGGAGATCTCACCCTGTTATAAGGGTAGTTGGGTTCCAGTGCCCATCAGCCAGTAGAATAGTCACTATATGTTGACTACGGATCTAGCAAAACATCAATGTGTATTAGATGAGCATCTGTTCCCTCAAGAGCCTTTACTTCCCCCAAATAGTGTGCCCTTCAATATGTCCTCTAGTAGCTGACGTTACTATCTTTTCGGTGCCAGGTGAAAACCTTTTTATTCTCCCAGGCATTTTAAAGTGTATTTTAAAGTGTATTTTAAACAGCATTTCCGTATTTTGGATGTTGTTTGGTTCGTTATTGTTTATTTGTTTTGTTTTTGATTTATTGTATTTATTGTATTTATATATTGTGCTTGTTTTTATCTTTTGTACACCGCCCAGAGAGCCTTTGGGCTTAGGGCGGTATATAAATTAAACTAAATAAATAAATAAATAAATAAATGTTTGATACTTATATGTACCATAGTCTGCATTTTTAGACACCTGTGCATGAGACACCTGTTCATATGTGCTAGCAGATCTTCAGAGGTTGGGGGTTACTTAAGAGGCCTCTGAGGAACATTACAATAACACTCATTCTATCTTGGGATGCACACTTATGCATATTGGTTCTATTTATATCCCAACTTTTATAAAATTAACGATCTGAGGGCAGGTATCAACATGAAATGGTGTTCATTACTTGATGACTACAGTATCAGCTGGTGATTGATATGTGTCAAGCAGCCACCACATAAGAAATACCACAGTCAATGCTTACAGTTCACTATGCCTCAGTTCTGTCAGAACTGACAAAAAGGTAGTTTATTACAGATTGAAAATGCACAACCACTTTGGCAGATGGAGTCAGCGCTTGACCAAAGCCTATCAGATGAATTCATACTGAGTGAGCGAAACTAGGATTTCACTCTTAAGTAACTGATATGCATTTACCCCAATATGATAACCTCTTCATTTGCTTTTTATATATGTTTGCAGCAGCTCTAAAAAATGGTAGTAGTGACATAAGAAGTTGTTCTCCCTGTTGCCACAGCAGGATTTCCTGAATGAGGCAGTGGTAGCTGGTGGCTCCATGTCACTGAGGCAGTGGAATCTGCTCTGGGTTTTAGTCCGAACTTTCACAGCCTGTTGTGGGAATAGGTTTCAGTAGCTTGGACAGCTCCCTGAAATTTCTGAATACCTAGAGCAGATTCCACTGTGCCACTGACAAGGAACCCCCAGCTGCCACTGCACTGAGGTACCTGTTTATGTGAAGTCTAGAGTGACCTTTACTTTAGATCAACTGATATCAATACTAGATTCCAAATAATTCACAAATACCTTTAGTATTGCCTGACCTCCTCTCTACCTCACACTTCCGATGGTTGTGAGGACCTTTAGAGATAGGGTTTGCAATTGCTTTTTAATATATTTTAAACTTTTTTTAAACAATATGTTTTTACAGCTTTTCTACAATGTTTTAAAGATGTTTTGTTTTAATAGGCTTTTAATGGTTGTTTTGTTTTAATATACTTTATATATTATGTTTAAAGTCTGTTTTTATATGTTTTAAAATGTTTTGAAGTGTTTTAGTGCTTTTGTTTACCTCCCATAGAACATACTTGTTTTCTGCTGATGAAGCAACTATACTATACTATGGTCTGAAGGCACATAAGGCCAGTTCAGGGTCCGGTCTGGTCAGTGCCTGGATGGAAGACCGCCTGGGAACCATATGTAAGCTGCCTTGGGTTTCATGAAAAGAAAAGCAGGGTATAAATGTAATAAATAATAATAATATAACTAGGCAAATTTCATATATAGTGGTGGCAATGGCAGTCATATATGTTGTGAATGACACTGGAATACTTTTCTCCTCCAGTACATATGATGCAGGAATATAGCAGTCCACCAGAGTGAATGAAATAAATTGAATGAAATACGGGATGGTTTAATAACCTAGTGTAAATAACCAGGTAAAAGCCAGCTGGCCAGCAGCCACTCATACCAAATACCAACTGCCAATTTGTACTCATAACCTTCCTCCTGCTATACCCCTCCCAAGATTTACCGATTATGCTGGACAGTGGACGGATTGTGTTGAACATTAGCAATTAGCAAAAGTATCAGCAGCAATAGGCTTGTTTCCTGTCCTACTGTGAATAATCAAGGAAAAGCCAGTTGGTTCCTGGCCACATAATGCTAGAAAGCCAACTGGCAACTTTCTTAGATTGATCCTGTGCGTGGCTGGATGGTACAGGGATTTATTTGTGTATGCAGCAGTGGGATAAATAAAAACCATTCCTGGAAGAGTATTAAAAGGTAGCCATTGTGAAGTGAATTCTTTCATCTGCTAAAGAAAGCATGCCAATCTGAGAAAGTTTATGAAAACATTCATTGCAGATGGAAGGTAACCCTTGTACCCCAAGTTCCAGAAGAACAGAGGCAAGAATTGTTTGTGTAAGAATGACACAAAACAGTGGGAGGCGTTATTCCATTAAAATAGGTATTTTCATCCTACAATAAAATTTAAGCATCTTTGTAGAGCACAGAATACTCAGAAGGATGGCTGTTTTAGACCTGTTGTAGCAAACAAAAATTTAAAAAAAAGAGGGGGGAGAAACCAGCAAGTCCTGTGACACCTTAAAGACAAATTTATTGTGACACATGCTTCCCTGCACTAGATCTTTTTGCCAATCTATTTCTCTTTCATTTTTGATTACAGGTAAACGAAGTTGTATATATCCTCTTTAAAAATAAAAGTAATCACACTGGCAAGTAATTTTTTTTAACATAAAAGGACAGGCACAACCTAAGCACTTCCGGAGTCCTTAAACAAGAAAAATAGTACTTAAAGTATACCCCACCCTCTCAGAAATGCCTCACCATTCACATTTTTTTTAAAAACCCTCTTTTTGTCAAAAAGACATTTACTAGATCAGAAACTGTTTCTGAGCCAGTGTAGTCAGTTTCAGCACATCAATGGAACTATGTTCACAGTCAGCAATTTTATTTATTTATTTATTATTTGATTTATATCCCACCCTTCCTCCCAGCAGGAGCCCAATTAATAAAGACATTTGCATTTTCAGCTCAATAAGGGCTGAATTGCCAGCAAAGTTGAATTGCTCATGGACACAAGCCATGAGATAGGCCATGATAGCCATTATAGTGCCCTCCAGATGTTGTGGATTACAATTCCCACCACCCCTGCTTATTGACCATGCTGGCTGGGACTGATAAGAGCTGTAATCCATAACATCTGTAGGACACAAGGTTGGCTACCACTGACATAGGCATAGGACTCTTTACCTCCTTTCTCCCAGTGTAAAATATTGGAGGCTCAGACAAAGTGCTCAATTTTGGCACCTGAAATGCCTGCTCACTCCCATATCCATGTGTCTTCCCTTTTGCATGAGAGCGTGCAATTGAGATGCAGAATAAGGGGAGGCCAAGCCTTATTTTAAAATCCTCTGAATGTGTACCTTTCACTTAAGAGGAAATGGCTGAGGTGCATACCAGGGTCTCTTGGAGACAGAGGCTATACTAGGGCTCAATTTGGCTCTCCTACCTTCAGTTGTCTGTCACTGGAATTAGGAATGGCATAAACAGGCTTCCCCTGTTCCAAGATCAACCCACATTTTGCTTGCACAGTTATCAACCTATCGATATTGGATCTGAACTAGCACCACAATAGCATTAAGAAGGAAGTTGTTCCTATTGAACTTTACAGGTCTGTGCAGAGCTTTAACACAGACTCCCTTCCCTCTGTTGAATTTGGCAACCCTCCTGAGGATCAGCTGCTAGACTGCTATGCAAATGTTATTATTCTCCAAATAGGGAGCAGTAATTAGGTGAAGATGTTTAGATTAATAAATTGAATTGTGAATATAAAAGCAAAATGGAGATCCGGCAGTCCAACCACTCCTCTCCAAGGTCCACGTACAACTCCCACACTTTAAATTGTCTGCAGAATATTCCACATTTTCTGGAAGAAAACAAGAACAAGAGGAGGAAAAGAGGAGTGAACAAGGTACCTCCACAATCAAGATTCAAGGAACACTTATGAAACTAAGAGATTATTTTGCCATCATCACAGTAAGTAGAGAGGATGTTCTAGCTACAGCCTTGGAAGTTGTAAAACTTCTTTTGATATTGACCCCAAATTTATTATAACCAGCAATTCTTGAATCTAGAATGATCTTTAATCTGAATAACTCTCTCAATCCCTCTACAGAGTTAACTTGTCTGGTGTATTTATAGAGAGCAATTCCCATAGGGATATAGGTAAAATGAAAATCTGTTATATCGTTGAAATACATCATTTTAATAAATTTAAGACAATTTCAACTAGGTAGCCTCCAAGATTTAGTATCCCTCTATTTCACCTCTTTCATTCCCTTGCAAGATCCATAAATCATTTGCCTCCACTCTCTATCTCTATATAGTAAAAAGTCCGATAAACTGAAACCAAAACAGCAAATCAGTGCAGTGTCTAAGAAAAGTCTGAAAAGACTGAAAAGTCCTCCATCCCAATTATCCCTTTTTCTACTGCTAAGTACTTTTAGTGACCAAAATGTTTTGAGATGCAAAGTCACCCTTACGTTCTTGGTCTTTCAAGAAGACCAAGTGAGCTAGTACACTGCATGTAAAAATAACTTTTTTTAAAAGATTCTGCTTTAGGTAAGACTTTTACATTCAAGAAAGCCTTTTGATTTTGTGCATTTCTTTAATCCAGCTACCTGCTATTATATTTCTGTCTGGAAGGGGGGAAATCTATCTTCCATTAGGTTCTCATTCAGAGCAAAGACCATAAACCATGTTATCTATATGAACGATTACATTCCTACTGATACTTGTATCATTTACTGCTTATATTTATAATCCTATACATGACTACTGTGAAGTAATTGGACTTTTCTGTCCTGGACTGTTAATATGGCTTTTTATTGGATGCTGTCTTTAAAATGGGAATGCATTTTTTTTTTGTTCATTGAGGATTAAAAGGTTAACCTGCCTAAATCACCTGGTTGGGCCAATCAGATCACCTGGCCTGGGGTCACAACTATCAAGGCAGTGTGACTGCCACTGCATATGTGTAAATGGTCCCAGTCTAGACCATTCATGACTTCCTTTAACCTACGGAGGTTGGGCAAATGACTGACAAGGAGAGTCTTTATGACATTGTAGCTCTTCTGGAGTTTTTTAAGATCAAGGTGAGCCTCATTGAAAGAAGGTGCCCGAGATAGGCAAACATTTGCTGAGCATGAAAGGAAGGCTTCAAAGGAACAGGTTCAGAGGAGGGCAACAAGGATGATCAGGCAGAGGTTGGAAAAGTTACTTTTCTCAACTACAACTCCCATCAGCCCAATCCAGTGACCATGCTGGCTAGGGCTGATGGGAGTTGTAGTTCAAAAAAGTAACTTTTCCAAGCTCTGTGATCAGGGAACTGATCCCTATGAGGAGAGACTGAAAGAACTGGGCATGTTTAGCCTTGAGACAAGAAGTCTGAGGGGAGACATGATAGCACTCTTCAAGTACTTGAAAGGTTGCCATGCAGAGGAGGGCCAGGATCTCTTTTCAATTATCCCAGAGTTCAGGACACAGAATAATGGACTCAAGTTACAGGAAGCCAGATTTCAGCTGAACTTCAGGAAAAACTTCCTGTTAGAGTGGTACAACAATGGAACCAATTACTTAGGGAGGTGATGGGCTCTCCAACATTGGAGGCATTCAAGAGGCAGCTGGACAGCCACCTGGCAGGTATGCTTTAATTTGGTTTCCTGCATTGAGGAGGGGGTTGGACTCAATGGCCTTGTAGGCTCCTTCCAACTCTACTATTCTATGATTCTATGAACAATGGGCTACTCATGTGAGAAGAATCCTACTGATAACCTGGAGAATTTAGGGACTGTTCAGACTGTTCAGATCCCCACACAGCCATGAAGCTCACTGGGTGACCTTGGGCCAGTCACTGCCTCTCAGCCTCAGAGGAAGGCAATGGTAAACCCCCTGTGAATATTGCTTACCATGAAAGCCTTATTCATAGGGTTGCCATAAGTCAGGATTGACTTGAAGGCAGTCCATTTCCATTTTCAAACATGATTGCACAGAAATAAATCCCATGGAACTCAAAAAGTATGCAAATGATCAAACCTACCATCCCTTCTCCTCCCTCCTATCCCCTTCCTCTTGCCTCTTCCCTCCCCCTTGGCTATGGGGCAGTAAATAAATGAAATAAAGAAATAAATCCCCCTCCCCTTCTTCCCCTTCCCCCTCCCCCCCTCCCCATGGTCAGTTTTACCTATCTTAAGCATGATTGCACGGGACTAAATCCCACTGAACTCAATAAACATGCAAATGATCAAACCTGTCCTTCTCCCCTCCCCCTCTTGCCTGCTCCCATCCCCCTTCTCTCCTCTGCCATTCCTCCCCTCCCTCCCTCCTCCTCCTCCTCCTCCCCTCCCCATCCCCTGTGGTCAGTGGTACTTCTATCACATCTGGCCGCCGAGCCCCACTCCGGACTCCGTGCATGCCTCAGGTGCAGCTCTTGCAGCTGGTGCCTCGCCCAAACAACGGAAACTACCAAGTCCCCTCAAATGAAGGGGGGACACTCAACTGCTGAGATGTACTTTAATCATGGGAAGACTTTCTTTGGTGCAAAGACCCATCTGTTTTCCTGCTCTCAAATTCTCCTTTACAACGAGACAGACGTAAAGGAGATGAGTAAATCTCACCTGTGTGTGCCCCCCCATTATGAAGATGATTTAGTCTCCAAAGCACTTGTGAATGTATTGAGAACGAACTGACCAACTTGGGAAAAGGGGAGGTAAGGGTCAGGATACACATTCAGACAATGCACTCCCTTATTGCCTACACCCGGGGAGGACCGCTCCCACTGCTCCGCTGTTGGTACTCCACTGCTGAAGTAGCAACATATTGTAATCTGCCTGATTTTACATTAAACTGCAGTTTCAGATTCAACTGTTAATGCACTCCAAATAAAAACAGAACATAACCTCCAATTTGAAACACAAAAGGCTGTCTTCACCATCATATGACATTGACCAATAAAAAGGCTTTGAAATTAATAAAAATAAATTTGACACAGATTTCTAGGATGAATGATGAGGGAAATAAAATTTTCTAGATTAGATTCTCTGTAGAAACATTAGTAATAAAGGAAAGAAGCAAAGTACGAAGAAGAAACATACGAAAATATAATTCTCCATCTTTGGAGATGGCAGGTGTTGCCACAACTCACCATATGCTCAGAGGCACATTACCAAATTCTTCCAAGGTACACAGGAAGTGGATTGGATGGTGAAAGACCAACCCAAATTGTGTTTGCATTTTGACAACTTTGTAGGGCAGTCCAATGTCTCAGAGAGGAGGTCAGGTCTCCTGCTCCCCTCGTGCATTCACTATAGCTGCCCAATTTCTCTGCTTTTTAAAGTTGGATAGAAATATCTGTGGGCTATAGGTAAGTTCTTAAACCACAAGGTTTTTTGCCTATTAGTGAATATTTTACTTGTGAAATTTGATTTAATCCAGTTATGACATATCCTTCTGATTGAATATGCTATTATCCTGTTTCCAATTTTGTTAAGAACTTGCACAAACTTCTTATGGCTTGTGGCTAAAACAAAATGAATTTGAATTGAACAACTATGGCTTAAGAAGACCCCCCCCCACTTTTTTTTTTGCTGTTTAAAAGAGTGGACAAAATGAAAAGTTAAATTAAGGGAGATGCACCCTTTTCTGATATAACACAGAGGGATGTGTTCAAACAAAAGCTGTTGGGATGAGGTGGGGAAATATAGACTGGAAAACAACATTGGTACTTCAGTAAAACAAAGAGGGCAACAGGAGATGAATTAAATTTTTAAATGCACACAATAGAATTCCTGTAGAACTTGAATGGTTTCCTTCTGAGTCATAAATCTAGCATAGAGAAACAATGCACCTCAGACAGATGCCTTTTATAGTTCTTTTCCTTCTTAGAATAAAGAACTATTATGATTCTTTCATGCAGATAATAAATTTAACTCGGAAATCTACCCACTGTGGATTCTACCAAAATGCAGTTCGGAGAATGAGCTGGGAGAACATAAAAAGCAATATTTCTGTGGAGGGAGACTAGTCTGAATACATCAAGTGAAAGACATGTGGGGGGAAAGGCCTGAAAATTACAGTATAACCAGAATTGGCTTCAGCTAAAAAGATATAGGTTGTTTACAATTAAAGCTTCTTCAAAATCCAAAGAAACCTCCTGTGTTTCTTTGTTGTTCTTAAGTTTTATTTTTCATTTTATCACCAAAGAAGTATATCACAGTAAACTATGCAAGTACTAGAGGGGCAGAGCCCCCTGCTCACTTCACACACCAACTCCCCCCCAAGCATACAGGCACATACCACAGGCACCCCCAAGCGTGCGCACACACACAAACACACACACACACACACACACACACACGGCACCCCCAAACACGCACAGACACTCTCTCACACACAGAGGCACACTCTGTCTCACACGCACACAGACACTCTCTCCCCTCCTCCTCCTCCCCTCCCCCCACCCCAGGCACCCACACTCCCTACTATAATCTGCTTGCCTGAGCCATTGGGTGGCGCTGGACCTGGCCCAGGCCACAGCCCTCCCACCCAGTGCAGCCTCCTCCACTTCTGTCGCCACCACCCCAGGGTCCTCCATCACTGCTGTGGCCAGAGCCTGTATGGCTATCACAGACACCTCTGTCACTACTGGCACCTGCCCAGCCACTGCTTGTCCTGCCCAAACCCATTGAAGTCAGACATGAACGAGGAGATATGCTTTTCTTTAGTAAGTTTAATAGGAAGTTTCAGTTCAGAGCACTTCCTGAATTAGCTTACAGTTTACATAGAATTCAGCATCCTTACTAAGAGAAACTAGACATGAGTATCCTGCGCTAAAACTTTGCCACAGCAACTACACATGCCCCCTCACCCGGTTTAAGTAAGGATGTGTGGGCACCCTACTTGCATGAACTTAGTGTCACTGTTGAGAACACATGCACACATGAGTGCGCCTCCTCAGAGGGCCCGTGGGGGCATGTTGAACTTCCCAGTGCAACCGCCTCTGTGTACAAGGTGAGGTCGGCTACTCTGCCTCAGAAGGACCCTCCCCATCAGAGGAAGGAGTGCTGCACTGGGGTGGTGGTGAAGTGGGTATGGGAAGAGGATCGTTGGGCAGAGTGGCAACTACCTGGCTGGGTTGGGCCTCCTCGCGGGTAAAGCTATAAGGGCAGAGTTGTCACTGTCCATGGCAAGAGACCTTTCAGAGTTCTGTTCACCAGTTTGCCCAACATTGGAACCGTCATCCCACTCAAAGTCATCCTTGTGATGTTCCTGATTATATTGTAAATATGGTAAGTCCTGTTTATATAGAAGACATATGGTAAGTAGAGTGAAAGAGGAGGGGGGAGTACATGAGCAGTAGAATGCTGGATGATTGGCTGAGCTTTTGAATGGCTGGGAGTATAAATGGAAGAATGACAGTTGAATCTGGGAGGTGGTGTTTAGAAGGTGTAAGGAGGGGGTGAATTGAGAGGTGGAGAGAGAGGTTGAGGTGGTGTTTAGTGGTGAATTGAGAGGTGGTGTTCGAGAGTGAGTCAGAGTTCTGAGGCAATTAGTAAGAAGTTAAGTACCTAACAGAATATAGATGAAACCATACGCTTGTGAAACATTCCTTAAGTAATCTTGTTATTTCTGATATTAAATAAATACTTGTTTGGTTTACCAAAGGCCTGATCCTTGGCTGGGGGAATATACAGACCAGAAGGGAGGGCAAGGTAATTACCAAGGCTGAACAGAAACTGTATCTAATGGTGGCAGCGGTGAAGGGAGAGATTGTAACAAGTCATGTATCCAGAGCAACCCAGAGTTGTATGCTTTAAATATAAAGATACAAAGGGGTTGGGAACAGCATAGGCACACAGTCACAAAGTAACAAGCTATAGAGAGACTTAGGCAAAGTCTCTGGGAGTTTGGGTTACAGAAAGTGACTGGTGGTGGTGCTGCCTAGCAGTGGGATCTAGGGAGATCTGTGCTAGAGCTGTAAAGGGTAAGAATAAACCTGATGTTCCTGTCTGCTGGTAGCCCCAAGTGAGAGCTTCACAGGTGGTGCTGGGGAAGGACGTCACAGTCCTCCTCCTCTGCAATCTCGCTGTTGCACCCCCATTCTGCTGGGCTCATGACACTGCTGATAGAACCTGCATGACCACCAGCAGGACCCATGCGATCTGCATGGCCACTGGTGATGGAGCCTGCATGGCCACCACTGATGGAGCCTGCACAGCTGCCAGTGCCTCTGGGAAGCCCATCCACTCACCCAGTGGTCTTTGTCACCACTCCCCGCCCCCGCCATCACATTGCATAACATCATGACAGCATGATGATGTCTTGTATTTTTGTTATATAGGAAGAAATTATTGTCACCATTCTGATCCAGCAATCATCCCCATAATGATGATGGTGATAATGCTAGTACTACTACTACTGTTATCCCACTTAATGCCAAAATAGGTTTCAAAGCAGTTTACAAAGAGTAAAAAACAGTTACAGAAACATATCAATATCCATAATTAAAATAGACAGTAAAACAATCCTATTTTAAAAAACACAGCAATTAAAACAGGAGGCTTAGGTTGAGAGATCAAGGGAATTCCTGTCTAAACAGGTGCATTATACCCTATCTGCACCATTACATAATGACTCCCCTGCCCAATCCACCTTTTACTCCCTTATTCTGCCCATCCACACCCCCCCCCAAAAAAAACCTCACCAAAGCATCATAAGAAATCAAGTTACAACTTCATTAATCATTATTGGGAGCTACACCAAATATTAATAAATGAACATTGTCAAGGAATGCCAGAAACTGAAAAAAGAGGGAGTAGTAACAACAACATTCTATCTCATTCTTCTTCAAAAGCAATCAGGCTTTCAGCTTACATGGTTCCCCTCCCCCGACTTTACCCTCACAATAATCCCACATGGGAGGTTATGCTGAGAGATGTGATTGACCAGTACTGACCTGAGCCATTTTGATGCCTGAAAGTGGAGCCTGAATTGCACCCACATACACAAGGCTAACACTTTCATTGCATCAGTCATACATCAGTGCTTCACCCTACTGCGTTGAGGGCTGATCTTGTGTCTGGCTCAAGGTCACCCAGTAAGCTTCATGCTGAGTAAGGATTTGATCCCAGATCTTCCTGGCCTTTGCCCAATATTATTTACCAAACCACAGCAGCTCTGTATCTCTTTGATGATAATGTTACACATCCTGGCATGTCTTTCTAGAACCATATTTCCAAACTGAAGTAGTCTGAGCTCAACATGTTATGTGGTCCACTGATTTGCAAATGCATTGGTAACCTCAAGGTTAGATTATATTCAAGGCTGGATTATAAATCTGCAGATGCAGAGAAGCTGCTGTTGCTAAGAATGCTTAATCATTTAATCAGATTTGCTAAGGAATGTCTTCCTATCCATATTGTTTCATTCACAGTGTGCTGTGTGGGACTCCTTAAATTCCAATCATTGTTTAAACTCCTTCCACAGGAAGGCCTGCCAGTGTATCTGCTTTTGGACATTTGGATGGCATAAAAAAACCCATTTTTACTTACACAGGATTTTAGGGATAGTTTTCATAATGATCTTCATGGTTCTGTTGGTTCATAGTGGTATGATAACACCAGTCAGATCAGATGTGCAATCACTAGTTTCCTCTCTGGTAAATTTTTAGAACCCTATGGTGAAGAGCATCAGTATTCATGATACACATGGATAAAACTGTCCATTTTAGTTTCTCATTTTTCCAATCTTAAATTCAGTTCACCCAGTTTTCTATGTCAGTTGTGCCTTTTAAAAACTAGGCTACAGAAAAATGTGTTGCATTTTCATGCACATTTCTCCTAATATATGCTTTCCCAATTTTACCTAATTTACACATTTCTGCAAGCAATTTCCCTAATATAATGCAGTTTTAATATTATTTTCACCAATATATGCCTTTTTGTGTGGACTTTCCTCTAATATTTGTATTTTCGTATGCATTATTTGGTTGGAGAACTGCATTGCAACATACAAAAAAGTGTACATTTCAAAGGATAGCTGTCTTTCAGTTTATCTGTTTGTTCAGGAAGTGTGAATTAGTTTCTCATTACAATGTGAAACAAACCAATTTCTCCCCCATCCCTTGTACACAACCAGAGCACTGAGCATTTTCTACAGCACTGAACAAAACTAACCCACGACTGATAGGCTAAGGGATGCCATCAATTCCCACCCTTCAACCAGTGCCAAGACCTATTGCCCCCTGAGTTTATCTACTTTAAGTTTGATTCAATAAAGCTCTGGCCTTTAGGTCACTTTCTATATAAATTTGTGCCTGTGTTCTCATTGGTTTCCATCCACAGGAACATTCCATTAAGCCCGTTGCCTCACAAATTAGCAGTGTTCCACTTTAATGGTCTCAGATTTAAAGAGAGACTTCTCTTTGTCTAAGAAACACATGGTTTCAGTCCCCAGCAACAAGTTTTGGTTTTCAAACCAGAACTTTTGTCCATTGTACCACAGAAGTATTCAGGTCAAAGAAAACATGGTGCACACTTTGCATACATAGACTCCGAGAGCCTGCTTTGAAGAAAATCTTGCATCTTTCAATATAATATGGGCTTAAACCGCATGTTGTTTGGGGAACCCAAGAGCACAATATATATCTTAATAGAAAACTTGGAATTATTGCTGAGTAATATGACATGCTCACATAGTGGCAATGGGATGGATGAACCTATAGCAAAGGGAAGGAGGGCAATACATCTAAAAGAAACCATGGAAATTTAATCACTTGTACACTAGAATTATCTGTTTGTCTGGGTTGATGTGGCATCTAAGCAGGGAAGAGGACAGTCCCTTTCATGGTCTCCTGCCCTCGCATCACCTTTTTTCCCCACTTTCATGAAGAGCTCAATACGCTTTGAGAGAAGAATCACATAGGGTTGCCAGGTTCAGGGCCTGAGACTGATCCTGTATCTTTAGGAGAAGAGAAGGTCAGCCAAATGCAGGTGCTCTTGCAACACTGCAATGGAAAAAACTGCAAGGTGGAATTCTCCTTTCCCCCTGCACAACTTTTAAAGATACAAAAGACCTCTTGGAGGCCAGGCCTTGTGGTTTTTCCCATTACGGTGTTGCAAGAACACCTACACTTGGCTGACTTTCTCTTCTCCTAAAGATACAGGATCAGCCTCAGGCCCTGAACCTGGCAACCCTAAGTTACACTATGAAATTCACTCCCAAAAGATGGCCACCAACTTGCATGGCTTTAAAAGAGGGTTAGATAAATTCATGGAGGATAAGGTCATCAAAAACTACCAGCTATGATATCTGTGTTCTGCCTCCACTGTTGGGGGCAGTATGTCTCTGAATACAAATTGCTAGGAATCACAAATGGGGAGAGTGTTGTTATACTCAAGTTCTACTTCTGGTCTTTCCATGGGTGCCCAATGTGAGGACAGGATGCATGTTTAGATGGGTCACTTGTCTAATCTAGCAGGAGAGGGGGAGGAGAAACAGCCAAGGGAGTCAAAGGCCTTATCCAAGACCAGAAGTTGAAATATTATTTTTAAAAGCTGTATAAAAGTTTTCTTTAAAGAGAGAGAGAGAGAGAGAGCATAATGGATTTATAAATTGATATTCATTTGTGCTTTAAAACATTTAAAAAGTAGCAGGCTGTTCACGGGAATGAAGGCTGAAGCCACATTTATTTCCTGGCATGTATGTCTACCATGCAAAGCTGGGTTAGCACAGTCACTGCAGAACTCCCTGTGGATCTGCATTTTTAATTATTTTAAAATATTACATTAAATTATTATTGTTATGTTATTACATTTTTATTTTAAATTATTATTACATCATTCATGTCTTGCCTTTTAGGGCCAAGCTGTTGCAACTGCATAGTCTTTACTCAAAAAAAACCTTTGCTACTTACAAAGTGCAAACAGTTACTCAAAAAAGTCCTCAGTATTCCCAAAGGAATCAGCTAGCTAGTGAAATTTCTGTCTGGGATTTTATTGGCGAGAATTCAAGTGTTGTCAGAATATTTTAAAAAAACGATATTATCTTTAGTAAACAACTACACCACAGATATGCTGTCTGTAATTTAATTAGTGTTTACATAAAACAAGTGTTTTGCATTTCCCATTCACAGGGAGAGGGTGTTAATTTCCTATTTATCTTGATTAGTCTTTTGTTACAGATGCTCCAGATTTGGAAGAGCTATCTCAGTGTTACCATTTTTGCTTTGCATTACTGCTTTGTTTGTTTGAAATTAATTTACATACAGCTCCAGCAAATCAAACTCAAAGAAAAAAGGAATGAGGTGAAGTAGCAATATTTTACATAAAATGGCAAACTGCATTATATCAGACATATATACAACTACAGAAAACATTCTGTGTCAAGTAAACCTGCTTTAGGGAAAAAAGACCTCCACAATAACATTTTAAGGCAACCTGGAATATGAAGTTGGAATATGGCAGTTTTGACATACCATCAGAATGCTTCAGATACAGCTGCACATCATGATTCATTAATGTTGCATAATGTGATATGTTGACATAACCAGATGTATTATCAAAATGAGATGTCAAATCTGGAAAACTCAAAAGAAGCAAAGTTTATAGGAAAACTCACCTTAGATGTGACACTTAGGACATCTGGTTGTGTTATACTTTAAACATTTGTAAATATAGGTGCTTCAAGTATATGTGTTCTTGTATTTTCTCATAAATGAATAATTGCACTCTGCACTGAGAAACCATTAATGAAGGTTCCATAACATGTAGGTTTTGCACACATGTCCAGATCACGGAAACTATATTGTGTGACAGCTGCCATCTTGACTATTACCAGTGAAAAACTGAACCAGGAAAGCTGATGAAATTAGCTCTTAAATGTCAAGGAAGGCAGACAAAGTTGATACCTGGGCTGCATAAGAATTTACCAACATTCTGTAGAGTCTGCTCCTTTGGATTATATGTAGTCCAAAGGCAGACTTTTATATACAAAGAGTCTGAACTAGTGCTGTGCCAAAAAAATTATCCTGCACTTGAATGTCCTTTCTTTTATTCTACCAAATATCTCTTCAGTGACCTATACTGTACAGTCTTCCTGAACACCCCATGACCTCCTCAGGTGGAGTTTTCTGTAAATGTAGAAGGCAGTGGTGCTGCCTACCGTCTGGTTGTCTGCTTTTCTTTTTTCTTTAAAAACGTAGCCTTTTTACTTTAAGGTAATCGACTCCTTCTGGGCAACCAGGCTCTTGCTGAGAGGAAGGGTGGGATATAAATCAAATAATAAATAAATAAGAATTCCTCTTAAAACCAAAACAGCAAGCACACTGAACACTCTCACTCTCCTGTTAAAATCTGGGAGAAATGTCAGGAGGTAACCCTCCCATGGGTCTTCTTGGGATCAGGATGCACAGGCAGCTGGGGAGGCAGGAGACTATTGGAGGAATGTTTAATGGAAAGGAAAAAAAACACACACGGCCCATGGCCACTTTGCAAGGATATGTTATGCTTAGTCCCGCACTCACTGTAAGTAAAAAGAAGCTCTACAGCACTCTGTGAAAAGGAGTAAAATGGAAGTTTCTTTTGCAGGGGCTTCCAGTATAAGGGTTATCCACCTGTTTTTGCCTCTGCCCCATTTACCACAGGATGGTGCCCCTTCAAGTTTGTAAGGCTGATGATGAGGGATGGGAGTTTCTGAACATCTTCTTGTCAAGTTTATCCAATTATGTTTGCGACCAATGCTAGTCCTAATCAAAGTTAGACCCATTGATTTTAATGGGCATAACTAGCTTAGGTTCATTAATTTCAATAGATCTACTGAGAGTCTAAGTTAGTTGAATGCAACCCACTTTTTTTTTTCTAATTCCCATTTCACTCCTTAATTTTAGCAAGAAGTGAGGTTTCTTCCTCCTGGTTCTGCTAAAAATATGAACCATTCTCACATATTATATGTATAATATTATACATATTATTATATGCAATATTATATGTATAATAATATATGCATATCATAAACATACATCGTACATTATACATTCCACCCAGACCTCCTAAAGTAACCAGCACATAAACAGAAATATATAGCAATGCATATACCTGTATAAAAATATGGATATATTAATATATGTATCAAATTATGCTGCAGAAATTTAGAACAATACAGGCTTGATTCTTTTATACATATTATATGTTTAAAATATGTATTTTTGTATATATTTTGGAATATAATTAATCAGGCTTTTTAAAAAAAACAAAAAAAACCAAGCCAACCAACAACGTGCAAGTGGTTCAGACTTAAGATGGGCATCTGAGACCAGAGGCAGTCCATTGCAGCACATAGCCGGGAAATGAAGAGGCAAGACAAGATGAAGTGTGGGTAAATCAAGGGCCATGTTTATTGGAATAAAGCCAATTACATGCTAGCGACCAAGCTAGCAAATCCTCCCTCATGTCCCTAGTAACTCTGACCCGATGATGAGGCCTGCTAAGGCCCTTCACCAGGTCACTAATCCTGCGCAAAAATGCTCTGCCAGGTGCTATGCCTCTGCCCTCAAAGTTTAAATGCCCTGCCAACTCCTGAAGCTCCCTGAGTGTAACCTTCCTTGCTTCCCGCATGCTATCAACCCTGCACTTTAAAGCCCCTAGTTTGACTGCCAGTAAACGACAAGCCTGTGCCACCGAGTCAAGCTCAATACCCAAAAAGGTGAGCACAGGAGACGGGACCTCAGTTTTTCCCTTGGCCAAAGGCACACCTAACTCCTCTGCCAACTGCCCAAATGTCCCCATCAGCTGGCTGCACTGCTGTGAACCAGCAGGACCAGCAAACAAAACATCATCTAAATAGTGCACTACTGCATCACAGCCAGCTCGCCTCCTGAGAACCCACTCAAGGAATGTACTAAAGCTTACACAAGCTGAACATGAAATAGAATACCCCATGTGTAAAGCTCGATCTCCATAAAACAAACGCTTGAAAGAAAATCCCAACAGATCAAAGCCCAAAGGGTGGACTGGCAAGAG
The DNA here is from genome assembly GCF_030035675.1 of Rhineura floridana. Lineage (NCBI taxonomy): Eukaryota > Metazoa > Chordata > Lepidosauria > Squamata > Rhineuridae > Rhineura > Rhineura floridana. Next base: position 272,331,890 of record NC_084480.1, on the reverse strand, counting down.
GCGAAGTGCTGACTTAACATCACACTTACCCTTGAGAGCGCCCTGGCCAAAACGCCAGACCATCAAAACTGCACTGTCAAAGGGCGACTTCCGGGAAGGGTGACTTAGCCTGTGCCTGCTTTTGAGACGGGCTCCTGCCTCAAAAGAAGCTTATTCAGATATATCAGTCAGTTTTTTCTTTTTTTTTTGACTGATTAAACTTCTCCCGGGTAGGGAGAAACGAAGAGATTAACCTCAAAGCCTATTTTTGTTGGGACGACCAGATCTCATTAATTTATGGGACGAGGTCCAGCCGACGAAGGTGGGACGGATTTTCAACAGCAAGCTCTATCTGTTAAAGCGAACGTTCATCTTATCTTCTAAGAGAGAACGCACTAACAGGCAAGCACCCTTCTTTCTATATTTTTCTTTTACTTGACTTAAATTGTTGCTGTTTAAAAGAGATTTGCCAGATTGATCGGTTTTTGACATCTCACTGGGGAGCCGTAACTTCTCTCTGCTACGCACTAATTAATAGCTTATCTCTGTTTTTGTTGCAAAAAGCTGTCCTGGATTTGCATTCTAAAGATACACACAGAAGAGGGATTTCTATTCCAGATTTTTATTTTGAAAAATATTATACTGTTTTGAGACTACTCTCTTTTTGGTCTATTTTATTTTGACGAATCTGTTTCTTGACGATTGCCATTAATTGCTTCGATCCTGGGAACTGCATTTTGTTTACTTAACTATTGGAGAGATAAGGCTGTCTGCTCTGTTTATACTGTGATGTCACCAAGTTTGGAGTATTAACCCAATTGTTGCTGAAATAAGAAGTGGTTTTCCTATATTTTTCTTTTAAAATGGCAATTAAGAAAGTGGCTGAGAATCTGGAAATAACTATGTTTCAGAGAATAATGAATGAGATTGAGATAACGAAAATTGAATTGAGTAAAATGAAGCAGGAGATTAAAGATATAAGGGTCCCTGTGAGAGAGGTGACCCTGGAAGGGGTCCCTGTGAGAGAGGAGACCCCGGAGATTGGAATAGGGGTCCCTGTGAGAGAGGAGACCCTGGAGACTGGAATAGGGGTCCCTGTGAGAGAGGAGATCCCGGAGATTGGAACAAACGTGGAACAGGAACAAGATTTGGAGTCTATGGACTTTAGAAATAAAATCTATTGTTTGGAACTCAATGTTATCTCTGAAGAAATTAATGAAGATTCTAGAGATAAAGTTATCAATGGCATGGATTATCTTCTGGACTGGAATGATGTGATGGAGCCCAATATAGAGAAAATCTATGGAATTAACTGCAGCCATGTGACAATGGAAAAACTTTTAAGAGATGACCCAGTGTATTTTGAAAAAAAGAACAGAGATATGATTTTACAGCAGTATTTCAGCAACTTATTCAGAATGGATGGCAAGAAAATATTTGGGATAGAGGTAATTCCCATCAGACTCTTATTATATGACTATGGCTTTGACAGCAAGATTATTATGGAATACTGATAATGGAAGATTGGATATTGAAATTACTGGACTTAACAAGACTACTGAAGATGGAAGATGGAAAATGGAACTAATAGAGATAATAGAACAATGGCTACTGAAATTACTGAACCTAACAGATTCTGATGTGATGGATTAATTGAAATGTTTATTTTGACTATGGTTATGACAATAAGATTATCATAATTAGTAATGAGATGGATTAATCGATATGCTTATCTGGAAAAAAAAATTGATAGATATATTTCTTAAAGAATTGAAACCTCTCTGACTTTTTGTGGAAAGAATAAAGTAATGTTTATGAGATTTGATGATTAAGTAAGATAACTACTGGAGGAAAGTGATTTTATAATATGACTTAAGAGACAGGATTGCTATATATTATAGACTTATAACTGATTTGATCTTTGACAAATGGGAAGTCAATATTTTACTCTTTATTTTTTATTTTTGTTTTTTTTTTTTCTTTTCTTCTTTTCTTTTTTTCTTTTTGTTTAACTATTTTTGATTTTGTTTTTTGTCTTTGAATGTTTTATGATTTTGTCTTGTATGTTTTATGAAAATCTGAATAAAAATTATTGAAAAAAAAAAAAAAAACTGCACTGTCAAAGGAAGCATAATGCACTGAACACAAATGGTTGGGAATAGCGTTATTCACCAACTGCCCCCTAGGGTAAGACAGGTGATGAATGAGCCTAAACTGTCCAAGGTCTTTTCTAGGAATGATGCCCAAGGGGGAAACCCTTAGCGTGGGCATGGGAGGGTGATCGAATGGGCCCAAGACCCACCCCTCAGCCACCTCTTTGTTACTTTTCTCCTGCACCACTAACTCCATTCCCACAACAGACTTAAGGTTCCCTGACATGTAAGGCCTATGCTCCCCCCACAACTGGAATCCTGAAACCAGAACAAAACCTTTCCCCAAATAAGTTGCATCTGCCCTTCTAGGATAATACCAAGACAAATGCATAAGCTGAGGAATTTTAATCGGTGTAGGGCCCCTTTCCTGAAGGTTGTCCTCCAGCCCTGTGTCCCCCCCCTCTGAAAACCCTCAAATCTCAGAGTCCTAGGGTAACTGATGAAGGGATGGGAGCCAGCGCAAAAGGAACACTTGTGCCTAAATTTACACAGGTTCCTGTTACAGAAGCCCTTGGCACTAAACTCCCAACAGAGCAGACGGTGTTGAACCCCCTGCCCTGTGGACCCACAAGTAGGAGCCACACTGGCAGACTTACCAACAAATGCCCACTATCTGCCCTGTCACCCTGCATGGGTCAAACTGCAGTCATAAACTGCAACCACAACTTTGGGTCCTTCCTGTCCCACTGCAGGTGAACATCCACTGCTGCCCTCATCCTAAAAGATTCATCATAGGCCAGCCATGCTGATCCAATGAATTCTGTATGCACTCTAAAAATTATATCAAGGTACTTCACAAAGGCCGCTGCCCTCATAGGCTGGCACTGGATTACTACCCCCATATAGATCAAAAACTCTGCCAACCAATTGCCCCAGGTCCTAGCTACCTTTTTCTTTTTAAATTTCTCCTTATCCCTTTCCTCCTGCCTATCCTTCTACTTCTGTGCGGGCTCTCGGTATAATAAGGAAAACACATCAACATATTCCCCTTTCCATATGCACTATCTTGTTGCTAGCAACAAATGAGCCCCCAGGGGAGCGGATGTCTCCCCAAATAGCAAGGTGCCAGCCCAAACATAAGCCAAAGGATCAGCAGGCATCTGAGCCGGCCCCATGGTAGGACCACCCATAGAAGTCCAAACCTGCCTGCAAGCCTCACTCGCAGGCTGCTGTTGGACCGGAGGAGACATTCCCTTTCCATACTCAGGAGGCACCGCACCTACGTAAGGAGGATAAGGCCACCCCTGATGCGTTCCCCAAGGCATGCCCCAAGGCCCCATCCCAGGGCACCCAGGCATTTCCCACACATTACCTGCAGGTGTAGACTCACCATAACCCAGATGAACCGCAGCCACCGCTTCCACCTCAGGCACCGAACAAGGAGGTGCGAACTGACCTGAGGAGCCTAAAATAGAATCCCAATCAGTTTTCTTATCCTGTGGCCCCTTATGCACCTTAACTCCTGCCCCACTAGCATCCTGAGGCCGCCCATTCCACCTCTCCAGTGACTCAAGGCAAGCCAACACAGAAGCCATATCAGGCCCCTCATCCTCAGAGGATGAAGATTCCTGAGGTAGAGGAGGTATTCTCAGGGCTGGCTGCTTCACCGCCTTACCCTTACCTTTCAAGCCCCCTGCGCCATTCTTGGGATGCATCACAGTTAAATCAAAAGCATCCCAAAATGGCTGCCACAGACAAAGCAGGAAATTATTCAAAATGGCTGCCCACATGAAGGAGCAAAATGTGTTCCAAAATAGCCACCACGCAGTATTTTGTGCAAAATGGCCACTCATCTAAAGGAGCCAAATGTGCTCCAAATGTGTGCACAAAATGGCTGCTCACCCGAAGGAGCACAATGCACTCCAAAATGGCCACCCCAGGCAGTTCAATGTAACCACAGGCCTAAATAGCCAACACCAAAAACTGGCTGCCCCAAAATGGCTACCACCCCTAAATTGGCCACCAGCCACCTCCCAGGAACAGCAGAAAATTCCAACCAAAATTGTTAGGAAGCAGTGGCCCCAACCTGGAAGCAAGGGGAAAAATACCATCCCTAGCCACCCTCAGCAGCTGGCCTGGGATGAGGCCCAACTGTTGCCCTCAAACCGCTAAGGCCCTAAGGCCTGCCAGGGGTCCCATGCCAAATCCTCGCCGTGGCCACTCTGCTCCGCTTTGCACCAGGCCCACACTGCCTGCAGCTGCAGCTGTCAATCACAACCATCTGCGGCCTTGTCATTGCCGCCGTGCTGCTCCATCACTGCCAAGGCTTCGCTCCGCCACCTCCCTCATGTTGTGTCGCTTCCTTCCCCGTGCTCCAGCTGATCGCCAGAGCACTGCACCACAGCTGATCTCCGAAGCGCTATGCTACAGCTAATCGCCACGCTCAGTCACTTCCTCAGTTGCCGCACTCCAGCTGATCAGGGCACAACCCCTCAAATAAGATAGGTCCCAGCTTCCCAGCTGTCGTGTAATGCTGGAAAGAGGCTGAGAGCAGACGGAGTAGGGCTTAACTAGCCACCCTGCTCCACCCCCTATGCGACAGGCACGCATGGCCACATTGTGCCTAGGGAAGGGGCTTTTGAAGCCATGCCAGGCCTTCCCCAACATGGCTGCAAAGGCCCACCATCGCCAGAGCCCCTTGGGTCTGACAATGGTGGGAAATGTGTGCAAAGGTCGATCAGGCTGGAACTGCCAAATTTCATGTGAAAATCTGGTTCTTCCTCTATCCCTACTGCTGATGTTGGCAAGGAGAATTTGGGAAATTAGATTTAATAAGATTAGATTTATTAAATTTATACATCGCTTCCCTCTGAAAAATGTCCCAAAATGAATGTGACATTACAATATTGAGTTAAGATCCAGATGTGATATTTCTCCCCCATTTATATCAACAACTTATGTACAGCTGAATTGCAAGTGCCTCTAAGCGGAATTTTTATAACATAGAGTATTTTATTGATATGATTTTGTGTAAGCAACCTTGGACATTTTTATTCATGGGGCAGAGTAAAAATGTATAAAGCAAAGAAATTAATAAATAACGACACTCCTACATTTATGTTAGAAATATATCTGGGTCTGGATTAAATTTGCAGGTTACATGTTTACTCAGAAGTCAGTCCCACTGATTTCAATGAGATTTATTTTTAAGTGCACTTAACACCGCAACCTTAATCATAAATTTGTGGAAATAAATGCATTTATATATACTAATTAGTGGAACTGGAAGAGCTGAGAAATACATCCACTATATATATATGACAGAATATTTTTTGGGCACACTGACACTGCATATATTCACTATGCTACTTTTTTTTTGCTGCTTGTGGAACCATTAGCCCAATTTTGATGAAATAAAATCCTTTACTAATATGTGAATGGTTAATTCAAATCCTACCTGAATGTCACCACATGATAATAATGATGACAACATCTAGGCCAATAATACAGAATCAATAGCAAGCACTGTGGTGCTATCTGAGGCAAATCTAGAATGTCATTAGATTATTAATTAAATTGACACCTGCCAAACTAAAGCCGACCAGTCTTATTAAAGTCATTTCTCCATGCCTTGTAAAATGCTTTACGAAAGTAAATGTATGGTGGTATTAGCAGAAAAGCCTTAAACGACTTTTAATTTAAAGCTAGAAGCTTGACTTATTTAAAGAATAGGAGAAATCTGACTGTATAAATTCCATAAATACAGCTTTTGCAAATGGTCTTTTAACTCTTATTGATCATGACCTAGGCATTCAAAGTCTAATTATACTAAAAACCGCCCTATGTCTCCAGTGTACTGGAAAATCATTACCTGAAATTAATCAGTACTCAAAATACACCGTTCTTAATTACACTTATGTTTGATTAGAGGAGGGGAATATTCTTCCATGCTTTGCTCTTTTGTAGGACCCACTATAATAAAGTTCATAATAATTTTTTAAAAAAATCACTGCTCATCTAAAATTTCCCACCTACTCCTAATGCAAATATCTAAATATAATCTCAGGTAATGTTTTGCACAGAGTCACATTTAGTCATGTGGGACAAGTTCAATCAGTCTTTTGATGCAATCTTATGCATACTAACCTGGGAGTAAGTCCCACTGAATACAGTAGGGCTTGCTTTGCAATAAATATACATAGGATTGCTTTGTAAACTTGCTTAAAATAAAAGCAGCCTAAGTGAAAGTTCACATGGTGCTAATTCCAATTGTAGATTACTTATTTAATGATAGTTAGGATTCCCAGGGTAGCTTATAATAACAAATAATAAAAATGCAAGTACATAAAACAACATAACCACAGCTGCGTGCAGCAATAAATCCAACATAATCAAATCAGGTTGCTATTCCCTCTTCAGAGTGAATAAACACAAAGAACAGACGATGTCACAAATTTATTCCTGGACAGGACTGAATCCTGTGGTAACCACTGGGCTGTCCAACAGCTGTAAGGCAGAGTATCAGCATCCCACCACTAGCTTTTGGGTTTTCCCACTAGTAGGAACTGGAGCCACATCAGGGCAGTATTTCTGAATTCCATTGCAGTAAGGCAACCCAGAAAGATGGTACCATGGTATCAAAAGCTACTGAGAGGTCCAGGAAAATAAACAAGAGTCACAATCTCCTTGTCCATCTCCCATTGCAGGCCATCCTTGACAGCAACTATGATACATTCAGGTCTGAAACCAAATGGGAAAGGATCTAAATAAGCAGTGTAAGTGTTTTAAAAGCCCTGTAAGTGTTTTGGTATCACCCTCTTGACTACCTTGCCCAAATAAGGTAGATGGAGACAGGGTGGTAGATATTAAGATTAAATCAGATCATATTATTTTTATCTGAAGTGATTTCACTCACTGTGTCTTCCTTCAAAACTATTTGGACCTCCCTTTGATTTCCTTCATGACTCATTTCTCCAACCATAATCTGCCTAACAATGAGCCAGGAAGGGCAAGGATAGAGAGCAGGTCTAAAAGGCTCATGTGCTCAGCCTCAATTGCACAAACGTATCCAATCCCCAGTGACTACCAAAAATGATTCTGACATAACCATAGCATCCAAGCCAGCACACAGAGCGACTAGAATTTTGTCACACAAAAAATTTTTGTTTATGGGATCAGCCATATTCCATTGGGTAGAAAATTTAGCAATACATCTCTCACCATCCAGAAAAGCTCTGCTGGAGTTTTCTTAATATGTGCCTCTTATATTATGAATTAAGTTCAGACTTCATCAGAAAATCAGCATACCACGCTTTTCTTGCTAGTAGGTAAAAAAAAGAGTGGTCATAGGACACAGTAGGTCTTCAAGTGCACATGATGATACCACATATTCTAATGGATAATATAGGAAGCTACTACACTTACACTAACATTTAGGTTCCTAATATGAGCAGCTTGAAAGCCTTCATATTCCAGATTCTATATTCCATTGTGTGGAGATTTTGCAGCCGAGACTATTGTTGTGTAGTGTTTGAAGGACTTTTGACATCTGCAAGTGCAAATTCAATTTCATTTCTAGATATGACAACGATCATCATCAAGTTGGCCTGAGTCTGCCAAGATTTCTCCTCTTTCCTTGATTATGCTTTGCTCCTGGAAAGCTTGAACAAAGTATTACATAATCTATTATATACTTCAAAAGAGGGAAAAACACAATCTTTATCTCACTATTGATCTAAAAAGCGATCCTCTAGCCATTGCAGGCAAGCAGTTTTCACCATCTTTAAGCAGTAATTTGAACAGCATGAGTATCTTCCTCAGAAGTCCACTTCTAACAAGTATAGTCCATTTTAATTTACAATTGATTGAAGAGAAAGAAACTACATATTGGCTTTTCTGTGATTCTGAAGTATTACGGAAACCTTGATGCCTTATATATAACCAAAGCAGATGTTCAATCTGATTTCTAAAGTCTTGCACATATTAGGCTGTGGTGGTAGAATTCTCTATGTAATACTTCAGACTGCAGCTGGAAGGTAATATTTTTGAATGCTACCCCGGGGGGGGGGGGAGGATGCTTCCTGCCAATAAGCACATCAGAGAAAAGGATTTAGCATAGCCTGAAAGTGTACTCCATGCATGGGTTAGGGAGAGCATTCTAAAATTATGAACTTCTTGCTCCACACACACCTGTAGTTTGAAACAGATAGATGTTTACCACTCAGCCTACCATCTTGTTCTGTGCAATGTATATATATAAAAAACTCTTACTCCTAGTAACTTTCTAGGAGATTGATGACCTGATCCTATGAAACAAAGTCCCCTTCATTTCATCAGTGGGATTTACTCCCAAGTAAGAGTGCATAGGATTGTTGCCTGAGCTGTGAACCAGGATTTGCCTGCATAGGGTTTTGCCTGGTTCTAAATACCACAAAAGCTACCCTTCACAAAAGCTACCCTAATTACTTTAACAGTTTGTTATAAGGGCTATTGACAACCTGTATGCATGATGCTTTGAGCACTTAAAGCCTTATCAAAATGCTGCTGCTGTTAGTAGTAGTAGTAGCAGTAGTATCCATTAAATTTTTTAATATGCAGTCATATGGCCCACTGTTAGGAAGGAAGATCTCTGGGCCGCAGGATTTTGTGTCGCTCTCTCTCTGTGCAGATAGAAGATCTGTATCAAATGAGAAGGCCCACCCACAGTGGCCTTCTCATTGCACACACAGACATCTTTGCCACACTGGCCCTCTTCCATCATCATTGTTCTTATGGTGCAGAGGTACAAAAGGAGGCATTATGGGGGTGGGGGGAGATCAAGGGAGCATCCAGTGCCCCCAAAACCTGTACAGTCCCCTGACACACCCCAGAATGGAGAAGGGGGAAAGTCTGTCAGCCCTAGTGTCAAACACAGGGGTTCACAGAGGCAAGCAGCTAATTAACAAATACCAGCTGCAGGCCAGACCATAAATCTGCTAGGTAGCGTGTTACCATTTGGGAAATGCCAAAGGGGAATGCAGAGAGTCGAGTCCTTAAGGTAGTCCAATGTCCATAAACCAAGAGATTCTGATCAGGCAGGGCAGGGTCCAAGGGTACGGGTCAACAGGAGAGCTGGAGTAATATCTGCAGCAAGGCTTGATGTTGACTCTAGCAAGAAGTCTCCCTTTCCTTCCAGTCTTTTATACTCTGCGTTCTGGCCCAGGTGCTTACAATCAGCCTGTGTTCTTGCGAGCTCTCCTGCTCCTTAATCATGCTGATTGCCTTTGTTGTTGCAACACCTATTGGTGTCTTCTCTCTGCTGGGGAAGGGGCAGCCTCCTGGTTGCTTCCTGACTCTGGCTCAGGGGATTGTCCCTGGTCTGGTGAAGGATCCTGGGCTGTCTCCCTGCTTGTCCCCTCTCCTGGGTCTGCGGTCTCCCATTCCTCTTCCTCCTCGGATGAGTTCTCTGAGGGGGTCATGCCACCTAGTTCAGCCATACTAATTTTCTTTCTAACAGAACCAAGGCAAAGGATTTTTAATAAAAAAAATCAAAGAAAGTGGTGGGAGGGAGAGAGAACACACCTGCCCACCTACCTTTTGCCTTCCCATTGCAGGTCCAGCAGGTCTATTAATTTGATGGTTCTTCCATCTTGGGATCTTCCTTCTCTGCCCCCTGAGGATTGCTCCATCCAAAACTCTTGCCTATTGCTTGACATCCTCAAATATTCCATGCTGGGTTTCTCCATCTGCTTTTTAGCTTGGAAAAAAATGCATAAAGTATGGTTTACAGAAACCCTACAGCTCTGATGACCTTTACAATTCATTTGTGCACCATATTTAATATGTTTAACTACTCCAACAGTATATATGCTCAGGGATTTTCTACAGCATTGTAAAGCTCGAGACCACAATGGCTTACAGATGCCAAAGAGCCTTAACTTAAAATATATATATAAAAAAATTAACACACACACACAAATGAGAATAAATTAATTCCATTTGCAATAATTAGCAGGACACTGAAGCTAGCATTTTTTCATGTAATAAAAATGACATGCCTAGATCTGCAATTGTTTTGATATAAACTTATTTGAGCTTTGCTTGAAATAGCTGTGCTTTAAAGATTGGCTTTCAGGGGCTGTTTGATCATTTCTATACGCTTAATTCCATTGTGCTTCAACTTTCTCATTTAAATATCCCTTCCCATCAATCATTAGTGCTTTCCTTCCTGGGTCATTGAGAGCATAATACTTCATTGTGTCAGCTGAAGGTGTGCTGACCTACTTTTCCTGGTTAATTTCAAGGGTAGGATCAGATGTTCCATTGCTTTTAGTAATTGATCTGACGATACATCTTTTACTGGAGCACCCATGACATGGTCTGGGGGCATTCTAGGCATCACTGGCTTCAAGGTCATTATTGAAATGAAAAATTCTCAAATCAATTAGGTAACATGTCTGTAGAGGCCGCTCTCAAAGACGGGCCTCTCCGTTTAACCAAATAAAACAAGCTGGCTGCTTTCTAGTTAGAAAAAGAAAAGCAACTCATTACACCAAGTTGCCTTTTACTTTTTGAAGTGCAAACAATCAGCCCTATTGGGCCAACATTGCAAATGGCTTGTGCGTCACCTATCAGACTATTATTTATTTGTTTATTTTAAAAACAGCATTATTAGAACAAATGCACCGTTAAAGGATTGGTTCAGCAAAACCTACCTGCAGCTTTCCACAATGCAAAATTGAAAGGCTACAGATAACAGCAGGCTGTGGCAGGCTGGCCTGTTTATCACAAAACAATAGCCTGCTGTAAAAAGGGAGAAAGACATTCCCTGATGAAAAAAAAAGCAAAGCTTTGCTCTGGAATAAGAAGCAAAGGGAGGTGGGGAAAAGCAGGAGAGTCCCCCCCCCCCATTGCTTTATGCCAAGCAATTCCACATGCCTTTATTTGGAGCTTGAGCATCTAATTTGAAAATAGATAGGGGAGGGCTGCATAAGAGGAAGTGAAAGAAGAATTCCTGTCAGATGGAAATATTTCTATTTAACCTAAACTGGTTGGATTAAGGAAGGAAATTGTGTGCTCCCAGTCACTATTTTAAGATGCTTAGTGGCTTAATTCTATGAGAAAAAGGTACCAGTTTAATGAAATTGATCTTTGTAATGATTTACTGCAATCAGGCAACTCTCTCAAATAAACATCCTTTCATTTTAACAGAGCTGTTCATCAATTTGGCTTAAGCCTGTAAGAAGGCATATTTGGCTTTATTCCATTTAGGTTTGTGTGTTGTTGTTTTAAAGGAAAAACCAAAACAAATTAGAAGCGGTGAAGAAAGGAGCAAAGCTAGTCAAACTAGTACCCTAACCCCAAACACTTGCTTTTGCTTGTCAAACTGGTGTCCTGGTCCAGATATGTGGGAGTGATATTCCTGAAATGCATGGTTTTAATCCATGCTGCAGTTTCTTCAAGAGAGTCATGGCATCAGGGTTGTCTTGAGAAAGCCCGTGTTAAAGTCAGTGTAGTTTAGTGGGAAGCATGGAAGACTGGGACTGGGGAGGTCTGAGTTCAAATAATATTTCAGCCATGAAATTCTCTGTATGACCCTGGGACAGTCAGAATCACCTCATAGGACCTGGCCTTCCTTGTAGGGCTGCGATGAGGATAAAATGGATGCTTCCCTGAGAATCTTGGCAGTTTGCGGGACAGGGGGGGATGTTGGATTGTATCCAGTGCTGTCCTTTCCAGGGTGTTTTTAAAGGGACTGTTACTAGGTGTCCATCTTTTCATTCAAATAGCTTGCACATGGAAGCCTTCTGCCATGTACCAGCCCTGACATTTGGATTGAGGCAAAAATGGTTCACACAAACAAAAAAAGGAGTGAATACTGTCTTGCAAATACACTTACACAAGTTATTAGTCTGGCAATATTCTGACTAGCCTGTCAACCCATTGATAAATACATGAATTAAAAAGCAACATAATCATTTCTAGTACTCTAATTTCAGAATTTAGAAAAAAATGGTTAAAAACACAATTGTACTGGTACTGCAAAATATTATTTTTATTTTCCAGTAACAAAGGAGGTATTTAAAAAACCTTCATGTCACATTATAAACCTAAAAACACTGATACCTCTAATGCCAGGACTTTAAGATCAAAGGAGAATTGTTCTGGGCTTAGACAGGACTGAAAAGAAAATATTTATTTCATTGTTATATTTTGTAGTAAAAGAGCAATGCTTTATCTTTCTGCAGTGGAGGTTTTTTCTCCCTGCCCCACTCCCAGCCTCCCACATTTATTTAGTATCCAATCTGAATTTGTGTTCTTGGTTCATTGATTAAATTTTATGTATCCATTTGTGTTCACTGGATGTCCAAACGCTAGTGTTGGGTATCCATTTGGACTTAAAAATGCCTTGGTCCTTCCATTCATAAAACAAATTTAGTAATGGCTTCATTGAACAAAAGGAAGAGGGAGGTGATTTTTTGCAAATTCCCTCGTCCATCTATAGACCTTTTTGCCTCCCCAAATATGCTCCAAAATGTAAGGAAGGGGGAAAAAATTGGTTCAGATCACATGTAAAGGTAAACATACCAAATTCACACTTACTGAAACAATAGATGAACTGAAACACGGCCATCCACACTTCTACAAATTTTGTAATGTAGTTTTCCAGCCAAGTAATATGTACAAAAATACATATACTAAGATAAAGGTTGCATAAAATGCATATTTAGTGAAAATGACATACATGAATTATATTAGTAACAAATATTTGCAAAAATCTGTACATTGGGCAAAATTGCATACATAAATGTGCATATTAGGAAAAATTAACCTATGCATTTTCATGAGGTTTTTATTTTAAAAGGCATCTGATGTGGAAATGTGACTAACTGAAGTTAAGATTAGGAAAAAATGATAAGCTGAGAGAAATCAAAATTGACAGATATGTCCATCATAAGAACATAGGAGCCTGCTGGATCATGCCAGTGGCCCATCTAGTCCAGCATCCTGTTCTCACAGTGGACAGCCAGATGCCTGTGGGAAGCTCATAAGTAGATTCTGAGCACACTCCCCTCCTGTGGTACTGCCTACAACCATGGAGGCAGAGTATAGCAATTGTCAGAGCTGGGAAAAGTTACTTTTTTGAACTACAACTCCCTTCAGCCCAATCCAGTGGCCATGCTGGCTGGGGCTGATGGGAGTTGCAGTTTAAAAAAGTAACTTTTTCAAACTCTGGCAATTGTGGCTAGTAGCCACTGATTACCTTATCCTCCACATAGATGTCAAATCCTCTTTTATGCCATCCTAATTGGCTTTAACTGGTGGCCATCACTTCCTCTTCTGGAAGTGAATTCCATAGTTTAACTATGTGCTGTGTGAAGAAGTACTTTCTTTTGTCTCGCCTGAGTCTTCTAATATTCAGCTTCATTTGATGTCTGTGAATTCTAGTGTTAGGAGAGAGGGAGAAAAAAATTCTCTCTGTTCACTTTCTCCATACCATGGATCATTTTATACACTTCTATCATGCCACCTCTTGCTCACCTTTTCTCTAAATTAGAAAACCCCAAATCCCTACCAAAGAGTTGGGGGACCCATCAAACTATATTGTGAGGTGGCATGATGGGGCTTCCAGAGGGGGCTCCCTTGTAAGGGAGCTGCTCCAGTGGGAGTTGCCCACTGTGTGAAAATCTAGCCACAAAGATGGGCTATAGCAGTGTAAGTCTCTCCCTTCAGCCAGCCCCTCCCCGTGGCCTGCCTTCTGACTTAAAACCATTTAGGTGGTGCCTCTGCCTGTCATTAGCTCTTGTTTCACCTACTGTTGATCTCTCTGCCTTCTGCCCTACCAGTCCCAATGAGCACCAGCAGCCACTGCTGTGAAGATTTAAATCACCCCATTGTGTGCCAGAATGAGTTAAATATCTCCTCTTAGCCCAACACTGTGATATGGTGATATTCCACACACACTACATCACAGCACTGAGTTTGGTGGAGAGGTTAAGCCTCTTCTCTCAACCCAGCTTTCTGCAGAGCCGAGCACTGCATTTGGGTGATGTCTACTTACATTTACCCCATCTGATTACATTTCAAAGTCACCCCTTCTTCTTCTTCTTCTGCTACCTCCTGTTTCCTGACCAGAATGACCTTCTAGCAGTTAACTGCAACTAGATGTTCTACACATTTTGTTGGATGCTAAAATAGTCCTATTTCTTTCCCAGAAGGATGAGCTGATTTTTGGGCAGTATCAGATTTCTCTTTGGAGAACTGTTTTATCTGTTTTTATGTGCTGTAATGTATTGGTTATTGTATACTGCTATGGTATTTTGTAAATTTTATTTATTTATTTATTAAATTTATATCCCACCTTTCCTCCAAGAAGGAGCTAATGTTTCGCAGTTTATAAATATTCCAAATAAATAAATAGTAATGATGCCATGCCAGATGAAAAAGAGAGGGTGAAGATGTGTCCAGTTTTGCCAGGGGCTGGCACATTACTTGCAATGGTTTGGTGAGCTGAACCCAGGTCACGGGTTCACCACCCTTGGGTTAGATTTTGGAATTTTCAAACAAGCAAATATGGCAGAGGATAAAGAGAGTTGATTGGCTTATTGGCTAGTGATGTCACATTACTTTCCCCATTACTTTCATCTTCCTCTCAAATTTCTGATGATGGTACCTTTTTTGTCTGTCCCCAAAGAAGGGGTTCAGAAGATGGGAGTGAATGAGCGGATGAGCAACTCATAGTCAACTGGAACATTGCTACAGAGATCTAGGTCATCAGAATAGACTAAGACCTTTGAAGATTCCAAAACATTAAGTTCACACTGTGAGTGACTACATGCCTCTCAGTGACATTAGCAAATGCTCAATTTTTTTCTCAAACCAATCATTTAATAGCTAAATTTCCACTTCCTGTTTTGAAATTCCTTCACTCTTCTGAAATTACGCATTAAGCATGGAAACAATGTAACACCTCGGTAGGTTTTGGAAATGCTTTTCAAAGTTGGTTAAGTCAATTATAATGCATTTCAGCATTGCCTATAATTCTGAGCTGAATCATTCATGCAGGATATCAGCATCTCACACAACTCACTCTCAGATGATTATGTTTTTCTGAATTCAGTCAGATGCTGCCTTGACTTGGCATCTTTGACAATGCTAGTGCCTATAAGAACCATGCACTTGATGATCTTGGCAACAGCATTGGGGATTTCCCCCCTTGTTCTTTAATTATTGACTTAGGAAAGATAAGTTTTGCCTTTTTCTCATGCATCAACACCTTCCTGGGACATCTCAGGTATTTCACTTAAATCTTGGCAGCTTCCAAATATGCTGAATACATTTTAGTAATGAACTCTAAATTTTTTCCTCCCCAGTCTATAATAGACTGTGATTTCCTAAAGTCTTAAGAACTGTATCTAATAGTCTGCTGAAGAACCTATGTAATTTTTGTCAAGTAAGCTTGACAAAAAAGCTGTAATTCTAGAGTAAGAAATATGGATACAAAGCACCTTTTTGAAGGTCACCCATATGAATGTTATTTATACACACAGGAGTCTTTCAGAAATGACACTGTACATGTATATTTTGCAGTTTTAGAACCAATTCACAATTGCAAGATAGAAGGTATGAAGTTGCTCTGAGTTTACTTGTTTCTATTTCTGTTGATACATTTCATTGATACAGTACCCTAACTTTCTTCCATGTGGTCCAGAGGAAGATTAAGGGATCCTTATCCAGGCCCTGAGCAGACCCAGTGCAGACTGGTACATTAGGGCAAATAGGACACTTTCCCACCAACCTCAGTCGGCCCTCCATCAGCCCTCACCTGCCCACCTTCTTACAACCAGTCCAGAAGGTAACCCTGGGTGTCAGCTTCTTAGTCTTAGTTTTGCACTTGTAGAATTAACCAGGAAGAATTAGATGGCTCCATATGTCATTAGCTGCGGCTCTGCCTGTCATTCAATCATTCATTCATTGATGAGTTTATTTGTATGCCTCTTTTTGGCCAAGGCCTCCAAACAGTGAGCAGAATTATTATTATTATTATTATTATTATTATTATTATTATTATTATTATTATTATTATTATATCCCACCCTTGCTTGTAGAAGGGAGAATAACAAAGAAGAAAATATAATAAAGCTGCAGTAAATACAAATTCAAAACTACAATGAAATAAATAATATATATATAAAACAACATAAACTGAGGCACACCATAAATCACACTATATACATTCATGAGTTGCATGTGTGCTCTCACCCCAAACACTACTGCCATCCACAAACCACAGGGCACACAATAAGCTGCCCCCTAGAAGTAGCTACAGCTGTGGCAACATCGGCCTCCAGGGGGGCTGAACCTTCTGGCTCCTCAACAGGCTGCAGTTCTCCAGGAGCAGGAACAAGAGCAGAAGCAGTAAAGAAAGGCTGGGGAGGCTAAAGATGGTATTCACCTGCCATTGGCTCTGGCTCCACTTAGTTTTGGCCTCCTTGCTTTCCGGCCTACCAGTCTCAATAGGCACCAACCATCACTGCCCTGACCAACGTAGCTGCATTGTGTGCCTTCAGACTAGGAGTAGGGAAACAGGGGGACAGCTCCCTCCTCACCTCAGAAACAATCACATTAGCGATTCTGTGAACATTTTGAGGGCTTTTTGTGAATACTCTGAAAGAATGCTAAAAAATGCCCACATGTTTTTCTTTAATCCTAGTTTGAAAAGCTGCTTCTGAGAAAACTGCTACAGCGGGGTGGGGGGCAAATTCCATTGACAGATTCACCCATTTCTGGTTGTGTCTTCCTTGGGCTAATTGCACCTGATGCCCTGGGCTCCTTCTAGGAGGAAGGGTGGGATATACATTTAATACATAAATAAACAATTTCAGTGGGGCTGCTCGTATAGTGTAGCACCCCTGCTTCAAATTCTCATCCCATTCTTACTTCAGACTAGACCCTGGTCTCACATATGGAAAACAGGTTGCTCAACAGGCAGTTTGCCAGTGGTGGACAGTCAGCTCTAGTTCTTAATGGAAGATTGTGCAGAACCCAAGTCAATGTCTCCCATAAGTCTTAGGCACCTAAGCTAAAATTGAGAGTTGATTTTTACTCATATATCTCTGAACAGGTTTACTCTTAGAATGAGTAAGGATAAGAATTAACTGCCCTCATAAGAGACCCTCCTTCTGTTTCTCTGTATGAGTCAGTATTTTAGGCATGCCTCCTTGCTGGAAGGCAGCAAGGCCTGAGCAGTTACTCATGCAGGGACACACAGGTAGCATTCCCTGAAGACTGGTGATTTTCTCTGTTTTAGGAGTGCAGGAATGGTCCCTCATCTGAATAACCTACCCATTTTTATTTATGTATTTATTTGGGGTATGTACTGCTCCACACCAAAACATTTTTGAGGATGTCCATGCTTAGGGAGGGGGGCATGCATAGCTCAGCACATATGAACTCAATATGGTGTAACAGTTAAAGTGTTGTCCTTGCCAACCCTATTGGATTTAGATTCAGACTCCCTGGTGTGTTTTTATCTGTTGTGCTTAATGTGGAATTTCAGCTTAGAGAGTTTCATACATCAGTGTACAGGTTACTCGGAATTCTGCATCTCTACATAGCAGAACAGAGCATGACTACTCAAGCTAAGATGTTGTTGCAGCAATTAGACATGCCCCTTGAGACTGTTTAAGAAGGCTCAGGGCGGGCTCTCTATTTGTGTGGGGGAGGTCTCTGAATTGGACTGGATCAGCAAGTGGGTGCTGCTATGAACAGGGCAAAGAGTGGGTGCTAATTGTCCCTGTCTGCACCTCTGCCAGCACATCCTTGGTGATAGAGGCAGAGGTGGGTCAGGCAGATCTTCCTTGGATACTGTTTCTGGTCCAGCCTCTGATTCCATCCCCCCTTGCATAGCAGCTGCACTGGCAGCTGGGGCAACAACAGAAAGAAAAGAGGAGGAATGGGAGTTAGATGGTTGTCAGACAGTAGCATTTCTTCAGTTGGAACTGAAACAAAGGGGGCAGAGCTGTCACTGTCTAAAGTGCTGAAGCTTTCTCCTATTTCAGCCACTGTAACCCACTGGGTCCCTCCCCCGGGTCCCAGATCTCCTCCTCCTCTTCTTGATCACTACAGGAATGCTCCACAGATCCCATGACTAGTATCAGACTAGGACTGGGGGGGAACAAGATTCAAATCATGCAAGAAAAAGTGGGTGAGGCAGAAGCATCTCAAATTAACAATACAAATAGAAGAACAGGCTCCTGTGCTGACTAATGCAAAACCCTGTTGAGCTATAATAAAAAGGTTAGCACCAATGGCTGTTTTCCTTCTTGTTTTGATCAAATCATAACTCAGCATTTGTTCAGCAGTGGTCAGTGGGGCAGCATCACTCACCTGACCTCCTATCACCGGTGTTGCTGTGGTATACCAGGAGGGAGAGGGGCAAGTGATGGCAAGTTTGGCATAGTGCAAATACAGGATTTGACTCCACCTGTGTATTTGCACCATGCAACCTCACCCCTCTGCCTCCCGAGACACTGGAACAATATTGCTGATGGGAGGTCAGATAAGCTGGTGATGGGAGGTCACATCCGCCTTGGTAACCACTGCTGCATTTGCTCAGATTTTTAATCCCTTATTTTTTATTGCATTTGCTGCCCACTTTATGACTCTTGAAGTATTATTTGCATTCATGATTTATCTCTGCCATATAAGAAACCTGCACATCACACAGACCATTTACTGAATGGGCACTGATGTAAATGTGCCTGCAAATAAAAACAACAACACTGTAAATGCAACACTAGCCACACAGATTGCATTGTTAGAGTTAAGATGAACTGTTTGTTTCTGCTGTTGACAGGCAGCCCATATATAGCCCACAAATGCCTCCCCATCTTGTTGTTTCACCACAAGGCAGATATGTAGACCTCCTGCCCCTAAATGCTTGATTTCAGGAGAGAAGGTATCACTTTTCACAAACTGCTATACAATATTTAGTTTAGTTACTGTCTAATTATTGCTGGTTTTATTTATTATTCCTTATTTATTTATTACTTTTATATCCTGCCCTTCTTCTCAGCCCAGGGTGGCAAATGAATGATAAAACACAATAATGTATTTAAAACACATTTAAGACAAAACGTCTTAAAAATATCTTAAAAGCAAAATATTTTTAAAAGATCGTTTGTTCAAAAACAATTTTTAAAACATCTTAAAAAACAATTCCAACGCAGACGCAGACAGGGATAAGGTCTCTACTTAAAAGGCTGGTTGAAAGTAGGCACTGAGAAGATAACAGAGATGGCACCTGTGTAATATTTGAGAGGAGTGAATTCCAAAGTGTAGATGACACAACACGGAAGGTCTGCTTCCTATGTTACGTGGAACAGACCTGCTGATGAGATGGTATTTGCAAGAAGCCCACACTTGCAGAGTGCAGTGATTGAATGGGTACATAAGGGGTTTTTAAGGTTATGAGTTTTATGGAAGGATCTGTATTGTATTGTTGTTGAAAAATTGTATCTTTATCCATTTTTATGTAAGCCGCCTTGAGTGAGTTGTACTCATAAAACCAGCCAATAAATATTTTAAATAAAAGAGTAATGAAACAAATGTGTGATATATTCAGACATACTGAATTAACAAGCAAGAGCCAA
This sequence comes from Rhineura floridana, assembly GCF_030035675.1. Lineage (NCBI taxonomy): Eukaryota > Metazoa > Chordata > Lepidosauria > Squamata > Rhineuridae > Rhineura > Rhineura floridana. The sequence continues at coordinate 272,312,185 of NC_084480.1, read as the reverse complement.
TGATTTCCTGCTGTCTTACTGTTCTGATGCAACCAGTCAGGGATGGAAAAGCATTGTCCAGCCTAGTTCCTTGATTTATTCCTTGGTTTCTTTTGTTCACCAGAATGACAGCTGTTTTGAATCCAGCTCTCTTTCTTATGGACATTGGTACCACAATGTCCACATTCATTGTTAAACAGACAGAAACTAAACTTTCTTGTAAAAGAAAGAAGTGACGTGTTGCTGAAGATGATCTCTAGTACAAATGCAGCCAGAAATGAGGTGAAAAAAATCTGATCGAACCTTTGCACTATTGACCTATTTTGATCTATTTACAGAAGGAAAAATAAGTAATATCCATTGATAGGATCTCTTAAAACCTACTGTCTGGATTAACAATGTAGTATTGTCTTTATTGCAAGCAGGGCCAATTACATTGTCACCGAGTTCTATGAAGGTGATAGAGAAATAAATAAATTGACTTGATATTAGGAATTAATGTCCCTTTCCCAAAATAACACAGCTGTTCAACATTCATACTGATTCTTGTCCATATATACCACCGCTGTTTTAACAGTCAAAACATTGACTTTGTGTGCTCCTTTTAGTTTGTCTCAGTGTGGAAATTCTGAGTGTTTCCCCCCTTTAAAATATATATATATATATATGAAGACATTGTTGAAGATATGATTCAATAAAATGTGTATCCAGATTTCAGTACCCTAGATGCTCAAACAAGGCTGCAAAAGCTGTAGAAGTAGGACATATTTTCTATTAAACTGGGCAGCGTGAATGCTCATAAGGTTGTGGTATTGATTTTTGCACACTGCTGGTAGTGGAAGATACTGCCTGTATTAGCTGTTACCACTGCAGGAATGTGGATTTACTTTCTACATACAAGAAAGTATGTAAAGAAATTAAAAAACAATACATTAGGGACCAGGGTCCCTCATTCCACACATACACACCCAAAAAACACTGTATATGGACTAATCACATTTTCCACTGAAATATCTGCAGACACACAAAATCTTTTTTTTTTAAATGAAAAGGTTCAAAATGACCTATGGTTCGTTCATATCAGGGACGGGAAGACCTGCCCATTTTGGTTCTCTCCCTTTCTCATTTTTCCAGTCTTAAATTCAGTTCTTGACAGCTCTGCAGCAATTTGTTATTTTTTTTAAAAAAACTCATGAAAATTCTCCAGCACTTTAGTGTGAATTTCTCCTACTAAACATATTTTTGCAGGCAGTTTTGACTAATATGCACATTTTTGCACACATTTTCTCATCATATAATACATTTTGCATGTTATTTTCATTCATATATTCATTTTTATGCACCCTTTCACCTAACACATGCATTTTTGAAAACATTGGTTGGTGAACTACATTGCAAAATTCAAATAATTGTGGATTTCAAAGGGTAGCTGGTTTTCAGTTTTCATATTGTTTTGGAAAGTGCAAATTGGATAGATAGAATGAAATGTAAACTGAAAGGGCTTTCTCAACCATCCCTAGTTGACATATATTGCGCTCGTTTACACAGGAAAAGGCATAGCTCAATCACAGAGCACCTGCTTTGCAAGCAGAAGGTCCCAGATTCCATTCCTGGCATCTCCTGGTAGGGATGGGAATATCCCGACAGAAACCTTGCAGAGCTGCTGCTGGTTAGCGTTGACAATACTGAGCTAGATAGATCAAAAATCTGACTTAGTGTAAGGCAGTTTTCAATGTTTCTTATAGGTTTACAGTACAATCCTATAGATGTCTATTCAGAAGTAAATCCCATTGAGTTCAATGGGCCTTATGCCCACATGTGGATGGGGGAGAAATTCAACTCAGTTAACATGTAAAGGTGAATCTATCAAGCGTGCATTTTCTGAAACAACATGAGAACCAAAACACAGCCATTCTTCAAAATTTGCACATATCTGAATTATGCAATGTGGTTCTCCAGCCACTGTTCACAAAAATGCAAATGTTAGGGGAAAGTGTACATATTTGTGAAAATAAATACAAAATGCATTATATTAGGCAAGATTGCTTGCAAACATATGTTCATTAGTCAAAACTGCATATAAAATGAGAAATGTGCATTAAAATGCTGTAGAATTTTCATGAGGATTTTTTAAAAAAAATTGCAAATTGCTGCAGAAAAGTAGAGAAATGAATTTAAGATTGTAAAAATGAAAAACTGATGGAACCGAATTGACAGATTCTTCCATACCTACTCCAGGGTAAGTGGGTATAGGAAAGCACCTTAATTACAAATTAGTGGAATAATCAATTTGTACGTTACTCAGTTAACTACTTCTGTAATTAGAAAAAAAATGTTCCAGATATTCCTTTCAAAGAAGACATCCCCAAGAGCATTAAAATTTGAGATTGACAGAGATGGATCCTACTCAACAATCAGAAAAGGTGATATGGCTGATAAATGAAGAAACACAGGAAAAAAAACTTGGAACTTTTATATAGACATATCTTTGTCTCCACAACAATTTTTTCTAGCCTCTTCACAACTAGTTACCCTTTCCTATAAATATATCCCATTTTTCCTCTAGCAGAATCAAGATCCAATCTGCTATTCCATCCAGACTCCAGGGTTGTCATTTCGAAAGGAGTTCAAAAATAGAATAGCATCATTGTATTCATGCACCCTCCGATTATAAATGTATTAGTACACAAATTAGCCTTCAGTACACAATTTCAAAAATATACAGTAAAAAGTACGACCAGAAAACAATTTTAAAAAATACAGTGTGTTCAAACTGTATACAGGATCAGGTGTTAGTCATATTGTGTGTAATTGAAAAAAGTATGTGCAATGATACTCTTAAACAACTGAGACACAAATGATAGGCCAGTCAACTTTATTTATTTATTTGTTTGTTTGTTTGTTTTATATCCCACACTTCTTCCTAGAAGAAGCCCAGGGCGGCAAACAAAAACACTAAAAACACTCTAAAACATCTTCAAAACAAAAGACTTTAAAATATATTAAAACAAAACATCTTTAAAACATTCTTTTTTTAAAAAAAAAAGCTTTAAAAACATCTTTAAAAACAATTCCAACACAGATGGCGACTGGGATTAGGTCTCTACTTAAAAGACATGTTGAAAGAGTCTTCAGTAGGTGCTGAAAAGATAACAGAGATGGCGTCTGTCTAATATTTAAGGGGAGGGAAATCCAAAGGGTAGGTGCTGCCACACTAAAGGTCCACTTCCTATGTTGTGCGGAATAGACCTCCTGATAAGTTAGTATCTGCAGGAGGCCCTCACCTGCAGAGCACAGTGATTGACTGGACATATAAGGGTAAAGGTTAAGATGATCTTTCAGGTGTCCTGGTCCCAAGGTGTATAGGGCTTTGTACACCAAAACCAGAACCTTGAACTTGGCCGGGTAGTTAATGAGCAGTCAGGGCAGTTCTTTCAGTAGTGGGTTGAGATGTTGGTGATACTCTTCCTCAGTGAGCAGTCGCACTGCTGCATTTTGCAGCAGCTGCAGCTTCCGAACCAACCTCAAGGGCAGTCCCACATAGAGTGCATTACAGTAATCCAGCCTGGACGTTACCAGTGCATGGACAACAGTGGTCAGGCTATCCCAGTCCAGAAATGGCTGCAGCTGCCTTACCAGTCAAAGCTGGTAAAAGGCACTCCTAATCACTGAGGTCACTTGGGCCTCTACTGACCCAGATGGATCCAGGAGCACCCCCAGACTATGAACCTGCTCTTTCAGAGGGAGTACAACTCCATTCAAAGCAGGCAATTGGCCAATTATCCCAACTCGGTGTCAGCTCTGCACCGAGACAGCAGTGCAGGCGGGGGCTGGAAATTCCTGGGTATTTACCAGGGTGGGAAAGTCCTTAGCTGGCAGCTTGGTCGTAAATCTGCCAGGCTAATGAGGATGAAGCGTGATAAGGGCAAGGCCCTTTCCAAGCTTACGTGCCAAGCCAGAAGTCCAGAAGCGAGGTCAGTAGAGGTCCGGGTTCAATTGCCAAGGGGTCAGTCCAAGATAAGGTTCAGGGAATCTGGAAACACACGAAGCCACGCCTGACACTGTAGTCAGCAACAAGCTAAAGCCAAGGTTCGTCTTTTAAGGAGCAGGTTTGTCAGCAGGTGTGAGCCATCAGCGTTTTGACCTTAAGTGGACAGGCCTGCACCTCTTCTGCCTGACCCTCTGTTGTCTACGTTCTGCAGGTGAGGGGGAGTATTCTGTTCACTGTCTGCGTCTGGCTGAAGGGCTTCAGCTGTGTCTGGGGTGCTCTGCAGCTGAGGGGGAGAAGGAGCTGGGTTCTCAGGAGTTTCCTGCGTTTCTCCTTCTGGGTCTGCTGATTCTGGGTCTGCTGCTGTTACTCCCGAGACATCCTCGTCTGATGAGTCCTCCGACGGGGCCATGACACTCGGGAACCACCAACCCACATCTTGCTAGGATTCAGACTCAGTTTACAGGCCCTCATCCAGCCCACCACCAAGTCCAGGCATTGGTCCATGGCCTCTCCCCATTCAGATGTTACAGAAAAATAGAGCTGGGTATCATCCGCGTACTGCTGACACTTCTCCTGATGACTGCTCTAAGGGCTTCATATAGTTGTTAAACAGCATTGGAGACAAGATGGTACCTTGCAGCACCCCACAGTACAACTGCCAGGGAGCAGAAAGACAAACACCCAATGCTATTCTTTGAAAATGCTATTGTCGGGGCTCCTGCTGTGAGGAAGGGCAGGATATGAATGAATGAATGAATGAATGAAATGACCCTGGAGGCTGGATCTGAACCAGTGTAAAACAGTGCCTCCAATACCTATTTAACCAAGTTGGCTCAGAAGGATACCATGGTCAATGGTATCAAAAGCTGCCGAGAGATCAAGTAAGAGGGTCGCACTCCCCCTTTCCTTCTCTGGAGAAAGGTCATCCATCAGAGCAACCAAGGCTGATTCAGTTCCATAACCAGACCTGAAACCAGACTGGAATGGGTCAAGATAATATGTTTCATCCAAGAGTATTTGCAATTGTTGTGCCACAACCCTCTCAATTACCTTCCCTAAAAAGGGGGTATTTGTGTCCGGGCAGTAGCTGTCACAAACCCATGGTCCAGGGTGGGCTTTTACATGAACAGTTGGATCATCATCTCTTTCAGGCCAGCTGGGACCACTCCCTCCCACAAAGATGCATTGACCACACCTTGGATCCACTCAGTCATACCCCCTCGGCAAGCTTTAAAAAACCAAGAAGGGCAAGGGTTGAGAGGACACGTTACTGGCTGCATTGCCACAAGTATCTTGTCCATGTCATCAGGCCACATCAGCTGAAAATGATCCCAAGAAGTTACAACAAATGTTGCATGGAACATCTCACTGGGGACTAGGGATGTGCTCAAATATTGCAAAATTCTAATTTGACACTGAATTTCCTATTTATTCCTTTTTTTGTCCTTGCATATCAGGTTTTTTTTCTAGTAGTTTTCTGCAGCTGAAGTGGATTTTATTTTTTTTAAAAAAATCACCTCAAAAGTATCAGTATCAATAGCAATATTTTCCTCAAACTAGCAATAATAATTGATATTTCCCTCAATATATCAATAATATTTATATTTTGAGAAAAATATCAATATTTTTGTGGGGAAAACCCCAAGTCAGTATTTATCGCAAATAGTGAATATTGATCTCTTACAAAGTGGTACCGGAAGGAAGTTCAACGGAGCAAAAATCAAACCAGCGCCAAAAGGCAGATCCCATCCCTACTGGGGACTACAGTAGATGTGGATGGGACACCAAGACTACTACAGAGGAAAGCAACTTTACACTCAGTGCCATGCAAACAATTCACAGTGAGTCTCTGAAGGGTCTAAAACTCAATTTCCTGGAGTTGATGTCAACAGATTCCTGTCAATATGAAAAAGCTCCACTGGACAGTTACTTGAGGATGCGATGGAGGCAGAGTAGTAGGCCTTCTTCACTGCCCTCACCACCACACAGTAGGCATGGTTATGCTGTTTTACTTGTTCCTAATGAGCCTCACAGCATGTCTTTCACCACTGGCGCTCTAGCTGTCTTCCAGCCTGTTTCATTGCCCTTAATTCACTGATGTACCAAGGTGAACACTGGGCTTCACAATGCCAGAGAGGGTGCTCAGGGCAACCATGTTAAGAGCTTGATGCATCCCGTTGTTCCACAGCATGATAAGGGCTTCAACACTGCCACCTACTCTATCTACTGGAAATTCCCCCAGGGCATTCAGGAATCCAGTGGATTGCATTAGTCTCCAGAGGGAGCCCATCTTAATCTGTCCACCACCTCTGCAGGGAAGGATTGGAGCTGTAAGTTTACACTTCACCAGAAAGTGGTCTGACCATGACAATGGGGTGACATCCACCCCCCATATCTCCAGACCACTCCTTCCTCCATCTGGAGCAAAACCAAGTTGCGGGTGTGCCCTGCCCTATGTGTCAGTCTGGTGACAATCTGAGATAGCCCCATGGTTGTCATGGAGGCCATTAAGTCCCGAGCTGAGAGGCAGCCTCAGCATGGACCTTGATATTATCCAGGACTATAATTCTGGGCTCCTCCAATATCACAGCCAAGATGGCTTTTGCCACCTCTGTCACAGAAGCTGCTGTGCAGGATGGACAATACACCAGCAGCAACCCTACTTTACTGTTTCCTTGGCCTGACACCAGGTGCAGGCCCTCACAGCCAGCTCCAAGATACAGCCAGCTCCTGATATCCAAGATGGAAGTTCTCTAGACCACAGCAACCCCTCCCCCATCCTTGCAGCCTGTGCTGGTGTTGCACTAAGTATCCAGGGGGGCAAAACTGGGTCAGCCAATATGGTTCCCTCCAGATTTGATTGGACTACATCTTCCATCACTCCCAGCCAGTATGGCCAACCATCAGGAGTTATGGGAGTTGTAGTTCAGCAATACCTGGAGGGTGCCATGTTGGTTACCTTATTCTAAATTAAGCTAAGGGAGAGGCGAGAATGGGAAATTTTGCCTGAATATGAATATTTTTAGACTACTCGATTTTTGTTTTTGTTCTTTGGCTATACACATCCCCTGTGTTTTTGTTTTTCCATTTAGAGAGGGGCAGTGCACACACACACACACACACACACACACACACACACACACACACACACACACATCATTTTAGATCTCATGCTGTTTAGCTCTCAGAAGTACCTCTACCTTTAGCAATTGGCTAACAGCAATGGAAGGTGGGGATACGCTGATTTCTCACAAAATAGGCAGAAAACTGCCTCCACATTTTGCCTTCTATCTCTGGATCCACAAGGGCTAGAGACTTGCTTTAAAAAAAAAAAAAAGCTAGGAATCTGGGCCTCCTAATGGGCTAAGCGGCACTGGGTAGCATGGCTAAAATCCAGGTAAAACCCAGCCAACCAGGCAATATGGCAACCCTATCTAAGTTAAGCTTTCCATGAAACAAAATAAGAGAGACATGATCATTAAAGCTAAGATCTTCTATGGCCTCCAAATGAGCACTGACAGTCTAAATTAGGGTTCATTCTTAGTAACTTAGTACAGGCATACCCCGCTTAAAGTCGCTTCACTTAAAGTCACTTCACTATAAAGTACATGCTCCATACTCCACCATACCCCACTTTAACGTACGCGCTTTGCAGTAACGGACACTTAATGGCATGACGCCGCTGCCATCTAGTGGCGATTGCAGTGCAGGACATGCATAGATAATTGCTTCACTTTAAGTACATCATACACGCTCCGGTCCCATTGCATACGTTAAAGCGGGGTATGCCTGTATACTGCTTCTTGGAGGACAGTCTCTCATTTAATTTGAGACAACATAAGCAAGGTATTTTTGATTCCTGACTACTAATTCTGTTACTGATATCTCAAGGTATATTGGATTTGTACCTGCTATGAGAACATTTAGATATCACAAGAAATATAACATGTTTTCTGATCTGAAAGGCCTTATAGAACATATACAATTGTCAAAATGTTCAGAAATCCAGTAAGATTGTAAAAAGACATACAGAGTATCAGGGATGGTACAGTTTCTGTAGGCTTTTTGACCCATCAGTTCTTTAATGGGCACAGAATTTTCTATAAGATTCTTAATAAGAGGGTCAAACAATTTCTGCTTTAAAACAACATGAAGCCTTCAGCCCTTCCACCTTCCAGAAATGTTTGTAAATGCTTCCTTTTCATTCTGTTCCTTTACAGGGTGCTTTATCCTTCCATTCCCTACCCTGACTCATTTTCTTCTGAACATTTGTACCCGTCATTGTAGAAAATAGGAATGTCTACATCATAAGGCTTCAGGGTAGAAGTGACAATGAACAGACATTTTCGAAGGAACCATATAATAACTACAGCCTTTCTTGGTAAATGTTAGCATTCAAAGCTCACGTGAAATATTTTAGCCTTGCTATACTTGCACTGAAAATCTGAGTCCAAGTGTACTGTTTTGCATTGGAGAGTCCCTTGCAGTTACTGACTTGAGAAAAGCCTATCTTGGCATACTAATCTATTTTGGAAGGGAATATCATTTTAGTGCCAAACAATGCTAATACTAATAATGGGTGGGTCTCTGCTAGCATTTTTCAGTAGATCTGGTACAGCTATCGTGTTCCAAAAGAGCATATGCAATGAGGTGCAGAGAAAGAGTGGAAAGAAGTGAAAACACTGGCCTTGAATGACTAAGGACTGGAGCAAGATTTTCCCTACAGTTTTGTCTGAATAGAATCCTGTCACAGGGTGCCTCCAGACTGTCACTATGTAGCAGAAGTGATTCAAGTGCATAATGGAACTTTAGGCTTGTGCAATTAAAGTGGATTATAGCGCTCTGTCACCATAGCACAGCAACCCCTTTAAAAAAGAAATGGACTTTTTGTTGTTTGGAAAGTGATGGAGCAATGCACTGAAACATGTGGGATGAACTAATGACTAATGGAAACACCCCACAAGCAATTCAGAATGAATGCTCGTTGTCATATAACCGCCCTATAAGCAAATTGGAACAAACTTCAGTAAAGACTGGACATACTTGAACCACAGTGTAAGCTTTGTGCAAGTGAATCAGGGTGAATGCTGAATAAGCCATTTCTGATTGGGAACTCTGGAATGTAGCCAACCCCTGTTCTAAGTGTGGCTTGAAGACTGTGCTGATCAAACTCTGCTGGGATCTATATTCTGGAGCATTCGGGACAGGGCAGTTCTATGCATGCCTACTCAGAAATAAGTCATATTGAATTCAATAGGCCTTACTCCCAGATAGATTAGGGTTACAGCCTAATATTAGGTGTAAAACCCTTGCTAGAAAATAAAAAGTATTGTTACAGCAATAAATATGGATTTTTTAAAAAAAACTGAGGAAAGATAAAAGCAAGCATATTTGGGAAGGTAAATTAACATTTTATTTATGCTCTTAAGTAAATAATACAATTTTTTTTAAAAAGTCAAAGTAATATTTCAGCTGGTATCTTCTGATTAAACAGTGCGTGCAATTTTTTTTTTTTAAAGTTTGTCGTCATTTTTTAATCCTTCTCAAAGTTTAACTGAATGGACTAACTATAGATAGTATAATATATTCCAAATTCTTTTAGCCAACCTATAATTTAAAAAAAGATTTCAGATTTTCATTTGCAAAACAGTTCAATCTGTGCAGATACAATTAAATTGGCAACCAACACTTAACAGCAATATGTACCACGGCTTGTATAACAAAGCAGAAAAAATCATGGGGTTTCTACCTACAATAATTCTAGAGCAATTGTAAAGTATTTAAATAAGTTGCTCAATTTAAAAATATAAATAAATGTACACTTGATTCCCCCCTTCTTTTGGAACTTTTAGAAGATACCACATATCTTTTCAGTAGTTCTCTGAAATAGTGTGAATACCCCATTAGGACCTTATAAAATTGATGTGATCTCTGCCTCCATTAGGAGCATCTTCAAGAAATCCACCAATTGTTAGATGGCATTTTCTCTTTTATTTGTACATCAGACGTTTAACTCAAGGGTATACTCCTAAATATAAACACTTAAAATGAAATTCTTCTTATATTGCATCTTAAGTGGCTCATCATACGTTTAAAACACTCTGATCTTTTCTAGTGTGTCATTCTGTGCTACAAATAACAGCCAAAGCAAATAACATTAACTCAGAATTACACGAGGAAGTTGAAAAAGATCCCCTTGACATTTCCTTCATGGAAGTCATACTTGTGAAGTTTTACTGTATCAATAAATGCAGATCTCGACCTGTGTGAAAATACAGTTGTGGATGTTTAGGAGATACTGTGATTAAGTGAGAGTGGTGTGTGTGTGTGTGTTTAAAATTATCTATAGATTATTCCACAATGATATGGGGATATAATATATTTTCACTTATAAACCAGCCTTGTGAACCACTATTCCACATTCAATTCCAGATTACTGCAATATTTCTAAAAGCATTATTGGATGCTAACTCCAGAACTGTAAACATGTTTTGTCATGATGTAGGTGGTTTTGGTCTGAAAATATGCTAAGGGCTTTTTGACCAGCATTTTAAAAACTAAGCACTTATTGTCATTGATTTTAGTGTTCTAAGATCACCAGTATATAAGCATATTCCCCTTTATTTTAAGCAAAAATGCTGCAAAGTCAGAAGCCAGGGGCAAAAAGAAACTGTAAGAAAAGAAATTAAAACAAAATCAAGTTATAGCAACAATATCTGACACTCGGTTTTGACAAGGTTGCAATTCTATTGTGGAGGTCCTGCATTCTTAAGCTGCATAGAATATTACTAAATACTCATTTAAAACAGATGTCTTTGGTATATTTGCAGGAATGTTGGGCTTCTCCCCTCCCACCTTCCCATCTCTAAATACTACAATAATATGCAACATGCAGTAAAAGCAAGGACCAACAGCATTACATCCCTTGGACTTGTATTGGTTTTGGTGAATTCAGAGTCACACTCAGTCCCTTCAAGAAGGATTGATGGCTGTGGGCAGAGGAGGGGTATCTACCCTCTACCAGAACAAGTCCCAAGAGGCAGCTACTGCAAGTTGTAACACTTTATTATTGGTTAATTTGGGGGCTTCTTTCACTCAGATGACACAGCAAGAAGGATGTCACTGCACAAATCAATACCTACTGCCTAGCCATTGATGTGTCTGCTATCTTAAACAACAACAGCTGTGTCAACAGCCATCTTGGACTTGTTCAGGATACTAATTAATGAAAGCACACACCACTCTTACAGCAGACCATCCCGGAACACTGTGGCCTTCTAATGCAAACTTAAAGAGCTCTTTGTAGTCCCCCCCCCCGTTTGCCTTTGTCATACCCATTCCTGACAGATAAAACCTTCTTAGCTGACAGTATCATGCAAATGGATTCCTTTACACTTAAATTAAAATCCCCATCTATGTCCAGTGAACATGGGATTTATGAAACATACATGATTGCACACCATGTGTGCTACTGTGAATTGGATTCAACAGAGATCTATTTTGCTTAGATTAGAACAGCTTTTAAATTACAGTCCTGATAGTAGATTGATAACTGTTTTATTGGGAATAATTTGTTTGTTTATTATTAATAAGGTCTAGGATTTCAAGTTTACTTTTCTAGTCCATTTTGAACCCCTCTCACTGATGAAGAGTTCACAGGCAGTGCAGGACTGGAGAAATACTCCCCATGAAGAGACAGTGGCAGCAGCAGTGGGGTCAGTGTGTGGAAGACACAGAAGAGGCAAAATAATTTCTGGATGGGCAAGCTGTGTCCTACATGCTAGATCTGAAAGAGAAATATCAAGATATTTCACATCTTAAACATTTTTTCCTGAAAGAAGTCTATGAAATAAAATCCAGGTGATACAGTAGCAAGTATTAATTGATCAAATTCAAATTACGACAGTGAAAAAAGAAGAAAAGCTTTCAAGCATGATAGAGTTCCTGCACAAGCATTTCCTCGATGTACAAATGAGGCAGACAGAACACTGAAGCATTTCTGTAGGAAACACAATTACTTTTGAATGAGTGCAGGAAAAACCAAGAATAGAGAGCCGAAAGAAAAGTGGACTCTGATAGACTGAAAAGACTTCGGGCAAAACCTGCAGCTCAGCTAGCAACAGTTAATGGACTTCATTTATTCACAAATGAGCCACTACCAAGTAACCACCAGTGGTCTGACTTAGAACACTCTGTGGAGCCAAGATGGGAGCCAAGATACCAACACAAGATCCCCAGAGACAGAAGTGATAGGATAGAGGAAGAGGGATTGCATCTGAGTATGACCGGACAAATCCTATAGATGGGAGACTTCTTGGGAACTGGAAAGGCAGTTTTCTCCTGTAGAAAGAAATGCAACTTCTGGGTGGCCCCTCCCTTCATCAGAACCTATCTCGTTTATTCCTGGGGGACCGAAGAATTTGAATGTCTGAAAAGGAAGAACCCAGCTGACTGTGGAAATGACGAGTAATTTGACTGATAACGAAGAACACAGTGGTCAGCGTTATTCTTGTTCTTGGCTTGTGGACATGTATATACAAGTATTTAAAGTAACACTTGCTCAATAATTTGCTTTTAATAATGTTATTTGTTATTTAATTTTGAGAATTGTTATTTAATTTTGAGAATTGTTCTGAGAATTGTTGAGAATTTAATAAATAATAATAATAATTTGTGTGTATATAAAACAATACCTAGATCCTTTGTCTATTGTGCAGTATACAAGCCAAAATAAATCAATAAATAAAACTGTTCATTAATTGGTTGTGTTAACACTTCCTGATCTTATGTGATAAAAAATACTGTTATACTTTTACATTCAGTCTGCCCCTCCTCATCCTCCCAGTCTGCAAGTTGTATGAGATTATGTAATTGCCAATCTGCTCCTCCTTATTCTGAATTTATTTAAAAATATGTATAAGCTTCCTGTATGAGTCAAACTCCATGAAAGCAGCTTACAGAATAATGCTACATTATACAACTTACAAAAGTACAACTTACAAAATACAAATACAACTAACAAAAGTACAACTTACAAAATACAAATACAACTTACAAAAGTAATTGCAACAATATATTATAAAAAATATGCAATATACCATAGCATTAATTAAAAGCAACAATGAAAAGAATGCATATCCGGCTTCAAATGAGACACAATTTCATCAGATCCGTCAGCCCCAAAGGAGCACAGAATTAGTATAAGCAATCCCTCATTTATGGGTCACTGAAAATAAGTGGGTCGTCAAGGCTTTTCTGAAGGCCTGAAGTGTGGTCAGCTGGCAGTAAGTTCCAGAGTCATGGTGCTACCACAGAGAAGGACCTCTTTCTCTCATCTGCCAACTTTAATAACACTGGTGGTAGGGAGACCTGAAGGGGCTCTGTCATCAGTCTTAATGTGCAGGCCAGGCAGGTGCGCATATGGGTGCAGATGTTCTTTCAAATGTCGCCGATCCAAACCGTTTAAGGCTTAATGATTAACATGAACACTTTGGGCTCATAAACACACTGACAACCATTGTAGCCAATACAGTAACTGTGCTACATGATTGAACTGATGAAGCCCCGAGCAGGACCTCGGCAGTCGCACTTTGGGCCAGCTGAAGTTTGTAAATCATTTTAAAAGAAGCCCCATGTAGAGTACATTACAGTAGAATCATAGAATCATAGAGTTGGAAGGGGCCTTGTAGGCCATCGAGTCCAACCCCCTGCTCACAGCAGGAAATCCACAGCTAGAGCATCTCCCGCAGATAGCTGTCCAGCCTCTGCTTGAAGACATCCAGCGAAGGGGATCCCACCACCTCCCTAGGCAGTCGGTTCCATTGCCGAACTGCCCTTACTGTCAAGAAGTTCCTTCTAATGTCCAATCTGAATCTACGCTCCTGCAACTTAAAACCATTAGACCTAGTCCTACCCTCTGGGGCAGCAGAGAACAAATCTGTACCCTCCTCTATGTGACAGCCCTTCAGGTACTTAAAGAGTGCAATCATGTCACCCCTCAGCCTTCTCTTCACCAGACTGAACATGCCAAGTTCCTTCAACCTTTCCTCATAAGACTTGTTCTCCATACCGGCTATCATCCTCGTCGCCCTCTTCTGAACCCACTCCAACTTGTCTATATATTTCTTAAAATGAGGCGCCCAGAACTGAACGCAGTATTCCAGATGAGGCCTGACTAATGCAGAATATAGTGGGACTATTACTTCCCTCGACCTAGAAACTATAGCTCTGTTTATGCAGCCCAAAACCGCGTTTGCCTTTTTTGCCACAGCATCACACTGCTGGGTCATGTTCAACTTGCGATCCACTACAATTCCAAGGTCCCTCTCACACGCACTACTGCTAAGCCGGGTATTTCCCATCCTGTACCCGTGCATTTTGTTTTTGTGGCCTAAATGCAGAATCTTGCATTTGTCTTTATTGAATTTCATTTTATTAATTTCAGCCCAATTTTCTAGTCTATCCAGGTCCCTTTGGATTTTATTCCTGTCTTCCATTGTGTTAGCTATCCCTCCCAGTTTCGTATCATCCGCAAACTTCATAAGGCTTCCCTCCACCCTGTCATCTAAGTTATTGATAAAAATGTTGAAGAGTATCAGCCCCAGGACAGAACCCTGTGGCACTCCTCTCAAAATCTCCTTCCAGTCCGAAGCAGAGCCACCGATGACCACTCTTTGAGTACGGTTTTCCAACCAGTTGTGAATCCACCTGACAGTATTTCCATCTAGTCCGCATTTGACCAGTTTGCTAATCAAAAGGTTGTGGGTGACTTTGTCAGACGCTTTGCTGAAATCTAGATAGATGACATCTACAGCATTTCCACCATCTACTAAGCTAGTGACCCGATCAGAAAAAGAGATGAGATTAGTTTGACAGGATTTTTTCTTGACAAACCCATGCTGGCTCCTACTAATCACAGCATTGTCATCTAGATAGTTGCCAATGGACTCTTTTATTATCCGTTCTAATATCTTTCCCGGTATTGAAGTCAGACTGACTGGCCTGTAATTCCCCGGATCTTCTTTTTTACCCTTTTTAAAGAGCGGGACGACGTTTGCCCGTCTCCAATCCTCCGGCACCTCTCCCGTTCTCCAGGATTTCTCAAAGATGATGGCAAGAGGTTCCGAGAGTACATCCTTCAATACTCTGGGATTCATCAGGCCCTGGAGATTTGAACTCATTTAGGTTAACTAGGTATTTCCTGACTATCTCCTTATCAATCTGGAACTGCTATCCCGACCCCTTACTGAGATTGCTACCGATGCAAGGTTGCACACTATTCCCTTTTTGGGAGAAAACGGAGGCAAAATAGGCGTTGAGCAGTTCTGCCTTTTCCTTGTTATCTGTCAACATTTTGCCATCCTCATTGAGCAGCAGTCCCACTGTTTCCTTGGTCTTTCTCTTGCTTCAAACATATCTGAAAAACCCCATTTTGTTGTTCCTCGCTTCCCTCGGCAGCCTCAGCTCATTCTGGGTTTTAGCTTTCCTTACGCTATTCCTGCAAGCCCGAGCCGCTCATCGGTACTCTTCCTTGGTGATGCGTCCTTCCTTCCATTCTTTATACATGCTCTTTTTTATTTTTACCTCCTCCACCAGTCTTCCGTGTAGCCACATTGGCTTTTTCCGATGTCTTCCGTTTTTCTTCCTCTTTGGAATTGTTTGTGATTGCGCTTTTTGTAATACCTTCTTCATGAACTCCCACTCTTCTTGGGCTCCTTTTTTCTTTAGTCTATCTAGCCACGGAATCCTACCCATCATTTCCCTGAGCTTGCTAAAATTGGCTTTCCTGAAATCCAAGGTCCATATTTGACTATATTCTTCTTTGGCTTTCCCCAGAATCACGAATTCCAGCATTGCGTGGTCACTTTCCCCCAGGGTACCGACCGCTTTAATTCCCGTGACCAATTCGTCCCTGTTAGTTAAGATCAGGTCCAGGATTGCCGATCCCCTTGTTCCTTCTTCTACTTTTTGAAAGAGGAAATTATCAGCAAGGCCCATCAGGAATTTGTTGGAGGTTTTGTGCTTCACAGAGTTTGTCTCCCAGCAGATATCTGGGTAGTTGAAGTCCCCCATCACTACTTCTTGCCTCCTTGAGATTTCAAGCCTGGATGGCTAAACCATAGATTACTATAGTCAGGTCCAACCAGACATGGCTGTAGTTGGTGTACCTGCTGAAGCTGGTGAAATGCACTCCTGGAAACATCTGTCACCTGAACTTCCCCAGTTAGCACAAAGTTCAGGAAAACTCCAGACTGTACATTTGGTCTTTCACGGGAGTGCAAACCTCTCTAAGACTAGTTGGAAACCACTTTCTGGAGTGGGTGATCTCATTAAGCACAGCATCTCCAACTTGTTTGGATTTAACATCAGTTTGTTTGCCCTCAACCACTCCAGAATTGCCCCCAAACACCAGTTCAGGGCTTCTACAGCCTCCATGGGATCAGAAGAACAAGAGGTAAAGGTGAATATTATCTGCAAAACATTTGCTATGGCCATTTTTAGACTGGGATAGCCTGACCACTGTCATCCATGCAATGAGCTCTGTTGGCCCAGAAGCTGCAACTAGTACAAAATACAGCAGCTTGATTGAGTACTGGGGCAGAATATTGACATCATGTTATATATTAACATCACGAATTACAGTGGTTGCCAATTAGCTGCTGGGCTACGTTTAAGGTTCTGGTACTGGCTATACAACTCAGGACTAGGATACCTAAATGATCACAACTCTTTACGTACCCAACTAATAACTGTGGTATGTAGGAGAGGATCACCTGCAGATACCATTTCATCAGGAGGTTGGCTCCATACAATGCAGGAATTGGCCTTTATTGTAGTGGCACCTTCCCTTTGCAACTCCAACCAGTTACATATCAGACAGGCACCATCTCTGTAGGGACCATAGGAAGTGGCTTATACTGAATCACACCATTGATTCATTTAGCTCAGTGTTGTCTGCACTGACTCCATGATTTCAGGCAGACACTTTTCCCAACCCTACCTGAAGATGCTAGGGATTGAATCTGTGACCACCACCACCACCACCTCCTCCTATTATTATTATTATTATTATTATTATTATTATTATTGTTGTTGTTGTTGTTGTTGTTGTTGTTGTTGTTGTTGTTAGATTTATATCCCACCCTTCCTCCCAGCAGGAGCCCAGGGCAGCAAACAAAAGCACTAAAAATATTAAAACATCATAAAAACAAACTTTAAAACATATTAAAACATCTTAGAATCATGGCATCATAGAACAGTAGAGTTGGAAGGGGCCTATAAGGTCATCAAGTCCAACCCCCTGCTCAATGCAAGAAGCCAAATCAAAGCATTCCTGACAGATGGCTGTCCAGCTGCCTCTTGAATGCCTCCAGTGTCAAAAATGTTACTTTAAAAAAGCTATGAAAACATATTCTAAGATTAAAAACATTTTAAAAGGAAAGTTTAAGAACATATTAAAAAGCAATTCCAACACAGATGCAGATTCTTCATGCAAAGCAGATGCTCCATCACTGAGTTTCAGTCCTTCCCCT
This sequence comes from Rhineura floridana, assembly GCF_030035675.1. Taxonomy (NCBI): domain Eukaryota; kingdom Metazoa; phylum Chordata; class Lepidosauria; order Squamata; family Rhineuridae; genus Rhineura; species Rhineura floridana. Next base: position 272,294,683 of record NC_084480.1, on the reverse strand, counting down.
TTATATTTTGGGTACCTATTGAAAACCTTCCTTTACAGACAAGCTTTTTAAGTTTTAAGTGGAGATTTGTATCCTAGGTTGTTTCTGTACTGGACTTGAACTTGTTTTTATATATGTTTTTATTGTTAAATCTCTTTGCAATGTGTTTTGGGAAGCAGTTCATAATATTCTGTAGGGGATGGGCACATGCCAGGGATGGGTGGGGCCAGAGGCAAAAGTGGGTGGGGCACTGGGTGTGACTCCTACCTTTGTACACTAGGTATGCTACAGAGCTTTCTACATACACAGCCACACACCTCTCTCTGTCTTTAAGGAAGGCAGCAATGGGCATTATCACAATTCAAAGGCACATTCCAGTCAGTCAAAAGCACTTGAGACAAGTACTGTATGTTGCCTGAAAAGTGGCATTTTTATACACACTTTCCCCTAATATAAGCATTTTAGTACATACGTTTGGTTGGAGAACTACATCACAAAATTCAGAGAATCATGAAGTTTGAAGGATAGCTGTTTCAATTTGCATTTGTTGCGAGAAATGTGAAGGTAGGCTGGTATTAAAATATGAAACAAAAATCAAAGAAATCACCATAGTCTGGTCCAGCTGCTCTTCTGTCCCCTGTCTCACAGGGCACCTGCTGTCAGCCACCTGTGAGAAGAATCCTTAAGAGTTGTTATATCAACATATTGCTTATTGTGCTTTTTTGTTTGTTTGTTTAAAGTGCTTTGATGTATGCCACCTTGGAAGATTTTGTATCTTAAAATACAGGATATAAAGAGTTATAATAAATAATAAAACATGTACAGGTTTGCATTGTGAATCCTAGAACTAGAACAAGATTAGTTCCAGTTCCAGTTAGTTCTACTTAGTTCTAGTACTAGTTTAATGAATAAAAAGCTTATGCTCCATGTATTCAAGAGAATTCGTTATCGGAGATTGAGCATACATTTTCTTCAACATAGATGGATTGATAATCATGCCATTAATCTGCCAGTACTGCTGAAAGAACCTCTGCTTCTGTCTTTCTGTGTATGGAGCTACCATTTACCACTGAGGTGAATGCGGAAACTTGAACACACCACAGAATTCTATACCACCGCCTTCAAAGTGTATAGCAAAAATAAGAAACAGTGTTGTGTTTCCACTGCCTCTTTAATTCTTGATGCCACACACACACACACACACACACACATGCGTGTGTGTGTGTGTGTGTGTAGTTCCAACATTGTAATTCTGAGAAAGCCACACTCTCTGAGCAAGGGCTGTATTCTTCATGAATTCCAAGCAGCAGTTACAATGCTGTTGGTGTTTAGGGGGTAAAATGTGAAATATTAGAAATATTTTCTAAAACTAACAAAGTATTTAGAAGGTAGCTTCCTGCAGATTTCCATATCAGAATAAACAACATCTGATACTCCAAAGGGGATTTACTTTTTGAAGTGGTTCCATACATACACACTCAAATTATGCCAAGAAAAACTGACAAGATTTTAAAGCAGTTTTTTAGCCTCAGTGTCTGCGGAAGAAAAATAGCAGTGAACAGGAGCATTCAAAAACAGTCCTTTAAAAAAATCCCTGTTGGTTTAGAGGTTAACATCCAAGCGTGAACACTTGCATATTATATTTACAGGAGACTTGCAGAATTAAAATTTCCAGTTTCTGACAGGCTGCAGTGCTCTAAAGATGGGAACTGTTCCTTCTTGGCTGATAGCTTGCTCTTATTTTCATTAGCTGTGCAGGAGCAAGATTACTGTTTGGGGAGAGTTAAATCTCTTTCAAGCATGAGAAGCATTTGTCCCTTGAGGTATTGAACTTCGATTAATACAGTTTGGTTCTGTCTTTTTCATCATAACTCTTCAACTTCAGCTAGCTGGCACAACGGGATCCATGTTGTTCCTATCCTCATTTTGTGCTGTTCCTAGTTCAATATTTTTATCCTCTCTTTCCCCCAGCAGACCATTCTATAAGCCCCTATCAGCCATAGCTGACCAGGGTCATCATCTGTGACATCCAGAAGGCAACTGGATCCCAAGCCTAACCCTAAACAGCTGTGGACCTTATTGAATAACAGACAATGGAAAGGAGTATATAGGTTCTCCCAATCCCCTGGTGAGTCAGTGTGAGACAGTTTCTTTCACACATCCTGACTTTGGTGATCATACTTTGGTGATCATCACACATATGAATCCTGACATTATTGTAATGTTAGGGAATCCAATCTGTGTTTTATATGTTCCAGTTCATGAAAGTCTGGAGTTTCAGTCCAGGTTTTACACAAAGCACAGTAGCTCTAGAGATCAGGACCTGGAGGCAGCCATTGATCTCAAGTGGGTGTTTCTCCTGGCTAATGCGGGTTTGAGTTTGTCCTAAATGAAATGTTTTGGTCACCATCCTTCATATGAAAGGTACATCTTACAATTATGTTTGATCTGATTTACAGCCAAGAATGTTAATTTGTACAGATTGGGGATATCCAGACACAAACTTTTCTGTGCGTGTTTTACAGATTTTCTTGTGGGTTTCTTCTTCAGTGGGTTTCAACTATGTATACACACCATGTGTGATTTTCCATCACAATATGTCACAAAAATTATGTTGCAAGGCAGTCACACTTATGCCTATGGCTTGATGTACACACTGTTTTCCCCCACACTGCACCTCCCCTGCTGCCCATCCTGTACAAGCACACAGACTTTGCAGCTGAATAAAGAGTACTTGTAATAGGTGTTGTCCGTGTAACCAACTAGAACTTGAAACAGTTTCCCATGTGTTTTTTGTTACTATAGATTTTATCAAGGGGTCAGAGAACGTGTAATGTACCCCCTTATGAGGCAGTTTTCCAAACTGATCCTTAGAGACTCTTCTGAGCATTTTCCTTGAAGGATCCAATAAATCCATTACTGAACAGGTAGCAATATTTCTGAATATTGTAATATCTCTTAGACATTCAATGATTGTTAGCTGTTATATCATCACTTTTGTTCTTTTTATTTTATTATTATATATTTATCCAGTTGTGCATTTTTAATGGTTGATTGACTGCAATAAAATGTTATTGTTGTTGTGGGTACTTGTAGTGCAATTCTAACAATATCTACTCAAAAGCAAGACAATTGAATTCAATAGGACTTACTCTCAGGCAAGTGAGGTTAAGATTGCAGCCTTGGGCTGTAGCTTTTCCCATCCCCTTGGAAACCTCTCTCTGCACTCCTGCCAAATCAAAACTTTTTATGAAGATAATTATTTTATTAATTTTCTTAGCTCTTTCCCTCACTGCCAAAGTGGAGAAGATCCAAGGGAAGGAGGGAAGGTCGCTTGCATGCCCTGTGAGGCAGATGCACTGATCCTGGAATAATAAGTCCTTAATTTACATTATGAAAAATCATATTGGATTTTCTCCATGAGACCCCAAACCAGGAGTGAAAAAATTGTGGGAAGCACATCAGAAAGCACTGTGGAAAAAACAAGAAAAGACGATTAAATCACCCTCTGATTGCACCCTTAGTCTAATAATGCCTTACATCACAATCCTATACATGTCTACTCAGAAGCAAGTCCCGTTGTTTTCAATGAGGCTTGCTCCAAGGTAAGTGAAGAGTGAATAGCTCCAAGGTAAGTGAGTAAGTGATTGCAGTTTTAATATCAGATTAAATGCCCCCCCCCCAGTTGATAGGTGAGCTGGCTCCTTTGAGCAGTGCTTCTTATTTCTTCCTATTTTATATGGTCAAATTTGATGGAAAAAAATTGCTATAGACATGTACAGCTGAAGATGACAGTATTCTACCATGCCTTTAAATCAGGAAAAGGGGAAACCTGTGGCCCTCCAAATGGTGTTGGATTCCATCTCCCCTAAGGATGCTGGACTAGATGGGCCATTGGCCTGATCCAGTAGGCTTTTCTCATGTTCTCATGGGTGACCAGTGCAAAGTTTTTAACACTGGAGTTATGTGCTGGTAGTAGGCTGTCCCCCCCAATAGTCTAGTGGCAGCATTTTTCACCAGCTGGAGTTTCCGAACCAGCGCCATATTACAGTAATTAAGTCTCGTGCATCCCTGTTTTACAGATTACTTATCTGCAGCAATATTGCAGTGCATACTGATGGCATGTGGGGGCAGTTTTGGAGTACAAGGCCTCATATATATCTTGTATTTATACCATGTGCAAGCCTTCAGTTCATTGCTGATCTGGAAAACACTTAAATGCTAAAATTCATTCAGAGAAATGCACAGAGATGGCCAATTTGGAGTTTTCTTCCAAGACGGCTGCTTGATGTGGCTTCCCTGTTGTATGACTTTGCAATCAGTCCAATTAGCCACTGATGAGTGCCATCTCATCTTGTCTCCCAGCTCCCCTGAAACAACCATCCTGACACTGACATATAGGTAAAGCCAAAGGCCTCTGGCAACAGCTTTATTTTGAACCAGATTAAAACAAAAGTCATTAATTCAAACTGATTAACCTTGTTACTTGTCTAGTCTGACCCCACACTTTTACTTCTGAAGATTTAAGTGGCTCACAAGCATGGCAGTACTCATTTCTTCAGGAATACATGTCACACCTGGTGACGAGAAGTAAAGCATTCTACCTGCACACAAATGAAAGACATATAATCACTTGGGACTAGTCACTTTGTACACTGCATTTTTACACAAATATATAAATAGGGATTCAATTTATCAAATTTTCATTTTCCAAAAAAAATTAGAACCAGAACATAGCCATCCTTCAAAAATGGCTCTTATCTAAATTTTACAGTGCAGTTCTCCAACCAAATAGTGTTTACAAAAATGCATTGATTAGGGGGAAGCTTGCATAAAAATGAATATATTAATAAAAATAGCATAAGAATGCATTATATTAGGAGAAATGGCTTGCATAAATGTGTACATTAGTCAAAACTGCATACACAAATGTGTTTTATATTAAGAGAAATTTTCATTAAAAAGTTGATGAATTTTTGTGAGGATTTTTTTTTAAAAAAATCACAAATTGCAGCAGAAATGTGGATAACTGAAGGAGGATGGGTTTGATCATTTGCATACTTATTGAGTTCAACAGGATTTACTATCCCAAATCATCCAGCACCCCTCATTCCCAAGTAGGACACCAACTGTCATTTGCGGGATGTCAAGGAGTGCCCAGAATTGCTGCCTCTGACTGCCGTGCCCTAAATACCATTCCGGAAGGCAAATGTTAAAAAGCATGCAATCCTTCTTCCCCTCTCTTGAGCAGGGGGACAGGCCCGCACCCTCAAAGCACTACTAAAGGGCCAATCCCCTTTGGTGTCACCCCCTTCAGCAGTGACCCTGTGATGGGCCAGTGGTCTGACTCAGTATAAGGCAACTTCCTATGTTCAGTTTTGTAGCATGTGAGATTAGGAGAAGGGTAAGGTACATTTTTGTCCTGGAAAGATGTTAGTAAGTAAGTAGGATTGCATATAATCCAATCAAAAAGTAACATCCCCCCCAATTAGGTAAAACAAAAAGTGACCAATATATAAAGAGGAAAACTGGTAAAAGATTTTCAATAAGAAGCTGATGAAGTGAATTAATGTAGGTCCATGGTTTATATGTGACATCAATAAATATATGAAGAGTTTTTAAAAAGTCAATGAGGATCAGCAGGGAAGGACAGCAGGTAATCAAAGGGGGTGGGGAATACAAGGCATATAACATCAGCCACAGAGGCAAACTGAGAGGATTACAGAAAAAAAGTTAACAGAGTGCACAAAAATGATAAGAAAATTAAGGGTAGAAAATGAAAAGCAGATTGCCCAAGATAAAACAGAATATTTCAAGTGCAAGTAGAAGAACAGGTCAGCACAAAGGAATGAAGAGTATGACCTCTAAGTAATGGAAAGTGTAATTTATTCACAGAAGATATAGTTATTTCTATCAAACAAATCTTCATATCACTGCTAAGAAATGGGGATATGGAAAGAAAACTAGAAAACAGACAGATGTTTGCATTTTGTAGGGTAGGTAGGAAATATACTTAAATAAATCCACATCATTTAAAGGCTGAGCATACTGGAATGACCAAAGGAGGGTTGCTCAAACAACGCTGCATAGGATGAAATTATTTTCAAACTTTATGAATCTATGGAAATATGAATGGATCAAATTGTCTTTTCCCAGAAATTTACATGCCACTTCAAATCCTAGCACACAGTTTTCCCAAGTTTGCAGTCAAACTGTGTACACATATAACACAGTATGTGTATACACAATGTATATGTGTACATGTAACAACAAATGTACTTATGTGCACTTATGTATGCGTTCGCAGATATGCAAAGAGAGGATCACTTGGGTACATCACCTGGATTACACTGGCAACAATTGGGTTAAAACCTTAGAGAAAACAGGCATCTTGAGTGGCTAGATGAGAAGGAAATGCTAATGGTGATACAGAAAACTATTCACGGGATTTAAAGCTGATACCATAGAAAGAAGAGAGAAGTTAGATTGGGAAGGGGATAACAAATTGGACTGAGGGAAGAGAAGAGACCAGTTCAATTACAATATATTGACAGTATGTACATATAGAGATGTGTGACTTATGGTGCAAAGGCCTGTATCAATACCAGATGTATAAACATCCCATGATACTTTCAATTGGCCTTGAAGACCCACCTCTTTTCTGTGGCTTTTAGTGTCTGATTGAAATTGACCTGCATAAATGGTGTTACAATTGGTTTACTGTATTTTTAGTTTATGTTGAGCTATTTTTTTTTAAAAAAAAGAGTAGTATGAACTGTGGATGTTTAAATGTTTTTAAACTGCATTTGTATTGGTTGTTAATTTGTTACTGTTAATTGGTACCTGTACAGCACTTTGGGAATAATTTTCCTTAAAAAGTGGGTTACAAATTTATTAAATAAATTAAATAAATAAACCTACAAATTTTTACACATGAACCAATACATGGAGAATATAAGCCACAAATGAATAGGAGGGATAGAACAGAGAACTGTCCATCTCTAGATCAGGATGAAACAGGCTAACCCAATCATTCTTGATCTAGCCTGCCCATAACACTGATGGCCAGAAAGGACAAAATGACACGAGGAAAGCTGAATCCTGCACATGGTGGCAGAAGCCACTTCATGAGCTTGCCATGTAATGGAAGCAAATGCACACAAGCTCTTTCCATAGCTCCCACATGCCAAAAGGATGGGCTGCACTTCTCCTCTAATCAAAGTGGGAGATGGACAGAGGCCAGGTCAGGAACAGAAATATTTCTTGATATGCAGCACAAGTCAGGAATGCTGGGAAATGGGAAGATAGGAAGGGTTCATATGGATCTTGATTGCAGCTGGCTAGTTGGGCTGCATAGGAAGATAACGTGCCCATAGTAAACCGTGGCTGGGGGCAATGATAGAGACAATTATTTTGGGAGTTAGAAAGGGAAATGCTTGGAAATGTTTGCAAGAAGAATTGTTGCAAATCTTTACATGAAGAATTCATTTTGAGTGAGTTTGGGATATGTAGGTAGATTGTATGCATGAATATATCATAGGAAGGTTAACTGTGGTTTCCTGTTCCATCTGAAGTGGGAAACTATGGTTGCCTGGTTCAAAGCAAACCAGATCTGAAACCATGGTTTGAAGTTGGTTTAAGATCCTAGTTTGTTCTGAACCTGGTAATCATAATTTCCTGATTCAGATAAAATGGGAAATTATGGTGAATGAGACTCCTAGGTTTAATGGTGCCATGCCAAGAAGAGAGGAGGGAAGGGCTGCCATGCATGGGCACAAGGCTCTTTCATAACTTGGTTGATACTGTATATGGTTGTCAAAATGTGGCCACTGTCAATGAACCCATCAATGAAACCTTTCTTTTTACCCTTTTGCAAGGAAAGTGACATCATCATCATCATCATCATCATATCTGGGGATAAGCTCAAAGCCAGCAAGTTTACTGTTTTATGTGTACAGCCGGCCAGATTTAAACACTGTAAACTGGATTTTCAAATTAAACAATATACTACATCATATAACATGCTGAGAGAAAGAACTGGAGTGACAAACATTTCAAACAACAAAAAGTTTTTGACAGTATCCCTAATGAATTGGAAATGTGACTCAGAAAACAAAGTAACCAAATATCCAATCATTCAATATCCTTTTCTAAAATCTGCTAGCTATATTGCCACTTAACCTGATCATGGATTCTAATTTGTGATAGAATAGAATATCACACCCAATCATAAGTCTTTTGTTCCTAAATGATATAATAATCTTCCATTATCACATGGCACACACACACACACACTTCCATTATACAAAATGATAGCATATTGTATTAAAATCAAATAAAACAATTATTTTTAGATATAAGTGAATAATGACATAGTATTCTTTGTGTATTTGCATGCTCTTCAGATTTATGACTACAGCATTGTTTCGCTTAGCCATTTGTTGTTTTAAAGCTCTTTTTTATTGCACTAATTGATGTGAAGTGGAAACTGATATGCCAAGGAATGAAAAATCTTCCAAATGTAGTTGTACATGACATTCTGCTATTTACACTGTGGTAGACAAGAAATACATATTTGTCCATTCCAAGAAGATCAAGGTACACCTAACACAAGAAAAGCATCATATTCAGTCAAACAAACCCAAAGAAAACTCAAGAAAGCCATTCTTCTAAACCACTGGCAGCTGGTGGCTCCATGTCAGTGAGGCAGTGGAATCTACTCTGGATTTTGGACAGCTCACTGAAAGTTCAGACTACAACCAAGAGTGGATTCCACCGCACCACTGACATGGAACCACCAGCCTCACTGTTCTAAACTATTACGAGGAATACAATCAGGGAGCAATTCAAAGCCAAAATCCACCAGAATGAGTGTAAGTCCCGCATCCCTGTTCAGCCGCGGCTCAGCTAAGGCCAGTGTAAGTCTCCCAAAAAGGGGTATGGCAGGGCAGGGGCAAGACCAGGTAGGGGGAACTTACACTGGATCCTAACTCAGTCACATCGCCTGCCAATCTGGCAGAATTTACACTGGCAAAAAGGTTGGTGTAAGTCAAACTATTTTAAAAGCTTGTTTTCCTTTTGCCAGGCTTGGGCCAACTCAACCAGCAGTACCCTTGCTCCTGAATGGGGTTTGGACTTTGCGCTGGCTCAGCTTAAGCCAGTGAATAATACGCTGGCTTCCCATAGTTAGAATTAGTCCCTTAGTTCCTGAATCACCCAGCAGTTTGACTGAAGGGAAAAGTCCTTCTTAACCCAAAACATTATAAATAGCCATAGGGTGAGTGTACACAAACACACTGAACTTTGAATCAGCATATGGTTTGCCTGATATTATAAAGTGTTGGTCTTCAAATGGTGGATTGGGGCCATATGGCTACCACCATTTTCTGTTACAATTTTTAAAGAGAAATAGAAATAAGAATGGAGTGGCAGATATAAGCAAAATAGGGAGAATATGGACATATACTGCTTTTTTAAAAAGAGAAGAAAAATGAGTTTTATGTAGCAGATTTAGGTTAAAGATAAGTCCTGGTCTGATAAGTTGAAGGCTATTATAGAGACAGTTATGGTGGGGGGAAATCAGCATTCAATAGTATTACATCAGTGCTCGTTTTTTATTAGGGTTTTGTAATTATAAACATAGGGTTGTATTCAACTCCTTCTCAGAGTAGACCCAATATAATCAATAACCCTAAGTTATTCATGTCTATAACTTCAACAGGTATACTACTGAGTAGCACCGAATACCACCCAGATATATTTGATCAACAGACGAAAAGAAATCATGAAGTCAAAGTATATGGTATGCTTTCCTATATAATATTTTGTAAGCATCACACTACTATCCTTCTGCCTAGGCACAAAAGCGTTCACGCATGGCATGATGCTGCGAGGCGAGGCGGCAGAGCAGTGGTGTCACCGCTCACTGGAGGCACCTTGCGGCAGCAGTGTCAAGTGAATCACACTGGTTGCCCAGCAGGGCCATGTGAGTCCCATGGGTTGCCAAGTGAAGCCACAAAAGTCCTGTGGGTTGCCCGGTGGTGGCAGCAGAGGGCAAGTCACACCAGTCACCCAGCAGGACCATGCAAATCCTGCAGATCACCCAGCAAGGCCATCTGAGTCATGTGGGTTGTCCAGCGGGGTCACTCATGTCATGCTGGTCTCCCAGCAGCAGCAGCAGCAGCAGTGGAGACACCCCTGGCAAGCAGGTGAGCAAATGAGTGGGGCAGAGGAGAGAGAGACACTTGGCAGCAACTGGGCCTGGCTGGGTTTGGCCCTTGATGGGTCAGTCAGTGGGTGGGGATGGTGGTGGGGGGAGACCCATGGAGGGAAGGAGGGAGAGGAGAGACCCGAGGGAGGGAAGGGTAAAACCTGTGGGGAGGGGGTGGGAGGGGGGATCTATGGGAGAGGGAGGGATGGTGACCTGTGGATAAGAAGGGAGGGAGTACTGGTGACCCATAGGGGAGGGAACAGAGAGGGCTGGTGACCCATGGAGGAGAGAAATTGGGGTGCCCCTGGGGGAGGAGGGAGCATTAGTGACCCATGGAGAGGAGAGAGGGGAGTGCTCATGTCCCATGGGGGAGGGAGGGGAACACTGGCAACGCATAAGGGGAGGAGGGGGAGCACTGGTGACCCATGGGGAGAAAAGGAGGGGAAGTGCTGGTGACCTGTGCAGGGTGAGGGAGGGGGGTGCTGGTGACCTGTTGGGGGCAGGGAATGAGTGTGCTAGTGACCCATGTGGGGGAGTGCTCTAGTGACAGTAGGCAGGGTTGGTGAGCAAAGCAAGCAGATGTGGAGCCCCTAGTTGAACATTAAAAAGAATGGATACCGAATCTGTGCCATGGCATTTTCCCTCTTAAGTTGATGACCAATACTGGCATTTGATCTTAGGTGTCGTCGTCATCATCATCATCTACATTAGGCCAATATTCTATGCCATAATAAGAGTTACATCCCAGTAGTAAACATTGGTGCTTTGTATCCATATGTGATGCCACAGGTCTGTCATTGGAACAAGATTATTATGACACAACCATAGCATCACCACTTAGGTTCTCACTCAAGTCTCAATACTGGATCATCAGGAGGAATTACTAACAGGCAATATGTTGCTCACTTCAACTCTAAGCATAAGTCATAGACTGGTCTCATCAAATATCTGAGAAAAGTGAAACCTCTGAAAGAAATCTTTTGAAGTATGATTCATGGAATACAGTAAAGAAATATACCTCCATTTAAGAAACAGCTATGGCCCAAGAGCAAGACACATGATCTTGACACATCTGGCAATCTTCATTTCAAATCACTCCTGCAGGGCAGATTCTCAACATCTGCCAAAGAGGGTGTTTGTGAAAACTGAGGGGAAACCGCTGGAGCACACTGAAAATAATTATTGCTAAGGCATTGTGGGTATCACACCAGTGTCAACAGAAATGCATGCACAGTTCAGTAGTGGCAGAGGCAACTGTGATGAACTGCTAGAGAAAACAAATAGAAAAACACAGAGCAGATATGTGGTTCTTACCGAACTGCAGAAATGTATACATTTATTATTTTGGGAATGTGATTGGATGTCTCTCTGGGGAAGACAAATTTCAGGATCTTCTTTCCTTTCTGTTGTTGTTGCTGTTTTAATAAAAAGAAAAGACACTGCTTACAAAGAGAGTAATGCTAAACATGGAATCTGACTGAAATGAAGCAAATAGCACATCAGAGAAAGAAAGGAAATGAGGAAGGAAGGAAGAAATATGAAATGAGAGATAAATGTGTGTTTCAAAGTATGCTGACTGGTGTTTTTTGTTTTTTTTACATTTATCTCTTAACACATTCCACTACCATTACATGAGAACACAGAATTCCTATTAAAAATCAGTCATGATAGTAGACTTTAAAAAAGGTCAAAATCCACTGGTTCTACATTGGTGTCAGTTTAAACTCTTCATGTTTGATAGAAATGGTTACATAAACGGCCCCAACAGCAGGCACAAATCTGCCAGCTGGGAGTGTTATTTGCCACTGGGTGGCAGAGAGGAGGAGGATTGCATTATATTGCATGCATCTACATGCTCTGGTCACTGCAGGGGCATGTCCTCCTTTTCAGTTCTGGCACCCACCTGATCCATCCTAGGTTCCTGGTCCTGGTCTCTCCTGTTGCTGAGTAGTATTTATTTGCTTGACTGCAAACTGATATCTGTGGGAAGGTTTTTTCACCTATTCTGTACTCCATCCTGTGGGGGGTAAGGGAGTAGGTGATGGTGAAGGGTAAGAAGGTTAATTTGGTCACATTTTGGCCCAACACTGATACGGCATGACCTGTGGTGCTGATGTTTAATCGGCCTGAGGTGTTGTGCAGAGCTGCTTGATTGGCTGGGTCTCACACCTCCCCCTTCTCCCTACTCATTGCTTTTGGTGGCACCAGCTCTCACTCATCTTTCAGTGTGGACTTAGCTGGCTGCCATTTGCCTATGTCATACTGGATGGTAATTGAGTGGTTGGCATGGATTAAAAGTGGTTTTGGCAGGGTCAGTGTGGGGTTAGGGAAAAGGGAGCTGGTGAGAAGGCACCTTCTTGAGGCACCTTCTAGAAGATGAAGGGGGCTTCCTCAGACCTATCTATCAATGCCTCAAGGCCAGATGATGGGAACAGGAGCCCTCCTTGAGGACTGCCCAGATCACAGATTCAGTGCTTCAAGGCTGGAGCAGAGGGTGAGCTGGACAGAATTCCCTAGGCACAGTTAAATGTGCCAGCAATGGAGGGCTGGGAGTAGATAAACTACTCTGTGGCCTTGAGCTAAGGTTGGTCATTTAAAAATCTAAGAAGCTAGTTTAAGTTTTAGAGCACCCAGATTTATAGGAGCCCACACTGATAATTAATATTTATTCTGTCTGCCTCATCATTTTGGGTAGGTCTGGGTGCAAATGTTCTTAGTCCATTTTTGAAGCTTGGGCCTTGGAAATCTCTGAGATAACAAGGAACAGCTGAATCATTCTATTGCATTTCAGATCTTCTGCATTGTTTTAGGAGGCAAAGCCTGTGTTTCAAGGCACAAAGAACCTACAGTACTTCCCTAAACATCATCTTGTGTTGCTTCTAGGACACATGCATGTTCTTAGATGCCAAATCCTCAAAGAACTAAACTGAAGCTCTTTTCAGATATCTACAGAATGTGGACAGAGTGAGAGAAGGCAGTGGGAGGCATCACAGTGACAAGCAGGACCCCTGACTAGGGATGGTGGAGAAATGTCACCAGTTCACATTTAAAGCCAAATTTATCAAATTTGCACTTTTTGAAACACTATGAGAACCAAAAGACAACCATCCTTCAAAATCTGTATGTACCCAAATGTTGCAATGTACTTCTCCAACCAAGCAATGTTTACAAAAAATGCATATATTGGCAAAAAGTGCATAAAATGAATATATAAGTGAAAATAACTTACAAGAATGCACTATATTAGAAATTGCTTGCAAAATAATGTGTAAATTAGTCAAAACTGCATACAACTATGTGTTTATTAGGAGAAGTTTGCACTAAAATGCTGAAGAATTTTCATGAGGATTCACAAATTGCTACAGAAATGTGGAGAACCGAATTTAAGACTGAAAAAATGAGAACCTGAGAGAAATGAATTTGGCAGATCCTTCCGTCCCTGCCTCTGACCTACGTGCATTGATTTCTACATCTGCAATAAACAAGTGCAGTTCAAAGGCATAGACTGCTACTGCAATGCTGCCCCCGGCACCATCTATATGCATTCTTTCTACCTGTGGCAAACATCTGAAAAGGTCTTCAGTTTGCATCAATAAGACAATGGAATGTGGGCAGATCTAGATCTAATGGTCTCCAGTCCAGTTACAGAAGAGTCAGTTTTGGTTGAATATTAGGATCAATTTGTATCAACAGTTCAACAACAGGACCAAATACCTAGAGTTGTTAGGTTCTCTTTTGCTAGAGATCTTCAGCTTGGATAGACTGGATAGATCTCTTGGGGATGCTCTAGCTTTAGATTTCCTGCATCAAGCAGGCAGGTGGACTAGATAGCCTACAAGACCCCTTCGAGGTCTATGATTCTATGAACCTCTCATACATGTAGCTTGGCAAAAGGGAAGAGAAATGGTTTGAAAATACATGAACTATGAATATGTAGAGCCAGGACATAATACACAGATATGAGTACAATGGTAAGGATCAGTCGATCTTGTGAATATATCATCATGAGCAAAGCATTTTCCTCTGGGACTGGTTATTATTTTGAATACAGAACACAGCATGGATGATGACCTTAATTCCAAATAATCTAATACAGTTTTTTAGCAGAATGAAGCATGTAGAGAGTTGGGAAGAGAAGGATGTGTTATGGTCAGGCTTTCATAAACCTTTCCTGTTCACTTTTAAAAAAATTGATTATTATGCAAATTCTTTTAAAACAATGTAAATATAAACAGAGGTTACAAAAACCAGTTTTCATATATACATTTCTATTTTAACGGACATTACTTTTTAGTAAATGCACATATTCATTAAGAAAGAATGTTTATTGTTTGAGTTGCCAACCTTACACATAAGAAATGTTTAATAATATTTCATTTTTGTGGAGTTATTATACAGTAGTTCATTGACATTGGGTCATTCACTGTGCATCCCAAGTTAAAACAGAGTCAATGTAATGAAGTATGTAATTTGAAATTCTTAAATTTGTAATTTGAATGATTACTTTGTCTCACTGTAAGCTCCTTAGGATTTTTCATCTATAAAGCTAAAACATTTGGCTTCGCAAATATGGCATCAGCATAACTTGTCATACAACCCTTTGTTTTTTTAATCTAAATGATGATTAGTCTTGTCTCAGTGATTTCTTTGCTCTTCTAATATACATTTGTATTAATCCCTACTACATATTTTGATTTTTTAAAGAACATGACCATATTAAAATCCTTTCTAAAAAACAAAATGATTAGGAAAACATTTTAAATGTATGTTGCATTGTGGAAAAGATTTTGAAAAATGCCAGATGTCCCACTTAATATATAAATGCAAATCTAAAAATAAAATGTGCCTTAATGCCATTAACTAGAAAGACTGAAATTAAAATAAATAAATAAATAACTCCGAAGGCTAAAGGAAGTTAGTATATGCATTTAAAACATTGTGAAGGCTATAAGCACTGGTCCCAGATCACTTGGCTAAGATCTTCTTCCAGAAAGATCTTAAGATGAGGAAGACACCAATTCTAACAGAAGAGTAAAAGATGAAGGTAAACTCAATGATTTATTGAAGGAACAGGTTATCTGTGAGTTTCAATCACAGCTCTTCAACAGGGAAAAAATCTCTAAAATTACATTACATGTTGCCAAGTCAATCATCACACTGTACTGAACATTCTTTACTTTATTCATCCAAAACATTTGGAGACCAGGGTTCAAATCCCCACACAGCCATGAAGCTCACTGGGTGACCTTGGGCCAGTCACTGCCTCTCAGCTTCATGAAAACCCTGTTCATATGGTCGCCATAAGTCGGAATCGACTTGAAGGCAGTACAGTAATGGTTACACAATTAAAGACATCCGAGCCAATAAATCAGGCTGCAATCCTACAACTGGCATTTGGCTGGCTAGGAGGCTATAGGAAATGGTATAAGTGCTGCTCCACTAGTGGAGGAGACCCACCAGGAGAACAACACTTATTTCATCAGTGGTTCCTCTGGCATGCCTGCAGACAGCTCCATGGGCATTGATGTTCCATTGGGCTGAAACAGGGTATTCTTGTTATCCCTCATAGCCCCAAACAGTTTCCTAAAACTATCACAGCCTTGATGTTGGCATAGTTAATTCCCTCCCATTGGAGTGGGGGAAAAGAGGGGGGGGAAGAAGAAAAAATTAGGAAAAGTCACTCCCTCCACCTTGGCTACAACTAACCAATGGGGCACAGAAATGGCAACAGTTCTGCCACAGATTCTACCCACACCTCTGATTGCTCTGTTAATTGGTTATCTCTGTATAAATTGGCTCTAGAGAAAAATCAATTGTTCAAAAGAAATCTGTTGCCCAATTCACCAGGGGCACTTTTTCAGGTGACCAATGTATTTTTAATTGAGTAATTTAACAGGTTCATCAACCAAACAATACAGCCATAGCAGTTGTACATTTTTGTGATTTTTAAAACAGGGATCAGAGCAATGTGATCTGCTTGTTGCATTGATATACCTTGGTTCTGCAGAAACATCCCGTGTCTGTGTGTGTGTATGCATGTGTGAAGAGTAGTTACACCATCACCCTCTCTCCAAAAGGACTCCCAAGTTAGTTGATCTTCCCAGTCTCCACCTGCTTTAAAGCAGATCCCATAAGAGCTGGGAGGGTGGGTATTTTCATGAAAATGCCATGCATCCCATGCTATTCTTGAGTTAGTTTGAGAATATTTAACATTTATATAGACCTGCCAAGTATTCAAAGTGCTTTGCACGCATTATGTAGTTATAAGACCAGCCAGTATTATTATCCCCCAAATTCCCAAAGGGGGAACAGCTCTGAGAGTCCCCTGCTTAAGGACACTTAGTGAATTCATAACAAGGGGGAAATGAGGGGTTTCTTGATCTGTGAGTCTCATGGCCACTACAGTACACCACCTGCCTAGATGGCCATTACACCAATTTTCTTGCCAATTATTCAGAGAATCATAGAATAGTAGCGTTGGAAGGGGCCTATAAGGCCATCAAGTCCAACCCCCTGCTCAATGCAACCCTACGGCGACTGCGACCCTACCTTCCTGTCCATCTAGTCCCACGGGTGATACATGCCCTGGTTTCCTCCCGCTTAGACTACTGTAATGCGCTCTACATGGGGCTACCCTTGAAAACGGTCCGGAAATTACAGCTGATACAGAATGCGGCGGCACGTTTGATTAAGAACAGCTGTCGCCGTGACCATATTACTCCGGTGTTAGTAGATCTACACTGGCTACCAGTTGCTTACCAAGCCCAATTCAAGGTGTTGGTGTTGACCTTTAATGCCCTATACGGTTTCGGCCCAGTTTATCTGAAGGAGCGCCTCCAGCATAATCAGTTATGCCGCCTGACGAGATCAGCCACACAAGACCTCCTCTCGGTCCCACCAGTTAAAACTGCTAGGCTGGTGCGGACCAGAGAGAGAGCATTTTCAATTGTGGCTCCCACCCTCTGGAATTCCCTGCCTTCTGACCTTCGCCATGCCCCCTCCCTGTTGGGGTTCCGCTGGGCCTTGAAGACCTGGCTATTCAGGCAGGCCTACAGGATCTCTGGGGTGGATTAATTTTTATGCTGTTATTAACTGGAAGGGGTTTTTTAGACTATTCATTGATTGTGGTTCTTTTATATTGTATTTTATTGTGCAATGTACGTCGCCTAGAGTGGTCATTAATTCGGCCAGATAGGCGACTCATAAATAAAATTTTATTATTATTATTTTATCCAAATCAAAGCATTCCCGACAGATGGCTGTCCAGCTGCCTCTTGAATGCCTCCAGTGTCAGAGAGCCCACTACCTCTCTAGGTAATTGGTTCCATTGTCGTATGGCTCTAACAGTTAGGAAGTTTTTCCTGATGTTCAGTTGAAATCTGGCTTCCTGCAACTTGAGCCCATTATTCCGTGTCCTGCACTCTGGGATGATCAAGAAGAGATCCCGGCCCTCCTCTGTGTGACAACCTTTCATGTACTTGAAGAGTGCTATCATATCTCCCCTCAGTCTTCTCTTCTCCAGGCTAAACATGCCCAGTTCTTTCAATCTCTCCTCATACGACTTTGTTTCCAGTCCCCTGATCATCCTTGTTGCCCTCCTCTGAACCCGTTCCAGTTTGTCAGCATCCTTCTTGAAGTGCAGAGACCAGAACTGGACATAGTACTCAAAATGAGGCCTAACCAGTGCTGAATAGAGGGGAACTAATACTTCACATGATTTGGAAACTATACTTCTGTTAATGCAGCCTAATATTGCATTTGCCTTTTTTTGCAGCCACATCACACTGTTGGCTCATATTCAGCTTGTGATCAACAACAATTCCAAAATCCTCCTCACATGTCATATTGCTGAGCCAAGTATCCTCCATCTTATAACTGTGCATTTGGTTCCTTTTTCCTAAGTGTAGAACTTTGCATTTATCCCTGTTGAATTTCATTCTATTGTTTTCTGCCCAATGCTCCAGCCTATCAAGGTCCCTTTGAATTTTGTTTCTGTCTTCCACGGTATTAGCTATGCCCCCCAATTTTGTATCATCTGCAAATTTGATAAGCATGCTCTGTATCTCCTCATCCAAGTCGTTAATGTTGAAGAGCACTGGGCCCAGGACCAAGCCCTGTGGTATGCCACTCATTACTTCCGCTCAGTTTGAGAAGGAACCATTGATAAGCACTCTTTGAGTACGATTCTGTAGCTAACTGTGGATCCACCTGATAGTTGTTCCATCCTGCCCACATTTAGCTAGCTTGCTAATCAGAATATCATGGACACTTTGTCAAAAGCTTTGCTGAAGTCAAGATATATTATGTCCACAGCATTACCACAGTCTGCAAGGGTAGTTACCCGATCAAAAAATGGGATAAGATTAGTTTGGCAGGATTTGTTCTTCATAAATCCATGTTGGCTCCTAGTAATCACTGCATTTTTTTCAAGGTGTTTACAGATTGACTGCTTTATAATCTGCTCCAGAGTTTTTCCAGGGATTGATGTTAGGCTGACTGGTCTGTAGTTCCCCGGTTCCTCCTTCTTGCCCTTTTTGAAGATAGGGACAACATTAGCTCTCCTCCAGTCGTCTGACACTTCACCAGTCCTCCATGATTTCGCAAAGACAATAGACGGCGGTTCTGAGAGTTCTTCAGTCAGTTCCTTCAACTTAGTCTTCTTGGTTACATTGTATGCAGGGGCATATAAGAAAAGCCCTGCTGGATCAGACCAAAGTCCTATCTAGCCCAGCATTTGGTTGTCACAGGGACCAATCAGATGCCTATGGGAAGCATACAAGCAGGACATGAGCACAACAGGATTCTCCCTACTCATGAACCCAGCAACTGGTATTCAGAGATGAATCACCTCTGACAATAGAAGTAGTACATAACCATCATGACTAGTAGCCATCGATAGTCTTATCCTCCACAAACTAGACATCCAACAATAAGCATGACATAGTTGCTAGTCTCATTTCTGGGTTGGCCTTCCTTGCAAGTATGAAAGAACTGCTGTATTCATTATATGCTCCTTTTTTACTTGAAAGATGGAAGAGATATCAGAGGGCCAGAGTTAAGCAGGAGTAACTGTAAGCCCAGCATTTAGAAGGCAACTTAAGTTTCATTCAAAATGTGCTACAACTTTGGTCAAGGCAAGTAGGTATATGAGTATGTGTATGTGTATGTGTATGGACGTTGGGAGGTTTTTAACAAATAAAAATGTAATTCAGGGAAGGTGCAGATTCTTCCTTTCCTAGTTATCTACTGAGACAGCACGGTGAAACCACTGACAGCCTCTTTCCTATGAATGCACAGGAATTAGGGTTTTCCCTTTGTCCACTATTGTGCGTACTTGAGTGTTGACAGTGGCTGAATAGGCAGGATAAGGATAGGAAATCCCTCCCAATGACTCTTGGGACTTGGGAAATATTAGGAAAAAAAGAAATGGGAGTTCTACAGCAGATTACCCTTATAAAAATATTTTTTAACTTTATAATATTTATTTCTTAAACACAATTAATGCATATTAGAATTATTTAGATTAAATTTCATTAGATAAATTTCATTAGATAAATTAAGTTTGTAACTCTAATTCCCTAATCTTAAAAGCTCAGGAAAACAATGAATACAGTCTCACCCAATACAATCACAGGGGAGTGATGGGGGAAGGATGGGAGGCCAATGTATACCGAGGCTGGGCGGCAGATGCTGGTGGAAAGCTAGGGGCAGGTCACGTCAGGTAAGAGGAACTAGGGAGAGATGCATAATATCTGTCCCCTGTTCCGGGCCTGTCCAGAGCCAACAGACAGCTGGGGGATGCTTGACTCCATACTCTGGCCTTCGAGTGCTGCTCTGCAATGCCAGGTCTGTTGCCCAAAAAACATCCCTCATCCATGATATGATATTGGATGAGGGCGCGGGCCTGGCATGTATTACGGAAACCTGGCTGGATGAGGCTGCCGCTCCTATCCTTGCGGCCATGTGTCCAGCTGGGTTCTCGGATGCACAGCAGCCGAGGGTCGGTAGTCAGGGAGGGGGAGTGGCGGTTATTTACCGAAGGTCCCTGGTTCTCACCAGACCTCCTCTCTGTGAGACCAAGGTGGCAGACTGCATGTACTGGAGGTTGGGCCCAAAGGGCAGTCTAGGGATTCTGCTCGTGTACCATCCACCCCGCTGCACGACGGACTCCCTGGCCGAGGTGCTGGAGGTGGTCTCGGCTGTGCATGTACAGTACCCAAACCTGCTGGTATTGGGGGACTTCAATGTACATTCAGAGGCCATCCTTACTGGGGCACCTCGGGACTTCATGGAAACCATGGCTTCCTGGGAGCTGCACCTATTACAATGGGGCCCACCCATGTAGCCGGTCATGCACTCGACCTTGTGTTTGTCTTGGGAGAGGAGGGGAGTGATCTGAAAATTGGGGGTATATCCATCACCCCCTTGTCATGGTCAGACCACTACTTGGTGAGGATGGACTTTTCGGTGCCACAAACCCTCCGTGGGGATGGAGGACCTATTAAGATGGTCCGCCCCAGGCATCTGATGGATCCTGATGGATTCCTGAATGCGCTTGGGGACTCTCTGGAGCATGCACACAGCCACTCGGCTGAGACCCTGGTGGAGGGGTGGAATGCCGCAATTGCCGGGGCATTAGACCGGATGGCTCCGAAACGCCCTCTCCCCCTGAATAAAGCTCAGACGGCACCGTGGTTCACCCCACGGTTGCGAATTCTGAGGTGGGAGGTGAGACGGCCAGAGCGCCGGTGGCGGAAATCTCGCTCTGGCGACGATCGGACACATGTTAGAGCAGCTGCGGCAGCCTATCATGTGGCAATAAGGGCAGCTAAAAAAGATTTTTATGCTGCCTCTATTGCATCTGCAGAGTGCTGTCCCAGGAGACTGTTCCAAGTGGTCTGGAGCCTGGTGGGTCCAGTTGCTCCGGAACCAATGGAACATGCTAAGGCCTCCTGTGACGAGTTTGCTAAACACTTTGCGGAGAAAATCGATCGTATTAAGAGTGCTATTCCGTGTGCTGTGGACACAGTGAGCGAGCCAGAGGTGACCAGTGGTGCTCTGGTGGTGTGGGATCGGTCCCAGCTTCTTCCATCTGATGAAGTGGACAAGGTGCTTTCAACCTTAAAGCCAACCACTTGCTTACTCGATCCTTGCCCATCGTGGCTCATTATGAGCTGCAAAGATAGACTGGGTGAGGGGATCAAGATGGTGGTAAATACATCTCTCGAAGAGGGAGTAATGCCATCAGTGCTCAAGGAGGCAGTAATAAAACAAATTTTAAAGAAGCCCTCCTTGGATCCCCAAGATCTGAACAACTTTCGCCCAGTCTCAAATTTGCCATTCTTAGGCAAGGCAGTTGAGCGGGTGGTGGCAAAGCAGTTGCAAGCGCACTTGGAGGAAGCGGATTATCTGGATCCATTTCAATCGGGCTTCAGGCCTGGACATGGGACTGAAACAGCCTTGGTCGCCTTGGTAGATGATATGAGGAGGGCGTGGGATAGGGGCGAATGCACCTTCCTTGTCCTCCTTGATCTCTCAGCGGCTTTCAATACCGTTGACCACGTTATCCTCCTGGACTGCCTGAAGAGGTTAGGCATGGGGGGCACTGTATTGCAGTGGTTCCATTCCTTCCTCTCTGGTAGGTACCAAAGAGTGGCATTGGAGGATGAGGTCTCGGATCCTTGGCCTCTCAGTTGTGGGGTGCCACAGGGTTCCATCCTCTCCCCGATGCTGTTCAACATCTATATAAAGCCGCTGGGGGCAATCATCAGGAGATTTGGGCTGCAATGTCATCAGTATGCAGATGACACGCAGCTCTATCTCTCATTTAAATCTTCATCGAGGTTGGCTGTAGAAACCCTGTCCAAGTGCCTGGAGTCGGTGAGTGGCTGGATGGGAAGGAATAAGCTGAAGCTGAACCCTGACAAAACCGAGGTACTGTTTGTGGGAGACAAGGGAAGGCTGGGGGATGTGGACCTGGTGCTCAATGGGGTACGATTGCCCCTGAAAGACCAGGTCTGCAGCCTGGGGGTCATTCTTGACTCCCTGCTGTCCATGGAGGCTCAAGTCTCGGCTGTGAGCCAGGTGGCGCTGTATCAACTCCATCTGATACGGAGGCTGCGCCCCTACCTTCCCAACCATCTGCTCCCACCGGTGGTACATGCCCTGGTCACCTCTCGCCTAGACTACTGTAATGCGCTCTACGTGGGGTTACCCTTGAAAACGGTCCGGAAGCTGCAACTGGTACAGAATGCAGCGGCTTGTCTGATTAAAGGCAGCCGCCGGCAAGATCACATCACTCCATTGCTGAAGGAGTTGCACTGGCTACCGGTTGTTTACCGGGCCCAATTCAAGGTGTTGGTTTTGACCTTTAAAACCCTACACAGTTTTAGCCCAGTCTATCTGAAGGAGCACCTCCAGCATCGTCAGGGATGCCGCTCAACAAGATCAGCCTCAGAAGACCTTCTCTCGATCCCACTGGTTAAAACAGCTAGACTGGTGAGGACTAGAGAGAGGGCTTTTTCAATAGTGGCCCCCACCCTGTGGAACTCTCTCCCAAATGATCTCCGCCATGTCCCTTCTATGATGAGCTTCCGCCGGGCCTTGAAGACCTGGCTCTTCAGGCAGGCTTTTGGGATGGGTTAGGTTTTTATTGTTATGGTTTTAAATTTTAACGTTTTAATGTATTGCTTTTTATCTTGTACGTCGCCCAGAGTGGCTGGACAACCAGCCAGATGGGCGACTAATACATTTAATAAATAAATAAATAAATAAATAAATAAATAAATAAATAAATAAATAAATAAATAAATGCAGCAGACCTCAGCAGCAGGGGCAGCATATCTTAGACTAGTCAGAAAGACCTGGTGAATAGCATTGTGTTCCTCACATATTTATGGCCATTCGTTATCAGGCAGGTGCCTTTCCAGTGGATGGCTACAGCAGGTTACATTCTGACTGTCTCCTTAGTGAGGCACTAAAAATTAACTTGGCTAACTTAGCAGCCTCTGCTTCATTCCCAGCCCTCCTTATCTTAATGTTGACATTTGAGTTGGCAGACTGCCTAGAAATACTGGACACAAACGGAGACGGAGAAAACTCATAAATTCTTACTATGTTAAAACACTCTACCTAGAAGAGGGCTCTTTGGGGTAAATTACAATGGATATCAGGGACAGCCCATGTCAACAGCCATGACCATTAGGCCTCCAGCTCATTAAATGACACCATGTTCTTGGAGCCCTGACAAATGTCTAACCTTGCTACCTATAAAGCTGGCCCTGAACCTCTTACCATGTCATGTTTTGGCTCAGGTTATGTTAAAATATTTCATATGAAGGGACCAAAGTGTAGTTTCCATGTGGGAGTGCTAAGAGATGAAAATTATCACTGAGTAACTTCTATGTGATCAAAAGAAATCAAACCCTATTATTTCTGTCTTGTGGAAACTACTCTTACAACCTGTGTTCTCTTTCATCTACTCTTGTTCACATTTTCCACTCCACCCAAAATCATCTGCTATCATTACCCTTTGTGTCTGTCTCCAACATCAAGTATTTTAACATTTGAGGTACTATTGATACCAAGTATGGATGTAGGAGCGGGACACCACAGTTACAGCAAGTCAAGAAAATGTCCAGCACGCTATCTGGTCAGATTATTTTGGCTCATAGAATCATAGAATAGTAGAGTTGGAAGGGGCCTATAAGGCCATCAAGTCCAACCCCCTGCACAATGCAGGAATCCAAATCAAAGCATACCTGACAGATGGCTGTCCAGTTGCCTCTTGAATGCCTCCAGTGTTGGAGAGTTTCAATTGTTGTGATCTGAGGATGAGGACAAGCAACTTGAAGGAGTTCAGCTGACCACATGTCCACTTGACCTTGCCCATCATGGCTTGTAGAAGGTAGCTGAAGGTATGTGGCTGGGAAGTTCAGAGGGTGGTGAATGCTTCATTGTGGGGGAGGTTTCATTGGCCCTTAAGGAGGCAGTGACATGTCCCCATCTCAAGAGGAATGTCCTGGACCCAGAAGAGTTGAATAAGTATCGCCCAATTGTAATATCACCTTATTGAGCATGGTGCTCAAAAAAATGGTGATGATCCAATTACAGGGATGCTTGGAGGTAGTAGATTATCTAGACTAATCTAAATTTGACTTCAGGCTTAGATATGGCACCAAAACTACCTTGCTCATCCTGGTTCATTATCTTTGTCACGAGAGGATTAGGGGGAGTGCAACCTTATTGGTTCTCCTTGACCTTTTCACAGTGTTTGATACTGTTCATCACAGCATCCTCCTGAAGCACCTTTGGAGAGGGGAAGACTGTGTTACAGTCATTTCACTCCTATCTCCAAGGCCAATTTCAGCAAGTAGCAATGGGGAATTATGGTTTGGTGCATTCGGAGCTAACCTGCATGATTTCCCTGGGGTCAACTTTGTTCCCCATGCACTTTAACATCTATATGAAGCTCTTGGGAGATGTCACAGGGATTTGAAGTGATGTGCCATTAGTATGCTGATGACACCCAGCTCAGTCTCTTTATTCCATCTGAATCAGGAGAGGCAGTTCAGGTGTGTGGGCATTGCTTAGAGGCACTAATGGGATGGATATAGACCAATAAACTGAGACTTAATCCAGACAATGTGGAGGTGCTGTGTGTTGTAGATTCCAGGAAAGAAGGTTGTAATCCCCTGGATGAACAGGTGTGTAGTTTGGAGGTACTCTTTGATTCATCTACATTGCTTGAGGGCCTGGTGGTTTCAGTGACTAAGAGTGTCTATTCTGCTATATTTGCTTTACCAGCTATGGCCCTTCCTGGAGGAGAGGGATAGCTTGGTCACAGTGATCCATTATCTGGTAACTTCCAGACTAGGTTATTGCAATGTGTTCTACATTGGGCTGCCCTTGGTGATGGGTTGGAACATACCACTAGTGCAGAATGCAGCAGCAACACTGCTGGTGGGTGTCTGTGGCCGAACAGATATTACACCAGTCTTGAAAATTCTCCACTGATTGCCAGTTTGCTTCCAACACCAATTTA
Source organism: Rhineura floridana (assembly GCF_030035675.1). NCBI lineage: Eukaryota > Metazoa > Chordata > Lepidosauria > Squamata > Rhineuridae > Rhineura > Rhineura floridana. The sequence continues at coordinate 272,269,451 of NC_084480.1, read as the reverse complement.
AGGTGTAATATAAAGCCCTAAATAACTTGGGCCCTAATATCGATCTCCTCCCCTGCACTGACTTGCCCGGGTGTTAAGATCAGCAGGAGAGGCCATGATAGCACTACAACTACTGTCTATGGTTCAATGGTCAGTAGTGCATGAAAAGACCTCCTCTTTGGTGTCCCACCAGTTGTGGAATGACCTTCCCTCTGAGGTGTATCTTGCACCATCGTTGTATGTTTTTCTATGCTTGGTCAAGAGACACCTCTTTACCTAGGCTTTTGTTTGAGTGGATGTCTTTCCTTCTCCTACATTGCTCTGCACTGCTGTTCTGTGCTGTTTTTTTGTTTGGGGTTTTTTGTCATTGGCTATTTTGTGGTTCTTTTTATGATTTACAATGTAAATTGTATTTATTTTAGTTGTGACATTTTGTAACCAACCCTGGGACCATCGGGGAAAAGCAAACTGTTAGGGTTGCATGAACATTGGAAGCAACCCTAAGTCTGCCTTTGGATGCAACCCTAACAGTCTCCATGGTCAGAGACAGTATGCATCTGAATACCAGTTGCTGTAAACAGCAGGAGTGGAGAGTGCTCTTGTGCTTACATCCTGCTTGTGGGCTTCCCTTAGGCATTTGGTTGGCCACTGTGAGAACAAGATACTGGATTAGATGGGCCATCGGCATGATCCAACAGGTTCTTCTTATGTTCTTATGAACAACATTTCGCTCATGCAACAGATCTTCCCCTTCTTGTCCTGTCTCTGCAACACCCTCCCCCCAAATCTGCCCCAGAGGGTCCCCCAACCCCAGACCTTGGAAAAGTTACTTTTTTGAACTACAACTCCCATTAGGCCAATCCAGTGGCCATGCTGGCTGGGGCTGATGGGAGTTGTAGTTTAAAAAAGTAACTTTTCCACGCTCTGCCCAACCCTCTGGAGCACATTTGGAGGGTACACAGAGAGCTACAGGGGAGAGAAGGGGAAGTTCCATTGCACAAGCGGAGACTGTTGCGTGAGCAGAACAGCTCTGTTGGATGCAACCCTATATATCCATGTAAGTATAAATAAATAACTAATGCATGCCATCATGAAGAAAAAAAGTCAAATATACACTAATTCATTCATTCATTCATTCAGCTTTTAAGTGACCCTTTTTCATTTATTCACTTATTACATTTATATCCCATCCTTCCTCCCAAAGGAGCCCAGGGCAGCAATAATAGAAACCAGGGTGGTTTATGAAACATTATATACAACAAAACCCAATGCCATCATAACAATGTTCAACAACTGCTATGCCAGTTCTCTTCCTGACAGTATGACAGGGAGATAAAACAGGAGATTCATGCATAGCAAATTGATTGTTTGCAGCAGGAAAATTATCTGTCCCCCAGAGCTGCTTGTAAAAACTAGCTATGAAATAATCTGCAGTTATGACATGATAACAATTATATGAATTCACCCTTATTTCCTGCTACTGTGAGGAACATGAATTGGGGTATTGACATTGGTGGACATTCTTTCTGCACTCAGGTGTTCATGTAGTTTTGAATAAAACTCAGCCAAGTTCTGAATTAAATTTGCATTATTCTAATACACATATTTAAGCAGAAATAAATACAGCCTCCAAAAAAAATGAAACTAGTCAATATATGGAAAATATCATCTTTACAACATTTTTCTGTACATTCATTTTTTTCCACAGAAAAAAGAAAGGCTTATAAAGAAGCATTTAAAAACTCAGGTCTAAGTGTTTAGTTTTTTTAAAAAAAAATCTAAGATGCTAAATTTAAAGCAATACAGACCCCTAAAATTTAGCTTTTTTAATGGAAATTAATAGCTGGTATAGCTACAGAGAAAGGTTTCTGTCATTTATTGAAGGGGAACAATCAATATAAAAGCCAGTGACTGAAGTAGTAACAAAGAACACAGTATGGTGCTACCAAGGAAGATGACATCTTGAATTTTCACAGGAAAAAGAGGGAGAAATGCAGCATTCTTATAATAGAATGCGATCCCTTGAACAGCCTGGAGTCCATTACACCTCTTAGATAATGTGCCCTAATTTGGACATGGAAGGGGGGTAGGGGATCCTACAAGCATTTTAGAAACTATTTTGACATTTGACATTTTAAAATACCCTTTTAATGGAGCTGTACCATACTGAAATATTGTAAGAAAAATTAAAACCATTTTACATTGCTGTATATGATCTGCCAGATGAAACTTCTTGGCACACTCTCAAATGATATTAATATCTGCACATGATGCATAGAAACTAGCAGAAGCCCAACTTCTTGAAAATTAACCATAATGACACAAATCCACTTCAACAAACTTTTTAGACAGCACCTAAACTGGGTGAAAAGAAAGTGTTCTGGAAACCAGATAGCCTACTCTTAATATATTATGTAAAAGCTGTACCTTTTTAAGGACATCTTATAATATTGTATTTTGGTATCTCAGACTTGTAGAAAACAATAGCTGCTCTTGGTATGTTCAGAGGACACATGATGTAACCACCTTGCTAAAGCTAAGCAGGTCTGGGTCTGGTCAGTGCCTGGATGGAAGAACATCTAGGAACCCTGTCTGATATTGCCATGAATTCCCTGATGGAAGAATAAATGTACTAAGTAAATAAACAAAATAACTAGAGCTGAGATATTTTCCTGAGAAAATCTCAGAGACTTTTGTTTTTTAATCACATCCTGTAGAGAAAGGATACCCTGAAAATTCTCCACTGCATCTTGGTAGGGACCATCGTTTTCCCCCCGCACAATGTTAGGATTGCACCACTGTGGACAATGCAAAATGGTAGCCAGGATGCCAACGCAGTTGCTGCTGCTGTCATGTACAGTGGCAGCAAAAAGGGAAAAAGCTAACCTTAGGAAAAAAGAAAGGAGCTACATGATTGCCAGATTCAATTCAGTTTGCATTTAAAGCTGAAACTATCAAATGTGCAGTTTTTGAAACAATATGAAACCTGAAACACAGCCATCCTTCAAACTTCAAAATTAGCTGAATTTTGTGATGCAGTTATCCAACCAATGCTTACAGAAATATATTAGAGGAAATTGTGTATAAATATATCAGTGAAAACAATGTTCAAACATGTATTATATTAGGAGAAATTGCTTGCAAAAATGTGGACATTAATGAAAATTGCATAAAAATGTGTTCATGAGGAGAAATTCACACTACAATCCTGAAGATTTGCCACCCCAATTTCAGTGATCATGGGCAGAGGGAGGTATAGTCATGGGGAGGTGATGAGCTACCATAGAAGATGAGGGCAACGCTATCTACGCCTTGTTCCTTGCTCCCACTCCTCTAAAGGATGGGTTCGTCGTGGCTCATCACTGTGCCCACTGGCCTGTGTGTGCTGTTGTTTAATGCCAGATTGGTACACAATAAGACCACACTCATCAATGATTTGATCATGGATGAAGGTGCCAGTTTGGTGTGCATTACCGAGACCTAGGTGGGTGAGCTGGGAGGAGTTGATCTGACCCAGCTTTGCCCACCTGGATACTCGGTGCAACACCAGCACAGGCTGCAAGGACAGGGGGGAGGAGTTGCTGTGGTCTACAGAATCTCCATCTCTGTCACCAGAGAACAGCTCCCTCATCATATTGTTTGAGCTGTATATGTTCTGCAGGCCTGCGGCCAGATATTTTGAGGCAAGGGGGGCTAAGGGGAAAGAGATTATTGCAGGACAGCCAGAACCTAAATACAAGTATAGCCTACTATGTTGAAAAAGCACTGTATTACTTTCAGTAACTGGGCACAATACTACTTGCATGGTTTCCCTTTTATCTTCACAAAAAGCTAGAGAACTTCTTTTAAAAAAAAAAACATTTGGGAGGGTCTGGACTCCTCGTAAGGGAGGCGTCCCATCCTCAGGTCTGCTTGTGGCTACAACCCTGAAGTTTCTGAATCTCCACCAATCTCCAACCTATAGCTATAAAGTTTCCTAAAACTTAACTTGGCTACTTACTTCTACTTTAATTATCAGACACTGTGATAAGTAAAGATGGTCATGCGCCAACACCCATGGAATCAAGAAAGAGATATTAATATGTCAGTCCTTCGCATGTAAAGGCCAGGTGAGGTTTCCCATCTTCTTATATGGCCCCTGAGTATTGCTGGTGGTTTATAGTATTCAATGTTTGGAATTTTTGCATGAGGTTTGTGGTTGTTAACTTGTATCGATATAATATAGAAACCAACTGGATATACTTTGGTCTCTTTCTTTGTGGTACTGACTTGGTATAAAGCTATGTTCCTCTGCTTTTTTATGGTTGGCACACCTTACAAAAATGTTTGGTTATTTATTTGCATTGATGTCATTGAACTCACTTCCATTATCAAGTAGCCAAATATGTTTGGTTATGTAGCATTGTTACATCATCCCATTAACTGCATGATCTCTGATTGGCTGAGATCACCTATATGAATAATCAAGCCACAGAGTAGACTGTGGGGCAGGGGGAGAAGTAGAGAAGCACCAAACAGTTTTTACTCTCAAGGAGTTTGTTCAGGCATCAGGGCTTGTATAATGAATGTGCAGGGGCACATGGCACATGCATGCTTGAAAGTACATACAGTGTGGAGGCAGTCTGCTGCTTCCCACTGTATACAGATTCATTGGATTAGTGGAGGGCAAACCCTTCTGTCTGAACAAGCCTACAGTCTAAGGGAACCTCCAGGCATCTTTTTTATTGTGCATATGAAATTATTTGTGCTCATTATAACCTCAGGGCAGTTATGCACAAACTAGTGGTGGCTGGTGGTTCTATGTCAGTGGGACAGTGGGATCTGCTCTGGGTTTTAGTCCAAACTTTCAAGGAACTGCCCAAGTGCTGAAGTTTGGACAAAACCCAGAGCTCATTGCACAGTCCCACTGACATGGACCCACTAGCTGCCATTGGCACAATCCCACTTTCAACACTGTTTTGGGCAGATAGTGCTTCATTTCCAATTGATGCATGTCTCATGATGGCTGATGAAATCCTAAAACTTTTTCTATCACAAATGTTTTTTGTTTATTTTATGTCCCACTATAGTGCAAGAGTGCCCCTCCAAATGGCAATACTACAAGAACACTGGGGAAACATTGCAGAAGAACGAAGAAAGCGGAATGATGTGTGGACAGTCCAGTATAAATCCACCACTAATGCACTGAGGCCAGTGTCATTATACTACTTTAACAGCCATGGCTTCCTCCAAAGAATCCTGGGAACTGTAGTTTGTTAAGGGCTCTGAGCAGTAGCAACTGGCAGGGCTGTGCAGGTGGGGCTGCATTGCTCTCCTGACTTCTCAATGCTGAGCATCACTACCAGTTACCAAGAGGGAGGGGGAAAGGCAATGGGGAGCTCAGCATGGTGCAAGCATGGTGTGGCAGGAGTAGATCTGACATGCCTGATCCAGCACGTCCACTGTGCTGATCTCCCCACTGCCTTGGCCCTTCCCTTTACCCTCTTGATAAACACCAGTGATGCATGGTGTTGAGAAGCCAGAAGAGAAACACAGCCTCACCTAGGTAGCCCCACCAGGCGCTACTGGTACTGAGACTTTTTAGGAGATCCCTGTTCCCCTCACAGAGCTACAATTTCCAGATTGGTTTAACAATCAATCCCTCTTCCCAAGGAACACAAAGAATTGTAGCTGTATGAGGGGAATAGTGGTCTCCTAGCAACTTCAGTACCCTCAACAAACTACAGTTCCCAGGATTCTTTGGGAGAAACCATGAGTGCTAAAGTGGTATAAGAATGTTTTAAATGTAGGATGCACATATGGCCTAATTTGCTGCAGAATATACCGGGGGGGGACTGTTTGGAGGAAGCCTCACTGTGGGGGGGAGGACATTTGTGTGTATGAAAAAATTATGCTCTTAAAAACTGCTTAAATCTACCAGAAAATCAAAGGTGGAGAACATTCCATGCAAATCTAATTGGATACTTAGCACTATAAGTCAAATTCAAGGTACAGTTCTAGTAGGTGCGTGCCAACAGGATAAATGTTAACCTGAATCACTGAACAACAAGAACATGGATTTCAACTCAAAATAAGTGAAGCACCGAAGTGTGCCGACAGTAATGTACTCAATATTAGTGTTACTAAACGCATTTGTTCAACATGCTTTTATTTGGCTTCTGCTTAAATGATATTGATCACAATAAATATGACATTGGCCAATCCTTTACTTCTCACAGTCACTAAATAACAGGAACGCTGCTGTGTGGTAGAAGCACCATTCACCTAAAATCTGACACACTTTTGATTTCACATGGCAGGAGAAAGAAAAACTTCCTTCCATTTCCATGGTAGACGCAGTGCAGATAATTTTGGCAGCCAAAATCCTGTTTGTTAAAATGCATAACTTTAACAACTTGCCCTATGGAAATAAGTGGGAGGGAGAGAGAATTCTCTAACTTGGTTTAAACTCTAGCAAAAGAAAATAAATGTTCAGGGACAATATGCCATCTGTCTCACATTCATGTGAAAAAGCAAGCTTTTAAAACCTAGCCGCTGCTAATGTGACATGTTGAAACATTAATCACCCCCTAAGGCCAACATAATTGTAGCACCATGTTAATTACCTAACAATTAACAGCAGTATTTCCAAGGGGCAATCAATGAATTAGCTAGTGATTTTCCCAGACTTCAGTCTCACACTGCCAATCTGAATGCATTTCAAACTCCACACCATGGCTCATCAATGACACTTCTGGTGTATGAAATAAAAATTCATTTGCACCCTCACTAATTAGGCTCGATTATATCCCTGTGTGTATTGCAAACTCTATTCATTTACACAAAATCTCTGCCACAGGCATTTTTCTCCATTTAAAAATTCATTTTCTATTAAATTATAAGGTCACCTAGAAGGAAAATGTACTAATCAAGATTTTGTCGCTAACGAATTAAAGGGTTTTAATAAGCGAGCTTAATTAAGTTATCCTGATAAGTGATAATAGCTATCTACAGCCTATCAGTATTCACACACCGGTGTAGTATATGAAATGAGCTATTTGTAAACACATGGATGCGTATCATGTGTGCATGAACAAGACTGTAAGGTTCTGATCTGTTCAGAAATTTCCTTCATCCCTTCTTTTCTCCCTGCTCTATCTCCTTTCTTTTATATTTCTTCCAACCTTACCTCTTACAGTAGTTTCTTTCAGAACCACTGGCCATTTACCATATAAATTCTGTGATTCACATATCACATAGCTGTATAGAATGGATTGTATCTAGCATATAGCTTAGCTCCATTACTTTCAATGGGTCTAGTCTCAATAGAACTGAGTTGGATACATCCCAATATTTCCACCTCCTACTATCCAGATCTAATCTGTTAAATACAGTCATTAATCTATTGCTCAGTAACAATCCCCATTACCAAAATGGATTAATGTTGATTACATTTCACTTTATTGGGATTATTTCAAGTTTTCCTCCCAAAGCATAAGATATATTTATTTATTATTAATTATTTATATCCTGGCCTTCTTTCTGCCAGAATCCAGTCTTATAACAAAATACAAATCTTATAATTAAAGTATCAACAGACCAATAACAATCTTTAAAACACAACCAGAAAACAATAAATACTCTCTGGTAAAATTAGCAGCTAATTACTAAAAGCCTAGTGAAATTAATAACATGGTCCTGTTTAAGGCACTGGGAGACTGTTGTGTTTGTTTATTTATTTAAAAGCATTTCTATACCACTTTTCAAAAATCTCTAAGCGGTTCACTCAATACTAGAGCTGATATAGACAGAGAGCTGGGAGACAAAGATTTATTCCAGCTGCTACTCCGGGGCAAAATACTTGTGAATTCTGTCAATAGTGAAGCAGGAAGATAAGTAATTGCAGGATATGCACCAAAATCAAAGGCCAAAAAGATAAGTCACTATCCAAGAGTGGTCCTAGATTATCAAGCCCAAGTGCTAGAGAAGATGAGACGCAAGCAGAGAGGCTTGCCATGGATCAAACCCAGATGCAGAGCTTGGAAAAGTTACTTTTTTGAACTACAACTCCCATCAGCCCCAGCCAGCATGGCCACTGGATTGGGCTGATGGGAGTTGTAGTTCAAAAAAGTAACTTTTCCAAGCTCTGCCCAGATGATAGCAGCAACCTTCCAAGTTAGTTACCAGCTTTTGTCAGAATTGTGCAACATCTCAGGTCGTTCAGACTATCATGTGATTGGGAATTTTATGAATCTTATAGGGTCATGCTACACTTTGTTTTATTCACACTGGATGTCTTGCTCTGAACAATGTGAATATTTATTCAGTGGGACTAAGAATGTAAAATGTATGTGCAACTAATCAATATTTGCAATGAAGATGTTGCAAAATAAAGCCAATGAATTCTAGCCATGGATAACAGATTAGGTGAGCTACATACTTTAGAGACACTTTATCAGAAATGTGTGAAGCCCTTCTAACAAATTTTTCCTGCCCATTTGCCAGCTGCAAAATTTCTCCAAATGCCCATTTTGGAGATCCAAAAGAATTCCATTGAAAAGAGGAAAGGTAGTAATGGGTGGCTTCAATGACCCTCCCATAAACTGGCTACATATGTGTTCCAGTCACATATGTAGCCACTCCACAGATAAAAAAAAATAAGATACTCTTAAATTAAAGTGCCCTAGAACAGTTGATCAACCAGAGGCGTGGTGACTCTGGAATTAATATTAAGAGGCATCCAACACCTAGTACGAGATGGAAATGTTGTTGAACCAGTGGGGTGTAGTGATCATAGTGCTATTAAATTAAGCATACATGTAAATGGCCAATTGCCAAGTAAACCCAACACGGTCACATTTGACTTCAAAACAGAAAACTTTCCCAAAATGAGGGAATTGGTAAAAAGGAAGTTGAAAGGCAAAGTCAATCATTCCCTAATGCTTAAGAGTTGTTTAAAAAGACATTAGATGCTCAAGTGGAGTGTATAGTGCAGATCAGGAAAGGTACCACCAAAGCCAAGAGGATGTCAATGTGGTTAATGAGCGGAGTCAAAGAAGCTATTAGAGGTAAGAAGGCATCCTTCACAAAATGGAACTCTTGTCCAAATGAAAACAAAAAGGAACACAAATGTTGGCAAAAGAAATGCAAGACAGTAAGGGATGCTAAAAGAGAATTTGAGGAACACATTGCTAAAAACATGAAGACCACCAACAAAAGAATTTTTAAATTCATTAGAAGCAGGAGACCGTCTAGGGAGGCAATTGGACACTTGGATGACAAGTGAGTCAAAGGTGTGCTATGAAGAGGTGCTATGAAAGGTGTGTGGATGAAGAGATTGCAGAGGAGCTGAATGGATTATTTGCATGTCTTCACAGCAGATCCCTATGCCTGAACTAACTTCCACAGGAAGGGAGTCTGAGGAACTGAGGCAAATAATGGTGAGAAGAAACAAAATTCTAGGCCTAATTGATAAAATAAAAAGTGACAAATTGCTGGGTCTGGATAGCAGCCACCTGAGAATTCTCAAAGGTGAAATTGCTGATCTTCTAACAAAAATATTTAACATGTCCCTAAGCTCATCCTCCATAATTGAAAACTGGAAAGTGGCCAATATAACACCAATGTTTAAAATGGGATCCAGGGGAATCCTGGAAATTACAGTCCAGTTAGCTTAACATCTGCCCAGGAAAACTGGTGGAAAACATTGGTAAAGATAAAATAACCAAGCTTATAGAAGAACAAATCTTGCTAAAGCAGAACCAGCATGGATTCTGCAAGGATAAGTCCTAACTCACTAACCTATTCAAGTTCTTTGAGGGTGTCAGCAAGTATATCAATAGCGGTGATTCAGTTGACATAGTTTTCCTTCAGAAAAAAGTCTTCCTTCAGAAAATGGAAGTCTTGTCCGAATGAAGAAAATAAAAAAGAACACAAACTCTGGCAAAAGAAATGCAAGAAGACAATAAGGGATGCTTAAAAAGAATTTGAGGAGCACATTGCTAAGAACATAAAAACCAACAACAAAAAATTCTATAAATACATTCAAAGCAGGACACCATCTAGGGAGACAATTGGACCCTTGGATGATAAGGGAGTCAAAGGTGTACTAAAGAACGATAAGGAGATTGCAGAGAAGCTAAATGAATTCTTTGCATCTGTCTTCACAGTGGAAGATATAGGGCAGATCCCTGAACCTGAACTAACATTTGCAGGAAGGGATTCTGAGGATCTAAGACAAATAGTGGTAACGAGAGAGGAAGTTCTAAGCTTAATGGACAATATAAAAACTGACAAATCACCGGGCCCGGATGGCATCCACCTGAGAGTTCTCAAAGAACTCAAAGGTGAAATTGCTGATCTGCTAACTAAAATATGTAACTTGTCCCTCGGGTCGTCCTCCGTGCCTGAGGACTGGAAAGTGGCAAATGTAACACCAATCTTCAAAAAGGGATCCAGAGGGGATCCCGGAAATTACAGGCCAGTTAGCTTAACTTCTGTCCCTGGAAAACTGGTAGAAAGTATTATTAAAGCTAGATTAACTAAGCACATAGAAGAACAAGCTTTGCTGAAGCAGAGCCAGCATGGCTTCTGCAAGGGAAAGTCCTGTCTCAGTAACCTATTAGAATTCTTTGAGAGTGTCAACAAGCATATAGATAGAGGTGATCCAGCGGACATAGCGTACTTAGACTTTCAAAAAGCGTTTGACAATGTACCTCACCAAAGATTTCTGGGGAAGCTTAGCAGTCATGGAATAAGAGGAGAGGTCCTCTTGTGGATAAGGAATTGGTTAAGAAGCTGAAAGCAGAGAGTAGGAATAAACAGACAGTTCTCCCAATGGAGGGCTGTAGAAAGTGGAGTCCCTCAAGGATCAGTATTGGGACCTCTACTTTTCAACTTGTTCATTAATGACCTAGAATTAGGAGTGAGCAGTGAAGTGGCCAGGTTTGCTGACGACACTAAATTGTTCAGGGTTGTTAAAACAAAAAGGGATTGCGAAGAGCTCCAAAAAGACCTCTCCAAACTGAGTGAATGGGCGGAAAAATGGCAAATGCAATTCAATATAAACAAGTGTAAAATTATGCATATTGGAGCAAAAAATCTTAATTTCACATATACGCTCATGGGGTCTGAACTGGCGGTGACCGACCAGGAGAGAGACCTCGGGGTTGTAGTGGACAGCATGATGAAAATGTCGACCCAGTGTGCGGCAGCTGTGAAAAAGGCAAATTCCATGCTAGCAATAATTAGGAAAGGTATTGAAAATAAAACAGCCGATATCATCATGCCGTTGTATAAATCTATGGTGCGGCCGCATTTGGAATACTGTGTACAGTTCTGGTCGCCTCATCTCAAAAAGGATATTATAGAGTTGGAAAAGGTTCAGAAGAGGGCAACCAGAATGATCAAGGGGATGGAGCGACTCCCTTACGAGGAAAGGTTGCAGCATTTGGGGCTTTTTAGTTTAGAGAAAAGGCGGGTCAGAGGAGACATGATAGAAGTGTATAAAATTATGCATGGCATTGAGAAAGTGGATAGAGAAAAGTTCTTCTCCCTCTCTCATAATACTAGAACTCATGGACATTCAAAGAAGCTGAATGTTGGAAGATTCAGGACAGACAAAAGGAAGTACTTCTTTACTCAGCGCATAGTTAAACTATGGAATTTGCTCCCACAAGATGCAGTAATGGCCACCAGCTTGGATGGCTTTAAAAGAAGATTAGACAAATTCATGGAGGACAGGGCTATCAATGGCTACTAGCCATGATGGCTGTGCTCTGCCACCCTAGTCAGAGGCAGCATGCTTCTGAAAACCAGTTGCCGGAAGCCTCAGGAGGGGAGAGTGTTCTTGCACTCGGGTCCTGCTTGCGGGCTTCCCCCAGGCACCTGGTTGGCCACTGTGAGAACAGGATGCTGGACTAGATGGGCCACTGGCCTGATCCAGCAGGCTCTTCTTATGTTCTTATGTTCTTAGTTTATCTGGACTTTCAAACAGCTTTCAACAAAGTACCTCACCAAAGACTCCTGAGTAAGCTTAGTAGTCATGGAATAACAGGAGAGGTCCTCTTGTGAATCAGGAACAGGTTAAGTAACAAGAAGCAGAGAGTAGAAATAAATGGACAGTTCTCCCAATGGAAGGGAAATCCAGGCTCCAAAGCCTTTGACTTCTAGATGAAAATATCAGCCCCATCCAACCTGAACATAACATCTCATACCTGAAGGGCACTACAGGAACTACCCCTGGATGAACTTGGTAGATGTTCACCTGCCTGAAAAATCCCACATAATACAGTCAATGTAGCAGCTGAAAAAAGAAAAAGCTCATATGCAGAGTAACACAGCTGAGGAAACTTTGTCAATAGACTTTGAATAATGTCTTAGGTAAAAGGTGTTCTCCTATCTGGAAGGGCTGGATATAGGTTTGCCCAGCCCTCCAAGATCTTATGGACTCGAAAATCAGCAGTGGTTCACAAGCCTCCAGGAGTGGGCACAGAAGGCAAGAGCAGACAGCATGCACCCTAAGGTCCCCACCTCCTAAGGGCAACCAAAAATTGCATCAAATGGTCAACAGGGATAGGCCAACTGGGAGGTCATATGCAGATCTATAATTGCTAAAGTCAGTGATGTAATACTGGTAAGCCTTATGGGTACCGGGAGCTAATGCTGAGGCAATGGTGTGTTCAGCCCCTATTTGCCAAGACTCCAGAGGATTGAGGGTGTCACATTCTGCTCCGATGAAACACCAGGCACCAACTCTCGAAATTGCTCCATCTGGAAGCAAGATAAGGAGTCAGCGGTGCAGTTCTACAGCCCAGGCAAATGGCAGACAATAAATAGGATATTAATCCTAAGGCACCGTTATACAAATACTCTTAATAGGTGCATCACCCAAGCCGACTGGGACATCTGAGAATTGATGATGGTGACGGTGGAAAAATTGTTACACAGAACCAGACAGTTTGATTCTGGAATTCATCTCCCCAGATGTGCACAGCCACCAGAATTAGAAAAAAATCCAAAAATGTCAAATCTGATTAGGCCAGACTCATGCAACGCAGGGGGCCAGCACTCTCTAAACACCACTCCAAAGCCAAAATTCCCAGCCTCATCAGATATCACCTATAACTCTGCCTCCAATAGCAAATCCTGCCTCCAAAATGAAACGTCATTGAACCCCCTCAGGAATGTGAGCCATACCTGCATGCATTACTTCAGTGACCCTGATGCGATGATGGGTGCAATACACTCCTTTAGTCACATCAAAAAGTCTCCTCAGAAAAACCCTGCCAGGTGAAATGACCTTCTGGGCAAAAGTCAGGTGACCAAGCAGCTCCTGCAACTGCTTGAGAGTTATCTTTTTAGCCGGAATAGCACCACTCAAGCAAGCCTGCAAAGCTTGCATCTTGTTCTCTAGCAAATGAAAGGACTGCTTAGAAGTGTCTAGTTCAGTTTTCAGATATGTAAGCTGAGGGGCTGGGCCCTCACATATCTAGTGTGCTAAAGGATTACCCAGGAAATGGGTAGGTTCCTCAAAGCAGTGCACAAGATGCGCATAATCACTGGAACTCACCCTTCCCTCAAACAAGAAATCATCTAAGTGATGGTAAGTAGAAAAAAGATCAGAGCTTTCCCTCAAAGCCCATTCCAGGAATGTACTGAGCCTTTTGAAGGTTGCACAGGATACTGAGCAGTCCATGGGCATCACCCTATAGACATAATCAGTAGTGTAGTGGCCAATTCAGAAGTGCATGGTCTCTTCATGATAGTCACATCATGCCCCTTCACAGCCACACACCCTTTTCCACTTTCCCTCATCTCCCTTGCTCTCCCTGTCTTCTCACAAATCAACACTCTGCTACAACAGATGTCCCCAGGAGTCAATCAGCATGAAAGGGGAGGCTGTGTGTTAGCTACTGAGAAGAGTCTTCTCAGTGGCTGACTCAACTCCTTTCACTCTGATTGGCTCCAATCAGCATGAAAGGACAAGGACACTTCTCAGTGGCTAACACACTTCCCTTTCATGCTGATTGATTCATTCATAGGGACCTGGCTGGGACCCGGCTTCCAAAAAAGTAAAGCGTCTATGACCCCCTGCAACCCTGGATGACCACCACCCTGGACATAATACATACCCTGGAACTTGAAGCCCAGCAAATCCACATCCTCAGCATGCACCAGTAACAACCAAAATGCGGACTTGATGTCACTTTTTGCAATGAAAACACCACAAACCACACTCCTTAACCACCTGAACAGCCTCATCAAAATCAATGTACCTTTCATCAGGTGCCCTATCCCTAAAAGAGATATTTGAAGAACTGGGATAGAGTGAATGGGGAATGGGCCTGAAATACACCCAGCAGCCACCTCTTTGGCCAATTTAGCCTGAACTATGTCCTACATCCCCAATAATGATTTTTGATTATAGGACACTATCCTGCAACATGGACCAGAATAGGGAATTTGAAAACCATACTGGTAACTTTGCCTCAAATACTCAGCAGCTTCTTTCTCACAGCAAGAGGCCTCCACCTCTCTTCCTTTGCTGCTGTTCACCCACTCCCATTTTTTACTGGCATCCCAGACTTAGGGTGGGGTCCACTGTACCCAGACCAGGCATGTTGAACCCTGCAAGGATGCCGGCTGCATCAACTGTAAACATTCTGTAAAAGTTCCAACAGACAACGTGTGGTTGAACCCACTGAGGTTCCTGCCCAGAGGAAAACTCCTGGCCCTGTGCCCTAGCCAACAAGTGGCCATTGTCTGCCCTGTCACCCAACATGTTCCTGTTAGAGGTCATGTAATGGATCCCAAGCCTTGTGCGCTCCGAACCCAACACAGTGAGGGATCAAGAGCTGCCCTTTGCAAAAAATAATCATCATATGTAAGCCATGCACCCCCTAGAAAAATCCTGGGAGTCCTGATGTCCTGATACTTAATCACAGAGGCAGCCCTACTAGGATCCAACTCTGACATTATGCCCATATAGATATATACACTAAGCCAATTGGGCTATACCTTCCTCTTCCTAAGAGCCTCCCTGTCCTTATTATCACCACCTTCTTTTGGCTTTACTTCAGATTCACAAAATAACAATGTGAATACATTTATAAACTCTCCCCTCCAAATTTTATTTTTAGTCGCTGGGAGAAGATGGTCTCCAAGTGGCAAGGACTCATCTCCTGGGGGATAAACATCAGAAGGGAGGGGCAGCTCCTGAGTTTTCTGTGTACCAGCCACTGGCTGCTTCTCCCATGATGACATTGCCTTAACTGGCCAACTCAGCTGCAGTTGCAGTGGAACCAGAAACCCGCCCACGAATACCTGTTGTGAAGCAGGAGACACCGGAAGAACCACTTGTGGCACCAGACCTGCTGGATCTGACTGGAGCTGGCACATCTGACACCAAAGGATTTGCCAAAACTAATGCAGAAGGGGCAGGTTGGGGGTGAAGGGCGGGTGATGCTGGCTGAGAAGCAGCAGGTGCCCCCAAAACCTGTGTAGCCAGCAGCTGTGGGAATGCTACCTGTTAAATCAACCACAGATAGCTGACCTGAAACGCCTTGAGAAACCAAGACTCCAAGAGAAAGAGACTCACCTGCTGTTGCTGCAGGAGCCGCCTTCATTGCTGGAGTAAGAATCTGAGCCCCTTGGGTTGGCACTGGCACCACTACTGGGGATGTCTGAGAGGCCACGATGGGAGGCATGATGGGCTCTCCAAAACCTGAATCTGAGCTAGGAGGGAATGTAAAAATTCAGCCTTTGGAATCTAACTTCTAGCTCCCCCTACTGATAACTCCCTGTTGGGTCCCGCCCTTGGATCTTGAAGTCCAGTGGACTCTGGTTCAGTCTCTTCAGTCCTGGATACAATATCCCTAATGATTCAATTACCAAACTCTCAACACTGCAACACCACCTGCAGGCAAGCTACTGCAATGCAGGAAGCACATCGCAGGAAAAATTGTGCTAATTTCCCAAGGCAAGAAATATGAATTAATTTATAAATACAATTTCATTTATTTCCACCAAATAGCCACATACCAACCCTATTAATCAATTGAAAGATATTAACTTTTATATATATATAAATATAAATTCATTTATTTTCCACATACCCCAGCAATCAATTTAAAATGTATAACAAATTAAATGTATCTCATATAATGAAATAATATCTTTAATTAATTATAATCCCAATACACCCAGAAATCAACAACCCAAATAATTGATTACAAAGGTAAAAATTGTGAATTTATTTATAAACATAAACTCATCTATTCAGTTCAGCCATATACCTCAATCAGAGCTTGGAAAAGTTACTTTTTTTAAAACTACAACTCCCATCAGCCCCAGCCAGCATGGCCACTGAAGTGGGCTGATGGGAGTTGTAGTCCAAAAAAGTAACTTTTCCAAGCTCTGCCTCAGCTATCAACTTCAAAACATGAGAAAACATGAATTTATAAATATGAATTCATTTAGTTATTTCCCCAATCACAACAAATATTGATTATGGATGTATTTATATATATTCCCAATTAAAATTATGAAATAGTATTTATATTTACTTATCACTCCACTTATGGTCCCAGTATAGAGATCAACAACAAAAAAATTAACTAGGGGCAGAAAAATGCTATGCATATGAAGGAAAGTGGGGAAGGCAGAGGTGAATGCTGCCGAATGGCGCTCCCACACTTTCTAACAGCTGTCCAAAAGGATATTGTAGAGCAACTTCCCTATGAGGAAAGGTTACAGCATTTGGGGCGTTTTAGTTTAGAGAAAAGACAAGTAAGAGGCAACATGAAGGAAGCGTATAAAATTATAAATGGCATGGGGAAAGTGGATAGCGAAAAGTTTTTCTCCCTCTCCCATAACATTAGAACTTGTGGACATTAAATGAAGCTGAATGTTAGAAGATTCAGGACAGATTTTAAAAAAAGTACTTAATGCAGTGCATAGGTTAACTATGGAATTTACTCTCATAGCAGGCAGTGATGGCCACCAGCTTGGATGGCTTTAAAAGGGGATTAGACAAATTCACAGATAATAAAGCTATCAGTGGCTACTAGCCACAATGCCTCTGCTTCTACTCCATGGTTGGAAGCAGTATGCTTCTGAATATCAGTTGCTGAAAACCACAGGAGGGGAGAGTGCTGTTGCACTGAGGTCCTATTTGCAGCACGGTTGATTTGATTTAAATCAAATTGATTTCAATCATGGTTTAAATCAAATTGATTTCAATCATGGTTTAAATCACTTCTCTGAAGGACTTGATTTTAATGATTTAAATCACAGTTTGAATCACTAGTGAGGAAGATTCTATTTGATCATCATTTTTTAGTAGAAGAACATTATTGTTTAATATAACCTTAATACATATTCAGAGACATAGGTTTCATTGTTGTTGTTGCTATGTGCCTTCAAGTCGATTTTGACTTATGGTGACCCTATGAATCATTGACCTCCAGTAGCCTCTGTAGCGAACCATCCTGTTCAGATCTTGTACGTTCAGGTCTGTGGCTTCCTTTATGGAATCAATCCATCTCTTGTTTGGCCTTCCTCTTTTTCTACTCCTGTTTTTCCCAGCATTATTGTCTTTTCTAGTGAATCATAATAATAATAATAAAATTTAATTTATGTGTCGCCTATCTGGCTGATGGCCACTCTAAGCGACGTACATGCAAACAGTTAAAACACCATACAGTAGAATACAATAATACAATATATGAACAGTACAGCGATACAGGAGCAATAACAATACTAGTGCAGGGTAGGAGGCATTTCAGTTATAAAAGTTAACCCTCCCCGGAAATCCCAAAGGCCTGTTGAAAGAGCCAGGTCTTTAAGGCTTTACGGAATACATTTAGGGAAGAGGCGTGGTGGGAGGGAGTTCCAGAGGGTGGGGGCCGCCACTGAGAAAGCCCTCTCTCTAGTTCCCACCAATCTAGCTGTTTTTGTCAGCGGGATTGAGAGAAGGCCCTGTGTGGCTGATCTTGTCGGGCGGCATAATTGGTGGCGTTGAAGGCGCTCCGTTAGATAAACTGGGCCGAGACCGTATAGGGATTTAAAGGTTAATACCAACACCTTGAATTGGGCCCAGAAAACAACTGGAAGCCAGTGTAGATCGAATAACACTGGTGTGATGTGATCCCGACGGCGACTATTCGTAAGTAGTCGAGCCACCGTGTTTTGTATAAGTTGTAGTTCCCGGACCGTTTTCAAGGGTAACCCCATGTAGAGCGCATTACAGTAATCCAATCGAGAGGTGACCAGGGCGTGTACCACCAGTGGGAGCTGATGAACAGGAAGGTAGGGTTGCAGCCTTCGTATGAGGTGTAGTTGATACCAGGCTGCCCGGCTCACTGCCGAAATCTGAGCCTCCATGGACAGCCTGGAATCAAGTACAACCCCGAGGCTGCGGACCTGGTCATGTCTTCTCATGATGTGTCCAAAGTATGATAACCTCAGTTTCATTCTAGTTCTGGTTTAATTTGTTCTGACACCCAATTATTTGTCTTTTTCGCAGTCCAGGGTATGCGCAAAGCTCTCCTCCAACACCACATTTCAAATGAGTTGATTTTTCTCTTATCTGCTTTTTCACTGTCCAACTTTCATATCCATACATAGAGATCGGGAATACCATGGTCTGAATGATCCTGACTTTGGTGTTCAGTGATACATCTTTGCATTTGAGGACCTTTGCTAGTTCTCTCATAGCTGCCCTCCCCAGTCCTAGCTTTCTTCTGATTTCTTGACTATTGTCTCCATTTTGGTTAATGACTGTGCCAAGGTATTGATCATTCTTGACAAGTTCAATGTCCTCATTGTCAGCTTGAAAGTTACATAAATCTTCTGTTGTCATTACTTTAGTCTTCTTGACGTTCAGCTATAGTCCTGCTTTTGTGCTTTCCTCTTTAACTTTCATCAGCATTCGTTTCAAATCATTACTAGTTTCTGCTAGTAGTATGGTATTGTCTCCATATCTTAAATTATTGATATTTCTCTCTTCCATTTTCACACCTCCCTCATCTTAGTCCAGTCCCACTTTCTGTATATGTTCTGCATATAGATTAAACAAATAGGGTGATAAAATACACCCGTCTCACACCCTTACCAATGGGGAACCAATTGGTTTCTCCATATTTTGTCCTTATGGTAGACTCTTGTCCAGAGTATAAGTTGCGCATCAGGACAATCAGATGCTGATATTTTTGTCATGATGTGCCAGAATCACCACCACCAAACAGGCTTTTCCCCTGTACTAATAAGATTGTTTATTCTTCTGGTTAGTTTTCTTCTTCAACACATTAACAAAACATGCATGAATGGTTAACTCTTTCAATTTTAGATAAATTTTAAGTTCTTTAAAAAATAAAATATAGGGCATTTCAACCAAGTCAACATGAGAAACTTAAAATATTGGGTGGTACAGTTAACTCAGTCTTCTTCACCTTTGTCTTCCTTGTTCATTGTCTGGAAAAGAAATAGAAGCTTTCCTGCTTTTTCAGTTCCTAATTTATTTCTCAATTTAGTAGTCCAAAGTAGAAAAAATTCTCTCTACACCTGCAGCAGAGGCTACTGCTGTTAAGAGCTGGATTACCACTTCAGTGTCTCCTCCTTGTTCAGATCTACTCCCTCTCCTTACATTCTCTATTCATTGACCTTCTCTATCTTTGCACTTAGAGAGAGAGAGAGAGAGAGAGAGAGAGAGAGAGAGAGAGAGAGAGAGAGAGAGAGAGAGAGAGAGAACGTACACTTCATGTACACCACCTGCAGAATAGGACTGATCAAGTTATCTCCCATCTCCATAAACTGCTGTTAACATATTCATAGAATATAATTAGAAGTTGTATTATTAGTATTCATGGCAATATTTTTGACCTAGGCTCTTTTTTTACTAATTGTTCTAAGAAAATTTTGAAATCCAATTTAAATTAAAAAATCTGATTTAAATTAAATAAATCTGATTTAAATTTTTAAAATCCATTTTTTATTTTTTTAAAATCATTGATTTTTATCAACCCTGGCTTGCAGGCTTCCCATAGGCATCTGGTTAGCCACTGTGAGAACATGATGCTGGACCAGATGGACCATTGGCCTGATGCAGTAGACCTTCTTTTGTTCCTAATTTCACCTTGCTTTTCCCACGTTATTCTAACTAACTTCACTTTGTGGAGTTTTTCTTTTATTTAATTGTGTAATCTACAACACTGTCCAATAACCAGGGTTTTTTTAGTCATTTACAGTGAAGGTTAGTACCATGAAAGAGAAGAACATATAAAATCTAAAACACAGATTAAGAAAAGCACAAGACAGACCAGAATAAACCAGCAACAGAGAATAACAGATAAGATCTAAGCAACTGTAGAGAGCTGTCGTGGTCTACCCAACCACACCTATCGCTGTCTTCACCACTGCCATCACCACTGCTACTGCCATTGACCCCAACATTAAGGGTATTCCTGATGCAGGACATGGCTCCTGAGATGCCAGTGGGAGGTGACATGCATCTGGTGAGACTGTGCAGTTTGTGATGTTCTTTTGCACCAGCCTAGTAGTGGCAGGAAGCACACATGATGGCAATTGTTATATTTATATCCCACCTTTCTTTTCAAGGTGCTCAAGGTGGAATACATAGTTCTTCCCCTTCCCATTTAATCCTCATCACAACCCTTGAAGTAGATTAGCCTGAGGGGCAGTGACTGGCCCAAGGTCACCCAGTGAACTTCATGGTTGAATGATGATTTGAACTCTGGTCTCCCAGGTCCTAGTCCAACACTCTAACCATCACATCACACTGCAGACAGAACCCCAGAAAATCTTATCATGATTTGTTAAACATAATTCACAATTCTGACAGAATTCAAGTGAAACCTCCAATTAAAACCTCAAAATTTGGGGGGCAACTTGACTTTACATAGTCCTGATAGTCATATTATTGTAGCTAGCAAGTGAAACCATTCCAAAAGCATTTCATTATTCTACTTGAGAAGATAATGAGTCATGTTGTACCACTGGGATGACAACTGAAATAAGAGAAATGAATCTACTCATGTACTTCAGATATTACTATGAGGTTCTCAAGTGGTGCTTTGGTGATGATTAGCAGGAATACAGTGAAAATAATTCATGGAAATTGGTTAGAAGAAGGAATGTTAATGATTTGCAAAAAGAATTGCACTGAAGAAAAATTTAAAATATGTTCTACTTGGCTTGTCATGACATTATCAAGTAGTCTATAAGCTCAAATTTCAATACTGCTGCAATAAATAAATAAAATAACAAATACCACTGAAAATAGGCTTGGGAGAGGTGGACACAATTTTTAAGACTCCCTCCTCACCAGACATTATCTTAGGTCACATTCACATCCTATCAGCCATCCCCTCTCCTTTGAGCTGCCATTTGGGTATTGCTGGAGGAGATAAAAGATAATAATGGTTGATCAATGATGTGATAATCATGGGTGGAGTCATCTGGGGTCATGGGGGGTTAGACCCCTTACTTTTTTGGGAGCAGGGTCCCAGCAAGGTCCCTATGTATGAGTAAATTGGCATGAAAGGGAACATGTTAGCCACTGAGAAGAGATGTCTCACTTGGCTAACAACATGCTTCCTTGTCTTTTGTGCTGTCCTTTTGGAGCCAATAAGAGTGAAAGGAGGGGAGTCAATCACTGAGAAGACTCTTCTCAGCAGCTGGCACACATCTCCCCTTTCATGCTGATTATCTCCCCTTTCATACTGATTTGGTCCTCGGGTAAGTGAAAAGTGTGCTTCGTGGCAAAGTACCTTCATCTCCCAAATTCTAGCCCCACACTTGTCTTCGTTTTAGAATTCTTAAAATCAAAACATTTCTGGCAACATTTAGCCCCCAGAGACTGAGAAGGCAGGGGAGTCTATGAACACAGCAGTTTTACAATGGTTCTGTAATTCATTGCCAAATGAAAAAAATGAACTGCCTTCAAGTCAATTGCCAAAGACACAGTGAATCCTAGGGCACGTTTGTGAGGGGACATGGTGTGACTATCATAAAGGAACCCTGCACTTCTGAATTTGCCACTCACATTATCACACTATTAAGTAATAACTGGCATCATTATATGTGAGTAATTTAATGTATGGCCTCATATATGAGTTTGTATGTATATATGTATGATAAGACCACACTTATTCAAAAGTGTCCATGATGCACAAGAGATTGTTTATGACTGAACCAGAGAATTATAGCATGGCCCAATTAGGACACTTTCTAGTTGATTCAAGATGGCTTCTGCAGTCATCTGCAGAGGTCACCATATAGAATGTGTAGGCTGGGTGATGCACGACAGCCCACAGACTCTCAGGGGCTCACCAAATCCACAAATCTTTAGTTATTATATAGGATAATTTTATCATACAAAATGGTTGAATAATAATTTTGGTTTGTCATGACAATTAATATTGCATATTCAGATGCACCTATAATGTGTGTATGTATGTATAAAGGTTTAGATGATAAAACAGTATATACATTCAATTAAATATGTGTACACATTAAAATATATCATTTATATGCATTCTGAAGATATGTATTTCATATTTAATTACATTTCTTCTTCTCATTATAATAATCTATCATACCTGCTCAGAAGGTCTGTAATTGGACATTGGTATACAATCAGACTAAATTGGAGGGGGTGGCAAAATGCATTTTGCAGAAGGGCATACAACAAAGTATGGCCACTACTGGTCATCTGAAAGGTAGGATGGCCAGATGAAAAAGAAAACGTTAGACCCTTCAACATTTCTCGGTAGGGCTCCTGCACCTTTAATAATTGTATACAAGGAAGAATTTCATCAGTAGGGATGGGAGGAAAATTTGATTCAATTCACATTTAAACTCAAAACTATCAAATCTGCACTTTCCAAAATGCTATGAGAACTGAAACATAGCCATCTTTCAAAATTCGCACTCCTCCAGATTTATCCAGATCAGTTCCCTGATCAAACAATGTTTATGAAAATATATAGATTAGGTGGAACTATGCATCAAAATGAATATATGAGTAAAAATAAGATACAAAATGCTTTTATAATAGGAGAAATTGCCTGCACAAATGTGTACGTTAGTCAGAACTGCATACAAAAATGTGCTTATTAGGAGAAAATTGCACTAAAATGCTGAAGAAGTTTCATGAGGATTTTTTTTTACAAAAAAATTGCAAATTGCAGCAGAAATGTGAAGAACTGATTTTAAGAATGGAAAAATGAGAAACTGAGAGAACTGAAATTGACAGATGGTTCTCTGCTTCTTCATCAGTGTTAAATGTTTTTAGATGGTTTATATGTTTTTGGTTTTGTTTAATTTATTTTTTAAATTTTATTGTTTTGCTGTTTTCCACCCTGGCCCTTTTGGAAGGAAGGGTGGGGTAGAAATGTGATAAATAAATAAATGCGACACCTGTTGAAATTCCCTCTTGTACACACCTGTTAAAGGAGCAGGATTCCCACCGAGAAATATAAAGGGTCTAATGCAGAGTATAACTTCTTTAAACAAGTTAATTCCACCGGACTCCCACCTCATTTGAGTTGAGAAATCATTGTGTAATGTGTGTGTGTGTGTGTGTGTGTGTGTGTGTAAAACCCAGCATTGCAAAAATGCATTTCTATATTTTTATGACCTTTTTAATAATTTTTTATGTTCACTACAAGACCGAGGAATAATACATCCATATTCTTCGAATGAACAGTATGATAAATACAAGTAGAATTTCAGTATATAAAGCAGCAACATTTTACTTCATACTCAAAATTATAAGGGAAAAAAGATTTAAAACAATTTCTATTGAAACAAGGAAACTTAAGCCCTCTAATACACATCACTAAAAACTCCAGCATAATTGTAAGTAAAAAAAACAAAAACAAATTGCTTTAACAGAAGTTACACTAGTTCTACAGCAATAAAATAACTTGTTTCATACATGGATATAGAAGAATATAATTTGATAATTTCTGCTATTAGCTTTTGTTCTACGGATTTTTACATAATCATTACTCATAAAGTTCTGACAGATAATACGATTACCGGAGTTACCCTCTTTGCTGTTATTACAAAAATCTCCCAGCTTCGTGGAAATGTTAATTTATTAAAATACAATAAAAAGAACCTCCAAGTCGAACTCTAAATTGTGAATATTTTACAGATGATACTCAATGTTTCTGTCATCTTTGCTTTCCTCAAGTGTTTTCCCATTTGAAAGGTGAAATCATAGAGTCATAGAGAAATCTCTTCCTGCATGCTAGCTGTCACTATTTCCCCCCCCCCGGTATATTTTTGCTTTAAAGAGACAGGTGTATGTAATTTTAACGTCAGCACCAGCATCACCAAAAAGTGCCCTGGCAATCAGTGGAAAGGTTTAATAGGTTTCCTGTCTTGTTCTTAATTTGCTGAAATTACAAAATCAATACTTTCAGTTGTAGCTGCTGTTACCCGTTTTACTGCTTTAAGATAAAGTCTACAAAGAAAGTAACCTTCACTTTCAATTTGTAGCACTGAGCATCAGGGTGTTCTTAGCCACTAACTAACTAGTCTGTTTTCTCTTATCCAGTAGGAGACATTCTGGAAGTGCCATGTCACCCTTTAAGGGACACATACTTCCTGAAGAGAGAAGTGATTAATAACGGACAAATTATGACTGCTGCAAAAACTCGTTCATTCATCTCTTCTAAAGTCACCCCTAACATGGATGATTCCTCATTTGATTATATTCCCAGCTGGGCTAATCTTGTGTTTCTGGGGAGGGGGAGGGAATAGCCTAATAAGGCCTATATCATTCTATATTGCTTACCATAAAGGCAGCAAGTCTTGTTTAGGTAGGCATGGATGAGGTTAATATTCTCAATATTGATCTGATAACTGAGGATGAAAACCCAGACCCAGCGACAGAAATCACATATTTCAGAAAGCCCTATGATTGGCAGGGCAAGCCCTGTTGCTGGTGCCACCACTGACTGGTCAGCATTGTCCTCTAACAGGGCCTTCTCAGTGGTGATTCTCCATTTGTAGAATGTCCTGGTAAGGTGCACCTGTCTCTCTCATTATTAACATTTAGGACGAATTTAAAAAACATTCCTGTTTGCCCAGGCATTTGATGGCTGAAAGATACTGTTGCTGCCAACCTTGCCGGAGGGGGAGTAGATGGGCCCTGTGTGAAAAAGTTTGAATGGGTATGACTGTTCCCAGTTCTTGCAGAGGCCTACCAGGATAATTGGCTCTGGCAGGTTTTGTTGGTGGGCTCGTGTTGAGTCCATATCAGGTTTTTAGGAGGAGTCTTAGTACGGAGGAACATGGGTGATGCCACCCCAACTTCAGTGATTAGGGGCAGAGGGAAATATAGCCATGGGGATGTGGTGAATTACTCTAGAAGATGAGAGCAAGGCTATCTGCGCCTTGTTCCTTGCTGCCACTCCTCTCATGGATGGGTTCCTCGTTGCTCATCTGCTGTGTCCGCTGGCCTGTGTGTGTTGTTGTTTAACGCAAGATCGGTACACAATAAGACCACTCTTATCCATGATTTGATTGTGGATGAAGGTGCCGATTTGGTGTGCATTACTGAGATCTGGGTGGGTGAGCTTGGAGAAGTTGATCTGACCCAACTTTGCCCACCTGGAACACCAGCACAGGCTGCAGGGACGGAGGGGGGGGGAGGAGTTGCTGTGGTCTACAGAACTTCCATCTCTTCCATCCAGGAAACCACTCTGTCTTGGAGCTGGCTGTGAGGGCCTGCACCTGGTGTCGGGCTGAGGAGGCAGTAAACTAGGGTTGCTGCTAGTGTATCGTCCACCCTGCTGCCCGGCAGATTCTCTGACCGAACTGGTAGAGGCCATCTCGGCTGTGGTATTGGAGAAGCCCAGAATGATAGTGCTGGGTGATTTCAGTGTCCATGCTGAGGCTGCCTCTAGTGTTCCGGCTCGGGACTTTATGTCCCCCAAGCGCCCTCTCCGGCATTTTGGAGCCCAGCTTGCATCTTGGTACACCAGTGAGCTAAGGGCAATGAAACAGGCTGGATGATGGCTAAGTGGCAAAATACGTGCTGTGAGGCTGATTGGACATGAGTAAAACATAACCGTGTCTACTGTGTGGTGGTGAGGGCGGTGAAGAAGGCCCACTTCTCTGCCTCCATTGCATCCTCAAGTAGCCGTCCAGTGGAGCTTTTCCATATTGTCAGGGGTCTGTTGACATCAACTCCAGGAAATGGAGTTTTAGACCCTTCAGAGCTCACTGTGAATTGTTTGCAAGGCACTGAGGGTAAAATTGCTCGCCTCCATAGCAGTCTTGATGCCCCATCCACATCTACTGTAGGTGCAATGAGGTGTCCAGTGCAACATCTGCTGCAACCTCTTGGGAATGGTTTCAGTTGATGAGGCCTGATGACGTAGACAAGGTGCTTGCAATGATGCGGCCAGCAACGTGTCCTCTCAATCCTTGCCCTTCTTGGCTTATTAAAGCTTGCCGAGGAGGTCTGACCGAGTAGATCTAGGGTGTGGTCAATGCATCATTGCAGGAGGGAGTGGTTCCAGCCACCTTGAAAGAGGTGGTGATTCTACAACTCCTGAAAAAGCCCACCGTGGACCCATTGGTTTGTGACAACTACCTACCGGTTGCAAATACCCCCTTCTTAGGAAAGGTGATTGAGAGGGTTGTGGAGCAGCAATTGCAAGTACTCTTGGATGAAACAGATTATCTTGACCCATCCCAGTCTGGGTTCAGGCCTGGTTATGGGACTGAATTGGCCTTGATCGCCCTGATGGATGACTTTTATCAGGAGAAGGACAGGGGGAGTGTGACCCTGTTATTCTTACTTGATTTCTCACAGGCTTTTGATACCATTGACCATGGTATCCTTCTGGGCCAACTTGGTGAGATGGGTATCAGAGGCACTGTTTTTCAATGGTTCCAATCCTATCTCCAGGGTCTCTCTTAGAGAATAGCATTGGGTGACTATCTCCTGGCACCCTGGCAGTTGTGCTGTGGGGTGCCGCTGGGTACCATCTTGTCCCCCATGCTGTTTAATATCTATATGAAGCCCTTGGGAGCAGTCATCAGGAGGGCGAGATGTCAGCAGTATGCTCATGATACTCTACTTCTCCGTAACATCTGAATCAGGAGAGGCTGTGCAAGCCTGGACCACTGCCTGGACTCAGTGGTGGGCTGGATGAGGGTCAATAAATTGAGTCTGAATCCTAGCAAGACAGAGGCACTGTGGGTTGGTGGTTCCCAAGTATGGATAATTGGTCAGTTGCTTGCTTTGGATGGGGTCGTACTCCCTCTGAAAGAGCAGGTCTGTAGTCTGGGAGTGCTCCTAGATCCATCTTTGTCGCTAGAGGCCCCGGTCACCTCCGTGGCTAGGAGTGCCTTTTTCCAGCTTCGGCTGGTAAGGCAGCTGCAGCCATTTCTGGACCGGGATAGCCTGTCCACTGTTATCCATGCACTGGTAACCTCCAGGCTGGATTACTGTAATCTGCTCTATGTGGGGCTGCCCTTGCAGTTGATCCAGAAGCTGCAGCTGGTGCAAAATGTGGTGGCGAGACTGCTCACTGGGACAGGTTATCGCCAACATGTCACCCCACTGCTGAAAGAATTGCGCTGGCTGCCCAGTTGCTACCGGGCCAAATTCAAGGTTCTAGTTTTGGTGTACAAAGCCCTATACAGCTCAGGACCAGGATACCTGAAAGACCGTCTTACCCCTTATATACCCAATTGATCACTGCGCTCTGCTGGTGAGGGCCTCCTGCAGATACCATCTTATCAGGAGGTTCATTCTGCACAATATAGGAAACAGACCTTTAGTGTGGCGGCACCTACCCTGTGGAATTCCCTCCCCTTGAATATTAGGCAGGCGCCATCTCTGCTACCTTTTCGGCGCCTTTTGAAGACTTTCCTCTTTCAACAAGACTTTTAAGCTGAGACCTATCCCAGTCTGCATCTCTGTTAGGATTGCTTGTTAATATGTTTTTTTTTAATAATATGTTTTAAACCCTTTTTGAAGATGTTTTTAAAGCTTTTTAAAAAATGTTTTTAACGTTAGTTTTTTGTAAAGTATTTTAAGGTCTGTTTTTATGATGTTTTAAAGTGTTTTTAGTGTTTGTGTTTGCCGCCCTGGGGATCTGCTGGGAGGAACGGCGGGATATAAGTCAAATAATAAATAAATAAATAAACAAACAAACAAACAAACAAACAAACAAAATGAAAACTCTTAGCCAGAAGAGTGTTCAAAGGTTTGTAGATGTACAAAAAAATCATTTGGAGAAAATTTGAAGGAGGGGAAACCTCAAAAATAGCCCAGTGAGGACTGAGGATGTTCAGTGCCCAGAGGAAGTTGACTGAGTGTTGGGTGAGGACAAATCAGTGTTTTCTGCAACTATGCTGTACAGCCTGTGTGGTGGGACAATGGAGCAATGGAGCTGCCCTCCTGACAGTGGCATCACTGCATCTTCTGTACCTTACTTGAATGGGGATGGAGTGGGGCAGAGCAGCAGGGAGGTTGGGGCCATATGGACACACCAGCAGAACCAATCTAATGCTCCCGTCAGAATGTCCACACTGCCAGCCAGCCTCACCCCAGCCCTGCCCAGGTAAGTTGCAGCATAACTGATGTCAGGAGGGCGGCTCCACTGCTCTGCCCCATCATACTGGCCACAAGAACAGTTTTCTAGTCCTTAATACAATAAGCTTTATTGTGAGAGCAATTCGCTGAAATTTGGTAACACTTGCCACATCCCTTCTCAACTAGGTTTTGGAAACTAGCTTGAAACTGTCATTTCAAATCTTGGTAATGAAGGGATCCTTGTTAGCCTTAAGCATGGTTATGGTGGTTCCAATGTAACTCTTAACCATGATTAAAGCTGTTGAGATAAGGTTGAGAGGAGGGAATCACTTAATCATAATCCTCTTGGAAGTGTTATATTGCACTAATCTCAGGAGAAACTGAATTGGAATTAGTGTAGCCCCACTGAAGTCCACTAGTTTACTGGTTATTGATTTGTGGCTGTAAAAGTATTGGACAACCCATATATCCTGATAGTTTCCCATCTATACATTGGGAATAATCAAATGCTTCCTTAGATGAAAACTATGAAGCAGTTTTCAGGGTTGAATAGATGGGTGTACATTTGTAAGTGATCTAATTAATGAATGGGAGTTGTAGTCCAAAGCATCTGGAGGGCACCAGGTTGGGGAAGGTGGTAAACAACACCATTTTATGATAAACCTGGGGTTCTACTTATATTTCCCACTGTAATAGATATTTCCACCAGCATACAACCTTGTAAGATATTTCAAAGCATGAAAACAGCATCAGTTTAAATGAGTAGCCAACAGCTATAGCAAATGAAAAATAGACAGAGATCATGTGTCAGTCACTTTGTTTTGATTGGTCCTACAATCTTTACTGCATCCAATTCAGCAGGCACTGAACCCCAAATCTATATTTAATTTAGATCATTGTACCATTATTCAGAAAACTTTCATCATTTTTGCTATGATATGAAAAAGAAGGGCGTGGAGGCCTGTGTACAAGGAGCATCTTTTATGTGCTTGAAGGAATCACAGAGCAAATGCAAGAATATTTCATTAACAAAATAAAATCCCTGGAAGGTGCTTATATCTTCAAAAGATGGGAGCGTAAGTCTGCTGCTTGTAAGACTTTGTTTACCTTAACAAATTTACCCCGAAGACAAAAATATTATTCCTTTCACACAAGGTCATAAAGGGTTGGAGTGGTTGTATTACTGAAAAACAAAGAATCACTTCAACCAATCTTCAGAACTGAGATAACTGAATAAAACTATGCTACACCCTCACATTCCTTATTCCATGACCATAGCAGTTCCACTGGAGTCCAGAGAATTATTACAGGAAACAATAGTTAGCCATTTCTTTTAAAATCACAGTTTACAATCCCAATGATTGGATCCCTCATCATTTTTCCCACCCCACCCCCTGTACATCGGCTGGCCACACCCCTGGGCTCCATGGATTTAGCAGAAGAAGAGAACAGGCTCTACGTATTTACAACTGTCCATGCATAGGACCATTCTTTGCATTTGGGAACCTTGTCACTCTCAAGGGTCCTAATCACAAGTAAAAACACTGTTGTTTGCATCCACATTAAGTTAGTTGATCTTGGATCTCACTGAAATCAACGGGACAAGTTTGTCATGACTTAAATGCCATTAGTTTCAGTGGTAGCTAAGTGCAACTAACTTTTTCTGGTTCAGTTGTACAGGTACATAGCCTGTTCTCACTTTCCACCGAACACAGGAAAGTCAGGGGGTGAGGCCAGAGACAGTGATCCTGCTCTTTCTCCACATGCACAACCTGTATATGAAAAGAAGGTGAAAATTGGCTATTCTGTACTTGTGACTAGTACAGAACTCAGAATTTCAGTTGACTTATCTATACATTTTTGGTGCTGAGTATCCTCAGATTTGATTTCCAAACAAGTCAGAGTATCTTTAGAGGAAGCTTATCTTACAACACAGTCCTATCCATCTTTACTCAGAAGTAACTCCTACTAAGTTTAATGGGCCTTACTGCCTATTAAGCATGCATAGGATTGCAGCATCAAACAGGTAATTGGTATCCTATGCTAGGAATGGATAGCAATTAAATTTACCATTCAGTCATTGGTCAAAGTTATTTATCCATAGTCTAAAATGTCTGGATATCAGGGCACCCTGATCCTAAAAACCTTGACTTAAATCCCAACTTTGCCTCCTGTGAACAGGAAAGCACTTTCCATCCACAGAAAGCTCTTTTGATCCAGAGGAATCCCATTGGTGGAAAAAGGAAGGTGGCAGGGTTTTTTTTAGCCTCCTCTCCCTGCAGTCTCCTATGCCCCCTAGTCTGCTCTGGAGGGTTGCGGGACCCTTCAGAAAAGTGTAAGAAGTGGCACTGCGGCCGGAAGGGGCAAGGAGACATTGATGAAGATTGCCTCCCCCCTTCCAGCCAGTGGGAGCATCCTAAGAGGAACTGCCCTTAGAGGATGCTACTGCTGGGGGGGGGGAGTCTGGAT
The DNA here is from genome assembly GCF_030035675.1 of Rhineura floridana. Lineage (NCBI taxonomy): Eukaryota > Metazoa > Chordata > Lepidosauria > Squamata > Rhineuridae > Rhineura > Rhineura floridana. The sequence continues at coordinate 272,238,439 of NC_084480.1, read as the reverse complement.
CCCACCCAATTATTGGGAAGTTATGTCTACATGATACAGAGAAATGGATGATGAATTAGCAAGATGAGGGCAGGATTTGAGATGATTCACATAAGCCATGCAAAAACTCTTCAAGCCATTGCCCCAGCCTGATATCTTGGTATAACATTATCAATATAGTGCAGCTCAGCTGTCATGTCTGATTGGTTGGTCTCACAAACTGGGGAGAAATCCCCTGGAAAAACAGAAATACCTGGGACATTTTTGCACAATTTTCTCTCTTATAAGTAACACCGCATAATGAAACAGTACTAAACTGGGTCGAGTTCTCCTAACGATGAAAACCCTCTCCACAAATCCCTTCGCCCACATTATTACCACTGCATGAGGGGGGGAGGGGGGCATGTTCCCTGTCCCACCCCCCTCTGTTGCATCACTGTCGCTACTCCTGGAACCCTCCATATGTTCAAGGTTGAATTTCTGCAGTTGGGACTCATGTACTCTTCTACTCCCTATGCAATTTAGACTTCTGTGCATACATGAGCAGGGAAGGCTCACAGCTGCATACATTCAGCCCCCAACAGATGAAGGGCTGCAGGAGTTACTTTCAATTTCTTTTACAGATGAGAGCACCGTTGCAAGGTAGGATTGCAATGGAAAAGAGGCAGGGGAGAGATTGTTATATTTTATTAGCTTTTGCTCTTTTTATTGTAGGCCACTCTGATCTCCGGGGGGGGGGGAGGAAGAGCAGGATATGAATATTTTCAAATAAATAAAAATAAAATGCACAGGCGTAGCAACAGTTAATGCAGAAACATTTGTGTTGACACTTTTAAGCTGGCTATTGGAGATTAGTGAGAAAGGCACTCTGTTTCATTTTTAATAAATAACAATTTTGAAAACTGTATGCAAAGTTCCACAAAGTTGTTTGTATCAATGTATTAATGCCTGTTTATTTAATGTTCCGGAAACAGTAGCATTATTGGCGGGGTTGGAGAAGCAGAATCTAGAAACAGAATCTAGAAATTGAGGCACTTTACTGTAGTAAGGAATTGCAATAGAATTTCAACTGACAGGCAGCTTAGCTATCCATGTCAGACTTGACCTACTAATCTTTTATCGGATACATGACTTTGGCTCTTTTCCCCCCTTCCATTTATTTATTTATTTATTGCACAGGCCACTTTCCGTTTCATTGCAGCTACGCACATCTAACAGATTGGAATTCCACTCTGTGAGTGGGACACATGCTATTGCTAACTGCACTTTAGAAAATCTGTACAACAGGACAACAAACTCAACTAAAGAAAGACAAATTGCTTTTAACTGTTTTTAATTATATGTATTGAAACTGTTGTAACCTGCCCTGGGACCTTTGGGTGAAGGACAGGTTGTTGTGGTTGTTTAATAATAATAATAATAATAATAATAATAATATGTATATTATTATATTGTAATGCCTAAACACATTCACTTTGATAATTTTGGAATAATCATGTTCATTGGTAAAGAATGCACTTTATAAAATGGCAGCCTGCTATTAATGGGCCCATTTATTTCACCCCCCAAAATAGATCCTGCTCTAGTCATACCTCTAGTTACTAATGCGACACTATGTTTAGTTAACAATGATTATCACTAAAGTTGTATTTTTCCCATAGTAGATTTAATTCAGAACTTCCTAGGGATTTGCCAGATAGAAACAATTTCTATAAACAGCGGAATGGCAACATGACAGACATTTTGCAATTTGAAAACAGGGAAGATCTCTTTTTCAATGATGTCTGTGTTTTCATCAAGTAGAATTCTGTTCCATTTTTACAATATGGATTCAGCTGTTATGAACTCACAATGGAAGCATTCACTGAAATAGTATAATTATTCATAGTTATGCCTACAGTATTTGTATGAAATGTAGCGCATCTTAATACATCCATTGCTTTCAAACGGTCTACTCTGCATAAATTGGAGATATTAAAATGTGTTTCATGCTGCAGTTTATTTAACGGTAATTTTAAATGTTGAATATTTCTGGTTCAAAATAAAGTAGAAGAACATTGTATTATTCATAAAGTGAAACAGTTGTTTTCAACAAGTATGCAACATCAAGCTAAAATCTCCTTGTGCCTAAATTTTGAAATGTAATCCAACCTATATTTTCATGTTGCACAACCTGTAGTTCAGTGCTGCTATCCTGCACCCACTTATATTGCTGAATCCCACTGTTTTGAATGATATTTTAGCAATATATGTACAGGACTGTAACCCAGGGAGCCCAAACCATTTGCATATCATTTTCACAATCTGTTAAGCTACTGCTAGAACTATAAGGTATTTCAAGTAACATTCCTCCTTTAGAAATTAACACTAAGTAACACATGTTCCACTACAATTTTGTCTAAAACATTAAAATGTGCCCATTAAGAAGTACCACCAAAAACCAGTTCATAGAGATGAAGCTTTAAATTACCAATTAATTCAAATCTATTTGATAAGCTTTAAGAGCACTAATTGATATCAGACATCTCTGAGGCTACTCTGCTACAAGCACCACTGAATATATAATGTCACAATTATTATGAAATGTTATTAACGGAACATAATCTTAAATGTTCAGCATAGATTTCAGACTAAGGTAGGCTAATGAGACATTTTAGAATATTCCCAACTTTAAGCCCATTTTTAATGCTTAACAGCACAATCCGATGAACGTCTACTGAGAAGTAAGCCCCAATGAGTGTAATGGTAAGTGTGTATAGGATTGCAGCCTTAAATTGTTAATGCATATTTAACATTTCATTTAACAAAACAGTGTCACATCTACAAAAAGTACATCGTCAAACTTTAGTATGTTTTGGAAATAACCAAATCCCCTTCACAAAACATCTTCTCAACAAGGACTTGGATCTACACTGAACGAGTCATGCCAAAAAGAGAACTGAGCCACTGGCCAACTTCCATTTACACACACATTATACTTATGCAATATATTTAAATTATTTGCATAAAGATATGCAGTTATTTTGCATACAGATATGTAAAAAAGTATATTACTGTTTTACAAGAAGAGTTGCAATCTGTAAAAATACAGGTGGTCTGATCTGATGTTTTATAGAGACTGTGTACTGCTGACAGTCATGCTGATGAAACAAGAAATAAGCAAACAACTATTATTTTTTCACAATACACTTCAAATGATTTTCACTAGAGCAGTATTGTAGACAAATGGCTCTAACATTGCTCAGATATATGTTTTCCTTTATTTGGAACAAAGTAGTATAAACTCTGGTGCTCAGATTGTTAACAGCCTAGCTCCTCAAACAGCACACACACCTGCAATCCCAGTACAACATCCCTACAGTGCTGGTAAAATATTACATTTTGAGACACACTAACCTGATGCAAGAACCTATATGCTCTGTAATAACTTCAGCCCCTATTTGGAGATGCAGCAAATTTTAGTGGTCAGGTGATTCATCCAATACAGCTCCACAAAAAAAATTCATGCTGTTGATAATAAAATATTATTCTGAATGCGCTACAGGCAGGCAGAATGTAAAGAACAAGTATACTTGCTACTACTGTAGAATTTAGACTACAATCTTACTTCCTCTGTTTTTTGCATCAGAACAAAAGTTGTACATTAGTTGGAGTAGTCAGTACAATTGTAACTTTAAATTTGGTTTTAATGTATAAAGGGAACTGTCAGTTCATGCCTCGATCAGCTGCTAATTTCCTACCTTTTAGGCGATACTCACCAACTTCGTTTTACATTACAGTCAGAACAAAGACAATGTCTCCTAGGTCCTTGTTACTATGTAGGCTTTTGCAGTGCTTAACACAGTCTTCCCTAAGAGGGCAATAACAGGGAAATCCTATGCACATCTGCACAGAAGAAAGCCCACATCTACCCAGAAAAAGGCCCATTGACATCCATGGGACTTACTCCCATGTAGGGATGGGGGAGAAATTCAATTCAGTTCACATTTAAAGACAAACCTACCTAATTCACACTTTCCAGAACAATGCACAAACCATCCTTCAAAATTCACAGTCCTCCAAATTTTGCAGTAGAGTTCTCTAGCCAAGTAGTGCATACAAAAATGCGTATTCTAGGGTAAAGTACGAATAAAATGTGAGGATACCATACAAAATGCATTATGTTAGGGGAAATTATTTTGGGGGGGTGTATATTGGGCAAATTCCATCCAAAATGTGTATGTTAGTAGATGTTCACGGCTGAATTTGCATGAGGACTTTAAAAATAATAATAATCTGACAACTCATGTGGAAATGTGGAGAACAGAATGTAGAATTGAAAAATGAGTATGTGTAAGAAACCAAAATTGAAAGATTTGCCAATCCCTATTCCTAGGAAAGTACATATTATGATTGTAGTCAAAGAAAAGTAAATTTAGGCTGCGCTCCTACATATTCTTACTTGACAGAAAATCCCGTTGAATTCTATGGGATTAGCTCTGAATAGACATATATAGGATTGTTCCATATTAAGTCATCTTATGCTGAAGTGAAATCTGCCCTCCAATTTCCCAAAATTTTCTTCCCATGCAAAAAAGTTTTCCATTTTTCTGCCTCTTTGCTTCAGGATTTCTTTAGAATTTTGGAGGGTGCGGAGTTTTGAGCTTAGTTTATCATTTTGAGGTGTCCGAGGGTAGGCTGCATATTCCCCCTTTCCATTAAACCTTTCTCTGGCACTCTAAAGCCTTCTCATTCCCAACTGCCCAAACTTCCTGATCTGAAAAGGCCTAGTAGGAGGAATTATCTCATCAATACATCTTCCTCTGGATTTTAATTGAAGTGTGGGCACCCAGGAAGGCTGCAGAGTATAAACCACTGGAGAGATGATTTGTAGAATGAAAGCAATGGCACCCATGAACACCCCTCAACCATTGCAAAAGTAAGGTAAGCACAACAAAAAAACTTGCAGCCCACCTATCAGAATTTCACACAAAAAAGTTCTCCTGTCTGATGTTTGCTGAACACAGTTTCTTTTCTCATTAATTGATGGATAATGCTCGGGTAAAAAAAAATGCAGGATAAATTTTTGGCACAGTACAAGTATCAAGGAGACCACTTAGTTTTAAACAGAAACATACACTCACACACAGGCACATACACAAATGAATATTGGTATGCTCAACAGGAAGTGTTATGTGTTTCTCTTGCAAGCTCATTGCAAATACAGCTATAACAGGGTAAAAGAATGCAAACGGAATATATTGCTCATGTTCATGATAGAAGGGTATTTTTGCTTGAAATAAAGTTAATACAATATAGTGGGGGAAGAGCAAAACATGCTTTGTTTTCCTATTTGATCGCATACAGCAAACTCAGTGAAATTCCACTGAAGTCCTTTTATCAAGGCACATGGAAGGAGTCAGTCCATTGTTTTTACATATTGCCATCACTCAGGTGTTACTCTAAAGGAAGTCAACCAATTCATTTATGTAAAAGTGTTTCGCATGAATTGGAAGTTAAGGGGATGCTAGAAACATAGTGCCACTTCTCTTTCCAGGTGGCATGCATTTCCATCCAGACAGTGCATGTAGGTTGCTTCGCTTCAGTGCACATGTAAATTATCTTTCTGGGCACCACAAACTTTGTTTCCAAACAAAAACAAAACAAAACTGCTGTCTTGGTTGTGCCACTTTGTAATCCAGAAAGAGGACTGCAAACAGCATATAAACATAACCAAAAATTCATATGCCATTCATAAGGCGGGGAACAAGAAGCACTAGGATTTCATGAGAGCAAGGCTGCAGTCTGTCCCCACTTCCTTGACAGCATGTCACATTGTACCAAGGGAACTTGTGCAAGAATTGAGCTGTTGGTCGCATTGACTCTGTAAGGCTTAACTAATTTGGGGACTGATCCATTACAAAACCTCCCATTGGCAATTTTTATGGCCATTTCCTTAGGGTCTGCTTTATATGGAAGTATCAAATATATTTATATCTATTTTAGCCTTTTCTCCTCTTCCTTTTTTAAAAATGGGTGAGACTGAATCCATTCCTAAGCATATTTACTTGGAAGTAGCCCCCTTGAATTCACATAAGATCAGCCTGTAAAGATTCCTCTTTTTTTTCCTAAAAAGAACCAAAGAAAATAACATTCCTTCCCAATAAATTGTGTTTACCCACAAATACACTGTTTTTATCGGTTAATAAACAATGCAGTGCAAAATTAAATGTAATATGTATAAAATGTAATAATTTTAAGGATTGCATTGCCTGCAATTTCAGCTATCAGTGTATTTATAATTTGCAAAGAAAATTCTTTTGTACCACTCTTCTGACTGACTAGAATAGGTGTCGTCCTTTGATTTATTGATGTCTTTGTTAATGTTCCCCCAATGCGGCCCACACCTTCCCCTCTATTCCTATCCTGTTCCTTTATTTCTGCTTGTCATTCTTCTGTTTTTAATGTATGTGGCTAATAAAACCAGTTTTATTAGTCACATATTCTACATCCATTCCATGAAGTAGCACAGGGAGGAAAGAGGGGTGGGAATCAGCATTACCACAAAGCCACAGTCTTTTTCTAAACAGTAATAAGGTGAAACTGATCATAGTCTTTTAACATAGATAAGGAACTCATTTACAAAATAACACTGCAGTCATTCCTATGGGTCCATCAGATATTGGCTGAGATTGGGTGGCCACCAAAAGCAAGCTCTGAAAACTTCATTTACTCCCTGAATTATGCCATGTATTAGAATTGTTTGGTAAGAAGCCTGGGCTTTTGGTTCGTGTTTAAAAATGCCACAACATTGCTGATAATGTGTTAATTTTCCATTGTACAAGACTGGTCAGCATTAATTCTTATTAGAAACTGTATCTATAGTTTCCAATTTTAGGGAAATGCAATTTGGCAATTTGATGACATCTTTCTGTACATATATTCTAGTAATTCTAGAGAGGCTTCGCCACAGTTATTGCTAAATTCAGCATGCCAAACTGGACAGCGTAGATATGTTGCAATCCAGATTCTAGAGGAAGGTTACCATAAAATTTACATTTTCCGTAAAGTGTAAGTAGCCACCATTTTCTGCAATCCCAGAGCAGCAACGAAATGGTGGTGCAGAAGAAAACGACCCTATCAGACACATTTCATCATTGCGTCTATCCATCGTTATCTTCTTTCCCCAGCATGATTATCCTATATCTTCTTTCTCCCCCCCCAGCAATATGCTAATTTTTAGATAAAAAATAAACTGGTTATCAAACCAAAAAAATGGTTAGTGCCTATTAGGCCACTCAGATATCTCTCGGCAAATGTTTTCTGATTTAAAGAAAAGGCTACTAAAAGTACAGAATGGTTGCTTCTAGCACACACTGATGAATGTATTTCTTGGAGAAGGCACAATAGAAAAGCTGTATCCTAGAAGTAGAGGACATAAACATGGAGCAGGGAACCTGCAGTGGTCAGTATGGTGTTTTTATTTTATGCTAAAATTGCCATATATATATGCACATTCATGTCATCAAACCCATTTAAGCTAACTACAACCATTTTCCATTTTGTACTGCTTCAGCCTGTGTTACGTGGGTTGCTCTGTGTGTGTGTTTGGGTTTTTTGTTTTTTTTTAACACTTCAGGCAAATATGTGTATTGGCATATTGGATTTACGCACACATCTCCCTTGTAAATAGTGCCACTTCACATTTTGGTTTAGAATACTACTTTCTTGAAGATATTGCATAACAAAAACAAGCTCTTGCATGGAAATATAGGTACAGATATAGACATGGATGAAAATGTATAGGTGATAGGTATAGTGTATGGGTGTTCATTCAGGCTAACGATATAGTAAGGATTGTAAGTTTTTGAGTTCGATTACATACTACACCTGGATATTAAACTGATCCTAATTTTATGGATTGTTAATTTCCTGAAAATGATTCACCACAGCTATTCTTGTATATTGTTGTTACTGTTTTCTATTGACATTGTATATTTTAATTTATGAAATTTAAAGCACAATTGAATTTTTTTGTCTACAAACTGCCATTTAATTTGATGAAATCTAGGATCAGCTATACAATAAAAACCTATTAAGGCTGTGTAATGTTTTAATTAATAATATTTAACAGGAAAAAAGAGAAGGCAATTGTAAATATTGCTTAGTGTGTTGTTGTTTTAAAAAAACCCCATACAACTTGATAGGAAAAGTTTTCTAATATATCTTGAACCAGATTAAATTTGCTTACACCTGCAATTATGTACAGTAACAACAATGCACGGTCCGTTTTAAGTGCTTCAATCCTTTTTAAAATCCAAAGAAAATTGTATCTAGGTAACACTGCCACCTATTGTTTAAATCTGAGAGCAACACTTTTGCAGTTTCTGAAGCTCATCTTTGGAAATAGGCTTAAAGACGCTTAAAATATCCTGTTATCTTTGCTTAATTTTTAAATGTAGGGATGTAACAATCAGTGAAACATAACTTAATGTTGGCAACAATTTAGATTATTTAGATTATTGTAATTTCAGCAACACTTTGTGCAGTGTTAACTGTGGGCATAATCAGATGTGAAGTATTGAATAAAAGATATGTTCAAAGGGAGAATTTAAACTTTTTACACTATAACATGTGCTTAAACTTAATTTTCCACAACTTCTAAGCTTAACCAACTCAAGTATACCCAAGGTGAATTTCACACACACACACAAAAAGGGGGGGAACTATCCAGCTTTGTAGTTAAAGGTTAATCAGATACATATTTAAATTGTGCACTGTTGCCATCAGTCCTACCCAACTCCAAAGAGTTCAGTTCAGTTGAAGGTCATGAGTATAAAGAAAGACAATATTTGGGCCTATGCGGTAATAAAGAAACATTTTAAATAAATATACATTTACTTTAGCACATGTTCCAAATGGCAAAGGATGCAGAACACAAAATTTCTCTTAGTTGCAAGGAAGTCAAACAAAAGTTCAAAATGTCTCCATAAATACAAAACCTGATAATATATCAGCAGGGGAAAATATTTAAGAGCAAACAGGAAGTTGCATAAATCTATGTAAAGTACTATCAAAACTAAACATGAGAAAACTGAAAACTACTTGCATTACTCTGAAGCCAAATTGTACTAAAATATATTCTTTAATGACATATATATAGCATGTTGCCAGCTTAACATTCTTTAAAAGATGTTACTGAGATGCCAGACCCTCAGAATAGTTGAAAGCCTGCTTTAGAGGTTAGAGAGATGTTAAATTATATTTATTCTTAATCTAATTCTTATTCTAAATGCAGCTAAATTTCAAAGATCATAACACAGAATATTAAGAAAACAGATTCTTGACATAGTTTTAGAGTTCAATCTAAATAGCAAAGCATATCCTAATTTCAAGTTTGTTCTAATACTTTAAAACCTTTTAATACTTTGAAAACCTTTACTAATATATGAGTTTTTCAATTAAAAATGCTGGGTTTTAAATCAGATTCAGTTCAAGCTTGTACAAGATTACTGTGCAAGTTTTGACAGGCATGCATCAAAATAACTTTAATTTTCATAGATATTTATAAATAATTTTGCTGCTCCAGAAAGTTACCTATGAAGCCATTCTCTCAGAAGCAATCTGATAGCCGAGCAATTACTCTACAGTTTCAATACAACAAACAAGTCAGTAGTGAGCTTCAAACCTGTTGGCATTAAAAAAGCAATTGATACATAGTATTTCCTACTCAGAGCAGTATTGTTTTCTCTGTACTGTAATTCCTAGGTTTACCTTGCACTGATGTTGAAACTGAAGGGCAAGCAGAACCTGAAATGTACAAAGCCTAGAAAAAAGACCACACATAATCTTATCTTCAAGCCAGTTAAGTTGTGGTCTTTGGACAATATATGAGGTGATGCCAGTTGTAATACTTCCAAATCATTCAAAACAAAGACTCTTTAATTTTGGTCGAGTTTACTTGAAAGTAAGTCCATTTAGTAGCATAACCTAAATTGTCTACATATGTGATCATATATAAAAGAATTCAGCTAGGTGGATTTTTAACTACCAATAATTAGTTACAACTAATTCAGAAGAAACTTTAAAATCTAGATTTAGGAACTGTGTTGGTGCATAACACTTGTTGGGTTTTGAAAAGTACCTTAGAACCCTCATTTGCTGGGAAAACCACCAAAACTTCTTTCATCATGCAAACGTTCTAATACTTGGCCTTTTGCCCTTCTTCTCATCTCTTACAAGTGATTAAAACTGTAACATGAAGAATTTAAACAGACATTTAAACAATTTGAAACAGGCATAATTTTGGAAACATGATTGTGAACCAAGGAACCAATGTGCACACTTAAAAATAATAGTTTGAAATATAAATGTAAAATGTACTGCCTTCAAGTCAATTCCTACTTATGGTGACCCTATGAATAGGGTTTTCATGAGGCTGAGAGGCAATGACTGGCCCAAGTCACCCAGTGAGCTTCATGGCTATGTGAGGATTCGAACCCTGGTCTCCCAGGTCGTAGGACCGTTGAATGAAATGCATGAGAGGGAAATCCACAACTTGGTCTATGAGCAATTACTTAATTTTCTTCTTTTCCAAAAATGCCCTGTGCATTCAAATTTGGAAGAAAGGGGACATTAGAACATCAGAACCTAGATGTCTAATTAGTAGATTTAGTTCTTGTTTATAATTCAAAACATTTCAAGAAGGATAATTATATGCATATTTACAGTAAAGAGTGCACTTGTTAGCAGGACTTGTATGTTAGCAAAGGTAGAACTAGCAAAAGTACAATTAAAAAAAAGAAGATGGGTAAAAAAATAATGCCTTTTCCTTTGAGATGTGCTGCCCTTGAGATACTGCAGATACTATGTTCAAATGCATTTTAAAATGCAAAAGAAATATGGTAATACTCCAATAGCTAACATCATCATTACTTTTATATCTTAGCTTTACTAGATCATTGCTTTAAATGAGCATCACAAAACCAATGGGGCTTTCGTCTCTGCATTACGTACATTTTCTTGATAATCATTTTCATTTTTTTTCTCCCTTCCTTGTCATCATTTTAATGTAAATCTTTTTCTTTTCAATAAAATGAAATGATTAAGTAATCCTGCTTTTTGCATGATTAAAGATGACAGATAGGCTTGGCCAGTTAAAAATCAAAAATCCTTGCAGAATCTGTGCACCTCACTTGTCAGAATCCTTCCAGCTTGCTTAGCACTAATGACCGGGGGTGGGGGGGTTAGCATGTCCACAAAATGCCTAGAAAGAATAACAAGCTACCAAGGACCTACCTTATATTATCTACAGCTTCAGCTAAATAGTTCCTTTAAATCATTTTTTCTGTAATTAACCATCAACAAATTGTTTTGACAGAACATTAACAGATCAGTGACTATTGTTAGGCTGTTTAATTGCATCCTATACAACACACTGAGAGAAGCAATATATCAAGACTATTGAACATATAGCAGAGAAGTATTTAAATGGTGTCTTTCTTCAACAGAATTCCTATAGCGAAATATGATTTGATTTGTAAAAGTGGCCTGTATGATATTGGGGGTAATGACAGTTACCATTGTTTCTTTCCTTTCAATAGCCTTATGCAATATGGACTCATCCTTTTTTTTTTCTCAGACAAGTAAACTAGAAAGCAAGGTTGCAGTACAGTAAATACAAATATACATACATACATAGCACTATTGCCTTTAGACCAAAAATGATGCTAGGAAGTCTTTCTCTGAGCTCCTGCCAACCAGCCTCTTGTAATTTATTCAACATGTCCTTGGAACTATCTGCTGGAAATCCTTCCTTCCTTCCTTCCTCCTTCCTTCCTTCTAGATGTAAGAGTTCCTGAAGCTAGGGGATGATGATTATTATTATCATTATCATTTGACCAGAAAACAGCTATTCACCTGCTACCACAGGCCTCTGTTTGCAGAAAAGCACCACTTGCCTATGTATTTGCCAAATCAGACCATAAATACCACAACATTCTCTGACCTAAGTTTTGTAGACATCTGTATGATGGTAGCACTGCATTTCCTTTCTTTGACAAATGAAATTACTATTCTTTGATTATTATTTTTTACTGTCCCCCTTCTCTTCCCCCGTTTCTGATTATGTTCTGGTTGGCAAAATTTGGGCCACAAAATGCTAATTTCTAACCTAACACCATGACAGCAATCACAGCCATCACAAGGATGGAATAAAGAGAGCAATCTAACATCCAGGGATATGAATTTCTGATCAGTGGCTGGCAGACTGCCGTGAAAGCTTACAGTAATCCCATTGGACAGCTCGGGTTGATGAAGCCTGGGAACAGGCAGCCACAATGTAGGGTAGTTCACAATTGCAAGCATTTGTCCATAATTTAAAGCTATATGAGAAGTGGAGAGTATTCATCTGAACAACAAGCTGTAATTTAACTAGAGTAACATTTACATAGTTTTTAACCCATTATGTCATTTTGTCACCCTTGTTTTAAATGTGTGTGTGTGTGTGACATACTACTGACACACACACATATATATGTTAAATGAATATATCTGAGAAACATCTAGAAAGCTCAGTTATCACTTAGGGATATTAAATTTTATTGTGTAATTTCACAAAAAATCAATGTTGTGTTTTAAAGTGTAAAGCGCCTTAATCATGAAATATCTTACTTGCATTAACATTGCTGTGAAGTCAATGGGGTTTTCCACTGCATAAGCAAATATTACTTAGGAGTTAATTCTGACACCTTTACTTACAATGGATAGTATTTTATTGTAGGCTCTGCACAAGTCAAGTACTCACTGAAATTAAATCCAGAGCTATGCAATTTCGAGTGAATGCTATTTTTACTGGGATCCATTGCTACTAATTCATTTTGACTGATACAAAGAGGTGGACAGTATAAGAAGTAGCATTAGTCATTGACATCTATGGCAAATTGTTCCAAATTTCATCTGATGTAAGCAAGCAGCTGGCCATTTGAAGGCTAAACATATAAACACACAACCTGCCTCATTCTGGGTAAGGCTATATTGAACTATCTAGGCCAGCACTGGCAACGGTTCTCCAAGTTGTCATGCAGAACTATTTCCTCCAACTTCTTCCTGAGATACTTTTAACTAGAGATGCCAGGGATTTAAGCTGAGGCCTTCTTCATTCAACACATGTGCTCTTTCACTGAGCTACTGTTCCTCCCAATGATGCACTAACAAAGAGCTAGAGGGATTCTTTGCCTGTTCAGAGGAAGTTGGCAGGACTAAATGAATGTAGAATTCTGTGAAATATTTCTTATAGTAATAAAAGTATTAACTTTTACTGCATAAAGAAATCCAGGGTCTTCTCTCCTACCAAGAAGGCATTCTATATTGACCTCAGTAGAGAGGGTAGCTCTGCAAAAATAAGAATTTCCACCCACCACTGAAGTCGGCATTGAAGGCTACATGTACATACAGTGCATGTAGGCTCTGCAGTCACACTGAGCCTGGATCAGGGCAGCCTTGTTTAAAAAATGTAACTTGGATCCTAAGATAAATTAACATAAGGAAATTCACAGAATAAATATTTCCCAAACTCCTCCATGGCAGCCACTTGTTCCCCTCAAAAGCCTTGCTTTTGAGGGCCAGGAGACCCTTCCATGAGCTTCCTTCCATGAACCTCTTTAAGGCTGCAATCCTCTACACACTTAAATGGGAGAGGGACCCACTGAGATCACTAGGGCTTACTTCTTAGCATGCACACACACACACACACACAAAGGATTGCACTGTAAATCAAATTATTAGGATTTTCAGGCTGATTTATGCCAGTTCCTCCCTTTTTAAGGAGGATCCCCAGAGCTTGGAAAAGTTACTTTTTTGAACTACAACTCCCATCAGCCCCAGCCAGCATGGCCACTGAATTGGGCTGATGGGAGTTGTAGTTCAAAAAAGTAACTTTTCCAAGCTCTGCCCCTGACATCCAAGGAGGATTTATGGGGGGCACATGTGACTGCAGAGGGGCAGAATGGATGGGAAGTTTTCCTTCTGTTGTATGTTATCTTAGGATCTTAGCCAACCTTTTTTAAAAAATAGAAATTCTAGAAAAGATGACAAAAAATGGCCCTTCTTTATAGCACCATTTGAAGCAATTCGCATGAGGGGATTCACCAAAATTCAACCAGTCATATCAACTATGGTAAAGACAGCAAACATTTGGGAAATGTAGAGAAATATATAGACATCTTCTGAGGACTGAAGGAAACTTTTAATTGATTAAAAATGGTTCTTATTCTGCAAACTATAGCACACCAGGATGGTGTACAGTATGCATTTAGGGAAAGTAAAGCCATTAGAATCTGTTTTTAAAAAAATCTCCATTACTAGTTAACATTCTGTTCTTTGTTAAGTTCCTACAAAATTACGTACTCGTAGATTCTAACCAAAATCGTTTCTACAAACCTCCAGCAGAATCAGGCCTTTGATGCTGCGAGTTGACTTTCTCCCATCTCATCTCCACCACACTTTCCATCTGGAAAGCCCAATCCATCTGATTTGAACTGTAAGCCTCATAGGCATGGGCTGCCTCATTCTGTATTCTGTTCAGAATGATGTGGATGCTGAAGAAATGTTAAATTATATAAGCTCTTGGAAATGTGCAGCCTGGCATTTAAACCTGGCATACAAATGCATAATATATACAAAGGTAAGGACTTCGCCAAACAGCCCTGCTCTGCAAAACGCAAATCTTAGTAATCTTAAGGCAGGGTTGGGAAACCTGTGGCCTTCCAAATATTGTTGGACCACACATCTCTCATACTCCCTGACTACCGGCCATACTGGCTGAGGCTGATAAGATCTGGAATCCAACAACATCTGGAGTACCACAGGTTCCCCATCCCTGCCATAAGGTCCAGAAGAACCACAAGATACTTATAGTGCCTATGTATCAACATCCTTTTTCAACTGTCATATTTTATATGGCAATTAAATTATTCTTGCACTGTTTTCTCTCACTCCGTCACTTGTATTGCATGGAATTCATTACCTCAAGAAGTTGTGATGTGCATGAGCTCAAATAAAAATTGACACAGGACAACCTGTCAGCAACTATTAGACATGGCAATTAAATGGAATCTTCATATTCAGAAGAGGCATCTCTCTGATTACTAAATGCTAGAGACGTGCAACAGGAGGTGGCTAAGTTTCCAAGAGACATCAGGCTGGCCGGTGCTGGAGTCAAGGTTGGAATCCAGTTGGTGCTACATTCACAGAAGATCCAGCACATGCCCCTACTAATTGAAGGTGAGGGGAGTAATGCTTTGCTGCTGTACCCATCCCCCCTGAAGCCCCTTATTCCATCTTCCATTCTGTCCTGTAGCCAATTTTCCAGAAGTGGAAGAGGTAATTTTCCACTAGAGGCTGCAAGTGGGAAGGGAAGGTCAGCCAAAAAAAAAAAATCCCTCCCCTCTTCTTCCATTAGCAAAGGCTACCACTGGATCAAAAGCCCTTCCGATTGGATTCCACCACTATCATTTATTTATTTATAACATTTACATATTGCCCACTAATAAAACATTCTCCAAATGAATCATAAATAAAAGATAAAACTGGGAAGTATAAAATAGGACATTGACGTAAAATCTTAAATAGTTACAACAGCATCAGAAGAAAACCAGCAACGGATACTGGACTAGACTGTCTCACAAATCAGTTTGTATGTTGTTATGCTCAGTGACATCCACTGAGATCCTTGTGGGATCTAAGAGGGCTATGGACAACTGTCTTTCTAATCCACTCCATTTATGTTGTCTTTCATTTGCTTAGTAATATTATCACTCCATAAACTGCTGCAGATCAAGAAGAGGATAAGGACTGAGAATACATTGAATGAAGTTGCCTGTTGTGCAGTTGTCAGAAACAACATAAGCAGAGTGAGAGAAAGATCTGCCATTCTGGAGTAGCATGTGTTGGCCAGGGCCAGATAACATGATCAGTTCAAATGTAGGCTCTAAGCAACTGTTTCCCAGTCTGCTCTGGCTCAGAGGACTGATCACCCACAGGAATAGCTCCCAGTATGCTCTCCTGCAGTGGAAGCTGCATAAATGAATGTTGAGCTTCAAGTTCAACAAGACTTTTCATGGATTGTTCCATTTCCACTTTAGCCCCTGTGCCTGCATTATTACATCCTTTCACTCTGGGGGATACATTCAATTCTGAATAGAAATAGAAGTAGAAGAGGTATTTTTTAGGTTAGGTACAGGTGTCCTTTCTACTCTCTTTGAGTCCACCTACCAACTATTCTTGGTAAGACACCCACACTTCTGATTCTGCCTTTGCTATATGGGAGATGTTTCTGTTGCAATACCATCTCTAAACTGACCTTGTCCTTCATATTAGGCAAGAAAGCAAAAAGCAAGATATTAATCACAGGCTGTCCATTGGAAAGGAGGAAGTCTTGCACTGCAGATCAACAGGATTTGTTCATTATTATTATTATTATTATTATTATTATTACTTAATTGAAAGAATATTCAGTATTCTTTCTATTCACAGATTTTTCAGAAACATAGGAAAATGACTATGTTGGCATAAGATACTGTGCAGGCCCCATTGGAAGCCTCTAAACAGATAAACTATGATTTAGTAGTTTTATCGTGTTTTCCTAAGGTCTCAAGCAGTTCCTATTAAGGGCAAAGTAAATTGCCTATTACTTATGTAATGACTTGTCTTGTTCTGTGTTTTTGTTAGCAGTATTTTATTGAAAGATTAAGTGTTATTTTCCATTACATTCTTAAAAATCCCTCTGCCTCTCTCCTTGTAATTCTCCAGCATTCCTCTCATGAAAACAAAATAAAATATCTGAGAACAGGAGGAGCTCAGACAAGAGAGAGAGAGAGACAAGAAAAAATGCAGAAAACTTACCACATCCTTAATAGGAAACACAATTTACTATTTACAGAGCTAAGGTTTCTGAAAAGTCTGGCTACCAAGTCTGACCAGGGCAAGGGTATGTAAACAGCAGCTCTTCAGAAGTTGTGGGATGCTGACTCCCATCATCCCTCACTTTTGACCATGCTGGCTGGGAGTGATGGAACTTGAAGTCCAGCATCATTTGAAAGGCCACAGGTTCCCTACCCCTGGACTAGAGGCAGTTTACACTTTCAGAAGAATTAAGCTTTTCCTAGATTATGGCACATCAACATGCAAAGGGAAATAGCATGTTTGAATCCACAAGCCAAATTCTATGCATGGCAGGAGGTTTTGGGGGGGCACGGCAGCATTTCAAAAGTTATCCCTCATCTATAGATGTATCAGGCTATTCTACTGTTTGTATATACTGACCCAAAGCCCTGCTCCTGATGTGAGGAATGCTGGGTAAGCGGTCAGGGTCAGTGCCATTTCACATATTATTCTTCCCCTATGCAGAGAGCACATCAATATAGGGAGAAAAGGCATACAACTGCAGTGCCCACCAGATGTAGTTCGAGTACATTGCTTATGCTTGCTGGGAAGGATGGGAGTTGTAGTCTTAAAAAAAAATCTGAAAGGCTATCTCTGACATACAACATGTGAGTTTAGATTATTATTATAAAACGTGTTACCTGATTTTATATTCTACAATTCTAGGTACCTTATATAAAAAAATTAATAACAGTCATAAAAACATTCCAAAATACAAATTAGAAACAAACATCCTAACCTGTCAAACATGAAGATCTCAAACACATGTACTTCACTGCAGATACCCACAGTGCATAGAAAAGCTGTGGTCAGTTGTGATTTCCCTTTATATATTGTATTGTCATATGAGGTGACCTGCAAGTGGGCTTCACTTTTTTGGGGAAGCAGGAACAAATCCCCAAAATAAATATATGAGAAATGCATACTTTTTAATACATATATATCAAAGTTTATTAACTTATAAAGGTTTATTCTTCAGCACAAAATGTTCTGTTGGAAATGAGAAAAAAGATATGGGAAGTATATTAAAATGTTACACAAAAACTTGAAAATAAAATGAAGATAGAAGCCATCTTAACTATCAATGATTGCCTTGACAGTTATGAAGGGTTTTTTTTCAGATAGTCTAACTGAATGTTGTTTTCAGATGTTACATAGCGAGCTTTACTTACAACTGTAAGTTGCTCAGAAGTGCCTAAGATGTATTTCAGTTTAAACCTGATAGGGCAATTAAGAGTGGAAGCCATTCTTTTATTCAAATAAATTTAATATGTATGATCATACAAGAGGTAAGAAAAGTGATAGTGGGGAAGATTACCTAGCACCTTCTGTCTACAGATATAAAATCTGTCCTGCCATGGAATTCCACAAAATCTTTTCTGAAAAAATTTTTTTCACATGATAATTCATAAGAATCACTGACAAGAATAATTTGAAACAAATCTAATCATTTGGCTCCTTACTCTTTCTTCTTTTAGGCATGATGGCCAAGAATGTTACCAGATATCTACATATTTTAAGTGTGTCGATATTTTACATGTATGTCTCATATACCATATTCATTGTTTGCATAAATTTGATAAACATGAGAACCATTATTACCCACCTGAAATCATTGCCTAATATTGAGCCTTCTGATTCAGAGCTATTTCTGTACTTACATTTTTCACCATACAGACAGAATCTTCTAAGAACATGTATCTTTCTTCACACAAATACCGCCCCGCTCTCCGTGCAGCTGGCAAGCGGGGCATAGTTGCTGATGGGGGTGATGCTGCATGGAGGGGTGGAGCTATGGGGCTTATTTAAGTCCCGGCCGCCCCTCCTAGCCTCCTTTTTGGCAAGCAATGCCCACCCTGCCCTCCCTCTTTTATGGTGTGTTCATGGGTCGCTTTGGGGCTGAGTAGGAATTTTTATCCTGCCCACCCTAGTTGGTGGGCAGGTTTTTTGCCTGCTCCACACTGTGAGAGTGGGAGGGAATCGGGTTAGGGGGCGTTGTGATTAATAGGTGGTTTTGGCTAATTTGACTAATTCAACATATTTAAATTGTTAATGCCCTACGGAGGGCAGTTTATTATGGCACGGGTGTGGGAAGGTGCGGGAAGGGAAGTAAGTAAGGACAGCTAGGTGGCCCCCTTAGGCACCTTTGGAGGTGATTGGCGGTTCCAGAGGCCTGTCTGTCAGGGCTTTACGGCTCGAGGGCAGGATATGGGCTGCTTCTGGGGTCAACTTATCTCATCCACCCGAGGGTTGTGCGGCCCTGGGGGGTGGTGATGTGAGAAGGGGCCCCTACTCACCTACTGGGTGTGGCCGGGGTAAGGAGTAAGCAGATGGGCTTGCCCTTGCCCGAGAGCTGTATGGCAAGATGCTTGCTTATAGACAGTTCCCGCACCTAGGTTTTCCCTCTGCAGGTCACTTTAAAATGGGTTTTGTTATAATTTAATAAAGTGGCCCTTGTTCAACCCAAACTGATGTGTTTGTGTCTTCTTTTGCCCATCAGCTGCAATACTGAACACTTCATTACCAGAGAATCTCAGACTATTTCTAAAGAATTAAGCTGCAAAAGGCCTGTATGAAATATTATCTCCTTACATCTGATGGGGAAAAAACAACAGCATTTAGAAATCATTTGCAGAATCCCACATTACTTCCCAAAGGGAGCCTTGCAAGGTTGCTGGTAAAAAAAACCATAAATCAAGAAAGACTGTTTAATGGTAACTAATTATGTCTTTTTGTCAAGCCATGGCTGTACTCAGAGGTCAGGCTCCCTGATGAGGAGACTTGATAGAGGGGTATACAATTATGTAAGGCGTGCAGAAAGTGATAGAGGACTGGTTTTTCTCTCTCTCTCATAATACTAGAACCTGGGGTCATCCAATGAAGCTGAACAGGCAAAAGAAGGTACTTCTTCACACAGAGCATGGTTAAACTATGGCATTCGCTCCCACAGGAGGCAGTGATAGCCAATAACTTGGACGGTTTTGTGCCTAGTAGCCACAGTGTCTATGTCTACCTTCACTGTCAGAGATAGTAAGCCTCTGAAGGCCAGTTGTGAGGAATCACAGAAGGGGAGTGGTCTTTGCACACAAGTCCCGCTTGCGGATTTCCCATGGGCAACTGGTTGGCCACTGTGAGAAAAGGATACTGGACTAGATGGGCCATTGGCCTGATTCAGCAGGCTCTTTTTATGTCCTTATGAGAAAGCTTTTTTTATTAAAGCAGAAATGGGGAAACCTGTGGATGTCAAGATGTTGTTGGGCTCATCTTCCATTAGCCCCAGCCAGCATGGCTAATAAAGTCCAATAACACAGGTTTCCCATTAAAGAAAAATTGCTGAGGTGAGGTCTGCTTTGCAACACCTTTAACATCTCCCATGCATTTGACAGATTATGACTTGTTAGCTGATGGCCTATTAATGAAATATCATTGCTGCTGTTGTTTTTTGCATCTTCTGCTGGGTCACTTTGGGGTTATTGAAATGTATTGTTGCGCTTTATGCTAAGCCCTTTTTGGCTCTTAACTGTTTTGAAAGCCACTTAGCGAGTTCTTGTAGTAATTGACTAATAAATCAACTCAAATAAATAAATAAATAAATAATATTGGCAGACGGACACATGTAACATCTAGTAACATCTAGTTTGACTCACAGTTTCTATCCCAGAAGTAGCTGCTATTCCCTCCAGGTGAGTAGCACATTACAAACCTGAACTAAAACCTCTGCACTTTTCAGACCCATTGATTATTCAAATAGGCAAAATGATACACATTCCCCAAAGAACATTTATATCCTTATCATGAATGAGCAAAACAGAAAGCAAAGCCTCAAAATGATGCTAATATATATATATATAATCAGAGATATAAATGCCCAGAGCATTTAAACCTTCTTCAAAACAAAAATAACCATTATTTCAAATTACACCATGCAGTCATCTAATCAAACCAGGCACCCACAATCTTAAAAATAAAAGCATGAACAAGAAATTGAGGGAGGGACTACAACAATCAGTTGACTGCAGCCCACTCAGTCGCAGATCTTCCTGTTGACCATGGAACATCTGAAGAGGGCTTTTACTCACAATCACTTGAATGTGAGTAGAAGCCTCTGGGCGATCAGGGTGTTGGAAGAATAATAGCAGAGATCATTCAGTTAGTAACCTAAGGGTTAATTCTGTTTACAGTGAGCCAGTTAACCAGGTTGGTGGTGGAGGTGATGCCTAGCAACCAGTCAGAATCATGTGATCCTTGCTGAAGTAACGTGCGCTGATTGGCTCTGTAGTTCTTGGAGATTTTCCTCTGTATGTTTAGTTGTTGAATATCTTCCTGCTATATACCAGGTGTAAACCCTGTGAAGAAGACAAAAACTTATTTGTTTATTTCTTCTCAAGGTTTTCCTTATTGTTATTCAGTTTCCATCAGTAAAGTATTACCAGGATTTCTTTTCTCTCTGGACTCCATCTGCTTTATTCAGGTTCCTCTGCTAACATAAGGACCCTGCTTTAGCAGAGTCTCTGAACATCTGGATGTCTGTGAACTACTTGTGTTCAAGTGAATATGAGTAAAAGCTTCCCATAGGCCTTCCTTGCTCAACATGAGGAAGGCTGGGGACTGACTGAGAAGGCAGGGTGACACAGACTGGATGTTGGGGGCAGGGGTTGCTTGAACGCTTCTGTCCCTGTACATAGTTGAGCATTCAGGCAAACACCTGAACATAACTTATGAGAAGGACTTACAGAATATTTTGAAGAAATGAAGCCTCACTCACCATGTAACTGATGAGTGGGGCCTAGTTGCAGTCGGAGGCGAAGCTGCTGCCTCCATCTTCTGTAAGGGCAAAGTCGCGCGTTGCGTCTATTACGCACACGTGACGTGCAGCATGAGGGGGCGGGGCTTAAGGGCCTATTTAAGCCCAGCCGCCCTTTCCTACCCCCTCTTTGCTCGCGCGACGTGGATGGCAAGGGACAGAGCAGCTGGGAGATGGAGCTGCAGAACAGCAGTTTTTTGTGGTGCAAGGAGCCTTTTGCGGGCCGATTTTGGCCTCCTTATTTCCCCATTAGGGGTGTGGGCTGCAGGCAGGGTGGTCGCATGCCTGGAGGAGCGGCTGCGGCTGGAGTGGGCCTTGTTAAAGGGGCCTAAGCCAAACGTGGCTGGCACACGCACACACAGCTGGTGGGGGAGGGAGACGCCTGTACTCTCCAGCAGCACCACCTCAAGGCTGCCTTGGCAGCCAGTTAAACAAGAACTCAACACAATTATAATCTGAATTACACTATTAGATTCTATTGAATATAAATAAATTATAGGTGCTGCATGGCTTATGATTAGGGGTTTTATATTTTTATTTATTTTATTTTATTTAATTTATATACCGCCCTAAGCCCGAAGGCTCTCTGGGCGGTGTACATAAAATAAAAACAAGTACAATATATAAATACAATAAGTACAATGAATCAAAAACCAAAAACAGACAAACAATACAAGAGCCAAACAACGTCAAAATACAAAATAATGCTAAAATACTGTAATACACTTTAAAATGCCTGGGAGTATAAAAAGGTTTTCACCTGGCGCCGAAAAGATAGCAGCATCGGCGCCAGGCGCACCTCATCAGGGAGACCATTCCATAGTTCGGGAGCCACAACTGAAAAGGCCCTATTTCTAGTCACCACCCTCCGAGCTTTTCGATGAGATGGAACTCGGAGGAGGGCCTTAGATGTTGAGCGCAGTGTACGGGTAGTTTCATATTGGGAGAGGCGCTCCACCAGGTATTGCGGTCCCATGCCGTGTAAGGCTTTATAGGTCAAAACCAGCACTTTGAATTTAGCCAGGAAACAAATAGGAAGCCAGTGCAGATGGGCCAGAACAGGTGTTATATGAGCGGACCTTCTGGTCCACGTCAACAATCTGGCCACTGCATTCTGGACTAACTGTAGTTTCCGAACTATCTTCAAGGGCAGCCCAACGTAGAGCGCATTGCAGTAGTCCAATCTAGAAGTTACCAGAGCATGAACGACTGAGGCGAGGTCGTCACTGTTCAGATAGGGACGTAGCTGGGCTACCAATCGAAGATGGTAAAAAGCATTCCGTGCCACTGAGGCTACCTGAGCCTCAAGAGACAGGGAAGAGTCGAGGAGAACTCCCAAGCTACGAACCTGCTCTTTCAAGGGGAGTGTAACCCCATCCAGAACAGGGTGAACATCCACCATCTGGGCAGAGAAGGCACTCACTAACAGCGTCTCGGTCTTGTCTGGATTAAGCTTCAGTCTGTTAGCTCCCATCCAATCCATTATCGCGGCCAGGCAACGGTTTAGTATGTTAACAGCCTCACCTGAGGAAGATGAAAAGGAGAAATAGAGTTGCGTGTCATCAGCGTACTGGTGACAACACACTCCAAAACTCCTGATGACCGCACCCAGCGGCTTCATATAGATGTTGAAAAGCATGGGGGACAGTACCGATCCCTGTGGGACTCCACAATGGAGAGTCCAGGGTATCGAGCAGTGTTCCCCAAGCACTACCTTCTGTTGACGACCCACCAAGTAGGAGCGGAGCCACTGCCAAGCAATACCCCCAACTCCCAACTCCGTGAGCCGTCCCAGAAGGATACCATGGTCGATGGTATCAAAAGCAGCTGAGAGATCAAGGAGAATCAACAGGGTCACACTCCCCCTGTCCCTCTCCCGACAAAGGTCATCATACAGGGTGACCAAGGCTGTTTCGGTACCAAACCCAGGCCTAAAACCGGATTGAAACGGATCGAGATAATCAGTGTCATCCAAGAGACCCTGGAGCTGGCCGGCCACCACCCGTTCCAGAACCTTGCCCAGGAACGGAACATTCGCCACAGGTCTATAATTGTTCGAGTTATCTGGGTCCAAGGAGGGTTTTTTCAGGAGCGGTCTCACCACCGCCGCCTTTAGGCAGTCAGGGACCACTCCCTCTCGCAAAGAGGCATTGATTACCTCCTTGGCCCAGCCAGCGGTTGTCACATTAAGCAGTGTCTTTAGTTTAATAATAATATTGGTATTGCATTGTTTGACACTGATACTGTTTGTGTATTTATTGTTGTGAGCTAAACTGCTATAGGTTAATTTCACCACACAGCATTTCTAATAATTATTATTTCATAATTATAATTATAAGCCAATGACTGGGAATAAGGGAATCATACATACAGTCATTGGGTATAATATTAATAATAATAATAATATTCATAATTATAATTATAAGTCGGGGTGGATTTAAAGCAATGCCACCCAAGAAAGGAAATGGTGTGTGTGTGAGAGGTCCCCTCATAAAATGCAGGCCTTTGGGCATTTTTAAATTACCCCACCCATACGCCTGGGATAGGTTTTGGTGTAGTGGTTGAGGTTTGGACTGCAACCCGGGAGATCAGGGTTCAAATCTTCCCAATAGCCGTGGGCTGCAGGCTTAGAACTAATTATGGGAGAGGAGGCTGCACAAGCCTTTCAAGCCTCAACAGGCCCTATTCCCCCCCCCTTTGGTTGCCAAGGCTGGGTGTAAGTTCAGCCTAGGTAGGGGGCGCAAGACGGTGAAGGATGTGGTTGACACATTGGCAGCCTCTCTTGGCCATTGTGCAGGGTTCTTTGGTTAGGCTTACGGCCTTTGCATGACTCGGGCCTATATTAAGTTCAAGGTACTTTATTCTATAATTTTATTACATGGTGGCTGCTTTGGGGGGTGCAGAGCTCTTTGGTTAGGCTTCTGACTTCCTGCTAGGCCGAGGAATATATTAGGTTGAGGTAGCTAATTTTATTGTTATTATATTACATGTGGCCTTTGTAGGGCCGGGTGAGCCTTTTGGGCCTTTCGGTCTTCAGATCTGGATACTAATGGTGTGCAGAGATGACAGGGTTTGCTAGAAAACGTCTACATCACCATAACTTAGATGATGGTGGTCCTTTTCCACGTGTCAGTTACACATTCCTTGTTAACTATGAGATAGAAGTTGCATTTATTTGAATTTGGTCTCATATCAACAACAAAGCATATGGCATTTGTTATATTCAAAGAGGAATATGTAAACTTCTGCAGGGAATTGAAGGTCTAGCAGATGATAATGTGGCTTGATGGGTGGATAGGAATAAAGAGGAAAGACAGGCTACTTATTAGGCTCTTATCCTCATTTCTAGGATTGTAGACCTTACTAAAACAGGGGGTGGTCTTGACAGGATCTTAGACTATTGTGACACGGAAGCTGCCTTTTAAGATTCAGGCAGACTCTTCATTCTTTCTTGATGATTTTACAACAATATTTCTGATATCATTTACCTGAAGTCATATATAGCATGCAACCTTTACATTGGCATGTCTATTTTAATATGTAGGATATCAGTTACTTGAAATCAATATAGCATGCAAATTTTGCAATTTGAACACCTATTCTGATTGGTGCTTTGGAAACCCGCTGGGAAAAAGCTGCAGTGGGTCCAACTATTGGTGACAGCAGCATATCCTCAGTCTCTGTGCTTTGCGGTAACTGGGTTAGCTGCAACAAAATAGTAGTTCATAAGTTGTACTTACTCATAAATGATTTCCTTCCCTTTGCAGAAGGATATGTGCAACAGTGAGATAAGAGGCAAGAGGCCTTCAAAGGGGTAAGAAGCCACCAGCATAAGCTGCTCAGGTTAGACTCAAGTTAGACTCAAGGTACTACAAACTCTGTTTGCAGGCTACCCGGTTTAAGGGGAGGTTTGTCTGTGTTATGGTGTTTTCCCCTGTTGGTTTCACAATCCCATACTCGAATTCCCAGCTGGCCTTCATGGCCTCCAACTCCCGGCTGGCCTTCATGGCCTACAATCTTCAATCTGTTTTAGTTATAGCGGTAATTGCCAGGGACGGAGTGTAACCTTTCTGGAATTCTTCCCTATAGTGGTGGCTGTTTATTTATGGGCCGAGAGGCTGAGGAACCCTACGGTCCATTTTTGGTGTGATAACATGGCCACGGTCCATGTTATCAACTCCCTTACATCTAGGAACGCCAGGGTTATGAGCCTTGTCCGGACTTTTGTTCTCCACTGCCTGCGTTTCAATATGCTTTTTCGGGCACGGCATGTTCCTGGCATTGACAATAGTTAGACAGCCACAAAAACGCCCTCCCCCGGCACCTGGCTCCTCGGATGAGGAGACGGCGCCGCCATGGGCTGCCATCTTGACGCGCCTGGAAGCTTTAGAACAGCTGACTCACTCGCTATCACTGATCATCTCCAATCAGCAGGAAAGGTCAAGGAAGCAAGTTATAAGACTCTTCTCAGTGGCTAACACACTCCCCTTTCATGCTGATTGGCTTATATGATGCTGGAGATAGGGACCCTGCTGGGAAAGGACTTCCCTGGACTGGTAACCCATGGGCTTTGAAAAGTCATCCCCCAGCCTGGCGACCCAGTGGCCAGAGCAGACCTGGCAGACTCACCTGTTCCCACCAGCTGCGCAGCCAAACCAGCAACAGGGCAGTCCACCACAGCTGTTGATGTCACTCCAGTCTGGGGTGTCGCCACCTCTCCTCCAGTCCCTATCGCCGCTATTGGCACAGGGGGAGCCACTGGCCCATCACTCACCATCTGGGTAGAGTCAGGGCGGGTCTCAAGAGCGTCAAGCCTCGCTAAACTCAAAGCAAGGATATTACTGTTAGCTCCTTGCCGCTGCCCCACATTTGAGCCACCTGGAGCCTTTGCTTTTGTTCGCTTTGGCCCGGTAGCCCCCCCAGTGGAAGTCCCCGGAGTGGCTTCCTGCTCTGAAACAGGCCGTGATAACCCAGGAGCCGGGGTTGGTGTCACCCTCCCCCGCTGTCATTCTTAGCAAAGGCAGGTGGTTTTCAGGATTATGCAGGGGACTTTAGGGTCCGCCGCATGTTGGCAGGGTGGGCTAGGGAGCATCCTGCCACACCTGATTCCCGTCGACCTATTTCAGTCGACATTTTAATAGCCTTGAGTGGCCAGTGGGACGAACTTTGCTCCTCCAACTATGAAGCCTTCCTATTTCAGGCAGTGGCCCTCACACTGTTTTTTGGTGCCTTTCGAATTGGAGAAGTGGTAGCTGGCTCCAAGCTTATCTCGTCGTGCCCTTCATTTGGCAGATATTACCGTGGAAGGGGGTTGTGCTTGCATAAATCTGAGAAGGTCTAAGACGGACCAGAAGTGTAAGGGACGACGCGTCAGGTTGGCCCCATCCACAGTGCCTACCCTCTGCCCAGTGCGGGCTTTACAAGCATTTTTGGCAGATAGGGGACCGGGGGATGGATATTTATTTACCCATGCAAGTGAGGTTCCCCTCACAAAATACCAGTTTTGGGCATTAACAAGGCAAGCATTGCATAAGCTGGGGTTTGACCCCTCACAGTTTGGAACCCATTCATTCAGAATTGGAGCTGCTTCTATGGCAGCAGGTATTGGTTTTCCCCAAACAAGAGTACAGGCAGTTGGACGTTGGTCCTCTGGTGCCTTTAAGGGCTACATTCGCCCCTTTTAGAGGGCTTGGGAATGCGTAAGCCTAATAAGTTTTATTTGTTTTGACAGGTTGCTGGACGGGGAGGGAGCAGACGCACATCCTCATATGCGGCCACAGCATGATCTTCTGGGCAGCCTGGAGGGCAGCGAGGTCGAGCATGGGCTCGCAGCTGGGCCTCAGTCGTTGAGCTACAGTACAGTGGCTTGGCCGGCGAGGAATGCGTTGGGAGGGGCTCCTACCCACTCTGTTCCAGCAGGATGTAGTGTGGACAACCCCGCACATGGTGGTCATTCACCTGGGTAGTAATGACCTTGGTTTGCTGCAGGGCAAGGCCCTCAGGGTTCAGGCATGTAAGGACATGTAAGGTTGCAGCATTTGGGGCTTTTTAGTTTAGAGAAAAGGCGGGTCAGAGGAGACATGATAGAAGTGTATAAAATTATGCATGGCATTGAGAAAGTGGATAGAGAAAAGTTCTTCTCCCTCTCTCATAATACTAGAACTCGTGGACATTCAAAGAAGCTGAATGTTGGAAGATTCAGGACAGACAAAAGGAAGTACTTCTTTACTCAGTGCATAGTTAAACTATGGAATTTGCTCCCACAAGATGCAGTAATGGCCACCAGCTTGGACGGCTTTCAAAGAAGATTAGACAAATTCATGGAGGACAGGGCTATCAATGGCTACTAGCCGTGATGGCTGTGCTCTGCCACCCTAGTCAGAGGCAGCATGCTTCTGAAAACCAGTTGCCGGAAGCCTCAGGATGGGAGAGTGTTCTTGCACTCGGGTCCTGCTTGCGGGCTTCCCCCAGGCACCTGGTTGGCCACTGTGAGAACAGGATGCTGGACTAGATGGGCCACTGGCCTGATCCAGTGTTCAGTGTTCTTATGTTCTTATGACATGCAGGTGATAAGGCAAAGGTGGCCTTTGGTACGTCTGCTATGGTCAGACTTGCTCCCACCTAGGGTGTGGCGTGGGGTCTGGAATCCATGGGCGCTCGATATAGCACGGAAGGTCAACCGGCATACTCGGTTGGCTCTTCATGGGCACGGGGATTTAGCCATTCCGCATCCCCATATTCAGCATTCAGAGGTTGAACTATACAGGGCCGATGGCGTTCACCTGTCTGACGCAGGTAACGACTTCTTCCTGAAAGACCTGCAGAGGTGTCTGCGAGAGGTTCTTCTCGGCAGTGGGGTAAAGGGGGACTAAATAGAGATTTGTCCCCCTTTTTGTGGCGGGAAGGTGCGGGAAGGGAAATAGGTAAGGACAGCTCGGTGGCCCCCTTAGGCACCTTTGGAGGTGTTTGGCGGTTTCGGAGGCCTGTCTGTCAGAGCTTTCCGGCTTGAGGGCAGGATATGGGCTGCCTCTGGGGCCAACTTATCTCATCTACCCAAGGGTTATCCGGCCCCGGGTGGGGATGACGTAGGAAGGCCCCGCTACTCACCTACAAGGTGTGGCCTGGGTAAAGGTAAGCACATGGGCTTGCCCTTCCTCCGGCAGGGGCTGGTCGCCGGAGAGCTGTGTAGCAAGATACTTGCTTATAGACAGTTCCTGCACCTAGGTTTTCCTTCTGCAGGTCACTTTAAATTGGGTTTTTGTTTAATGTAATTTAATAAAGTGGCCCTTGTTCAACCCAAGCTGACGTCTCTGTGTTTTATTTCACCCCTCAACTGCAAAGAAGCCATGGGGAGGGTAATTTCATCTTCTTTCAGCTTTAAACTGAGTTTATTTGTACCTGCCCTGTTTTTGGTCATGATGAAGGGAAGGCTAGATGGATGGCTTTAAAATGCTTCAAATAATTTGTTACAAATAAATAAAGAACACATTATTTGAAAGCACAAAATATGGTATTGTCTCTTTTCTTTCTTTTATGTTTTCTTTATAAAAAAGGCTTTTATTCTTTTCATACCAATCATAAACATGTAACAGAGAGGTACAGATGAGTATGCTGCATTTTTTAAAATGAAGATAGTTTTTTGTTCACTTGTAGATTTCCCAGAGTATCATCCCAGCAAGTTCATCCATAGATTGCCATTTGTGGCTGGTGGTTTTAATAGGTCAGTTTGTTTGTATAGGTGATGAGGCAATATGCACTTGTTTCTAGCAGAAATTGTTTCTCGAAATGTTTGCCATATCCCAACAAGGATCATAGATGAAATGCAGAAATTCACATCGATACGCTTTTAATTGGCTCTTACCTTACAGTTAATCGTGCTCAGTTTCCACCATTGCACTATTTTTGGCAAATGGGAAAATACTGCAAAATAATTACTGGCAATGTCGCAAGGCCATTTACTGAAAAATGAAACCCAGGAGGCTGCTTTACATTGAGTCAGACCATTGGTCCATCTAATATCCTTACCAACTAGCAGTCGCTCTCCAAGGTCTTCAGACTAGAGCCTTTGCCACCGCTACTAGAGGTGCAAGGGATTGAACCTGGGACCTTCTGTACACAAAGCATCAGTGGAGGCTGGTCCATTAGGGCAAATGGGGCACTGGCTCACCAACCTCAGCCAGCCCGCACTTGCCTGCCTTCTTATTTACATCCAGTCTGCCCTGTTGGGGGGGCATTTGCTGTCAGCTTCCTCCTCCTGTCTGTTAGGACTTCCTCCAGTCCCAATAGGCACAGACCACCACAACAAAGCATGTGCTCTAACACTGAAGTATGGTCCTTCCCTTTTTCTGGAAAAAAATGTTCCAGGATATAACTTCTTTCTGAAACATTTTTAGACAACAATCTAGTCAGAAACTTGAATTAGATGTTTATTTGTCCAGATTTTGTATCTGCTTCTGACTTCAAGCTAGTCATTAAACTGAATCTTGTCTATCTATGTCCAAAGGTTCCATAAGCATAGTTCATAGTTCCTTTGAGGATGCCAAGAAAAGTGTTTTTTCAGTCTTTGTTAAGGTGAATTGCTTCCTGAAAGTTTCTCTTTCTGACTAATGGACATGAGCAAGATTGCACAGCCTTCAAAGGTTAGTGTCTTTAGCCTGTTCTGTGTCAGGTCTATATTTCAAACTCCTAGGTGCCTCTGGACACGTCATCAAGTAGCAGAGTTGTAAGTGGTGAGTTTTTGGATTTCAACACTAGGAAAGCGAGCTGCTGTCTCCTTGGTTGGCTCAAATGACTTTTCATCACTTGGCTGGCACAAACTAATGGCCCGTCTTGGCAGTTAGCCATAAAAGGAGCTTTACTGCACTGTCACTGTGGATTCAAATATCGTGAAGCCCATGTAGCAAAGGAGCAAAATCAGGATATAAAAATGTAAATAATCAGCCATGTAATATGAACCTACTCACAGTGTCCTTCCACCTTAAACTAAACAGGAAAAATATCTGTCAACATCCAACTCCATTTTAAAAAACACCACAAAGATGGACGTGCTTTTCAACCATTTTCTAATATTGTCTAAATGCTGTTGTACATTATTATAAACAAAATACAAGAAGGTAAATTTCTGTCAATTATAAACTTTTTTTAAAAAAAAATGCACATTTAATACAGATTTCTGGCTTTTCTATAAGGAGAGTTTTTCCTTTAAAGAAAAATGGTTTATACAGTTCACTTCCTGCCATAATCAAGGCCTTTCTAACCTGATATCTGAAGGTTCTGCTTCAGTGAATAATTCAGTAGGGTTAGTGAAACTGTGGCGGCAAAGAAAGTGCTAATCTTAGATGGAAGCTGTGAGGGATATTAAGAAACAATTGCAAAAAGTGACATATTTAATAGAGAAAGATTACTCTGTGCTACATCTATTTAATTTGAAATGAATAAATTTTGCCAGTATTTTATGAGATGCAGTCTGCAAATTATGTGAAACTTCATAGTGTCACTGAAGTCTTGGGGAAAGAATAAAAGGTCTCTTCCCCGCCTCCCCTTCCCCCCATTTTTATGAGGATTGTGATTTTTGAGGACTTTTTAGTCTCTTTTCAAAAGAATTCTCTATGGAAGAGAAGGAGCATTCACTGCAGGACTTTATTAATGTGAAAGAAGAAGAAGAAGA
The DNA here is from genome assembly GCF_030035675.1 of Rhineura floridana. NCBI lineage: Eukaryota > Metazoa > Chordata > Lepidosauria > Squamata > Rhineuridae > Rhineura > Rhineura floridana. The sequence goes on along the minus strand of NC_084480.1, from coordinate 272,207,069 downwards.
AGAAATGTGATAGCACAAAAAGATAAATAATAAGAGGCAATAAAAGGTTGTTACGCAATGAGACTTTTTGAAATGACTGAATTCCTGCCTTGGACTATGACTGAGTGGGGCCGGATAGATTCTCAGTCTTTCAGGGGAAATTTAGCTGATCTAGCCAAGACATGTCTGGAAGTGTGAGGGAACAGAAGGGTGAAAAATGATAAGGGGCAGTTTGGGGTTTTAATCACAGGAAGGAAATTCTTAAAACCAGCCTAGTCCTGGTGGCAATCAATTCTTTTAGGGTTTGTGAATAAGCACAAGCGGGGGGGGGGAACCATGCTAGTACTAAGGAGAGAAAGTTGAAAACAAAGATCTTGTGAAATAATTTGAAATTAGGGTTTTTTAAAAAATAAAAACAAATGAGGCACTGAACCTTATAACATAGATACCGGTAATTGTTATAAAATACAAAATAGATCTTTTACAGTCAAAATCTCTAGTTTTCATAAGTCATATTTTTTTTAAAAAATCTAAGTAGCAAAAGTGGCTTAAGTTGTAAATAATTCCATTCTCACTTACTCAGGAGTAAGTCACATTGAACTCAACGGAACTTGTTGATGAGTAGACACATATACGATTGTACTGTTAAGACAACTTGGACCTAAGTCATAGTTATATTACCAGAAAAGCTACATATGTTGTAATTTGCATATGTTGAGCAGTCAGTCATACATTTAATATTTATGGTTTCCAAAGGTTTTTTTCATGCACAAAGTGCACTGCAGTTTTTAACCCATTTATCCTCTGAAACTGCCAATATCACATTGCTCTTAAAGAAATCTATGGCGCACGGCACTTGAAATACTGTGTACAGTTTTGGCTGCTGCCTCTCAAAAAAGGATATTGTAGAGCTGTAAAATGTTCAGAAAAGGGCATCCAAAATGATCAAGGAGCTGGAGTGATAATAGGGAGTTGCCTTACTGGAGGGACAGTGTGATGTAGTGGTTAGGGTGCTGAACTAGGAGTTGGGAGATGAGGGTTCAAATCCCTACTCAGCCATGAAGCTTATTGGGTGACCTTTGGACAGTCACCACCTCTCATCCTAAACTACCTTGCAGGCTTGTTGTGAGGATAACAGGGAAAGCCTTGTATGCCACCTTGAGTTCTTTCAAGGAAAAGTGAGATATAAATTCAACAAATAGATAAATAATATACTGAGTCAGACCATTAATCCATCTAGCCCACAAATGACTATCCTGACTGGCAGTGGGTTTCAGACAGGGATCTTTTGTAGCCCTACCAGGAGATGCCAGGAATTGAACCTGGGACCTTTTGCATACAAGATGTGTGCTCTTCCTCTGAACTATGGCCCTTCCCCATTTTTAGTTTAGAAAAAAGGTGAGAAAGGGCAAGGAGACACAACAGAGGTGCATGAAATTACGCATAGTGTGGCGAAAGTAGATAGAGAGGTTTTCTTCCTTTCTCATAATACTAGGACCGGGGTCATCCAATTAAGCTAAATGTTGGAAGATTCAGGAGAGACAAAAGGAACTGCACAGTGCACAGTTAAATTATGGGATTTGTTACCACAATGTATGGTGGTAGTTATCAATTTGGATAGCTTTAAAGGGGGGTTAGACAAATTCATTAGCTGCACATACAGACACAAATATACACATCTGGCCCCCTGCTTGCTTCGCTTGCCAAACCCCCCATTGCGTCACTCACCAACCAAGGTCTTCTAAATAAACATGCACACACACATCCCCATGGACTCCTAAACACACACACACACACTCCCACCCCCTCACAGGGACTCCCAACTCACTCACCCCAATCCCAAACACACACACACACACATATGCACACCAGGCATCCCCAAACACACACACAGGCAACTCCCAAACACACACACAGGCAACTCCCAAAAGCCTCCCCTTCAGGCAACTTCCAAAAGGACCCCCCTCCCCCAGGCAGCTCTGAAAATGTTCCCCCAGGTACTCCCCGCTACCCTGTTTAGGCAGCTTACCGGCCTGCTGCCTGCCCAGGCTGCCACCACCACCGCCCCACTTCAACCACTTACCTGCCTCCCATGTTGTTGCTGCCACCAGCTCACTTGCTTGCCCCCTGCCCTCTTTCCTTGCCACCCACTCTCTCACCCCCCACCACCCACTTGCCTGTCTGCCATTTCCCCACCTGTCATCATCCTTGCTTCTCTCAGTCCCTCACCTCACCTGCCTGTCATCCTGCAGCCATGCCCTGCCCCCATGTGTAAAGCTGTGACAGCTTACAAAAATATTATATTGTTATAATAGAACATGCCCTCTCAGTCCCATGTTGCAAGGCTTGCAAATTAATTTGGTGCTCATGATGATCAACTAGGGAGCATCACCAGAATCTCTTCAGTCAACTTAATATGTAAAAAATGTTAATATGAATTAGCCTGCTTTCTCGTGTTTCAAGCAGATTGACCCTTTTTCTGCCTTCCTCTCCAAAAATGGCCAACACCATAATACAATCTCACCCAGTCATGGATGGTGTGGTGGGGAGGAGGCCCTTACCAGGAGGGGAAGGGGAGAGGTGACAGGGAGGGTGGCACAGTGTAAACGCACTGGTAGGAATGCTGGATTGGCTCAGTCAGTACATTTTTACCACATTGACCTCAACGCTGCCTTGGTCCCCCCAGGAAGCTGCATCAACTCACCTTCAGGGAGGTCAGGTAAGCACTTCTGCCCCACCACATTATCCACTCCTGATCACATCACCAAAGGCTGCTTTCAGACATGGGGCTTATTGCATTAGTTTAATGGATTAAAATGGTAGTGCTTCTGTCCCAATTTCTAAAATTCCATTAACACCTGTTGCATTAGAGATCTGTTGCTTTTTCAGCCGATATACCGGCATTTTGCACAAATGTCTTTCATACGGCTGCAATAAACAATGTCTTGTTTTAGCCCCTCACCTGTTATACACACATGCACTGTAGTTCCCCACTGTGTAGGAGGTCTAAGATCTCATCCCATTGCCATGCAACTCCTCTCCCTTTAGCAGCTAAATACACATTTAGTTGTATAGACACAGGGGAGTGTGTGGGAATGCTGCTGCTACCCACACCTATGTCGGAATACCGATACCGTTTTCATCAGGGAAAAAAAAAAGGACACCTAAAGGGTTGAATGCACTGCATGCTGGGATGCCTGTCATGTGAGCAGCTGCAGCTAGCAAAAACCGCCTTGATTTTCCAGGTTCCCAAGCTCACAAATGGATTATTTCTGGTATAATTTTCATGAAAATTTGTGCTAAACCTGCACTATATTCCACTAGAATTCCAGAACTAGATTGTAAGTCGTATGAAAGATCAAATATAATGCACAAATCACCAGGTAAGGAAACGTCAGAATAATGGAATAAAGTGCAGTATGAACACAGCCAAAGAGTCTCTGAAACTGGTGAAGCTGCTTCTCAAGTTGGCTGCTAAAGGCTACACCTTTATAATAAACAACAATGATACTTAAGATACACTAAAACTGGAAATACTGGTGTTTTGGTTTGGCAGAAGATGGATTCCTGTCCTCCTCTCCATCCGTCCCAGTTTATTTCACCTTCAAATGGTGATCTTGGCTTCACCTTGCTAGGGTTCTCTTCACAGGAAAGAGACTTTATGGTTTTACACTTACAGGAATTTGAACTCTGAAGTCCTTCTCTGTTCCCCAGTGTGGTGGGGCAGACCTGCAGAGGTGGACACCAGTGCCGTTGCATTTTTACCTGGACAACACTGGGGTGGGGTAAGGCAGTGGTGACCTTGGGACTGTGAGGGTGCACCAGCAGAGCTGCTCCTGCTGGTGCATCTGCATAGCCCCAACCTGCCGCTGCACTCTTCTGCCCCAGTACTGTCTAGGTAAACTGCCGCAACACTAGTGTTGGGAAAGCAGTTTTGCAGCTCTAAACTACACCACCAGCCACTACTGCTACACCCAAATGTAAGACGCTACACAGTAAAGGAAATGCTTCATTAAGACAACAGACTTCCTGCAGTCTTAAATGGCCAACCAGATGCCTATCGGAAGCCCACAAGCAGGACTTCAGTGCAACAGCACTCTCCCCACTTGTGATTCCCAGCAACTTGTGATCTGTCAGTCTCTCATCTTCTAGGCATGATTCACTCACCTAATTTCCCCACTTTCATTCTTCTATAAAGAAGTAAACTGTTTCTGATAGTGGAGGTCTAGCAGCAACTGAAAGCCTTGTCCTCCATGAATTTGTCTATTCCTCTTTTAAAGCCATCCACTTTGGTGGTCATTATTATCTCTTGTGGGAGTAAATTCCATAGTTTAACTATGAGAGGTGTGAAGTGCTTTCTTGTGTCTGCCCTGAACCTTCCAACCTTCAGCTTTCTTGGATGGTCCCAAATTCTAGTATTATGAAAGAGGGAGACTACAGTTCCCAGCATCCCTGGCCATGCTGGCTGTGTGTGATGGGAGCCAGAATCCAACAGTATCTGGAGGATCACAGGTTCCCCAGTCTCTGTTCTAAGTGGCCATCACAAAATCAGAAACTTCAGAGAGAGACTTCAAACTGTAGTGCTGGGATGTATGACCCATGGTTTAGATTATTTATCTGATATCTGTGCCATTAAAAAGTACCATGGTTATCTGTATGCGCCCTGGCATTCATCGTGAGCATAGCTCATCATTTTTGTTGTGCCAGCCACTACTGCATCTTATTGTTTACTTTCCCCTTTCTATTATATTTCACATTCAAATGCCCATGCACTTGATTCTCTCTACAGCTAATAGTAAAAATGTATGTGCACCTTGGGATGAATATATTATGTATAGAGTACCCATGACAATCACATTTTAAGCTGCTTGTATGGCCTACACCAGGCTTATTACTAAGGCACTTAGTTACAGCATGCAATTCTCGGTTCACAAACAGATTGCTGCTTTTCTGACTTGTCATTCTGTACGGGACTTAGGTGAGCCTTGCGAGATTTTACACCTATTTCAAAGGCACTCTCTGCTTTGAGTATGTCAGCAGCAGCTTGGAAACCACCACTGCTTTCTTTAAGTGTAAATGAAGCTGAATGTAAAGCAAAAGGAAAGAAAATTGAAGACTGTGTGTTCTAAAACAGAGGAGAGTCATTCCAAATTCAAAACCTGCCTGATACCTGTGATACCAAGTTTGATGGACTAAAGCAACTCAGGATGACCAAGCTAAACACAATTTACCAAGCGTAGAATGATGTATGGTAACCCACTGGAAGGTCAATCAATCTTCTCTTTTTGCTACCTGCCTGGGACTGCTTGGGAAGAGGAGGGAGACATTTTCCAGTGCCGGGCAGAGCACAATGGACAATTGGTGTGCTCTGTTTAGCTTGGAGGAGGGAAGAGAGCCACAAATTGTGCAGGTTTGTCCTAAAGTGAACTAATGGCCAAATTCCTTCATGGGAATACAATTACCAACTTGGAGTGATAATTTGACTTGTTCTCTTTTCTTTGAAACCGATCACCCAACTTTAAAATATCACTCCTTTAACTGGTGATATTAGCCAACAAAAACAAGACCACCTCTGATTCTCACAATTGATGGATCTCAGAATATTTCCACTCAGTCTGTTGCAAGCCCCAACTTCATCTCTATTATATTTGGTAATTCCAGTCTGTCAGTCTCTCATCTTCTAGGCACGCTTCACTCACTTAATTCCCCTCAACTTCATTCTTCTATGAAGCTTTTTTCCCTAAACACAGACCTTTCTAAATTTATCACCACTAGGAACATAGGAAACTCCTGCCTTACACTGAGTCAAACCATTGGTCCGTCAAGCTCAGTATTGTCTACACTGACTGGCAGCAGCTTTCCAGGGTTTCAAGCAAGGTTTTCTCCCTGCCCTACCTGGAAATGTTGGAGACTGAACCTGAGATCTTCTGCATAAAAGTAGATGCTCTACCACTGAGCTATGGCCTTCCTTTAATTCTTGTTTTTCAAATAGTGCAGTGCTGAAATCAGTCCTCCAAGTTCTCAGAATCTCCCCCCCCCCGTCTCATTTTGTCTCATTCTCAGGCCACTTCAGGATGTCTCTAGAATTTTGGTGGGCATGGGGCTTTGAGCTCACTTTAATGTTGTGCCAGGTGGAGGGTGTTGAGTATGTGCTTCTTTACAGTAAACAATTCTCCACCACCCTACAGCCTCACTGACTGTCCACACTTCCTGAGCTGAAAGAAACCCATGTAGTTTGTGAAGGGTACTGGGAGCTGTCAGAAGATCCCTATTCCCCTCACAGAGCTACAGTTCCCAAAGTTCTCTGCGAAGAGGAACTGATTGTTAAACCACTTGGGGAATTGTGGCTCTGTGAGGAGAACAGGAGTCTCCCAACAACTCGCAGCACCCATCACAAACTGCAGGATTTTCTGGAGGAAGCCATGTCTGTTTAAAGTGGAATAATAGTGGAATAAATGTATGGGGCCTAGGTTTTCCTGGTCTTATGTCCAAACTCTGTTCATTACACCACACTGGGTGTCACAAACCTCACAAATATAGAGCCTGGAGCTTGGTCCAAGATACTCTACTGTCTTCTACAGCCAGCAGAGCCATTCTTCAGAGTTAGCACCCCCCCAATTATTTCATCCTCCCCACACTTCTTATACCATTCCCAAACTTCTTTTAAAATGTATTGTCATGAGAGGAGAGGGAGTTGATGCATTTATGAAGCTTCACATACACCAAACCCAGAAGGTAGTGTCATTATTCCCCCACTAGATATTCCCTTGTTATCTACCTGTGCCATAGCAGCCTGTTCTCATTGACAAACTGAGATTACTACTGTTGCTAATATACCTCCATCAATGTACATGGCTTCTCTCCTTCACAAGAACTCTCCTGCCTAGTTTTGGACACATGCTTCCAGGAGAAACATTGTGTGAACCAGCAGCACAGAGATTCAGCTAGCAGCCATTTCTGATTGTGATGCTGTGGGAGGGGAAGGCCACCAGGATTGCAAAAGTGGCAACTGGAAGTTATCAATGTACTGGAGGGTAGGGTTGCCAGGTCCATGGCCTGAGACAGATCCTGTATCTTTAGGAGAAGAGAAGGTCAGCCAAGTGCAGGTGTTCTTGCAACTCTGTAATGGGAAACACCACAAGGTGGAATTCTCCCTCCCCCCTCCACAACTTTTAAAGATACAGAAGACCTCTTGGAGGCCGGGCCTGGCAATCAAGAGGTCTTCTGTATCTTTAAAGGTTGTGGAAGGGGGAGGGAACATAAGAACATAAGAAGAGCCTGCTGGATCAGGCCAGTGGCCCATCTAGTCCGGCATCCTGTTCTCACAGTGGCCAACCAGGTGCCTGGGGGAAGCCCGCAAGCAGGACTCAAGTGCAAGGGAGAATTCCACCTTGTGATTTTTCCCATTACTGAGTTGCAAGAACACCTGCACTTGGCTGACTTTCTCTTCTCCTAAAGATACAGGATCAGTCTCAGGCCAAGAACCTGGCAACCCTACAGAGGGTCACAGTTTATGTTTATCATTCAAGGGCACACACGATGCCAATGACAGCTCAGGGCTATTCCTGTGGGTTGTAGTTCATGTGGGTAGAGCACAGAGATACTGGATACATTCAATTCAGTTCACATTTAAAAGTGAACCTACTTAATTTGCAAAACAACTGAAACACCGCAATCCTTTGAAATTTGCACTTCTCTGAATTTTGCAGTGCAGTTCTCTATTCAAGTAATGTGTACACAGATGCATATACTAGGGTAAAGTGAGCTTTGAGTTAGATGAACCAATAGTCTGGTTCACTATAAAGCAGTTTCTGTGTCCCTCGATGCATGAGAAATTGTTCTTTTTTTTTTAAAAAAAAAGGCTTTTGAGTCATTCCACAGAGCCCTTTTATTTTGTTTGTACAGTTCTTTTGAATAACCTGAGTGGCATGCCCTGAGCCAAACTGTGGCCATGTTAGAGTTAGCAGTTAGTAAATGCAAGGCTCATTCTTCAGTTAATATCCCCAGCCCCTCAATTGTTATTAAATAAATATCCACATAAGGAATAGTGGGCTCTATTCTGCTGAAGGATGTGCAGTGCTGATGACAGTAGAGCCCCTGGCCAGATGTATAAATGTATGTTCTGTTTTGGCATAGTTATATAGGGGATTTGATCATAAAGCTTCCAGGCTTCCCTTAGATTGCTGTCAAATTTCAGGCAGAAAGACAAAGGGCTTTTCATTGAGAGAGAAATCTCATAGTCAAAGGATCTAAGCTATTAGAAAGATTTATAAATGAAATCGAAGTCTTCATTTGGACCTGGAAACAAATTGGAAACAAATGCTATTTCAAAGCACTGGTATAAAGGTATTTTGCCAATACGCAAACTTGAACAGCAAACTCATGATGTGCAAGCTGAGTACTGAGTGTCTTTAATGTTATCCAAGAGCCACATATTGATCAATTCATTCAAAGAAGCCAAATATAGTTATGTAAGAAGCGGTTCAGATTATTTGCTCATCTAACCCAGTATTATCTTTTCCTGTCTTCCCAATCTGGTGCCCTCCTGGACTCCAACTCCCATCAGCCTCAGCCAGCAGTGACCAATGGTCAGTAAGGATGGGAGTTATTGTTCAGAACATCTGGGGGGCATCAGGTTGGAGGAGGCTGATCAACTCAAACTGGCAGCAGCCCTATCAGGCAGGGTGTGTGTGTTCCATCACCTGCTTCTTGAGATGCCAAGAACTGAACCTGGAATCTTCTGCATAAAATTTATGTGCTCTGCCACTGAGCTATGGTCTCTTCCTATAGCATGTAAGCATTTGCATCTGGGAAGAAAACACCATGGAGAGGGAAAGGTATTAACTGCAGTCATTTGGTTCCAATACACACATGGAACTCCAGACATTCAGAAGTGTCCATGTTACTTCTGGCTCTGTGAGTGGCAAAACACTCTGCATGTAGTCTGTGTTTGACAGGAGGGCTTGGCCACTATCATGGACAATGGGCCATCATGCGCTACTGCGGCTTTTCCATTGCCTTCTGTGAGAAAGTGCAGCCAGTTTTGCGATCCAAAAAAGATTAGCTCAAAGGTGTTTTAAACATATCTTTTAGTTCATATGTGGCTTCTACCAGTTGCACATAGATCTTCTGTGTACAGATCTTGCTTTTCCTTCATGACCACAAATATGTCTGGGATGCTTCTACTATTACCATTTCACTAAGGATTTCTTATCAGAATACGTTCTAAATTGCATTTTCTTTTTTTAAAAAAACCTCTTACATTTATATCATGCCTTTCTTCCATCATGGAACCCAAGGCAGCACGCATGTGGTTCTCAGGTAGTCCCCCATACAGACAGTGGCCAGACCCAGATCTGCATAACTTCAGCAGTGTGGTGATCTCATCAGCCTTCATACCATACCCTAGGACTTTTTACTGCATTTTTCCTTTCAGTGTAGATTTCTGTGAAGTTAGTCAAAAAGATGTTATTAACATCTTACCTAGCATTTATGCCCACAGGGTTATAATAGCACCACATTTGTGATGCCGAACATAAGCCACAATCCAGAGAATGAGTCTCAGTGGCTTGTTGCATGCCCAGCAGCAATGTTTTGTAAGAGTAGGCTCCCATGGCATTTCTGACTGCTTTTGACATCCACCCAGTGGTTTGGTCTTAGTCAGTGGTTTGGTCTTTTCAACTTTAGCCTCAAGGTGAAAGCGTAACTCATCCCCATGCAAAAATCAGTTATCTTTCAGAATTATTTGAATGCAAAATCAGCCAAGTCTTTAAGAACTCAGTCTAAGGAACTCTGGCCTTACTGAAGGTGCAGAAAAGGGCCATTAAAATGATCAAGAGGCAAGGTACAATGTTTGGGGCCTTTTCATTTAGAAACAAATGTGACAGCAGGGGGACTTGATAGAGGTGCATTCATTTATGCTGGATGTGCAGATGGATGGCGAGATGTTTCCTCCCATAATACTAGAACCCTGAAGCTGTATGATGGAAGATTCAGGACAGATGAAAGGGTACTTCTTCATTCAGTACATAGTTATACAATGGAACTTGTTTCCACGAGGACCTTTTTAATTGACAATACCAGGAACTGAACTCAGGACCTTCTGTATACAAAGCATGTGCTCTGCCATTGAGCTATGGTCCCTTCCTGGTACATAATTAGCCTGTCTTCTCCCAGCCATCCACTTTTCTATTTGTGGGTGTTTATTCAGACATAAAAGCATGCGTCTGTGTGCACATGTACACCTACACACAATCACTCGGTGATGCAGCTCCGTGGTCTGCAGACTGAACAATTTCTATGTGATGAGCTATTTATATTTTTAAAAAAAGATCTCAGAGAGGTTGTGGTACACAGTGGTTTACCACATTTCAAAGGGCCTAGAGTATGTACTATTTCCACCAGGCACTCTCCAGACGTACCTCACATATATGAAAGAACATAGTTGCAGAGCAGTCAAGCAGCCTCCCTTGAAGCCACCCGTGCAGTGTATCCACTAAACTTAATTCTGTATCTTAAACAAGATTTTCATTACAGAAACATGATAATCAGAAGCAAATCTATCACTCTCTAGACCTAGACAGTCCTGGATTTTGGTAGGTGAAATCAGGGAATGCAGGGTGTAGTGCCACTCTTACAAAGTCCCTTAAGATTTACTTCTAGCGATGTGATTTCTGTGCAGTCTTGCTGTTTACTTTCCCCAGTGGTGTCTTTTTCCTGCAAAGATGTATTTTCAGGTATCCAAAAATATCTGTTATAAAAGAAGTAAAGAATCCCTTTGGAATGCAAACCTTACATTGACCCCACCCCCAATCTTGGAAGAGAATGTCCTGCTTATGATGAATGCTCATACCTAGATTTCTTGTTTATTATTATTATTTATTTATTGAATTTATTAGTCACCCATCTGGCTGGCTGTCCAGCCACTCTGGGCGACGTACAACATAGGCATACAATACGTAGGCATTAAAAATCTAAAAACAATGAAGATAAAATCTAACCCACCCCAAAAGCCTGCCTGAAGAGTCAGGTCTTCAAGGGCCGGCAGAAGCTCATCATAGAAGGGGCATGGCGGAGATCATTTGGGAGGGAGTTCCACAGGATGGGGGCTACAATTGGAAAAGCTCTCTCTCTAGTCCTCACCAGTTTGGCTGTTTTGACTGATGGGATGGAGAGGCCTTTTGAGGCTGATCTTGTTGGGCAGCATAGCTGATAATGCTGGAGGCGCTCCTTTAAATAGACTGGGCTGAAACAGTATAGGGTTTTAAAGGTCAAAACCAACACCTTGAATTGGGCCTGGTAAGCAACTGGTAACCAGTGCAACTCTTTTAGCACTGGAGTGATATGATCTCACCAGCGGCTGCCTTTAATCAGGCGAGCCGCCACATTCTGTACCAGTTACAGCTTCCGGACCATTTTCAAGGGTAGCACCACATAGAGCACATTACAGTAGTCTAGGTGAGAGGAGACCAGGGCATGTACCACTGATGGGAGCAAATGATTGGGAAGGTAGGGGTGTAGCCTCCGTATCAGATGGAGTTGATACAGCACTGCCCAGCTCACAGCCGAAACCTGAGCTTCCATGGACAGTTGGGAGTCAAGAATGACCCCGAGACTACGGACCTGGTCTTTCAGGGGCAATTGTACCCCATTGAGCACCAGGTCTAAATCCCCTAACCTTTCCTTGTCTCCCACGAACAGTACCTCGGTTTTGTCAGGGTTCAGCTTCAGCTTGTTCCTTCCCATCCAGACACTCACTGATTCCAGGCACTTGGATAGGGTTTCTACAGCCAACCTCGGTGAAGATTTAAATGAGAGATAGAGCTGCGTGTCATCCGCATATTGGTGACACTGCAGCCCAAATCTCCTGATGATAGTCCCCAGCGGCTTTATATAGATGTTAAATAGCATCGGGGAGAGGATGGAGCCCTGTGGCACCCCACAAGTGAGAGGCCAAGGGTCCAAAACCTCATTCCCCAATGCTACCAACAACATCATAAAATATCTATTTTTTCCTAGGTTTATCAAAACAGAATAAACTGGTGTAGATTTCCATGCTACAGTTTGTTTGGAAAGAAGTCCACTGGATTCCTAGCAACAGCAGCAGCTGAAGTAACATTTTTCACAGAAGTCCAGGAGTTATTCTTTATAGTTCAATGTTTGTCAGGAACATGAGAACCTTAAATGGCTTCATCCCTGCATATGCCTGCTTCCTAAGATCAGGAGAGGCCCTTCTCTGTGTCCCGCCTAGAATGGAGGTACAGTTAATGACAAGAGACAAGAACTTTTCAGTGGCTTCACCAATACTGTGAACACTTGTCCCATGAAGTCTGGACAATCTTCTCTCTAGTCATCTTTTTACAATTGCTAAAGGAGTCTTTATTCTAGCAGGCTTTTGCTGCCAGGGTCATTTTTACCTGTGATGTCTGCCATTGTTGCTTTTAGATGGATTTTTCACATCTTATGTATCTTTATTGTAATAGCTACAGTAGACAGACACACACACACATATATTTGGAAATTTAAAAGTGTTGTAAGCTGCTAGTCCATAGGTATCTACCTCTGGGAGGCTTGCACTAGTACAGCATGAATGTGAGTAAGATGACGATGGATGTATCCCTACTTTTTAGTGTTGATCCCATTCAGCCTCACAACCACAACCCTATGAGGTAGCAGGTAAGAGAAGGCAATTTCCCCTATCACCACTTTCACAGCTGAACAGAGTTTTGAGTCTAGTTGAGGCATGGAGAATGTGAATAGAGATAAGGTTTTCTCCTTTTTTCATAACACTGGAACTCACTGTCATCCAGTGAAGCTGAATGTTAGAGGATTCAGGACAGACAAAAGAAAGTACTTCTTCACACAGCAAATAATCAAACTATGGAATCCAATCCCTAAAGAGGCAGCAACGGCCACCAGCGTGGATGGCTTTAAAAGAAGATTAGACAAATTCATGGAGCATAAGGCTATCAATAGCTACTAGCCATGATAGCTGTGCTCTGCCTCCACGGTCGGAGGCAGTATGCTTCTGAGTACTAGTTGCTGGAAACCACAGGAGGGGAGAGTGTTCTTGTGCTTAGGTCCTGTTTGCAGGCTTCTCATGGGCATCTGGCTGGCCACTGTGAGAACAGGATGCTGGATTAGATGGGCCACTGGCCTGATCCAGCAGGCTTTTCCTATGAACTAACATAAGAATGTTAGTTCATTCCCAACACACTGGTCCTTTAAGAAAATGTAAATATCCCTAAAGAATAACGTATTACTCAAAGAAAGCCATCTCTCTCTCTCTCTCTCTCTCTCTCTCTCTCAGATATTGAATAGCATGCCTGCTGGGTTTTACATGGGAAGGCAATCACTCCCTCCATTTGGGCATATTTCTAAACCATGTGTGGTGGCATTGTGTCTGTGTGCTGTGCTAGTACTGCGTTTTGATCACATCCTGATCCATGCAGAAGAATTACATTAAAAATCATATTTCGTGTATGTGAAGGGAATATTTCTGTATATCAATGCCCATACACAAATGCATACACTTCATACAAATATGCCATACAACCACCCATAAAAAATCACTCTAAAATGCACAATCAAATGGCAGATTTGGAAGCAAATCTAAAACTCTGGTTAACAAGACATTCAGTGAAGCCTGCTGAACCTTTATAAAATACAAATTAACAGGAGTGTATCTGAATTGTTAAAATGAACATTGCCTTTCAAATTGGTTTGTGACTATTTCCTTATTATCATAAACTGAGGAAACCTATTGTTACAGCTCCACCTAGTGGAAAGACAGATTGATTGCAATAGAAAAGGAAAAGCCCAGTGAAGTGCCAAAAAAACCAAGACCAAAGCATCTTTGGGGAAGAAGAAATGCAAAAGATAAGCAAAGAAAGAACCCAACAGCAACATTTCCCTTAATCTAAATTGTTACAGGATAACAGGCATGAGCCCCTCCCTCCATTTCATATTCAGTATCTGGATTTTATGCTTCATTTCCCCCCCTCACATGTACAAAAAGTGTGCATGTGTGGGAGTTTTCTAAAATTCATACAAAGGTTCCTTATTAAGGGGAGGATAATTCTAGACAGTCAATATTTTCAGTAATTAGTCTTCAACCCTGAATGGGTTATAACAGTAAACTAGGAATGCTGAAGCTGCAGACCGATATCAATGTATCTGGGAGTAACTCCCTTGGACACAGTGGGCTTTACTTTGGAATAAAAACATAGAGGATTGTCCCGTCAATCTGTGATTTGTAAACTATGTCATAATTAATTATATGAAAGTACAATGCCCATGGATGAAGGAGTTGTCAATACAATATATCCTTTTCGTCCCTCATTCGGTTTCACATAGCTATGTTCTTGCGGGGGGACAGGAATACTCAGAAATATTATTTTGAACACTATGCATTCCCAAAGTGCAGCCATGTAGATCTCTTGCTGAAAATCAACGGATTCCTGGAGTACCTTAAAGAACATTTCCACAGCATGTGTTTTAGTACACAAGAGTCTACTTTGTCAGACACAACTTTCTGAAATATACATTAGGGACACAACAGTGGTATATGGTACACAACAGGAAGGAATATCCAAAAGGGAGGGGTGGTTTGGCTTGCAATTATTATAGCATACTTGCAGGCTTCTGTATTCATGAGGGGATCATCCCAAGTTGGAATAGGAAAAAGTTTAACTATCTAGGAGATGTTGACAAGTAAAATACAGCCCCCAGCTTGAATTTTAACAGCAGCCTCAAACACTCCAGTTTCATGAGAACATTACATCTGACCATCAGATATTCATTACCTTGCAGAAATTATTCTGCCTTAACACTGCTATCATGGCTTAGGACAAGCACTCAAGTCCAAGTTTTGATTATGATGGGGTTATGCACTGTTCACTATTCAGTACCTGGAGATGGTTCATTGGGGGGAGGAGAGCCTTCCAAGTTCCATACACACATATAGAGAATGTGGGGAAGAAGTTGCTAGACCGGCTGCTTGTTCACGAGTAGCTCGACATATAATCAGCCAGATTGGACTGCAAGCAGGGGTGGGCAAGAAATTCAATTCAGTTGACATTTCAAGCCGAATCTATCAAATTTGCACTTTCTGAAACAATGTGAGAGCCAAACACAGCCATCTTTCAAAATCTGCACTTGTTTGAATTTTGCAATGCAGTTTGCCAACCAACCAGTGTTTACAAAAATGCATACATTAGAGGAAATTGTGCATAAAAATGAATGTATGAGTGAAAATAACACAGAGAAATGTATAAAATAATGAGAAATTGCTTGCAAAACTGTGTGCACATTAGTCAAAACTGCCTACAAAAATGTGTTGATTAGGAGAAATTTGCACTAAGTGCTGGAAATTTTTCATCAGGATTTTTTTTTAAAAAAAATGCAAATTGCTTCAGAAATGTGAAGAACTGAGTTTAAGATTGGAAAAATGAGAAACAAAAAGAACCGAAATGGACAGATCTTTCCATCCCTAGCTGCAAGTGGGGAAATGTGGGGCTGATGAAAGTCTGCAAATCTCCGGTCTTTTCATGGAAAGAGAGGCAGAGGCAGCCTTTTGAAGGAGGAGAAGGAACTAGTGCGGAGTGGTAAACTGGGTTACTGCTTTGTCCCGCTTTGATGGTGATGTCAGGTGATTTACAAGTAGGCACAGAGAAGAGATTTGATTTTGTTTGCACTGTAATAAGAAACTAACCAGTCTCATTATGTATCCTGAAACACAGCTATCTTTTGAAACTTGCACTCCTCTGAATTTTGTGGTGCAGCTTTCCAACAATGCGTACAATAAGGGGGAAATATCCATAAAAATGCATGTATTCGTGAAAATAACATACAAAAGTGCCTTATATCAGGGGAAATGAATCAATACTGCATACAAAAACATGTTCATATTTTGCACTAAATCAATGAGTTTTCATAAGAATTTTTTTAAATGCAAATTACTGTGGAAATGTGGAGAATTGAATTGAAGACTGGAAGAAAAGTAGAGAACTGAAATTGACAGACTTGTCCATCCCAGTTGACAGGTGGGTGACCTGTGGAAATGGGAGTAGCTCAACAGCTCACCTGCAAACCACATACTGTCCCCTCCACTCCCTCCTCTAGGTTCACCCCATTTTTTTTATGAATTCAAAGCCTTCCACCTTTTTTAGTAATTGGGCTAGTAAAGGGCAACCACTTGCTTCCTGAATACAAAATGAAATGAACTACCCGAGTCTTCATGGGGTGTGTGTGTTCAATTTAATACCTGAGCAGGCTGGTTCTTTTCCACTTCATCCACTCAGCTGCTCTCCCTTGCCTTGCCCAAGACAAATTTAACTAGGAAAGAGAAAAGGGACAGGTGATAGAAGACAGAAAATGAATTGCATAAGATGGAGTGTGTGTATGCCCCATTTTGAGTCAGGGTGATCTCAAAGAGGGGCTCGAATTGGAGCCGTTCTTATGCTTTAAATGATCAGACCCATTAACACTAGACAGGGCTACAAAAAATGATGGTTGGGTTTTTAAGGACCCATGGATATTGCACATTTTGAAAAGAACACCCGAAGATAAGAACATAAGAAGAGCGTGCTGGATTAGGGCAGTGGCCCGTCTAGTCCAGCATCCTGTTCTCACAGTGGCCAACCAGATGCCCATGAGAATCCTGCAAGCAGGACCTTAACCCCCCCCCCCAGTTTCCAGCAACTGGTATTCAGGAACATACTGCCTCTGAATGTGGTGGTAGAACATAGCCATTGTGGCCAGTAGCCACTGACAACCTTATCCTCCATGGATTTGTCTATTCCTCTTTTAAAGCCATCCAAGTTGGTGGCCATTGCTACTTGTGGGAGCAAATTCCATAGTTTAACTGAGCATTGTGTGAAGAAGTGCTTCCTTTTGTCTGTCCTGAATCGTCCAACATTCAGCTTCATTGGATATTCATGAGTTCTAGTGTTATGACAGAGGGAGAAAAACTTATCTCTGTCAACTCTCTCCATGCCATGCATGACTGTATAAACTTCTATCATAAGATCAGCATATAACTCATTATTGTGTGCTGTCATTGGTTTGGTTTTGTGGTTTTGCTTTAAGATGTTAAAGGAAATTGTAGTTTTCATTGTGGCATTTTTGTAACCTGCCCTGAGACAATTTGGTAAAGGGCGGGCTATAAGTAGAAATACATAATACCAATCACTGGTGTTACAAGACTCAATGTCTCCCTGACCATGTGCTGACAGCCTAGGGTCAAGATGACAAAGCATGAGAGATCATAGAATCATAGAATAGTAGTGTTGGAAGGGGCCTATAAGGCCATCAAGTCCAACCCCCTGCTCAATGCAGGAATCCAAATCAAAGCATTCCCGACAGATGGCTGTCCAGCTGCCTCTTGAATGCCTCCAGTGTCGGAGAGCACACTACCTCTCTAGGTAATTGGTTCCATTGTCGTATGGCTCTAACAGTTAGGAAGTTTTTCCTGATGTCCAGTTAAAATCTGGCTTCCTGCAACTTGAGCCCATTATTCCGTGTCCTGCACTCTGGGATGATTGAGAAGAGATCCCGGCCCTCCTCTGTGTGACAACCTTTCATGTACTTGAAGAGTGCTATCATATCTCCCCTCAGTCTTCTCTTCTTCAGGCTAAACATGCCCAGTTCTTTCAGTCTCTCCTCATAGGGCTGGGTTTCTAGTCCCCTGATCATCCTTGTTGCCCTCCTCTGAACCTGTTCCAGTTTGTCTGCATCCTTCCTGAAGTGCGGAGACCAGTACTGGACGCAGTATTCAAGATGAGGCCTAATCAGTACTGAATAGAGAAGAACTAATACTTCATGTGATTTGGAAATTATACTTCTGTTAATGCAGCCTAATATAGGCCTTCTCTCAATCCCACTGACAAAAACAGCTAAATTGGCGGGAACTAGAGAGAGGGCATTCTCAGTGGCGGCCCCCACTCTTTGGAACTCCCTCCCACAAGATCTATGGCACGCCTCTTCTCTAAATACATTTCGTAAAGCCTTAAAGACCTGGCTCTTTCAACAGGCCTTTGGGACTTCCGGGGAGGGTTAACTGTTATGATCAAATGCCTTCTACCCTGCATTATTATTATTACTGCTGTATTGTTTTATTTTTATTATTGTATTTATTGTATTGTATCTTAATTCCTTCATGTACGTCGCCTAGAGTGGTCATTGGCCAGATAGGCAACATATAAATTAAATTTATTATTATTATTATTATTATTTGCCTTTTTTGCAGCCACATCACACTGTTGGCTCATATTCAGCTTGTGATCAACGACAATTCCAAGATCCTTCTCACATGTCATATGGCTGAGCCAAGTATCCCCCATCTTCTCACTGTGCATTTGGTTTTTTTTCCCTAAGTGTAGAACTTTGCATTTATCCCTGTTGAATTTCATTCTGTTGTTTTCAGCCCAATGCTCCAGCCTATCAAGGTCCCTTTGAATTTTCTTTCTGTCTTCCACAGTATTAGCTATGCCCCCCAATTTTGTATCATCTGAAAATTTGATAAGCATGCTCTGTACCTCCTCATCCAAGTCATTAATAAAAATGGAGGTTTTACAGTAACTGATCCCCTGATAGGTGCGGGAAACAGTAGAAGAGCCTGGGCAGAAGACAGCATATTTGGGGTAAGACGACAGAGGATAGGTAAGATGATAGGTGTGGGCAGGGAAAGATAACTTTGTATCTACCTGGAGCAACGTGATGCATCTGATACCATAGCCCCATTCCTTTCTCTTTTTCTCTCCTTGCTCTGAACTTCTAGACTGGCCATCTAGCAGTCAGAACACCTATACTTAGTAAGTATATCCCCTCCCCCAGAGTGTGTGTTAATATGTGTGTATGTGTTAAAGTTTGTGTAAGAGAGTGCATTGATTTTCTGAACCGTGCTTAACAAATGCAGTGGACTTACTTTCCCCACCCATATAAGAGTGCTGCTGCTGCTGCTATTTAGAGGTTGGGCTTTATGCACAACAGGAGATGGCTGATTGGCATGTTGGCTGTTGATCAGAAACTGTTTCTCCATTTTCATTTTCATTTTTATCGACTTGTCTGTCCTTATCTCTCTTCCTTTTCCCATCGCCTACCAATCATCCTGTCCCTACTTGCCAGGGAGAGCCTTGTTTTTGGTTCTTGTTCCTGGTCCAGAGTTTGCTTTCAGGGCGAGGGCTTTCACAGATATGGTGCCCAAGTTTGCAAATTTCCTTCCCACGGAGGCTCAGCTGATGCAAGCATTGTTATCATTTAGGCACCAGGTGAACTCCTTTTTATTTACCCAGGCATTTTATGTGCTGTTACTGAACTTTTATCTGCCACTTTAATTTGTGGTCTGTTTTATTCCGTATTATTTAAAATTGTGGTTTTGTCTGTTTGTTTTGTTCTTGTATTGTCGAAAGCAGCACTGGATTCAATTTTGATGAAGGGCATATAAAAATATTTTAAAGGAATACATTTTGGGGATGCCTTTAAATACGTTTTCAACATGTGCATCCCAGCATACATTCGCACTCTCTGCCTCTCACTCACTCACTCTGTCTCTGTCTCTCTCTCACACACATACACCTGCCTGTCCACATAAAAAATGACAGAGCTGAATATACAGTATTTCAGTCTTGTGTATTTTACAATTAGTACAATCAGATCTATTGTGAGATTAAACATTCTGTTAAAACGTTCTTAAGTTTAAGAGGGCCAAAAATCAGGGCATAAATTTATAAATAGATAAAAAAATATGAACAAATAATTTCAATGGAACTGTTACATCAGTTTAATAACGTACCTGCTTCAAAAATGGAAACCAAGTGCACTCAGCATACAACAAAGCCTGTTGTACTCAGCCTGTAACAAAGATGATTAAGTATGCAAAGGTGAGTTGAATATGGACCTCCAGCTAAGCTGGCTGAGTCCTGGCTCAGCCAGGCTACATAGGCATAAGTACCTCATCCCGGTTTAGCTGGAGGTCTGCCAGGGAAGCCCATCCCGGCATAAGGGGAACCGGCAGAAGCCAGTGGAAGACCTGCCAAAGGGGCATTCCGGGGGTGTATCAGAGGAGAGGGAATTATACGAGGGGAATTATGCAATATCCAGGTGGCTCCCTCCCATGGCCCTCCATCATGGCAGCCCATACATTGGGAAAAGGGGTGGTGGAAGGAAAGATAAAATTTTTCTTTCCTTCCACAGCCCCTGCTGGCACAGCCAGTGTCCTCCCCTCCAAAAGGACTCCAAGCAGTAGCTGGATGTGGCAGCCCCTTCTGCCAGCTCCACCTCTGCTGGCTTCACTCCCGCCGGCCTCCCTCAAGTTGGATTGCTCTGTCTGAGACAACATGATCACTATGGAAGGAGCACATTTGCTTTTTCTTGCTCTGGACAATAAGAACCCAACCCGGTAGGTTCAAATTCAAGGGAAGGAGATTTTGCTAAACATAGGAAAGAACTTTCCTATGGTAAGAGCTGTTTGACAGTGGAAGAGATTGCCTTGGAAGATGGTGGGCTCTGCTTTGTTAAATGATTTTAAGCAGGACTGGATGATTACCTATCAGGGATGTTGCCATAGTGGATTTCTTGCATCATCAGATGGGTTGGACTACATAACCTTTGATGTCCATAACTCTATGAAGCACCTTTAGAAACATGTAATACTGAATGGAGAGGGAGCACTCTAGCGTGAAAATTGGATTCTTAGAAGTCATTCTAGACTGTCATATTTTTATTTGTAAGACTTCAGAAGGCATGCCATTGCTTCTTTCTAAAATAGTTCTTGGACTTAAGGGAGGGAGGAAGCACAAAGCTGAGTAGTGTTGGCACCTGCTCCTTATTTCAAGGAATGGATCCTTATTTAACATTACGTTTTAATCTTATTGAATAAGGAGCCATTACTTGAAACAAGGATTCGGTATTAGGGCTAATACCAGGAGTGGCATCACTGGACATCTGCTGAGGTCCACACTCCTGCAGGGACCAGCTGTCAATCCGTGAAGCCTCCTGGCCCAGCTGCCACTACAGGTTCACCTGCTTTCCTTGAGTGTGCAGGCTGGGACAAGAGCAAGGAGATATAGCAGACTCTATCGCTTGGCAGGTGCTCTTCCTTTGGGTGGTTGTGTGAATCGCAAGCGGGGAGAGCCCAATTGTACTCAATTCCTGCTTGCTAATTTTCCATAAGCATCTGGTTGGCCACTGTGAGAACAGGATGCTGGACTCGATGGGCCTTTGGCCTGATCCAGTAGGGCTCTTATGCTCTTATGACATCAGGAACAGAAGTGAAGAGGAGGTGGGCCAACTCAGCAAGGGACCCCATTGATAGCATCTTGCTCCAATTGCCAGAAGTGCCTATGAGCCTTGGAAAGTTGTTTTCACTCCACTGAGGCTGCATGTTAAGCAGCTACCATCCTATTCTTCCTGTTTAATGGGTGGATTAGCTTCAGACATTAATCTCGCTTGTCTTCATGTGCTGCAGACCATTTAGTGTAGGCTTGCTGTGCAGGCTCTTCCAAAGACTGCTTTGACTAGGTGGCAGCTGGGCAGTCTGACAGGAGGGAAAGAGGAACAGGGAGCATGACAAGGGCTGTAGCTCAGTGATAAAGCATCTGTTTTGATTGCAGAAGATCCCAGGTTCAATCACGGGCATCTCCAGTGATTGAAAAAGACCCCTACCTGAAACTCTGGAGCACGGCTGCCATCACTGTAGATAATACTGAGCTAGACAAACTCAATATAAAGTAGCTTCCTCTCTCTTTAAACTGAAGAAGCAGGTGGGTCATTGCTGGGTACGGGCCATCAGTCATTTTAGTTGACAACTACTTATATACCATTGTTACACTGGTGTATTAAAATGAATAAGAGCATAACAACCACCTTGCTGGATCAGGCCAAAGGCTTATCCTATCCAGCATCCTGTTCTCACAGAGGTCAACCAGATGCCTATGGGAAGCCCACAAGCAGGACACAAAGCACAAGAGCACTCTGAATAGAGTGTGAGGCACAACGCTCACTGGATAGGCTTTGACATGTCCCCTTATCAGCATAACCTTCCTTGCAAAGATGCTATAGGAATAAAATAGAAGAAATCCATGTAAGCTGCTATAGCTTTTTAAAGGAAGACTCAGGATGTAAATGTGGCAAATAGAGATGTGAAGGCCCCCGGGTGAAAAAAACAGGAATTTTTTGGGGGGAAACATCCCTCTCCCTGTTTTTCCCCCAAGCTTCCCCCCCCCGAAAAAACAGGAAAAATGGTTTTCTCCCAATTTTTTCTGTTTTTTTTTTCCTGAGCCTTTACATGTCTACTGGCAAATAATACATAAAGTCCCAAAGTAATCATTTTTAAATTCTTATTGATTTCGATGGTAAAGGTTTAATAATGTGCTTAACTATTCCATGGAAATTAATGGGACTTAACAATGCTTAATTTGAGCTGGCTTGTGCCCTCAATATACAAGCCACCAAGTAATAACATCCAACACAGTAGACACACTCTGATAATTCAGTTCCATTGCCATTGATATAGAGCAATAAATTATCCTGTGTTCACATACATATATATAGAATGCATCTGTCAAAAATATTTCTAGAAATCAGCAGATCTACAGTTCTCAGCTTGAAAACTGCCATTTTTCCTTTGCCTGTCTCGTCTCTCTTGGAAGAAAAAAAATCCTAAATATAAAAAGAGCATTTGCTGTTGTCTTTCTACTAAAGCTTTTAAATTTAAGAAATAATAGATGCCTGTCTAGACAACCCTAAAATTGTTTTAGTTACTGATGTATGGATGACTGATAAATGTCATCTTTTTCTGCCTGCAGTGCATTTTGCATCCAGTCTACTGACATTTGTCTATAGCTGACCTGATACTGCATTTTCTCGTTTGCATGAAGCATTTAAAATTTTACCACTCTGGAACTTCAGGATTCAGTGTGCAGAAAAGGAGCTCCTCATTTCTTTTTCTTTTTTTCTGGTAGTCATGCGAGCGGGAAAGATTTGTGCAAAGACCCCAAATAATGCAATGCATTGCATAACATTCCAGGTGAAATAGCAATGAATTCCCTAGCTTTACTTATTTGTGCCCTTGCATAGATAAAAAGAGAAATGGAAAAGCATGGAAATAATGAACTAATTTCATCAAATATGTATGTGCATTTGAAGACAGTGCTGCAAATGTGTTTTTGGTTTACCACCTTATTACTATAAAATGTGCACTGAAAACTGTAAAAGAAGCCATATTTCTATCCAAAGCTTCAAGGAACAAGAGTGTGACTGTGGCTCTGGAATCTTACACATGTCTGGGATTTTCAGTGCCAGTGTGTGGAACTCTGAAAGCACATGGCTTTTGTACTTTACAAAGAGAGGTTCCATTCGGGTAAAAGTTTGGCAACCAACCAGTGGAAAAAGCAACAACAGTCTGACAATGTATTTTGTGTGCAAAGGTCAGTGGTCCTTAAAGTGGCTTACAGTCAATAGTCAATAAATTCAAAAAGAAAATGCAAATCCATAAAAATATATAACATCCATAATAAAACAGTAACCAGAGACTATAAACATAAATCAGGGAGTCATTAAACCATAGTTTCCAACACTGGTGTTAAAATCTCTAGCCAAATCTACAACAGAATTGGAGAAAGGGCATCAGGTAAGTATTCAGTAATGTGGTTCAGTACCAGCAAAATTTTCTCCTAACAGTGTTCAAGGTGGGATGAAATTTGCCCAGCCAAACCCAAACCACCCCAAAGGACAATAAGAGAACTCAACCAAATGAGTACTCAACTCTAATTTTTAGACTAATCAGGATGGCTTACCCTTCCAATGGACTACCCTTATTTACAGCATAAGCCTATATATATCTGCTCAGAGGTATGCCCCATTAAGTTCAATGGGGCCTGCTCCCAGGTAGGTGTATGCACAATTGTACCCTTAGTGATTTATCTGTCAAGCAAGAACGTGGTTGTATCCGGGAGTTGCTAGTTAGTCTATATTGCAGAAACAGCAGAAGGAGGTTGTCGACTTCCTTTTTGGCAGGGCTACTCATCAGCAGCTTGATGAGTGGCCCCAAAGATTTTCCTTTTTCAACATACAAAGGTAGTGATAGGAGGAACCTTCACCTGCTGGTTTTTTGCTTCTGCTCCAGCTGTTCAAATCATAAGAATCCAAGAGAGAAAGAGAATTGGCAGCCCTAAATAAGACTAAGTATGAAAAGGAATGGCACAAATTGTCTACTGTAGAGCATCTCAATGACTCAGAAGAACGATTGCATAATGCAAAATAATAACACTGGGCAGTTCTACAGGGTACTTTAAATACTTAAAGTGCTTCATGTTAATGATGAGCAAGCTCCCCTTAGCTCAGTTGTGAATTGGCTAAGAAATGTTCAAGTGAGATTATGCACACCCTGAATGTATGAGCTTTCTCAACAAGCATTCAGGAAAAGCTCATCCTTTTGTTAAGAGTTTGGCTTGAAATGTTCATGCATGCCCATACTGATGTTGCTCTGGGCATGCACCTGATCACACTATTCCCTGGGAAGGGTAGTTTGGCCTGATAACCATATGCATGATGAATGTTGCACCAAATACAGAAGCTGCCACACTACCAAAGCTCAGACATTGTCCCAGTTTATCTGAGCACACAGCACTGCATTGTTTTATAACTTACACACCCATTTTAAAAGCTTCATTATTTATTATTATTATTATTATTATTATTATTATTAATAATAATAATAATAATAATAATAATAATAATACCCCACCTTTCGGCCAAAGGCCCTCAAGGTGGCTTACAAGGAAAAATAAACACAGGTATAAAAATACAATATAAAAATACAATAAAAGCAATGCAATTTACAAAAATTAAATAAAATAACAAATAACATTATAATAACAAATAAAATTAAATAACAAATAACATTAACATTATCAGCACCACCTAGAAAGAGGAGGCGGTGTTAGCAGGGGCAGCAGCTCCCGAGAGGCAGAAGGGCGACAGGCATTTGTTACAGCAAAGCTGTTTACTGTTTCAACGTTATCTTCCTCTCTATGTCCTCGGGCTCGCTCAGCTGATGCTCCCCAGGCTTCTGCTGGTGGTGGTGGTGATGGTTTATGTCGGAGGGCAGCTGCGGGAGCTCGGGCTTGGGCTCGGGGACCTGGGCCTTGCTCTGACAGGATCATCTGAGTTGCAGACAATCTTCTCATTCTGAGACAAAAGCTGAACCCAGAGCTCAACAAGCCCGGCATGACAATTGGAATACACATAGCTTCACATCTATCAATTAGAGCAGCCTTTCCCAACCAGTGTGCCTCCAGATGTGGTTGGACCACAACTCCCATCAGCCTCAGCCAGCATTGCCAATGGCTGAGGCTGATGGGAGTTGTGGTCCAACAGCATCTGGAGGCACACCGGTTGGGAAAGGCTGAATTAGAGGTTCATTCATCTAAAGTAAAGGATTCACATTTAAGAATTTTGTGGACTCACCTACCTGATTTGGACACCAGGACTTCTGAACATGCTTGCACAGAATCATTTCTTTTGTGCTTGATTGTGTTTTAATGCTCTATGTTTTTATTGTCTGTTTTCTATGGTTGCGAGCTGCCTTGGGGGCTAGGAACTGAAAGGTGGGGTACAGATGATTTTATAAATAAATATATCACATTTAACATGCTAGACTGGAGAAGAACTTAGGAAACGGTGCTTAATTCCTAATACATCCAGCCTTTATGACATGGACAAATTTGTGTCCCAGATTAGGCAATTACAATTTTCACATCATCACTACTTATGTAACTATCTAACTGACAGCCATGTAAAACAGTCTAGAATTGCAGTTTAGGGGCAGAGGACAAGAGCATGTTATCAAGCCAAAGTTGAATCTGAGTTGAAATTTAAATCCAAGATTTTCAACTTTATTGCTCCTACTCGCTGTCACTGTTACTCACTGCACTACACAAGCATTCATTTGGCATTCTAACAATGATGATTAACTTTTACCAAGTCCTTGTAGATGCCATACATCTATTGTTATTATTATTGTTATTGTTGTTGTTACTACTACTACTACTACTATTTATTTATTATTATTTATTACTAGTATTTATTAGTCACTTTTTTCAACAATAGAACTCAAAGCAACTTACAAAAAGGAAGCAAGAACACAATAATTGAAATAGCTTAAAGCAAACAATTACAAAACAATTTCAAGCAAAATAATACAACCATAATAGAAAAAGTAACAAATAGCAAATATTACAACACAAAAACTATTTCCACACTATAAGTATAACATAACATATTATAGGAGGCTGCATTACACGTCTAATCAATATTGCATAAGTAAAAGAAAATTAAAGCAGTTTCAACTTAGCTACTAGAGCATCCCAACCATGATGTTATACGCAGTCTCATTCTTTCTAACAACAGAAAGTCCCTTTAGTCTCCGCCAGTCTCCATCAGCCGCCACCCTAGCTCTTCCTGGTGGTCTTGTCTCAAGCAGCAGCGTCAAGTGGCATCGAGTGGCCAACAGCGCCGCCGCATCTTCAGGGAAGTCCTGCTGGTGGATCCGCCAAAGCAGAGGAGCTCCTTGGTGGCGCTGGGTAATAGGCGACAAAGACAAGCGTTGGGGGCAGGCCGAGAACCGCCGCTGTCGCTATCTCCCCTCACGTGTTGGAACGGCGTACTTGTGGGTTGGTACTACTACTACTACTACTACTACTACTACTACTACTACTAATAATAATAATAATAATAATAATAATAATAATACTTTCCCCACCCTTCCTCCTAGTAGGAGCCCAGAGCAGCTTATTTATAAATAAGCTTACATGTATACATTATGCAGGTATTTTTGAGGAAGGTGATGGAGATGGAACTGAATCCTGTCAAAAGTAGGGATGCTGCCAAGCCTGATAATTATCTAGACCATAATATGAACTTGCTCCACTTATAATGCTTGGCTGCATTACAAACAGCATCTCCACCCTTAAACACTTTCTAGCCTCTGTTACCTGGAATGTTGCAATAGCATATTTCTGGGTATTGGGGCCCCTTGGAAATCTATTTGTCCCAGGATGCATGAAGCCAGAACTTAGTACCCTTAGGAAACTGAATTTCTTCTTGTGCTCCCCACACCTTTGCAAGTACATATGACACGGACACGAGATAGGGCCTTTTCAGTGGCCGCCCCTAGGCTATGGAACTCCCTTCCGAGTGAGGTGCGATTAGCTCCTTCCTTGCCGTCTTTCCGGCGACAAGTAAAGACTGTTTTATTTCAATGGGCATTTGGGATAGAGAACGACCAAGATTAAATGTCATAGGATTGGTGACTACAGTATATGATTTTATTATTTTAAATTGTCCGCTGATTTTAACGTATGTTTTATAGTTTTTAATTTTTCTCATAGTTTAATTCTATTTTAATTGTATATTTCTGTATGTTTTAATGGTGTTGTTTTTAGTTGTAAGCCGCTCTGAGTCCTATTGGAAAATGGGCGGGGTAGAAATAAAGTTTATTATTATTATTATTATTATTATTGTTGTTGTTGTTGTTGTTGTTGTTATTGTTATTATTGTTGTTATTGTTATTATTATTAATATTATTATTATTTCTCAGGAGACCAGTGGCTGAGATGCTTGTGGGAGTCAAAGGATTATGTGGGGCTGGTGCTTGCTTGCAGGGTTGTGGGCAAAGAATTCAGACCTCGTTATTTATTTTATTTATTTTATTTCATTTCTAAACCGCCCATAGCGAGTAGCTCTCTGGGCAGTGAACAAAACAAGATTAAAATACAATATTACAATAAAATTACAATAAAATCAGCAACAAGTTAAACAAAAAACATTAAATGAAACACATTGAACATTAAAATGCCTGGGAGTATAGCCAGGTCTTAACCTGGCACCTAAAAGAAAGTACCGAAGGCGCCAGGCGTATCTCCTCAGGTAGGCTGTTCCACAGTTCGGAGGCCACCACAGAAAAGGCCCTAGATCTAATAACAATCCTCCGGGCATCCTGATGAGTTGGTACCCGGAGGAGGGCCTTGGATACTGAACGAAGTGAACGGGTAGGTTCATAGCGGGAGAAGCGTTCCACAAGGTATTGTGGTCCCACACCGTATAAGGCTTTATAGGTCAAAACCAGCACCTTGAATCTGGCTCGGAAACAAATAGGCAGCCAGTGCAGGCGGGCCAGGACAGGTGTTATATGCGCAGACCAGCGGGTCCTCGTCAACAACCTGGCTGCCGCATTTTGCACTAGCTGAAGTTTCCGGTCTTCAAGGGCAGCCCTACGTAGAGCGCATTACAGTAGTCCAGTCTAGAGGTTACCAGAGCGTGAACAACTGAGGCGAGATCGTCACTGTCCAGATAGGGGCGTAGTTGGGCTACTAAGCAAAGATGGTAAAATGCATTCCGTGCCACCGAGGCCACTTGAGCCTCAAGCGACAAGGAAGGGTCAGAAAGGACCCCCAAACTACGAACCTGTTCCTTCAAGGGGAGTGTAACCCCATCTAGAACAGGATGAACATCCACCATCTGGGCAGGTAAAGAGCTCACCAACAGTGTCTCAGTCTTGTCTGGATTAAGTTTCAGTTTATTAGCTCTCATCCAGTCCATTATCGCGGTCAGGCAACGGTTCAGCACATCAACAGCCTCACCTGAAGAAGGTGAAAAGGAGAAGTAGAGTTGCGTGTCATCAGCGTACTGATGGCAACGCACTCCAAAACTCCTGATGACCGCACCCAGAGGCTGCATGTAGATGTTAAAGAGCATGGGGGACAAGACCGACCCCTGAGGGACTCCACAATGGAGAGTCCAGGGTGTCGAGCAATGTTCCCCAAGCACTACCTTCTGGCGACGATCCATTAAGTAGGAGCAGAGCCACTGCCAAGCAGTGCCCCCAACTCCCAACTCCGCGAGCCTCCCCAGAAGGATACCATGGTCGATGGTATCAAACGCCGCTGAGAGATCAAGGAGAATCAACAGAGTCACACTCCCCCTGTCCCTCTCCCGACAAAGGTCATCATACAGGGCGACCAAGGCTGTTTCAGTGCCAAAACCGGGCCTAAAACCGGATTGAAACGGATCCAGATAATCGGTTTCATCCAAGAGCGCCTGGAGCTGGCCGGCGACCACCCGCTCCAAGACCTTGCCCAAAAAAGGGACATTCGCCACCGGTCTATAGTTGTTCAAAATATCTGGGTCCAAAGAAGGTTTCTTTAAAAGAGGTCTCACTACTGCCTCCTTGAGACTACCAGGGACTACTCCCTCTCTCAAGGAGGCATTTATCACCTCTTTGGCCCAGCCGGTGGTTACAGCCCTGCCGGCCTTCACCAGCCAAGATGGGCAAGGATCAAGGGCAGACGTGGTCGCCCGCACCATTCCAAGCACCTTGTCCACTTCCTCGAGCTGCACCAACTGAAATTCATCCAACAATGGAGGACAAGACCGCACTCTGGACACTTCAATGGAGTCATCTGTCATAACATCAGAGTCTAAGTCCCGACAGATGCAAGCAATCTTGTCCTGGAAGTGCTCCGCAAATTCGTTGCAGTGGGCTTCCGATGTTTCCTTAGTATCAGGAGGGCCAGAATGTAAAAGTCCTCGTACCACCCTAAAAAGCTCCGCTGGGCGGCAAAGAGATGATCTGATGGTGGCAGCAAAATATGACTTTTTTGCCGCCCTAACCGCTTTTACATACAACTTAGTGGAAGCACTCACCAAAGAATGACTACATCCTTCAGGAGTTCACCTCCACCTGCACTCTAGCCTCCTTCTCCCTTGCTTCATCACTCTCAGCTCCGGGGTATACCACGGTGCTGTTTCAGTTCTGCACCGAAGGGGGCGCGTGGGAGCGATCATGTCAATGGCCCGGGTCATCTCCGCATTCCACAGATCGACCATGGCCTCGACAGGAGCGCCAGTGCTATCAGCCGGAAAAACTCCCAGAGCGCTCTGGAAAGCAACAGGATCCATAAGCCTCCGGGAGCGGACCAACTTAATAGGTCCCCCACCTCTGCAGAGGGAAAGGGCTGTTGTGAGTCTAAAGCTCAGCAAGCGGTGATCTGTCCATGACAATGGAGTAGATGAAAAATACCCCACCCTCAGATCACCATCTCCATGACCAGTGGCGAAGATCAAATCAAGAGTATGTCCTGATACATGCGTTGGGCCAGTAGCAACTTGAGACAGCCCCATGGTTGTCATGGAGGCCATGAAGTCCTGAGCCGCCCCGAACAAGACAGCCTCGGCATGAATGTTGATATCCCCCAGTACCACAAGTCTGGGGGATCTCAACAATACCTCCGAGACTATCTCCGTCAGCTCAGCTAGGGAAGCCATTGGGCAGCAAGGTGGGCGGTACACCAATAGTATTCCCAATCTGTCTCCTTGGCCCAGCACAAGATGAAGACACTCCAAACCAGTTGCCGTCTGGACAGGGTGCTTGGTGAGAGAGAAAGAACTCCGATAGACCACAGCAACCCCGCCTCCCCGGCCCTCAGATCTACCACAGTGCTGCACCGAATACCCAGGTGGGCAAAGCTGGGAAAGAGCAACTCCTCCCTGCTCACCCACCCAGGTTTCGGTAATGCACGCAAGGTCGGCACCCTTCTCCACAATCAAATCGTGGATAAGGGGAGTTTTATTAATGACCGACCTAGCATTTAAAAGCAGCACCTGGAGATCTGAGAGCTGGCTGACAGTACAACCAACAGTCCTGTGTATACGAGGAGAACCGGAACAAGGCACAGACACAACTTGTCTGGGACGAGTTCCCCTTACCTGGCATGTTCTCCTCCCAACGCCATACCTCCCATTACCCTCACAACGTTAATTGGGGCCCCCGAAAATCTCCTTGCGAGGCCCAAGGCATGTTCTCCCAGGCACATCTTAAAATAAATCTAACACAGCAAAACACTTAAACAGCATAAGCACAAACACACACACACATTCACTCAATCTCATTCACACAACAACAGACAGACAAACAAACAAACAAATTAAAATACAGCCAAACAACAACAATAGCAGCATTAAAAACCCTCCTCCATAGTAAGTCTTATCTACAGGGGATATCATCAACAGTACTGGAGAGTATCCCTCGTAGCGTTTTCCTGCCGCCGTCGTCGCCACCAGCTGGACCACGATGACAACCTGGCCTTCTCCTGCAGTGCGCTCACCGCCGCCGAGCCAGGATATTTCCAACAGAGCCCCACGCTCAACTGTTCCGTGAGGCGCTCTCTCGCCGTCGCCACTCCGCGCCGGACCAGCCCAAACCGCGCCCAGAGCCTAACCAGCCTCGTCGATGCTCTCACCACCGACGAGCTGCTACATGGCCCTTGGGCGTTCACGGATGAGCCGACGACAATAACAGCAGACAGGCGGCAGACAGCAACAAAGAGCAACGGCCCCACCACAACAACAGTATCCCGAGGAGCGGGTCGACCGCAATAAACGTACACAAGCCGCAATGATGGAATCCTAGGCGGCAGCCAAGCCGCACGAAAACAGGCGGGGTGATGGAAATAAACGCCACAATACCACGACGGCGCCCCCCAGTCAGCGACACAGCAACTGCCACCGGAGGCACAGGACACAGCGACAAGGCAAAACAGCAGTAATAAGCTTGAGTCAACGAAGGACGTCTTTCACCCAACCTCGGCGCCTCGAGGAACGGCTCTCACCCGAGCCTCGCAGCACCAGCTCAACAGCTGATGGTATGTTCACACTCGTTCCTGTGCTTGTTCTTAATTAGCGTTCTTGCAGCTAATGGCTCTTGTTGCAAGTTGTAAACTTATTGCAAGTTGTAAAACAGAGGGGAGGCGTTCCCGGTCTCAAAAATAATGCAAAAGATGATTAAAAGGTGTTAAAAGAAACATATGGTGGCAGAGCTCCAGCCGTAGCGAGCTCTTACGCCGCCATCTTAGTTAGAAGATTTGGGGTCAGGTGTAAGCAGTATGCTGATGATTCCCTGCTCTATTCCCCAGAAACATCTGAACTGAGAGAGGCCATGCAGGCCCTGAGCCAGTGCCTGGACTCTGTGGTACTCTGAATGAGAGCCAACAAACTGACTCTGAATCCTGGCAAGATAGATGCGCTTTTGGTGAGTGGTTCTTGAGTCTAGATAATTGGCCAATTGCCTGCTTTGGATGGAGTCATACTCCCCCTGAAAAAACAAGTTTGTAGTCTGGGGGTGTTCCTGGATCCATCCTTGTCACAAGAGGCCTAGGTGATCTCAGTGGCTAGGAGTACCTTTTAGCAGCTTGAGCTGGTATGAGCTTTATGTTTCTAGACTGGGATAGCCTGACCGCTGTCATGCATGGGCTGGTAGCCTCCAGGCTGGATTACTGCAGTGCCCTCTATGTGCAGCTGCCTTTGAGATTGGTCTGGAAGCTGTAGCAGATGCAAAGTGCTGCAGCTCTACTGCTCACTGGGACAGGATATTGCTAACATGTTTCTCTGCCTCTGAAAGAATTGCACTGGCTGCCAATTAGCTACTAGGCTAAGTTCAAGGTGCTGGCTTAAGTGTATAAAGCCCTATACAGCTTGGGAACAGGGTACCTGAAATATTATCTCATCCCATATATACCCAGTCGATCACTGCATTCTGCAGGTGAAGGCTTCCTGCAGACACCATCTTATCATGAGGTGCATTCCACACGACACATGAATTAGGCCTTGAGTGTTGTACCACCTACTCACTGGAATTCTCTCTCCTTAACTATTAGGGAAGCACTGTCTCTGTTGTCTTTTTGGCATTACTGAAGACCTTCCTTTTCTAACAAGCTTTTTAAGTAGAGATCTTTCCTAGCCTGCATCTGTATTGGAATTGTTTTTAAGATGCTTTTATTGTTTTATCACTTGCTGTTTGCTACCCTGGGTTCCTTTTTGGAGGAAGGACAGGTTGCAAATTTAATTTATTATTATTAATAATAATAAATAGCAATACTCCCAATCATGAAGCTGGGAGCACAATAGGATCCAAATTCAAAATTGGACTTATTAAAAAAATTAAAAGGTTATTTTCTGAGTTTTGGGGGGGGAGGGAAAGAACTCAGTTTTCTAAGTCCAATACAGAATAGAGCAGAGAGAGATTGGCCATCACTAGCAAAAGAGTCAAGCCAAACCAGGCATTGATTCCAAATATTGCACACAAGGCACAGTAATGTAAATAATGAGAAAGTTCCCCATCTGTGTATGAATTCAGAGAAGCAAGGTCTCTGACTCTCATTCACATAGGAGACTCGCTATTTGCAGAACTGCATCTAAAGTTATGATTGAACAAGCTCAGACAAGTCAGATGAAGTCCTGGAAATGACATCAAGAAAGAGTTGAAAATAGCCTTAATAATACTGTGAGGTGAGAGAAAGAAAAGTTTTTTTTAAAAAAAATGATCCAAAAATCCCCCTACAGGATAAAAAGGAAAATGGGATAGAGATGGGAATTCAATTGCCATAATAAAGAGACAGAAATGAAAAAGTGCAGCATCCATGCAGGGACAGTAATTGCCTTTGCATCCAGTGTCTAATGCTTGAAATAATAAAAAAGAGTATAAAAGCAAAAAAACAGGAATCATCATCATCATCATAAACAGTTCGGTCCCATTGTGATTGATGGTCCTCCTGTGTCCAGTTTGCTTCTGCAAATTCAATTTGTAACCAAATAAATATTTGGCACTGCTTGCTTTATTTCCTGCGACAGCAGCAAGAAATCATTTGCACATAAATAGATTTGTCCTCAAAAATGCAAAGCGTTCCATGGCCATTATCCCAGAGGTGAGACGACTCTTTAGAGATGGTAACTACTTTTCCATAATGCCCAATGCCAGGTTGGGGTTTCAAGTTTTTCTTCCTTTGACAGATGCTATTCATCTTTAATAGGGTGACCATGTGCCCATTTCTTTTGTGCGGGCAGTAAAGGAATTGTACTAGGTCAAGATACTCAAAATCCAAGAATGGCTGGAGAAGAGAGTAGTTTATGGGGAGGGGGGAGAGCGCCCATTTTGCATGCAACAGGTCCCAAGTTCCACCCTGCCATCCCCAGTTGAAAGGAACGGTTGGGAGCAGATGATGTAAAAGAATGCTGAATGAGACCTTGCAGATGGGCCCTGCCTGCCAGTGGTAGTGGGGAAGAGCCATTGCTCAGCAGTAAAGCATCTGCTTTGCATTTAGAAGGTTCAGTCTCTGGCAGCTCCAGGTAGTGCTGGGAGAGAACCCAGCCTGAAATCTTGGCGAGCCACTACCAGCCACTGTTAACAGCAAGATGGCCCAATGGTCCCACTAGATGGTCAGATAATCTGACCTCACATAAGGCAGCTTCCTATGATGGGTTCAGACAGCATTATACAGCCACGAGAGTCAGCGTGGATTTTTCACATTCCGCAATGTGAAATTGAAAATACCCCCATGCCATTCTGATGCTTCCCATAAGCTCATTTCAAAACAAAGCCTTACAAAACTCCTAGTCCTGAACTCAGAAACACTTGCTTAACAACCCTCTCAATTTTCATGGTGATACACAAAACAGTCAGAGAGAATAGAGAGTTCAAAGTCTAAAAAGGGGGGGGGACCCAGAGCCCTTTTGGACTTCTTTCTCATTGAAATTCATTAAAAATCAGCCATGCTCAAAGAGTACCTGTAATCCTATTACTGACCTTGCCCTACACTATGACCTTCATCTTCTGCAGTTTCAAAGTTAAAAAAATGCCTGGCTGATTTTTAATTAATTTAAGAAGTTTTGGCTGGAACCCAATGATAATGTCGGGCATGCTCAGTAAGAACCAACTGTCAGTGATCTAAAACCCAAACTCACAGCTGCTGGGCTTGGCTAATTGGGGCCACACCCAAAGCAGACTTTGATTTCACTTGACACAGTCATGGCTTCCCCCAAAGATAAGTGAGAAGTGTAGTTTGTGCAGGGTGCTGAGAGGAGACTCCTATTCCCCTGAGAAAGCACCAGTGGCCAGACTGGTTTAACAGTCAGCCACTCTGATTGAAGGTCTGTGAGGGGAACAGGGCGTCTCCTAGCAACTCTCAGCACCCTTCACTAACTAAACTTCCCAGGATTCTTTGAAAGAAGCCATGACTGTCCAAGTGAAATAAAGGCCTGGTGTGGTTGTGGCCAGGGACAGCTTTGGTTTAAATTTGGGTGGGAGGCTACATGTGCCTGCTGTAGAATAAAAAGTTGGGGGAAATGCTGAAAATCAATGATACTGTTTACAATGTTTTCCTTTTGGAAAGGAAAGGGGCTTCCCCTCTGCCCAGTGCCCACCCACCCAATCTCCTCCCCTCCCCCCCTCCCCCGGGTCAGTGTTGGACTACAACCCACACAGCCATGAAGCTCACTGGGTGACCTTGGGCCAGTCACTGCCTCTCAGCCTCAGAGGAAGGCAATGGTAAAACCACCTCTGAATACCGTTTACCATGAAAACCCTATTCAAAGGGTCCCATAAGTTCGGTCGACTTGAAGGCAGTCCATTTCCATTTTCAAACATGATTGCACAGAAATAAGTCCCATTGAACTCAAAAAGTATGCAAATGATCAAACCCACCCTCCCTTCTCCTCCCTCCTATCCCCTCCCTCTTGTCCCTTCCATCCCCTTCCTTTGCCCCCCCTCCTGATCCCCATCCCCTTCCAAACCCCTCATTTCCCTTCCCCCTCCCCCCTCCCCTTTCTCCTCCCCATTGTCAGTTTTAGCTATCTTAAGCATGATTGCACGGGAGTAAATACCACTGAACTCTATAAGCATGCAAATGATCAAATCTGCCCTCCCCTGCCACTTCCTTTGCCTTCCTCCAATCCACTCCTTCGCTTTCTCCCTCCTCCTCCCCCATGGTCAGTTTTTCCTATCCTAAGCATAATTGCAGAGGAGTAAATCCCATAGAACACAATAAGCATGCAAATGATCAGACCTGCCTCTCCCCTCCTTCCCCTCTCCTCTCCCTTCCTCCTCCCCTCCCCTCTTCCTTCTTCCTCCTCTCCTGCCCACTCCAGCCCTCCCTCCCCCCAGTCAGTTTTACCTATCCTAAGCATGATTCCACAGGAGTAAATCCCACTGAACTCAATAAACATGCAGATGATCAAACCTATCCTTCTCCTCCCCTCCCCCTCCTGCCTGCTCTCACCCCCTCCTCCCCTCTGCCCTCCCTCCCCTCCTTCCTCCTCCTCCTCCCCTCCCCATCCTCTGTGGTCAGTTTCACCTATCCTAAGCATGATTGCAGGGGAGTAAATCCCACTGAACTCAATACGTATGCAAATGATCGATCAATTCTCAGCAAACTTGCACAGGATCCCATTTCTTAACTCCCGGATTAAAAAGCAGAGAAATTCACTAATAGGCCAAAAACCTTGCAGTTTAAGAACATACCTATAGCCCACAGATATTTCTATCCAACTTTAAAAAGCAGGGAAATTGGGCAGCTATAGTGAATGCACCAGGAGAGCAGGAGACCTGACCTCCTCTCTGAGATATTGGACTGCCCTACAAAGTTGTCAAAATGCAAACACCATTTGGGTTCTTCTTTCACAGTCCTATCCACTTCCTGTGTAGCTTGGAAAAAAATCATAACATGTGCGTTCTTAAACTGCAAGGTTTTTTGCCTATTAGTGAATATTCTTATCTATGCCCAGCCCTGCTCTGATGTCACAATCATCCTGCAGGAGGGCTCATGGCCAGTCTCCTCCTCACTTCCTATCAGGAGCCTGCGGAATATTTTTCTTTTTCTCTACTGCATTGCACAAATATTATTCCATGTGCATGTGTGTGTGCATGCAAAATGGTGACTAGACTGCTAACAGAGGCTGCTGCTTTGGCTACTGCTCCTTGTAATAGAAGTAACAACAAAAAGTTATAGAGTAAACCCATTGAAATCAATGTGACTTACGTTTCAATGGGTCTTCTCTAAGCATGGCTGAGACTGGACTAGGGATGGGTGAATCTGTTAAATTCGGTTTCCCATTTTTCAAATCTGAAATTCAGTTCTCCACATTGCTGCATCAGTTTGCATTTTAAGAAAAAGTCTCAGGAAAACTCATCAAGAGAAAAAGAAAATTCATCAGCATTTTAGTATAAATGTCTCCTGTTATAAACATGATTTATGCAATTTTGCCTAAAATACACATTTTTGCAAAGCAATTTCCCCTGCTAGAGGGTTTCTCAAACTGTGATCCATGGACCACCAGTGGTCCACGAGCTTCATTCAGGAGATCTATGACATGTCTGTGTGTTTATGGTTGCAGATGGGAATTAGCACATCCATCCTATTAAATATGTATTCATATTGATTTTTAATTGTATTTTATTCCTTCTTTTATTTCTTTTATTGTATCACTATTTGAATTCTATGCAATTCAGTGCAATATATGAGAAACAAAAGAGGCAATAAAATACAATTAAAAACAATACAGCATTTAGCACTGCCCATTACAAATGCTACAACTATGATACAGTTAATGCAGTCGTCTTCTTCACCCTTGTTCAAAGAAAGAGAACCTTTCCTGCTTTTACAGTTCCCAATTTATTTCTCAGTTTAGAATGAATTAGCCCAAAGGAGGGGGGAAATTCTCTCTACATCAGCAGAAGAGGCTACTGCTGTTAAGAGCTGGATTACCACTTCAGTGTCTCCTCGTTCAGATCTACTCCATCTCCTTACATTCTCTATTCATTGACCTCCTCTATCTTTGCAGAGAGAGAGAGAGAGAGAGAGAGAGAGAGAGAGAACGTACACTTCATGTACACCACCTGCAGAATAGGACTGATCAAGTTATCTCCCATCTCCATAAACTGCTGTTAACATATTATACAGCCACAAGAGTGGCTGTATACTATAGCCAGTGTGGATTTTTCACATTCCACAATGTTTAATTGAAAATACCCCCATGCCATTCTGATGCTTCCCATAAGCTCATTTCAAAACAAAACCTTACAAAACTTAGAGTCCTGAACTCAGAAACGCTTGCTTAACAACCCTCTCAATTTTCATGGCAATACACTAAACAGTCAGAGAGAACAGAGAGTTCAAAGTCTAAAAAGAGAGAGAGAAACCCCAGAGCCCTTTTGGACTTTTTTCTGTCAGAGTTCTCATAATCTGTTGAAATTCATTAAAAAAACAGCCATGTTCAAAGAGTACCTGTAATCCTATTACTGACCTTGCCCCATACTATGACCTTCATCTTCTGCTGTTTAAAAGTTTAAAAAATGCCTGGCTGATTTTTAATTAATGTAAGAAATCTTTCATTGAACTGAATGATAATGTTGGGCATGTTCAGTAAGAACCAATTGTCAGTGTTCTAAAAGCCAGACTCACAGCTGCTTCGCTTGGCTAATCAGGGGGCAACACCCACAGCAGAATTTGATTTCACATGAGGCAGCAAAAAGTATGCAACTGATCAAACCCACCCTCCTTTCTCCTCCCTGCTATCCCCTCCCTCTTCCCCCTTCCCTACCC
Source organism: Rhineura floridana (assembly GCF_030035675.1). Classification (NCBI taxonomy): domain Eukaryota; kingdom Metazoa; phylum Chordata; class Lepidosauria; order Squamata; family Rhineuridae; genus Rhineura; species Rhineura floridana. The sequence continues at coordinate 272,168,661 of NC_084480.1, read as the reverse complement.
TCCCCCTCCAATCCCCTCCCCCTCCCCCTCCTCCCCCCATGGTCAGTTTTACCTATCTTAAGCATGATTGCATGGGAGTAAATACCATTGAACTCAATAAGCATGCAAATGATCAAACCTGCCCTCCCCTGTCCCTTCCTTTGTCCCTCCCTCTCCAATCTCCTCCTCCCCCTTCCCCTCCTTCTGCTCCCCTCTCCCCTCCCTTTCTCCTTCATTCTCCTCTCCCATTCCCTTCCTCCTCCTCCATGGTCAGTTTTACCTATCCTAACCATGGTTACATAGGAGTAAATCTCATTGAACTCAATAAGCATGCAAATGATCAGACCTGGCTTTCCCCTCTCCTCTCCCTTCCTCCTCCCCTCCCCTCTACCTCTTGCAGTTTAAGAACGCACATGTTACTAAATTCTTCCAAGCTACACAGGAAGTGGATTGGACTGTGAAAGACCAACCCAAATGGTGTTTGCATTTTGACCAATTTGTAGGGCAGTCCAATATCTCAGAGAGGAGGTCAGGTCTCGTGTTCCCATGGTGCATTAACTATAGCTGTCCAATTTCCCTGCTTTTTAAAGTTTGATAGAAATATCTGTGGGCTATAGGTATGTTCTTAAACCACAAAGTTTTTGGCCTATTAGTGAATTCATAGAATATAATTAGAAGTTGTATAATTAGTATTAATGATTATATCTTCAACCTTGGCTCTTTTTTTACTAATAGTTTTAAAATTTAAATCTGATTTAAATTTTAAAAATCCAATTTCAATTTTTAAAAATCTGATTTAAATTTTAAAAATCCAATTATTTTAAAAATAATAATTGATTTTTATCAACCCTGGTATTATTTTGGAAAGTGCAAATTAGATACGTTCATCTTTAAATCTGAAACCAAATCAAATTACTGAATCAAATTACTGAATCAAATTACTGAATCAAATCACTTCCCTAGCCTGGACCCCACCCTATGAGTTATATCCAATTGTGACATTCTTTGTGCAATTGACTTCTGCTGTGATGTGACTTCCCTATCCTCTCCTCCCTGTGTGCCCCTAAAATCAGCTCCAGAGGGCGCGAGAACCCTCCTGAGCAGATCATGAGAGGTGCAAAGAGCTGCAGGAGAAAAGAGAAGAAAGGGAAGCCCTGCTACATCCTCTGGGGTGACTTTGGCTCTTGCCTAAAGGTTTTCTTTTCTTAAGCTGGAACAGACGCAACAGAGAAGTGAATGTGATCCCTCTTCACAGAGACAGCAGTAAATCAGGATAATTCAGAATTAAAAGAAATGTGATGGGTAAATTTGTTGTGGAAGCAACATGAAGAAGGCTGTGGCAAGGATATCAGTTATCAAGTTATCAAGCTTCAGAAAGACTTCCAGAAGAGCTGATCTTGCTTTACAAACATACCAGGCTTTTTGAAGGTATTTCTGATATGACAGCTAAAAAAATATATGTAAATGTACTGCCTTCAAGTCGATTCCGACTTATGGAGACCCTATGAATAGGGTTTTCATGAGGCTGAGAGGCAGTGACTGCCCCAAGGTCACCCAGTGAGCTTCATGGCTATGTGGGGATTCGAACCCTGGTCTCCCAGGTCATAGTCCAACACCTTAACCCAGCATTTCCCAACCAGTGTGCCTCCAGATGTTGTTGGACCACAATTCCCATCTTTCCTGACCATTGGCAATGCTGGCTGAAGCTGATGGGAGTTGTGGTCCAACAACATCTGGAGGCACACTGGTTGGGAAAGGCTGCCTTAACCACTACACCACACTGGCTCTCTGACAGCTAAAGGGACCATTTATTATATATTTATTTATTTATTACATTTATATACCGCCCCATAGCCAAAGCTCTCTGGGTGGTTTACAGCAATTAAACCATGAGGTGCATTATGTATATAAATTTTCCAAAGGTATTTGAAAAGATAACATGCAAGTGGCTTGTTTTCAAAATAACAACCCGCATGATACAATGGAAGGAACAAAGTGAATAAAGGAAAGGGAAGGTGATAGTAAGGAAGAAGGAATAATGATTATAATGCATTTTTTTAATGATGGGTCTATCCTCCTGAGAAGTCCGGCAAGCATCAAAGATAACCCCAGTGCATGGAACCAGTGCAACTGTACCTTTGAAATATAATCTCACAAATATGCTCTCATTTGGCTGTAAGAGCAAAATGTTTATCTACAAGGCAAAAACTCTTGGACATTTGAATTAAGTTCCTTTCCTGGAACCAGACAAGGACAAGAATTATTAGTAACATTTCCAAATAACTGTACATTGGTATTGTACCTAAAAGCAATGGCTGCTTTTTACTGGCACGGCATCTTTAAACATCTTACTGGGAAGAAGCAGACTGAATTCCTTTGGATGATGGGGAGTACAATGTAGAAAAAAAATAGCCCTATTCAGGTAATCATTTCTGAAAATATGATGGAGGATGAAGGAATCACAACCCTTCGATGACATGCACGCTGATGTCCCTCAGCTGATGCACAATCACTTCCTTTTGAAGGGAGACATCTAACTTCCTTTTGAAGGGAGACATCTAATATGCATACAACTTCCACCAAAGGGATGGGAACTCTGGTCAATCAGGGTTCTTGTCCTCATGCAGGAAACCATCCATCACCTGATGCTCTCCAGATCTTATGGATTGCAACTCCAAGTCAGAATGGCCAATGGTCAGGGATGACAAGACTTGCAGGCCAACAATATCTGAAAGGCGCCAGGCTGGATAAGGCTGTCCTACATACATTGAATACATAAATTCAGACTGAACTGATCACATGCCAGCTCTGGGACATTGCTATTGCATAAATCATTGTTGAAGGGACGGAGCTAGCTCTTTACATTCTTACTGGCTCCTTTATGAGTTTGGTACCCATAAGTACCATATGTGTGTTAATTATACAGCCATGAGAGTGGCTGTATACTATAGCCAGCATGGCTAGAATTTTGCTAGAATATATTTCACCGCCCACTGTTTTACTTTGTGCAAACTGAGACACTCCTTATGTCCACTGGAGACTATTCTGCAGAATAGTCAGTGCCATTATTCCACAATTATTTTTAGAGGGTTTTTTAGTGTTGCAAAATGTTGCTGTACTTCACATATTCACAGAAACAGAAGCAAAAGAAAATGATTTACTATAGGAAACTTTACTAAAATTGCAAAGTAAATCAAACATATTTAAAGTGACTACCTGAATTATATGACTACCTGTTTTAATATTGTTGGTTCCTCCCTGCTAAAACAAGATCAGCACAGCACATGTCTTGTTTCTGTTATTTGAGCTGATTGCAGGTGTTGCCACCTCTCACCATATGCTCAGAGGTACATGTTACCAAATTCTTCCAAGCTACACAGGAAGTGGATTGGACTGTGAAAGACCAACCCAAATGGTGTTTGCATTTTGACAAATTTGTAGGGCAGTCCAATATCTCAGAGAGGAGGTCAGGTCTCCTGCTCACTATAGCTGCCCTATTTCCCTACGTTTTAAAGTTTGACAGAAATATCTGTTAGCTATGAAATGGAAATGGACTGCTTTCAAGTCAATTCTGACTTATGGCGACCCTATGAATAGGGTTTTCATGGCAAGCAGTATTCAGAAGTGGTTTACCATTGCCTTCCTCTGTTGGCTATAGGTATGTTCTTAAACCGCAAGGGGTTTTTTGCCTGTTAGTGAATCTTCCTTAAGCCATCATTCCTTCCACAGTCTTTACATCAGAAGTGGGCAACTTGCTAACTGAAAGAGGCTTTTATCACCTGAGCTGATTGCTTTGTCAGCTGTCATTTCCGAAAAGCTTGGCCCAGGTTCTGTGTCAGGCTTATCCCATGTTGCAGTTGCCTCTTTGAATTGAACCAAGCTCGGTTTCCATTATGGTGGCCACCTGCCATTTTAAATTATCCAAAGTGTAATGCCCTGGCCCATAGCTCTATGAAATTCATTGATGTCATAGATCTATGGGCCAGGGTGCTGCATTTTGGGTACCTTAACCCATGGAAGCCCAACAAGGATGGGAGCTGAGGTAAGCTCCCATCCAAAAGCATCACCATCCAAAAGTGCCACCACCCATGAGCAACTGAAGCATGTCTGTGGGCCCAGTGGAGGGTAGTGAGTGGCACTGCTGCCACAGCAGCTGCGGTGGCAGAAAAAGCATGGACAGCTTCTGTGGCCAACACAAACCCTTCCCTGGTTTGGGGGGGTGTTGGTGGTAGCCCCATGCCAAGTCCTCTGCAAAGTCTGATGCCAGCCCTGTTTCATTTGCCAGTAGTAGACATAACATTTACTGCTGCAGAGAGAGTTATTCTTAAGAAATCCTGAATGACAGCAACAAGAGAGTCCACAAGCTCTTCTCTACAATACATAATGTTCTTCAGATATGTGTACAGGATTGAGAACAGAATCCAACAGTGTAATAAAAAATGAGTTAAATCACTATTTTTCATTTAAAGTTATGTTGCACCACTGAAGTCTAGAATCTATTCCCACATGAGCCATGCTCAAATGAATGAATTGGTGGTTGTATTTTCTTGCATTTGATAATTCTGGCATATTGACTTCTTTGTTAAGGACTCCTTGGAGCTATTTTTCATTATCAGTGAGGATGAAAAAAGCGTTTGCTATGTTTATTTCTATGAGGAAGAGGAGCTGCCCTGTTGATTTCAGTTGTTAGTCTAAATGATCCAGACTCATGAATTTCATGGTGGATGTGATTAAATGGCATAAAATGTTGTTTCAGTAGTAATGCTGCTTTCTTTTGTCCTCCAAGCCTGATTTCTGATTACTTCACTTCCTTATTAATTTTCCTTCAATTCGCCTTTGTGCTCAAAATTGGTGAAGCTGTTCTGTCATATTTGCAGAAAGTGCTTGTTGACCATCTGCTCCCGCAAGGACAACAATGCTTGAACAATGTTATGTCACTTCATTCAATTTTCATCCCTTATCATTGCTGTCTTTCTTTTTGGATAAGACCTTCTTTTTCTCGGTTTTGATCAAAGTCAAAGAAAGTTTGTCATTTTGCTCTGAATAAAGACCAAAGAGCCATTTCCTCTTTTGTATTATTCTGAAAATAAAGGATTTGATTAAAACCAAAATGTGCATTCTAGAAAATCTTTGCAGATAACTTTTAGTGACCATTTGATAATGTTGAAGAAGAGTGTAAAAGTGTGATGGCAACCAGATTGTAGGCACTGAGAAGCAGGTCCTACTTTGTTCAATGGGACTTGCTTCCAAATAATTATGAATATGGTTGCAGCATCAGTGTTATCCAAAATGCAAATATTAGTGTTATGCATATTTGTTTTGGAAACTTCTACCAGCCAGGGACTTACTCATGGTATGCTTTTAAATTGTTATGTACGCCACTTGGGAACTTGAGTAATTAAGCAGGATAGAAATAGTTAAATAAATAAAAGTGCCATTTATTTAAAACATTTATATACCACCCATATAGGCTAGCTCTCTTTGTACTTTCCCAGACTGCAGCTTAGAGTCTGTGATGCAGGTAGGATTAGGATATAGATGTTAATGATTTTAAATTCCTCCAAGATTTGTGAACCCTAACTCTTAAATATTTTGCCCTTATATTACAAACATACTCAGGTCACAATCCACCCATACCTACGTTTATTCAAGACCCTTGGACTCCAATGCTAGAATTAATCTATACAAATCTGTTCCATTGAAATGAATCTAGAACATGTGTGCTGCGCTTAGTTCCCATTGAAACCAATGGAGCTAATTTTCACATAGGTTTCAATGGGACCAAAGTGCAACTAAATTTAAAGCATTCAGTGGGTTAAATCCAGCTTTTATGGAATGCTTTAAATTTAAAGCTGGATTTAAACCACTGAAATCATCAGGACTTAACACTGACTTGATTGTGGCATTAATAATCATTGATGCTCATCAGGCATTGATGCCTAAAACAGTTGCTTCCTTTTAGTCCTACTTGCCAATCGGTATCACTGTTTTTAAATGAAACATAATTTCTGAATAAAGTCCCTATACGTTAATGATGTAACTGTCCCCCCCCCCAAAAAAGGATATATATACACCTTTTAGAGATGGAAGGCTCTATCAATTTCAGTTCTCTGAGTTTCTCATTTTTTCAGTCTTAAATTCAATTCTCCATATTTCTGCAAACATTTGCAGTTTTTTACTTTAAAAAATCCTTCTGAAAATTCTTCAGCATTTAAGAGCGAATTTCTCCTAATAAACACATTTTTGTATACATTTTTGATTAATGTACACATTTTTGCAAGCAGCTTCTCCTAACATAATGTATTTATGTATATTATTTTCACTAATATATTCATTTTTATGCACACTTCCCCCTAATATATGCATTTTGTAAACATTGGTTGGTTGGAGAACTACATATCAAAATTAATGCAAATTTCAAAGGATAGCTGTGTTTAATTTCTCATATTGTTTTGGAAAGTGTAATTTTGATAGATTCAACTTTAAATGTGAACTGAATCAATTTCTACTTTATTCCTCACACTTTTACACAGAACGTTTCTGAAAACATTAGAAACTTATAACATTTAGCTTGGCGATCACTCGTGACCGAGTAAGATTGTCTTCCAAAATAAAGTCTTTCCATGGGACTTTTGTTATGGAAGACGCCTGTGTGTGGTTTTGTTTTATGTGGGGAGATCGATGCACCACGATCAACACACAATCTTGACAGAAAAAGGCTTTGATCCAATGACGACGATTGGAAGTCCTTTAGCTGCTGCAGCCTTCATCCACCTTCACAGCCATTGTAACACACATTGTTATCCTCTGCCTGTTCTGCCATTGAGGACATATAACATTTACGCTGCAGTCCTATACATACCACGGAGTAAGCCTCATTGAACTCAACTGGGTTTACTCCTGAGTAGATATGTATAAGATTGCATTGTTAGAGCTAAGGAAGTAGATGACTGAATGTGTCCTAATAGCCTATAACTTTAATATTAATACCTTTCACTATTGTATATTTTTCATTCAGTAAAAGTGAAGTGGTAAAGGTGGGTTCCAGAAAGATAACAAAACAAGGTAGTGTGCACGTTGGAGAATATTATCAGAATATTGCACAATGACTTCACTGATGGTAAGCACAGAACTATTTCTGGGAACAAAGCTAATTTATATGTGACATGAGGAATGGACCAAAGGTAGGGGGTGTGCTATGCAGTCCCTTGTCATGGTCAGACCATTACCTGGTGAAGTTTGGGCTGGTAGTGGCAACTCTCCTCTTTAAGGGTGGTGGCTCTGGTTGGATGTCCCACCCTTGGAGACTGATGAAACCTGATGTGTTCCTGAATGCTCTGGGAGATTTTCCAGTGGAAAAAGCAGATGAGCCTGTTGAATCCCTGGTCTCGCTATGGAATGGCAAGATAAGACTGGCACAATTGCTCCCAAGCATCCTTTCAAGTGTTGGGGAGCCTGAGTGGCTCCTTGGTATTCTGGGGAGCTTCAGGCTATGAAGCAAATCAAAGACTAGAGTGCAAGGGGCACAAGTCTTGCTGTGAAACTGACCGGACACTGGTTATTGCACACAATTGTGCCTACCATGTGGCAGTGCAGGGGATGAAGAAGGCTCATTTCGCAGCTTGCATTGCATCCTCCAGCAGCTGTGACCAACTGGCTGCACACTTTGAGGATAAAGTCACTCGACTCTGCAGTGACTTTGACTTCACTGTTGTTGCTGTTTCAGATGGACCCAATGCTGGAGTCAGTAATGTGTTGTGGTATCAGTTTCAGCTTATGCAGTCAGCTGATGTGGACAAGGTGCTGGTGACTACACATCCAACCTCATGCCCTCTTGACTCGTTTCCCCTGGCTTATTTAATCTAGCAGATGGGGGTTGACTGTGTGGGTCCAGAGTGTGGTTAATACTGCATTGAAGAATGGGGTGGTCCCTGCACCCTTAAAAGAGGAGGTGGTGAGGCCACTCCTAAAGAAACCAGCCCTGGATGCCTTGGATTAGAATAACCTTTTAACCAGTCACAAATACCCCCTTTTGGAGGTAAGTGGTGGAGACAGTAGTGGTGGGGCAGCTGCATTCATTCTTGGATGACAGAGATTATTTAGATCCATTCTAATCTGGGTTCAGGCCTGGCCATGGGACTGAGTCAGCCTTGGTTGCCCTGAAGGATGACCCCTACAGAGAATGGGACAGGAGAGTGCAACCTTGCTCCTGCTTCTTGATCTCTCAGTGACTTTTGATACCATATCCTCCTGGACCAGCTCTGTGGAATGGGAATTGAGGGCACTATATATGGTGGTTCCAGTTCTACCTACAGGACTAAGTCCAGAAAGGAGTGTTGGGTGATTGTCTTTTGGCCCTCCTGACAGTTGTGCTGTGAGGTGCCACTTGGTACCATCTTACCCTAATGCTATTTAATAGATATATGAAGCCTCTGGGAGCAGTCATTAGGAGTTTTGTATGCTAATACCCAGCTCTATTTCTCCATAACATCTGAATCAGGAGAGGGTATGTGGGCCCTTGACCAGTGCCTGGATGTAGTGGTGGGATGGATGAAGAAAAATAAGCTGAGCTTGACTCCTGGTAAGATGGAGGTGTTGTAAGTAGTTAACATGTCCGAGAAACTGGTCAGTTGCCTGCCCTGAAGGAGCAGGCACGCAGTCCAAGGGTGCTTCTTGAGCCAGCTGTCACTGGAGGCCCAGGGAGTCTCAGTGGCTAGAAATGCATTTTATCAGCTGCACCTGTTAAGACAACTACAACCATTCCTGGGCTGGGAGAGACTGGACACCATAGTTCAAGCATTGGTGACTTCAAGACTAGATTACTACAATTCACTCTATATGTAGCTTCCCTTGCACTTGACCTGGAAACTGCAGTCAGTGCAGAATGCTTCAGCCAGATTGCTAACACCTCTGCTCAGGGATTGGCACTGGTTGCCAATTTGTTACTGGGTCAAGTTCAAGGTGTTACTATCTGTATATAAAGCCTTTAACAGCTTGGGACCAGTTTACTTGCAGGACTGCCTTACCCCATATGTGCCCACTCGAGCACTTCAGTCTGTGGAACTGGCACTGTTACAGATGCCACATAATATTTGTCCTGCACTTAGAAGAAATCATTCTTTTAGTGTGGCAGCACCTACTCTTTGGAACCCCCTGCTGGTTGACATCAGGCACATCCCTTCACTGTATTATTTTCAGCATCTGCTTAAAACATTTTTGTTTAGGCAAGCTTATCCCGACACACAGATGTTGATGTCTTTTAATCTTCTTCGTCTGTTGCTGTTTTAATTGTTTAGAAATATTTTGAATTACTAGTTTTTAACTTGTTTTATCAATAATATTTTTTGTAAACTGCTTAGAGGGGTTTTTTTTACAGTCAAGCAGTATATAAACTTCATTAAATAAAAATAAATAAATATGCTGTTGCACATTTGCACCAATTTTTGAGTACCTTCTTTCTGGTTTAATGTTGAAGGCTACTTGTGGATGAGTGCTGTTAAGATACAGCAGTTCTACAGCCCAGAAGAGAGACTGTGTACAGAATTACATCAACTTGCTTTGACTAGATCCCAGGGAACAAGCAGACTAAGAATTGTGTAAATTTGAAGCTACCATCTTCATGAGACAGACACAGATTCACAAGTGGGTCATCAAAAGCACAAACTACATGACTGCTGCTCTTGATCACCATAGGACTCTCCCTTTTCCTTACTTTTGACAGTAGTGAAAATGAAATATGAAGCTATAAGAAGATATGAAAACATTAAATGCAGAAAGAAAAACTTGACTTCAGCTCTGATAGAAATCTATGTGTATTGAATTTGTTTTGGCTGGCCTATAGAAACGTTTATATTTATGTCAGTTTCTTTTGCAAAAGTAATTTTTCAGCTGCTGTATTTATGTACTTGTTCTACATCAAAATTATTTTTGAATTCCTGGTGATCTTGAATCTGCTTCTCTCTTTCTGCCTGCACTTTGAATATGTAGATTTCTTCCCAAAACAGAAGTTTAAACTGTGGCCATCGGCTATGCAGCTGAGTGGTTAAAAAAAAAAGCAATTATCCAGAATGCTGTATGGCTACCATTTTTAATATTCCTTTTGTTGTCTCTATTCAGGTGAATGGGCAGAGAGTAATATGGGTTGTTTGATACCCACAGATAATGTGACTATTCTAATTAAACTATACAAGGTTAAATAAACGATAATCTTTTCCCATTTTAATATACACTTTTTATAATAAAAGATTGCCCTTTCAAATCAGTGTCGGATGTGATGTTCATGATAAAGGCTAATTCCTCCTCCCACTTCCATAGCTTTTAAGAATTCAAAGTAATTTGTAGTACTAAAAATAAATAAGCACATGGGGTTATGGCTTTTTGTTCTGGTGGTGCCTGTCCTTCCCCTGCCCCCTCACTACTGCCACTTCTGTAAAGTTTTCCAAGAGGTTCTAAAACATTTCATTGTCCCATGCAGCCCTGGTGGTAATCCCTATTCTTGTTCATAGACTGTCCACAGTGGCCATGCAGCAAGATTAGCAGATCGCCCAACAGAGCCTTAGGCTCTGAAGACTCCAAATCCTAAAACAAACCCCATTGTCAGCTATGACAAATAACATATAACATCTACTTACTATCAAGGATGCTTATCCCTGTCAAGCTCACTTATATTATTAGCCACTTATATTGGCTAGCCAATGTGGTGCCGTCCAGGTGTTGAGGATCACATCTTCCATCATCCCTGACTACTGGCCATGCTGGCTGGAGGTGAAGGGGGTTGTAGTCCAAAACATTTGGAGGGCACCCTCGTAGGCTATCCCTGACATTTACAGATAGAATGGTCCGTATATAAGATACTAAATGCACATAAAGCATCTCTTTAAGATGGAAGCATATAAACAGTGATGAAGCACTTCAGATGCACTAAACACACTCACCTTTATCTTACCACTCCTATACTTAAACAGAACCATTATAGAGGACTGTTGCAGCAAAAGGCCACAGAACTCGAATTCTTTAACCAATTTTATTGCATTTCTCAGGATATGAACATGAATTGCGAGCCTACCTTTATTGTAAAAGTAAGACAAGGTGGAGGGTGATATTCCTGATGGGCTCAAAGATTGGGCAAGGAAAGGAGGTCTTGGCAAGAAAGTTCAGTTGGTGATACATTGATCTTGAGAGGTTAACACTACATATCTTCTCAGAAGTAAGTCCCATTGATTTCCCTTATCAGTGGTTAGAGGATTCCAGTCTAAGAGATCTAAGTAGATAAGCAGTTGCAAATGCAGGACTGGATATATGAGACCGCACAGTTCATTGCCTCTGGCCAATTCTCAGAAGTTAGGCTATATCTGCAGTATTATCCTCTGTCCATATGCCATAAACAATGTAAATACTGCTTGATCTTTGGGAGAGCAAAACTCCTATGTTCTCTTTTATATCCAACCCCAGTGCCAACAACTTCACTGAGTGTTCCTGCTACACATCCATATACCTTCACATATTGTCATTTTGGTTTTCAAGATGTGCAATACAGGGAGGTTATCAAAATACCTTCTTGCCACAAGCATATAGGGGGAGGGGATCACCTCTTTTCCAGCTTAAAAATGGTCATGTGAAGTAGCTGTTACTCTAAGCTAAGTCACACACATCAAAGAGTCCAATTAGTCATTTTAGACAGACTTTCAGGAGTCATTTCATGGATTTCAGATTTTATATATTGTTTAATTTAATCATCATTCTGCTGGAAATGTCAATAAAAACATTTTTTTAAAGATAACAAACCACCATCATCACAAACCTGTAACCTGAAATCCTGCCTTTTAGTTTCTGAGCCCAAGTAAGAAAAAAAAATATTCTTGCCAATTCCCTTCTACCATCTTCTGCTACTAAAATGAAGCCAAAGAACTGTGAGCTGAAGGAGAAAATATATTAGTGCTGTTCTATGAACTCTTGTGTCAGTGCTAATGGAGTGCAACGTGGTACTTTGGGGGATTGTGTTACTTACAAGAGCCTTTGCCAATCCTAGTTCCCTTCAGATATTTTGGACTACACCTCCCATCATCCCCAAACAACACTGGCTGTGGATGATGAGAGTTGTAGTCCAAAACACCTGGACAGCATTAGGCTGGGGAAGGCTGTTTTACAGTATAAGAAACAAGATGAATAAGAACTCTAGTGAGCCTCACTTCTCTAGATGTTGGGTCCCTTTTCTCCTACCTTTTCTGAGGTAACTCAGAAATATCTTCCATGAGTGGAAGCGGCTTGCCAGTAGTTCTGGAGTGGAAAATCTTTTCCAACCTAAGGGCCATATTCCTTCATGGGAAACCTTCTGGGAGCCACATGCCAGTGGGGGGTGGGGCCAGAGGCAAAGGTGGGTGGAGCAATGGGTGTGTCCCTTATCTTTGTAGAGTAGGCTACATTCTAGCCATGCAAAAGCTAGAGGTTTCCACACACATCTATTTCCCTTCAGGCTAGCAAGAGGCATTATCACAGTTCAAGGATATATTCCAACCAGGCAAAAGCACTCAAGAGGACACTAAGCAGGGCCAGATACGGTGGTTTGGAGTGCCGCATCTATTCCCCGGGCCTGATGTTCCCTATTAGTGGAAGGGCATCGTTAGATCCAAGCCATAATTTGTATCAAATAATTCTTGTTGCCAAGAGGCACATTTTAAATGATGCTATATGGGCAATTTATTGAAAGTTTGCAACAACTGAGAATTTGTAAAAATGTATTTGCCCACCCACAGATACAATCAGTGTGGAAAATATTGACTCCAGCCTTCATCATGAGCACTGTAAAAGAAGGGCCAAGAAGAAAGCAATTTTTCTTGCCTTAGAATAGTCTTGGCGATATCTTTTTAAATCACTTCCCTGTGGCCTTATTTCCTCATCTGTAAGGCATCCTTTGCTTTAGCAGGGAGGGGTCCACTGTTCCTTAATCCTTTTCCATTACTAACACTAACTAGGTCATTTGAACAAATCATTCAATGGGGAAACATTGTTGATGGTGCCCAGGCCTGGCATTCACCAATTTCAGGGGTCACTAACCTTTTTAGGCACATGGGCAAATTTGGATTGTTGAGTGCGTGTCGTGGGCACCAGCCAATCCCTCTGGTCACTATCTTCCCCCTTCCCCAGATCAGCCTCCCCCCCAAACAAACACACAGAGAGAACATACAGCTTAAACAGGACAACATAGTTCCACAGCTTCTCTCTCTTTCCCAGACAAAATTTACCTGCTCGGTTGAGCAAAACAAATTCAATCAAGGCTGCATTCAGATATGGGGTTTATTGTGTTGGTTTTATTCATTATAATGGCAGTGCTTCTGTCCCAATTTCTAACGTTATTTTCACACTGCACTTCCTGTTTCATCATGGAACTGTGGCTTTTTGACAGATACACAGCCATGTCATGCTAAATTTCATTCACACCGGGCGTGGTATGACAACAACGAATGTTATTGGACATGTCGCTACTCCCCCACCCTTTCCACACATGCACCATTCTGTTCCGCCATGATTCCCCAATGAAAACAGCAGGAAAGAACTGTATGCCATCCCAAATTTTGTCACTTTACTTCCAGTTTTCTGGGTCAATGGGGTTGAAAACAGATTTTTTTTCTGGAAGCAATGAACAAAAAATGAGTGCTAAGTTTCCACTATATTCCCAGGGGTGTAGTGATCCAGAGTCTTGGGGGGTCTTAGACCCCTTACATTTTTGGGACCAGGGTCCCAGCAGGTCCCTATGTCTCCAGCATCCTACAATCCAATCAGCATGAAAGGGGATTGTGTTAGCCACTGAAAAGTGTCTTCTAACCTGCTTCCTTGTCCTTTCCTGCTGATTGGAGCCAATGAGAGTGAAAGAAGGTGAGTCAGCCACTGAGAAGACTCTTTTCAGTAGCTAACACTCTTCCCTTTCATGCTTATTGGCTCTTAGGGACATCTCTTGTTGTGGGAGAAGGCATTAACAAGGATCTCATCCTCAAGCCACCAGCAAATAAAGGGAGAGGGGCGTGGCTGTGACAATCATGAAGGGACCCTGCACTTCTAAATTTGCCACTACACTACTGTATATTCCACTAGATTTCCAGAAGTGGCTTTTACATTGCGTGAAAAATAAAATAAAATATGGAAATTATCAGGCAAGGCAACATCAGGAAAACGGAATAAACTGCTGTCTGAATGCAGCCCAAGTGAGCCCATTGTGGGATCCTTACCTCCTTGGTAGTACAAAGATCAGTGCCTCATAACTGTGTAAGTGAGCACTGAGGTAGCCAAATTTGCTGATGATACCAAATTGTTCAGGGTCATTAAAACAAAAAGGGATTTCAAGGAGCTCCAAAAGGATCTCTCCAAACTGGGTGAATGGGCAGCAAAATGCCAAATGCAATTCAGTGTAAGCAAGAGTGGACATTTCAGCTAAAATTCCTAATTTTAGCTATACACTAATGCAGTCATAATTGGGAATGAGACCTTGAGGTCATAGTGAATAGTTCAATGAAGACGTTGACCCAGTGTGCAGCAGTTGTGAAAAAAGGCAAATTCCATGTTAGGGATCATTATGAAAGGGACTGGAAAAAAATCACAATGCCATTATATAAATCTATGGTGTGACCACACTTGCAACACTATGTATGGTTCTGGTCGCCTCACCTCAAAAGATATTGTAGAGCTAGACAAGGTTCAGAAGAGTGCAACCAAAATGATCAAAATGATCCACGAGCTAGAGGAAGCCCCAGCTGACGAAGCGTCAAGGCCCCAGCTGACAAAGCGTCAAGGCGAGTTAAGCAGCAGAGCGAGGAGGCCAGGGCCCCCCTGCTCTGCCCGTTTGTTCCCTGACCTCAACTAAACCGCAGTTTCCAACCCATTGACGTAATAAACCTTAAACAAAACTATGCAGGTAAGAAACCAGCAGGGGTGTGGGGGCTTTCCAGTGTTTTGCACTGTGGCCAAGGTGGCTGACCTGGAAAAGCTGAGAGAGGCAGAGAGGTGTGTGGAGGAGGCCTTCAGGGACGTTATAGCTGTGTCCCACTCCAAGGATGATAGCTCTTCTGCTATCATGGAGAACGATGGTCTCAGGGAAGGAGAGCATCCAGATGAGGAAGAGGGAAATTATCCCTTAGAAGGGACCCATTCCTTGGGGGATGAGCAGCTATCCTCTCGTGCTGAGGATATATCTCCAGGGGGTGGAGGGATCCTTGTAGTGGGTGATTCGATCATTAGGAACATAGACAGTGGGGTGTGTGATGGGCGTGCAGACCGCAAGGTGTTTTGCCTGCCTGGTGCGAAGGTTGCGGATATCGCCCGTCATTTAGATAGTTTGGTTGACAGTGCTGAGGAGGAGTCAGTGGTCACGGTGCACGTTGGCACCAACGACATGGGAAAATGCAGCCGTGAGGTCCTGGAAGCAAAATTTAGGGTGCTAGGTAGGATGCTGAAAGCCAGGACCTCCGTGGCTTTCTCTGAAATGCTACCGGTTCCACGCGCAGGACCAGCCAGACAGGCCCAGCTTTGCAGTCTCAATGCGTGGATGAGACGATGGCGTCAGGTGGAAGGGTTTGGATTTGTTAGGCACTGGGGAACATTTTGGGACAAGCCGGGCCTGTACAAAAGGGACGGGCTTCACTTGAACCAGAATGGAACCAGATTGCTGGCACTTAAAATTAAAAAGGTGGCAGAGCAGCTTTTAAACTGACTGAGGGGGGAAACCCGACAGGAGCTGAGGAAGGTCCGGTTCGGAATAAACCTCCCCCCTGGGATAAAGACCAAAGAAATGATGAAATTTTAAAAGGGGTAGGCCTAGAAGTAGGCATTGTGAGAGCAGGGGCACAGGATATAAATTCAGAAGGGCAAAATTACCACAGGCCAAGCCACAAGTGCCAAAGACACTTGAAGAGAGACACTGCTTACAAGTGCCTGTACGCTAATGCTAGGAGCCTCCGAACCAAGATGGGAGAACTGGAGTGCTCGGTGTTAGAGAAGAGCATTGATATAGTGAGCATAATGGAGACCTGGTGGAATGGAGAAAACCAGTGGGATACGGTTATCCCTGGATATAAACTATATCGGAAGGACAGGGAAGGGCGTATTGGTGGCGGAGTCGCTGTATACGTGAAAGAAGGCATTGAATCCAGCAAGCTCGAAACCCCAAAAGAGGTGGACTCCCCCACAGAATCATTGTGGGTGGTGATACCATGCCCCAGGAGGGATTTAATTCTGGGAACGATCTATCATCCCCCTGATCAAAATGCTCAGGGAGACCTTTAGATGAGATATGAAATTGAGGAAGCATCCAAACTAGGAAATGTGGTAGTAATGGGTGACTTCAACTACCCAGACATAGACTGGCCGCATATGTGTTCCAGTCATGACAAAGAAGCAAAATTTCTAGATGTTCTAAATGACTATTCCCTAGACCAGTTGGTCATGGAACCGACCCGAGGGACGGCAACCCTAGACTTAATCCTCAGTGGGGACCGGGACCTGATGCGAGATGTAAGTGTTGTCGAACCGATTGGGAGCAGTGACCATAGTGCTATTAAATTAAACATACATGTAAATGGCCAATTGCCAAGAAAATCCAACACGGTTGCATTTGACTTCAAAAGAGGAAACTTCACAAAAATGAGGGGATTGGTAAAAAGAAAGCTGAAAAACAAAGTCCAGAGGGTCACATCACTCGAAAATGCTTGGAAGTTGTTTAAAAACACTATATTAGAAGCGCAACTGGAGTGCATACCGCAGATCAGGAAAGGTACCGCCAGGGCCAAGAAGATGCCAGCATGGTTAACGAGCAAAGTCAAGGAAGCTCTTAGAGGCAAAAAGTCTTCCTTCAGAAAATGGAAGTCTTGTCCGAATGAAGAAAATAAAAAAGAACACAAACTCTGGCAAAAGAAATGCAAGAAGACAATAAGGGATGCTAAAAAAGAATTTGAGGAGCACATTGCTAAGAACATAAAAACCAACAACAAAAAATTCTATAAATACATTCAAAGCAGGAGACCATCTAGGGAGACGATTGGACCCTTGGATGATAAGGAAGTCAAAGGTGTACTAAAGAACGATAAGGAGATTGCAGAGAAGCTAAATGAATTCTTTGCATCTGTCTTCACAGTTGAAGATGTAGGGCAGATCCCTGAACCTGAACTAACATTTGCAGGAAGGGATTCTGAGGAACTGAGACAAATAGTGGTAACGAGAGAGGAAGTTCTAGGCTTAATCGACAATATAAAAACTGACAAATCACCAGGCCCGGATGGCATCCACCCGAGAGTTCTCAAAGAACTCAAAGGTGAAATTGCTGATCTGCTAACTAAAATATGTAACTTGTCCCTCGGGTCCTCCTCCGTGCCTGAGGACTGGAAAGTGGCAAATGTAACGTCAATATTCAAAAAGGGATCCAGAGGGGATCCCGGAAATTACAGGCCAGTTAGCTTAACTTCTGTCCCTGGAAAACTGGTAGAAAGTATTATTAAAGCTAGATTAACTAAGCACATAGAAGAACAAGCTTTGCTGAAGCAGAGCCAGCATGGCTTCTGCAAGGGAAAGTCCTGTCTCAGTAACCTATTAGAATTCTTTGAGAGTGTCAACAAGCATATAGATAGAGGTGATCCAGCGGACATAGCGTACTTAGACTTTCAAAAAGCGTTTGACAATGTACCTCACCAAAGATTTCTGGGGAAGCTTAGCAGTCATGGAATAAGAGGAGAGGTCCTCTTGTGGATAAGGAATTGGTTAAGAAGCTGAAAGCAGAGAGTAGGAATAAACAGACAGTTCTCCCAATGGAGGGCTGTAGAAAGTGGAGTCCCTCAAGGATCAGTATTGGGACCTCTACTTTTCAACTTGTTCATTAATGACCTAGAATTAGGAGTGAGCAGTGAAGTGGCCAGGTTTGCTGACGACACTAAATTGTTCAGGGTTGTCAAAATAAAAAGGGATTGCGAAGAGCTCCAAAAAGACCTCTCCAAACTGAGTGAATGGGCGGAAAAATGGCAAATGCAATTCAATATAAACAAGTGTAAAATTATGCATATTGGAGCAAAAAATCTGAATTTCACATATACGCTCATGGGGTCTGAACTGGCGGTGACCGACCAGGAGAGAGACCTCGGGGTTGTAGTGGACAGCACGATGAAAATGTCGACCCAGTGTGCGGCAGCTGTGAAAAAGGCAAATTCCATGCTAGTGATAATTAGGAAAGGTATTGAAAATAAAACAGCCGATATCATAAATCTATGGTGCGGCCGCATTTGGAATACTGTGTACAGTTCTGGTCGCTTCATCTCAAAAAGGATATTATAGAGTTGGAAAAGGTTCAGAAGAGGGCAACCAGAATGATCAAGGGGATGGAGCGACTCCCTTACGAGGAAAGGTTGCAGCATTTGGGGCTTTTTAGTTTAGGGAAAAGGCGGGTCAGAGGAGACATGATAGAAGTGTATAAAATTATGCATGGCATTGAGAAAGTGGATAGCGAAAAGTTCTTCTCCCTCTCTCATAATACTAGAACTCGTGGACATTCAAAGAAGCTGAATGTTGGAAGATTCAGGACAGACAAAAGGAAGTACTTCTTTACTCAGCGCATAGCTCCCACAAGATGCAGTAATGGCCACCAGCTTGGATGGCTTTAAAAGAAGATTAGACAAATTCATGGAGGACAGGGCTATCAATGGCTACTAGCCGTGATGGCTGTGCTCTGTCACCCTAGTCAGAGGCAGCATGCTTCTGAAAACCAGTTGCCAGAAGCCTCAGGAGGGGAGAGTGTTCTTGCACTCGGGTCCTGCTTGCGGGCTTCCCCCAGGCACCTGGTTGGCCACTGTGAGAACAGGATGCTGGACTAGATGGGCCACTGGCCTGATCTAGCAGGCTCTTCTTATGTTCTTAAGGGGATGGAGCAACTCCTGTGAGGAAAGGTTACAATATCTGAGGCCTTTTAGTTTATAAAAATGGTAAGAGGGGACATATGCATAGTGTGAAGAAAGTGGATAGAGAAAGCTTTTCTCCCTCTCTCATAATACTAGAACTTGTTGAACATTCAAAGAAGCTGAATGACGGAAGATTTAGGAGAAACAAAATAAAGTACTTCATCCATCCCACGAGGTGTAGTGATGGCCATCAACTTGGATGGTCTTTAAAAGACAAATTCATAGATGTTAAGGCTATCAATGGCTACTCACCACAGTGGCTATGATCTGACTCCACTGTTGGAAGCAGTACCAGTTGCTAGGAATCGCAAACTGGGAGAGTGCTCTTGCACTCCAGTTCTGCTTGTGGGTTTCCCAAGGGCCTCTGGTTGGCCACTGTGAGAAACAGGATGCTGGACTGGATGTGCCTTTGGCCTGATCCAGCAGGGTTCATCCTGGTAGGATCCTGGTTCATCCAGGGTTCATCCTGTTACTTCTGAATATACATGCCCAGACTGAAAAATATTCTCCTTTTAAAAAATAAGAAAATGCATATAGATTGAAATCACAACATTTTTCAAGTGGGGGGGAAATTAACCTCACACATTATTTTCTGAATTAAATCACATATTCTTTTCTGATCTGAAACCTCAAAATAAAAGGAAAAAGGAAAGGAAACCAACTTGCAGTACAATAGCCATATCCCTAAAGAGCAATCTCGCCTCTTAGAAATTCTAAGGATTTCAATGAACTGAGTAAGGAATAGATGGAATTTAGCCTAATTAAACTCTTACTGATGTTGTTTGGACTGTTATGTGGTTCTCATCTGATTTCAATATGGTTTAACTTTTTCTGCTTATGGCTATGACAGCCAATTTAAAAAACAACATTGCTGTTTACATTATGCAAAGGGAAAAAATTACTTCAAGGCCCATTTAACATTCATGTGTTTTCAATATCTGTTTATTGGGCATTGATGAAAAACAGTCTATCTGAAAACATTTGTGGCAGCCATTTCATGGCTACTCAAGCCGACATTCATACGTTACATCATGGTTTAAACAGCTCAGCACAATATAACATTTTAACAAAGCTAGTCATTTTGATTTTGTACAATTAGGCATACAAAAATAGTCTTACACTTAGAAAATAAATCAGATTCTCAATAAATTACAATATATTATTAAACAAGGAAGAGTATTGTATAAAATAGATAACAATATTCAGAGCTTCAAAAAGGCAAATATTTTCATTTCTGAATTGAGAACATTTTGGCAGTCTGGGAAATCATTCAGTCATTCATCTTAGAATTATGTACAGTGCTAAGCACCAAAAACTTTGCTCCTCTAGTTTCTTGCTGCACTGCTCAGGTAACATCAGAATGCCTAGACTAGACAGAAAATGTCCAGAACATGGCTCCATGACTAACTTATCCTGTCGCTAACCTATCTTGTCATGAAGTGGAAGCCCAAAGGACAAGGCCAGGGCAGCGTTACAGAACCTTGGAGAGCTCCAGGCGAGCAACCTGCTCCAACTAGATCTGAAGTCCAAATCAGACCTTTTATGCTACTCAATCTAGATGTCCATGCTTAGGCCATGTGTGAGCATAAAGGCCAGTATCCTCTGAGTCTAGCACTCCATTTCCTCTCTGTGCTTTGCTGTGGAGAAGCAGTTTCTGGGAATCTCTGTGCAAGGGTCTCTTAGCAGATAGGCTCTGGTTCAGGCCCAGTGTTGGGATCTGTGTCTGGATTAGATAAATTCATTCAGGATAAGTCTATCAACAGCTACTAGCCACGATTGTTATGTTCTACCTTCTCTGACAAAGGCACTATGCTCTGAATGCCAGTTGCTGGGAATCACAAATGGAGCAAATGCTACCATGCTCAGGCCTTGCTTTCAGCCTTACCACAGGCATCCTGTTCTGGAGAACAAGATGCTGGACTAGATGGGCCATTGGCCTGATCCAGCAGGTTCTTTTTATGTCTAGCATGGCCTTTGCTGCTGGACCTTCTGTTCTGGCTGGCCCCTCCTCATCAAGGCTGGATCTGCAACCCAGGATGGGGGTTATGACACAACCCTATTTCCAGGAGGAATAAGAAATCAGAGGAATAAGAGGATATAAGAAAAGTACCATGGCATGCAGTCCACAGGTTCTGGTGTTACCTGAACAACATGAGTTGAAATAGTACTGATACTACACAGGTAACATCAGAAGGATCTATAGATATAAAAATCTATGAATATTTTTAAGTTACATGGAGGAACTTTTCCCAGCTTTTTCCCCCCAGAAAAAAAGACAGACATTTTGGGGAAAATTAAAATTTATCTAGTACTCCCTTATAAAATCTAAACTTCATTTACTCTTTTAAGAACTTAGCATAACTTAGCCGTAGCACATGAAATTGTACTGTTAAGTGACATTTAATGTACATGGCATTTTAAGTTGTGAATGCTTAGTGGTGTTAGAACAGTCACTGCAAATATTAATGTCCAGCTTATGACATAGAGAAAGCCAGTGGGGTGTAGTGGTTCAGGTGTTGGACCAAGACCTGGGAGACCAGGATTCGAATCCTTCACTGCCTCTCAGCGTCAGAGGGAGGTAATGGTAAACCCCCTTAATACCACTTACCATGAAAACCCTATTCATAGAGCAGCCATAAGTCGGAACCGACTTGAAGGCAGTCATTTTCCATTTTATGACATAGAACTGTAAGCTTATGGTACCCAAGGCTTTCTTAGTTTTTGCCAGCTGGGAAAACTGGGAAAAGATAGAAGATGACAATATAAACCATAAACATTTGCAGCCCTTGTATGAACTGAAACAAGCTTTTCACCACTTTCACGTTGGCTTATCTGAGGGCATGTGTGTATTTTCAAACATGCATCAGTTTATTTCACTCAATGCAGAAGATGGAAATGAGAATCAAGAGTTAGAGGCTGTGCTTGATAGGCTACCACCTCTCTGAAGATATTCTTTATTGAACAACATTTGAAAATACTTTTCCACCATCAAGTCTAGGAACACTGCTTATTTAGTACATAAGTCAAACATAATACCAATGTTTTAATCACTACTATTACTTCAAACATTGGATCTAAGAAATGTGCAGCAGTGTATTGGCTGTAGCAATGCTATTTAAAGACACTGCTTTAAAAAGAGTTTTACTCATTTTGAAAGAGAGAATATTTTAGAAAAAAGATGTTTATTTTTTAAAAAAAAACCCCTTTCTAATTTTCCACTTCAGACATAAATGTAAAGGAAGAAAATATTTCTCCATTTTTCCTCCTAACATCCTTGATTCAAACAAATTCTAGGCCAATTTTCCAGTACTAGCTTTACAAAACCACAGTGCAACATTAAAAGCAGAACATCCTTAGAAAAGGCTCTTATTTAAGAGCAGAAGTCAATGCATTTTTGAAGCAACTCCTACAGTAATATGCACTAACTTAAAATGAGTTCCACCAAAATTGACGAGACTTGCTTCCATGTAGGCTGCAATGCAGTGCACGCTTGCCTGAGAGTAAGGGCCGCTGAATATAATGTGCCTTATTTTGGAGTAACCATGTACAAGATTTCACTATATAATTCACACATACGTCAGACAGATGCTTGCAGGAAGTATTTTGGCTTTCAACTTCCATTGTATCTCAAGAAAATGAGACACCTGCTTTGATTAACTGTTAAAACTGCTTGCTGTTTCATTATTTCTAAATTTCAGGTTGCCGTTCTATTCAAATCAGGTTTTGCATTCTGCTAGTGATAAGACTTTTTCATGCGCAAGGGGACAATAAATTAAACGTCTTCGGTACTGATTCAAAGGCATTGCAAACAAGGAACAGCTTTCCCACCCATTCACCTCTTAGTATCCACAAATTATATCTGAATTCAAGCTTTAAAAAAATTACTAAAAGTGGTAAAAAACCCTTCTCCAAATGTCTCCTTAACAGCAGATCTACATAATCTGTCCTGAGTTTTCCAGTGTCACAATGGTTTAATGCAGTGCTTGTACTACAAAAAAGGAAAAAAGAAAAAGCATTGATCAATATCACAATGGCTTTTGTTTTAGAAGAGACTGCTGTGAAATAACTGTTACTTGGTTTGTAGGTATCTTGTATTCTTGGCCAGAGCCTTGTGGAGAAGGTAGTGGAGTTTCAGGAGTTGCTGGAAAAGAACAGGAAAAGAATTACCAACAATCAAATGAAGCACATCTTGACTAAGGCTGACTTAAAGCAGAGGCAGGGGAGGTGCTGTGCATGAACTTTTTTTCATCTGCTGTGAAAAAGTGCACACCATTTCAGCAAGGGCTTGAACACAGGAGAGATGTCTGCAGAGGCGTTCCAGTTGCCAAGGTACTCAGCTCATGGTTGCTCTCCCTCTCTCTGCCAATGTAGCATAGCTGCTTCAGCCCCACATCCAATTTAGACTGAGGACAAAGCAGCATAATGTTCCTGTACTAGTTCAGAGTGGGGCAAAGCTCTCTATGCCCTCATCATGTAGTCAGATCTGGATCTGACTGGTTACATGGTATTGTAGCAACATCTTCATCTTATTCAATGAGACATCTCCAGTTGGCTGAGATCACAGTGAAAGAAAGCCCAGAGGGAAAAATGGCACTGAAGCAGGATCAAAGTTCAAAATGAATGCTGGGAACACTGAAACAACTCTGAACAGCCCCAAAAAGGTACTGTTGAGGGGTTTTTTTAGGAAACAATGTGTGCCCTCTTTGAGTCCCAAAAGTATTTGTGAATAAAAAATTGGCAAAGCTATGGTCTAGTCTTTACTAAAAAAGCAATTAGGAGCTACAACGCAAGGTCTGAGCGAGTGATATCAATGAGATTAAACAGGAAACCTATTAACATAACCATCATCCAAGTCTACTACGGAAAACTAAACAATGGCCGACAGACTGGAAGCATTCAATATATATCCCAATTCCAAAGAAAGGGGATCCCAGAGAATGCAGTAATTATCAAACTATTACCTTAATATCCCATGCAAGTAAAGTAATGCTCAGGATTCCACAACAAAGGCTCTTACCATATATGGAGCGAGAAACGCCACACATCCAAGCTGGATTTAGAAAGGGAAGAGGCACCAGAGATCATATAGCAAACATACGTTGGATAATGGAACAGACAAAGGAATTTCAGAAGAAAATCCCCCTGTGCTTTATAGATTACAGAAAAGCCTTTGACTGTGTAGATCATGAAAAACTATGGAATGCTTTAAGAGAAATGGGGGTGCCACAGCATCTGATTGTCCTGATGCACAGCCTATCTTCTGGACAAGAGGCTACTGTAAGGACAGAATATGGAGAAACCAATTGGTTCCTAATAGGAAAGGGTGTGAGACAGGGGTGTATTTTATCACCCTATTTGTTTAATCTGTACAGAGAACATATCATACGGAAAGCAGGATTGGACCAAGATGAAGGAGGTGTGAAAGTTGGAGGGAGAAATATCAATAATTTAAAATATGCAGATGATACCATACTACTAGCAGAAACCAGTAATGATTTGAAACGAATACTGATGGAAGTTAAAGAGGAAAGCACAAAAGCAGGACTACAGCTGAACGTCAAGAAGACTAAAGTAATGACAACAGAAGATTTATGTAACTTTAAAGTTGACAATGAGGACATTGAACTTGTGAAGGATTATCAATACCTCAGCACAGTCATTAACCAAAATGGAGACAATAGTCAAGAAATCAGAAGAAGGCTAGGACTGGGGAGGGCAGCTATGGGAGAACTAGAAAAGGTCCTCAAATGCAAAGATGTATCACTGAACACCAAAGTCAGGATCATTCAGACCATGGTATTTCCGATCTCTATGTACGGATGTGAAAGTTGGACAGTGAAAAAAGCAGATAAGAGAAAAATAAACTCATTTGAAATGTGGTGGTGGAGGAAAGCTTTGTGGATACCAAGGACTGCAAAAAAGACAAATAATTGGGTGTTAGAACAAATTAAACTAGAACTAGCACTAGGAGCTAAAATGATGAAACTGAGATTATCATACTTTGGACACATCATGAGAAGACATGATTCACTAGAAAAGACAATAATGCTGAAGGGAGTAGAAAAAGAAGAAGACCAAGCAAGAGATGGATTGATTCCATAAAGGAAGCCACAGACCTGAACTTACAAGATCTGAACAGGGTGGTTTATAACAGATGCTCTTGGGGGTCACTGATTCATAGGGTCGCCATAAGTCGTATTCGACTTGAAGGCACATAACAACAACAACATGGTCTAGCCTTTACTAAAAATTTGCTTAAGGAAAAATTAATTTTGATATTCAAATGGTTGAATTGTGTCTAAATACCAAATTTTGTATGCATGTGAAATCATGGAATACACACCTTGTTTTTATTGGGGGGGAGGGAATAAGGCTTTAAAATGATGCTCAGCACTGATATTTTTTTAAAAAAATGCTAAGCACTGATAACCAATTATCTAGCTAATTAAAAATAACTCACCGAAGTTATAGTCAAATGATATATTTACAATAAACTTACAAATCTGTTCTGTATGTACAGGAGCAGTCACTGAACTTATAAGCACAGTTTGCCCAGTGAGCGGGTCTTGGGCTAGATGAGGATGAGGATGGAGATTAGAAGCATCATTAGATGAACCTGAAACAGAAAACCCAAGCATTGGTCTGTGCAAATGGACATGTTGCTACTGCAAAAATTACATTTCCCTGATCTAGAGAAATTGCAAGACCTCAAGGACATAATAATTTCACTTATTAGCACAGCAAGGATGGAAATGGCAGACTGGATGTACAAACTACTCATCTTTGATTACTGTTTCCTACAGACCATGGGACACTCTCATAATAGAAACGGTAGTATAAGACAAGAATTATCACAGTTCAGTGACACATTCCAGCTACTCAAGGAGAGCAAATAATAGGTCTAGTGCGAGTCTCAAGGAATGGCTAGAACCGCCGAGAAGGCCACATTCGATCCTGGGCCTGAGGTTCTCCACTCCTGTCATACGTAACAGCTATGAGGTTAAATGCCAACCCCCTTATCCCCCTCATACAGTTTTCCAAATCTTACCCTAAAAAGTGACAGAAAATATCCTGTGTGTGTGCACGCATGCGCTTGTGCGTGCACAGAGTACTAATCTCAACACATTTGAGTACAGTTAACCACAAGGCAGTCCCATAAAGCCTGCTGGCACACCCACCTCCTAGTAACATTTCCTGAAGTAAGCTGTCAATTTTAACCATTCCAAAGAGTTTTACAAATTGAATTTGCTCAATCATTTGCCAGGTGATACTCTGAAGGGTAGGCAGCAATAGTAAGAGTTCTCCAAAGCGTCCCCTGGAGTCATACTGCCGGTCGTTGATGTAATCCTCCAGACTGATCTGAACTTGAAACCTCATGTTCCTGATCTTCATTGGGTTACTCAGCCCTTTTGCATCTTCCAATAACAAAGAAATGTTTCATAAGGACACAATGCACAACCAGAAAAATGCATCCAAAGCAATGAATTATGGGTACGATAACTATTCACGCGGGCTCTAGGGAGAGAGACTTACAGGCCAATCCAAACTCCCAGTCCACGGCACTGGAGGGGATTTGGATGGAGCACAGGTGCCTGTGTGCCCAGCCTCTGTTGGTGGGGGAACTCCACCGGTGAGGAACATCCCAATGTAACTGCCCAACTGTCAAGCAGGTGGAAGCTACCACTGGCAGTAGCCAGGGGACCCCACCACCACCCACAAAAAAAAGCCCCGTGCATTTCAAGGGCAGGGAGGGGAGGCTGGATCCTTTCCACCATCACATGTTGGCAATGGAACTCATTTGGGCCTTTTCACTGCACCAGCCTAGGAGCCTTTTACATCCTCACCCTCCACCCTGGCTGGCGCAACTACCAGCGCTGTTGACACGGCACCGTCTGTGCTGTTCCATCAAGTCAGGGGTTACGATTATGGTCTTAATTGAAGAAATGCTGAGCCTAAGAGGAATCTCTGCTACCAAATTCTGTCTTTGGATAGAGTGTGGTCATGCAGTGGCTAACGCTGCACATGCTCAGAAGTATTTTACTTTATTACTTGAGATCTGCCTGTACTTATCTCCATTGCTGAAAATAGATTCCAGGATAAAGTCCTGCCACAAATTCAGCCCTGACTACTCCTGGAGCACAGCAGCAAAAAATAAGAGGCTAGCAATTATATCATTCAATCAGGCTACATAGAAGGCTTTGAACTGCTGAAGCCTAAAGAGCCATGACTGGTGAGGATGTCAGCAGCAAACACTGAATTTGCTGGATACATCTGGCAGAACACATGGCTGGTGGGGAACAAAAGGTGGAACCCTGAGGAAATCTGTTGAGAAATCAGTTGTCTCTGGGTGTAGTCAAAAGTGGTCCCAGATGCCTAACCAGAGCCTGGACCACTTGGAACAGCTGCTACTTAGCCTCAGAAAACATCCCAACTAAGCTGGATACCTCAGGTCAGGGAGCCCAAAGGTTAGCACCTATCATGGCTACACAAGCAAGTTATGGCACCTGCTCTCTGCAAATCATAAAAGGTGCCCTGTGATTCTGCATTAGTCTTATCTTGGAACACATAGAAAATGTGTCTGTCAGCCTTCCCCAACTGTATGCCCTCCAGATGTTTCAGAATACAACTCTCATAATCCCTTACCATTGACTATGCTGGCTGGGGTGATAGAACTTGCAATCCAAAACACCTGGAGAGCACCAGGTTGGGGAAGGCTGACAGAGACACATTTTGTTAGACTAAGAACCACATCTACGGCAGCATTAGCAGAGGAAAATTGCCTACTTTAGCAGTAACAGAGGAAAATCTCCTATTTAGCTACTGGTGCAAAGTGCTGGTTTTGGTTTATAAAGACCTCTATAACTTTGGACTAGGATACATGGAAGATTATCTTACTCCATATACACCCAGTTGATCACAGTACTCAACAACCCTTTTGAGTAGAAACCTTATCTGTTTTGGAATTGTTTTTAAATTATTTCCAAAAAAAATTAAAGGATGTTTTGTTTTTAAGATGTTTTTAATAATTTATCGTTTGCCACCCTGGGCTCCTTCCTGGAGGAACAACAAGATGTAGATCTAATAAATAAATAAATAAATACAATCTTTTCAGCTAAAGGCCTGTGAATTATGGTACATGCAAAAGGAAACCAAATCATTTTCTTTCCAGGATTATCAGGGTTCTGCTCATATAAATACCTACATCTTTGCTTCCCTGACCCCATTCTCTCTACCACACTGTATGTGGGAAGGTATGAGGGGAGGGGTTCTGAAAGGTACCTGGATCAAAGAAGACTATTGCTTTTAGACAAGCGTATTCATTGTCATCAATCTGAATTTCTTGAAATGGTCGTATTATCTCCTCCAGTATCCGGTTTGCTACTTGGCTGATCTCAATTTCAGAACTGTTGCGATGGATTACAAAATCGTTACCTTAAGAAACAAAACAAAATCAGACTTTTTGGAAACATACGTAGCCTGGAAAATGCAAATACAGCTTCTATTCTTCTACAACACACTTTCACAGATGAGTATGTTCACAAAAGACCTTTCTCCATACATACCAATAAGAACATAAGAACATAAGAAGAGCCTGGGGTTAGAGTTTTGGAGTATGACTTGGGAGACAGGGGTTCAATTCCCAAATCAACCATGAAACTCACTGGGTGACTTTGTGACACCCTGTCACTGTCTCTCAGCGTAACCTACCTCACAAGGTTGCTGTCAGCAACAAATGAGGAAGGGAGAACTGTGTACACCACCTTGAGCTCTTTGGAGGAAAGGCAGGGTATAAATGTCATAATAAATAAATAGGTATATCATTGTGCATAATGTTATTTCACTTCATAAATGTGTACATGGCAGATTTTTTAAAAATGAAAACAAATATCTGCATTAGTAAAGTGGACCTCCAATGAGTAGACAAGCTGAAAGTTCAAACAGGGAGAAGGCATATTTTCTGCTTGTGGACTTTGCAATGCATCTATTTGGGAAAGCAAGATGATGGACTAGAGAAGCTTTTGGTTTGATCCAGCAGGGTCTTTTAATGTTTTCAGGGCAGTGGAGAACAGAGTGTCAACTGATCCTTTCATACAAATGTGCATGTGTGTGTCTAAATGACCCTCATCCCTATATACTGGCTCCAGCAAGAGATGGGACTTTTTGCCACTAAATTATATTTTCAGCAGCAGAGAACAGGCTCTGTTTCTGATCAGGGACAATGGGATTACTATATGCTGGAAATAGGAAAATAAACACAAGGTGCTTCCCTTAACCACCACCAGGAGAGCTAAATCTCCAAGGGTCATCCTGAGACAGAAGAGTGACTGAATCTTCCCTTCCTGAAACCTATATACCCACCATGGATCCTTTATACTAGAGGTGGCCAATGTGATGCCCTCTGGATGTTGTTGGACTACAATTCCCATCAGGCCCAGCCAGCATGGTCCGGAATGATGAGAATTATAATCCAACAACATGTAGAGAGCACCACCCATTGGCCGCCCCTGAAATACACCCACAGGGCTATACTTGTAAATTAGGTTCTCCCACCCCAAATCCAGCCACACACATACATGCAAGGTTTTGTCATCAACATGGCGGCCTCTTTCCAAACCTGAATATCAGATACAATGCTGTCAGTAATTAATTAAAAAGGGGGCAGAGCATAATGCTTACTAAGAGTAAATCTCATTGAACACAATGGGACTGACTTCTGAGTCAACATGCTTAGGACTGTGCTGTTAATAAGCAAACTAAAGATAACCTTACCTAAAAGAATAATGTCCTTGTAAAGCATAGAGCGTTTTGCTGCTCCAAGCAAAAGGTGTTCTCCAGCATGCGCTCGTAACAGGGCAACCTTGGGGTGGGAGGGGGAAATGCACATAGAACAATATTAACCTCAAAATAAAGCAAGTGAAGGAGATGAATCACATACACTAGCTGTTGCTACTATGTTAAGTCATTCTCCCTCTCCAAACAATAAACTTGAAGACAACAGGTTTCTGCTTTAGAAATACAATGGAAAAGTGTCCTTTTTTTTTTTGGTAAGCCTTCTCTCTATTTTTGCTCTGTTTCCATTTCCTGAATATGAATAATACCTGAAGACCTCACGAAAGACTCCTTGAGACTCTGTCCCTTAGCTGTCCCTGCTGTTCATGATAGAACAGCCTTGGCCAACCTGATGCCTTCCAGAAGTTTGGGACTATAGCTTATGCTGGTTGGAGCCAACAGGAATTGTAGTTCAAATCATTTGGAGGGCACTAGGTTGGGGAAGCCTGCCCTAGAATTTAGTTGCTCTCATCTCTGGCTTCAGACTCCCAACATCCTTCCAAAGGAGGCAGGGAGAGGGCTTTGGGTGTTTTCCTTACAGAGTAACTTGACTGTGTCTAAGGCAGATTGTCCCTTAATGCCTTTCTCTTTTCTTAGATCTCAGCTGCTTGCTGTAAATTGTTTGCAACTGGGCATGTTTGGTTGATTCCTGCTGTGTAGTATGGTATTCTAAAACCTGATCTAACTTTGCCTTGTTCTGGCCCCAATCCTATCAACTCTCTTTCTCAGATCTAACTCTGTAAAGAACCCAGGACCAATTCTCCCATGCCTTGAGGTTCCTGGTTTTGGTTTAGTATCACAGAAAGGTTAGCAGAAACCAGTAATGATTTGAAATGAATACTGATGAAAGTTAAAGAAGAAAGCACAAAAGCAGGACTACAGCTGAACGTCAAGAAGACTAAAGTAATGACAACAGAAGATTTATGCAACTTTACCGTTGACAATGAGGACATTGAACTTGTCAAGGATTATCAATCCTTGGCACAGTCATTAACCAAAACGGAGGCAATAGTCAAGAAATCAGAAGAAGGCTAGGACTGGGGAGGGCAGCTGTGAGAGAACTAGAAAAGGTCCTCAAATGCAAAGATGTATCACTGAACACCAAAGTCAGGATCATTCAGACCATGGTATTTCAATCTCTATGTATGGATGTGAAAGTTGGACAGTGAAAAAAGTGGATACATCAACTCTTTTGAAATGTGGTGTTGGAGGAAAGCTTTGCAGATACCATGGACTGCAAAAAAGACAAATATTGGGTGTTAGAACAAATTAAACCAGAACTGTCACGAGAAGCTAAAATGATGAAACTGAGGTTATCATACTTTGGACACATCATGAGAAGACATGATTCACTAGAAATGCAATAATGCTGGGAAAAACAGCAGGGAGTAGAAAAAGAGGAAGACCAAACAAGAGATGGATTGATTCCATAAAGCCACAGACCTGAACTTACAAGATCTGAACAGGGTGGTTCATGACAGATGCTCTTGGAGGTTGCTGATTCATAGGGTCACCGTAAGTCGTAATCGACTTGAAGGCACATAACAACAACAACAATCACAGAAAGTTGTACTGTCCAAAGCGGCAACAGAGCCTTACACAATGTGGTCATGTCACCAACTGAGCCTTTCCAGCTCCTTATGCCATACCTGATCATCCAGCCGTAGTTCGCAGAAAGCTGGAATATATTTTGCCCACTCTACAAGAACCAAGAGCTGTTGTTTCATAGATTCACATACATCGCTAATACTAGCAATTTTCTTCACGTTGATGTCAGTATCAGCACTGGGGCTTGAAACAGAGATCTGGTCATAGTGGAGAGAAATCATGAGCTCACATTATTACAGTGGTCTTTATTACAAAGTTTTGTGTGCCTAGAGTCCCCCAACATCACTCCTTCAATAGCAACAGAAGATGGATCTACAGCAGGGGTGAGGAACCTTTTTCAGTCTGAGAGCCACATTCTCTTCTGGGCAGTCTTCCAGGGGCCAGAATCAAAAGTAGGTGGAGAAATAAATGCAAGTTTTACCTTTGGGCAGCTGGCTAGTTTCAACACATTCACACACCCTTCTCTGTTCTCTATCAAGACAAGAAAGAGGCATGAACAGAGTTAAAGGACACATCCCAGCCAGGTAAAACGCTCCAGTAGGTGTGAAACGGAGCCACTAGGGCAGGTGGCTAGAATGGGGTGACAAAAAGGCTTGGAGGGCCACATTTGGCCCCCAGGCATGAGGGTTCCCACCCTTGGTCTAGAGTGAGTATATTCCATATATATCCCATGTAGCGAGTCTATAGCCTATGGACTGTTCATATCCATGCCGAGAGAGAGTTGGGCTGCAATCCTATACTACACACTTACCTGGAAGTAAGCCCCACGGAACTCTAGGAGACCTACTCCTGGGTAGGCATGGATAGGACTGCACTGTTCAAGATTATCCTTTCCGTGGCAGTCACTTCTGCAGCCACACTACAGGGTCAAGGAGTTGCAGGGGAAGGAAGGAAGGGTGGGATCCAAAGGCAAGGGGTTCCTGAATATGGTCTGAAGACACATAAGGCCAGCTCCCTGCTGAAGCTAAGCAGAGTCAGGTCTGGTCAGTGCCTGGATGGGAGACCGCCTGGGAACCAAATGGAAGCCGCCTTGGGTTTCATGAGCAAAGAAAGGCGGGGTATAAATGTAATAAATAACAACAACAACAACAATAATAATAAAGAGGAGCAAGGTGACCACACTGTAAGAGGAAGGGATAGGGAGGGAGGAGGGAGAAGCAGCATCAAAGATAAGTGTTGTCTGAATTATATGAACGACCAGAACGTATCAGCATGCTTCTTTGGTGACTTCATATAGAGAGCAACAGTACATCTCCTTCCCTTATCCTTCCCCACCCCACAAGCCAAACTCTGTTGTCACTGTTACAGCAAAAGTATATCTTTAGAATTAGGCTTTCAACCCTCGATATTCCACTGTAGAAAAGTGGTTGGGAAAACATTTCATCCGGTCGCTTACAAATTGCTTCAAATGGGGCTAATGGCTCTACCCAAATCAGGCAGCTAAGTATTTTGAAAGTGAAAGATGTACAAAGCATTATGATAAAAGAAGCTGAGTAAGATTATAATTTTCTAGAAAGAATCTTCCTGTCTCATTTCAGTACTGCACATGCAAGAGGATAGATGCATTTATAAAGCACATTATTCAAAAGGTCAAGGTGATCCTTTAGGCCTTGATGGTGGGTTGCTGTACCTGACGAGAAAGGACTTCAGCCTGGGACAATGTGTTAATAGAAGGAATGTTGCTGCCATCAGATGTGCTTCGCCTTGTACTTATCCTGTCCCGTTCATTTTGTACAGCTGCGGAGAAACAAAGGAAATGTGTCCATTTGTTTGCATGCAGACCATGATGCTGAGCAGGTCTTCAAAGCCTATGTTCACATATCACTAGGGTTTATCACTGACCATGGTTTGCCATGAATGAGCAGGGTGCTATCCAATCACTCCCACTTTGCTCCTTCCCTGGCATAAGCACGTTAAGCAAACCTGGAAACCTTGGTTTGCCATTATGTCCAAGCCCAGGCTTGTGGGTCGTTTCTCCATAACAGATACAGCAAGCCAACAATAAACCATGTCTTAAGGACGGCTCGCAATTGTGGTTGTTTAGGGAGCAACAAATCATTTTCTTTGATTCAGATGTAATGGGAAGCCAAAGCTTCCTGATTTGTTTAACTTAATGCCAGGGAGGAAAAAAGCGAGAGCAATCAGGGACCATGTTTGTTTATAACACACCAGGATAAGCCAAAAGCCCTATCTTAACATGATGTCTGAGTGCAGCCAAAGTGTTATTAAGAAACTGTATGAACCACAGACTATGATGTAAAAAGCTGGTCATGATATTATTTCAGAGGCTCATGAGAGAGGAATGGCAAACATTTTTGTAACATTTTATATTTGCATTATAATAAATGTTTACAAAGAGCACTATTCTGACTTGAGACTTTCTGAAGCCACACAGTCTCATGACTTTTAGACACAGTCCTGAATCTTTCCCTTTTTAAAAAACAAAGCTTTTAGACTGCTGAAGCAGCTGATTGAATGTTATGGGAGGATAAGCAATCCAGTTGATAGCTATGTTCTGATCTGCGTATAAGTCCAGGACCAGTGAATTAGGTCAATTCACTTTAAAACGTGGACCAAGCAAAAGTCTCCTATATCCTTAACCATGGAAAGTGAAATCTCTCTAAAATCACTTTCAACTCTCTTAAAAAAGTCTTTCAGAGTTAACTTTTAAGGCTATAGTATGAAGAGATGTTAGTATTATGGACCAGTGAATTAGGTCATTTCCCTTTAAAATATGGATCAAACAAAAGCCTCCTCCCTACCTAACCACAGAAAGTGAAATCTCTCTAAAATCACTTTCAGCTCCCTTAAAAAATGGTTTTCAGACCGAGTTAAATTTTAAGGATATGGCATGGAGATATGTTAGTATTAAAACTGAGTTTTGAGCAGATGGTTTGAAACAGGAATAATCATATAAGAGCCTTTGGAAAGAGAATGGCATGGTGGAAACACAAGGCTTGTGCAGCAGTATGGTTGAGGAGCTTGTGGATCAACAAGGTGTTCCTTTTAATGCAAAAATGAAAGAGATAAATAAAGCTCCCCATCAGCTCTTCTGTACCTATCTTATGTCCAAGGTCACATCAAGGAGAGAAAAGCATAGTTGTGATCAACATATTTCTTTATTCCACACAGAACCTCATAAACCTTTTACGAGAGCAGCAGTTGTATTTCCAATGATCTGCTTGTTATTTTTTAAGGAAGCAATCTGCATCAGAGAAGTTGAGAAGCCATCACCAGTGCTTCAATAAAAATGTGCTCAGTGCACTATATAGTGTTCCGCAGTTTATATGAAGAATGAACACACTTTATAGTGAAGGCGCACTAGATTCTTAGCCAAGGACATTCACTGATGGGCCTTTTATTAAGGTCATAATAAGAAATGTCATACAGTGATAAACACTAAGTGATAAATGGTCATGTAGACGTGAATCAAGAATGATGCTACAGTCTTTTTTAACTGGAGAAATGCTATCTGTTTTCATTCCTTAACTCAGCACCCCAACAACAAAATGTAGTTATGCATTAAATATCAGATTATGCCACATCGTCCAGCATAAATGGTAGCATTGCATTAAAAACTACTTTAAAAAAAAGAATGAGAAATTTCTCAAAAATATGTTTTCCCTGTACACAATTCATTTTAAAAGTTTGTTACTAGTCAGTTTGAAAAGCTGGTTTTGAAAAAATATGATAACCCTATGGTAAAAATATAATGAAATAGTATTCCTTAGCATGCAGAACTCAAGGGAGAACAAAAATACAATAATGGAAGAACACTGGTACAGCTCCTATGTCCAGGCCATTTTGTTCCTTAACTGTTACAAATTCCCTGGGATCCCTTATAAGCTGGAGGCGTTTTGAAACTAACTTTCATGTGGGATGGGGAGAAGAGGAAAGCCCTGTCAAGTATATGCAAGACTTTCTGCAAACTCCATAAAGGCTAGATTATGGTGAAGTCATACATACTACATAGAGAAGCGATAAAAATAGCATGTAAACAGCAATATAGTCCTGCGACTGAGGTTTCAGGACAGGTGTGGGGAACCTTTGGCCCTCCAGATGTTACTGAACTACAACTCCCATCATCCCTGGCCATTGACCATGCTTGCTGGGGCTGATGAGACTTGGGCCACTTTTACACCATACATTTATTCCACTATTATTCCACTTTAAACAGTCATGGCTTCCCCCAAAGAATCCTGGGAAGGGCAGTTTATGAAGGGTGCCGAGAGTTGTTAGGAGATTTCTTATCACAGAGCTACAACTGGCAAACGGTCAGTCCTCCTTCCCAGAGAATACAGATCTCCTAACAATTCTCACCACCCTTCAAAAACTTCATTTACCAGGATTCTTTGGGGGAAGTCATGACTGTTTAAAGTGGAATAATAGTGGGATAAATGTGTAGTGTGAATGTGGCCATGTAGTTCAGCAACATCTGGAGGACCAAAGATTAATCACACCTGTTTTATGACATTAAGGCTGCAATGCAAATTCCTTTTGTGTTAGGCTAGGGGTTGGATTGGCCTTTGCCTCCCTCCACCCACAGAGTGACATGAACATTAGTCAGCAGGCATGGATCTCCATGTTCTGCCTACAGAACGTACCAGTAGCCCATAGAAAGTCCCCAAATGGCATGTTCCGGGAATCGGGCTGTGTTGGCCTCAGATCCACTGGATCTTGAGCCAGCTCCACTGCTGTAACTTGACGTCATTGGGCCCAATTACCTGCCACCTGCCTTCTGCCTTGACTGATGTGAGCAACAAGATTAGTGGCAATGGCTCCACCACTCTAGCATACCTCACTGTTGCCTGGCTGGGATTTGGACTGTCCTGCCCATTGAATGGGGCTTATTCTCAGGTATTTATTTATTTATTATTTGATTTATATCCCGCCCTTCCTCCCAGCAGGAGCACAGGCCACAAACAAAAGCACTAAAAACACTTTAAAACATCATAAAAACAGACTTTAAAATACATTAAAACAAAACATCCTTAAAACATTTTTAAAAACCTTTCAAGACATCTTTAAAAAAGTTTTAAAACATATTAAAAAGCAATTCTGACACAGACGCAGACTGGGATAAGGTCTCAACTTAAAAGGCTTGTTGAAAGAGGAAGGTTTTCAGTAGGCACCAAAAAGATAACAGAAATGGTGCCTGTCAAATATTTTAGGGTAGGGAATTCCACAGGGTAGGTGGATTTATTAGATTTATTTTAAATTTAAATGTATTAACTTTAAATTTATTTAAATCTATTCGATTTATATCCCACCCGTCCTCCCAGAAGGCACCCAGGGCGGCAAACAAAAGCACTAAAAACACTCTAACACATCATAGAAACAGACTTTAAAATATATTAAAACAAAACATCCTTAAAAACACATTAAAACAAAATATCTTTAAAAACATTTTTAACAAGCTGTAAAAACATATTTTAAAAAAGGCTATAAAAACATATTAAAAAGCAATTCAAACACAGAGGCAGACTGGGATAAGATCTCTACTTAAAAGGCTTGTTGAAAGAGAAAGAAGCTGCCTAATGGCGCCTGCCTAATATTTAAGGGGTGGGAATTTCAAAGGATAGGCGCAACACTAAAGGTCCATTTCCTATGTTGTGTGGAACGGACCTTCAGATAAGATGGTATCTGCAGGAGGCCCTCACCTGCAGAGTGCAGTGATCGACTGGGTATATAAGGGATAAGACGGTCTTTCAGGTATCCTGGTCCCAAGCTGTACACCAAAATCAGAACCTTGAACTTAGCCCAGTAGCTAATAGGTAGCCAGTGCAATACTTCACTATAATCACTGCGCTCTGCAGGTGAGGGCCTCCTGCAGATACCATCTTATCAGGAGGTCCATTCTGTACAACATAGGAAATGGACCTTTAGTGTTGTGGCGCCTACCCTTTGAAATTCCCTCCCCTTAAATATTAGACAGGCGCCATCTCTGTTATCTTTTCGGCACCTATTGAGACCTTCCTCTTTCAACAAGACTTTTAAGCTGAGACCTTATCCCAGTCTGCTTCTGTGTTGGAATTGCTTTTTAATATGCTTTTAAACCTTTTTTTAATTTTTTTTTTAAAAAGTCTTCCAGCTTTTAAAAAAAATGTTTTTAAAGTTGTTTTGCTTTAATGTATTTTAATGTCTGTTTTTATGATGCTTTAAAGTGTTGTAGTGCTTTTGTTTGCCGCCCTGGGCTCCTGCTGGGAGGAAGGGCGGGATATAAAACAAATAATAAATAAATACTTTCAGCAGCAGGGTGGCATGTTGGTGCTACCTTGCCCCAGTAAGCAGTCGTGCTGCCGCATTTCACACCAGCTTCAGCTTCCAGACCAACCTCAAGGGCAGCCCCACATAGAGTACATTACAGTAGTACAGCCTGTAGGTCACCAGTGCATGGACAACAGTGGTAGGTGGGGACATAACTGCTACCTTACTAGTTCAAACTGCAGCCATTTAATTGCTGCCAAGTAAATCATATCTATGAGGTAAATGAAGATTTAATATGTCATTTTTCTGTTTTAAATAATAATTTAATAATAATATAAATAATAATTTAATTTTTGTGTCGCCTATCTGGCCAAGGCCACTCTAGGCGACGTACACAATTAAATTCCAGTAAAATACAATTTAAAATACGATTTAAAATACATAGCAATACAATACAGTCGACAATAAAGGATTAAATTACAGCATAAAACAGTATGTAAACAACGGGCGTTCAGTAATAGTGATAAAAGCTTAGCCCACCCCGGAGGTCCCGAAGGCCTGTCCAAAGAGCCAGGTTTTTAATGCTCGGCGGAATGCATCCAGGGAAGGGTTTTCAGAGTTATGAACTTGAGAATCTATGGGAGTACCTTTATGTTTGTTTGTTTGATTTATATCCTGCCCCTCCTCCCAGTAGATGTGACAAGTAGATGTGTCAGACTTCTACAGCAAGGCAACAGGCTTTTTCAAAGAAGCGCTAAGCAGTTTCTGTTTGTCTCTCACACATCCACACAGGGCAAAATCAAATAACATTGCAATTGACTATTAACATCCTGAAATTTAGTTCCAACTTTGAATATGTCAGTGGCAAATGAAAACCAAACTAGTCATTTTTCTCCCTTGTATGCTAAGAGTTTTGGTATTATTACCCCATTTTGACTTCAAAATTAACCACCATGCAATGTTTTCATGTGGAATTCAGAACAGATGGGATTTGTTTGTTTGTTTAGTGTGACTGTATAAGCTGCCTTCCAATGAAGCTCCTTCAGTTTATCTAAAATGATCTTGACTCCAACACATACTGGGGGGTTAAAGCTGTTGTTGTATACAAAGCGCTTTTAACACTGATAGTCACGCGTCTCTTTCCCCAAAACATTTTTTTTAATGAAAAACAGCCTCTGTGGAATAGCATGGGATGGGATGGTGAACCTTTTTAAAAATTAATTTCTATCCATCCTGTCCTTTCCCCTCCTGCTATTCATTGCTCAAAATGTCCCTTCAAGGTCTCACCATGGGAAAAGATGCAGGAACCCTGTATCTTTTCTCTTCACACAGAAAAGCAGTTTGCCGTGGCAATTTTCAGCAGCCTCTCTCGGCTGCTCTTCTATTTCCCATTGCAGCATCAGAGGCTGCTTTTCATAGGGAGGGGTGGGAAAGCCTATTGAGGAGAGCAGAAAACTA
This sequence comes from Rhineura floridana, assembly GCF_030035675.1. Taxonomy (NCBI): domain Eukaryota; kingdom Metazoa; phylum Chordata; class Lepidosauria; order Squamata; family Rhineuridae; genus Rhineura; species Rhineura floridana. Next base: position 272,129,653 of record NC_084480.1, on the reverse strand, counting down.
CATATCAAGTCTAGTTTGGCCCTCCTTGTTAAGGAGAGTGAGCTAGTATTGCTTTCAGCAGAACACTGTGAGCAATTGCAGTGATATACTTTTCCTCATAGTAAGTGGCAGCAACTCACTAATCTGGAAGAATGTCAAGGAAATGTCCAGAAACTTCACCGGCTTGAGAACTAAACAACTGAGATCCAAAAACAGCCTGCTTCTTTATCTACACAGGCCTAGAAAATAAGAACCCAAGAAGAGCCCTACTGGATCAGGCCAAAGGCCCATCTAGTCCATCAGTCTTTTCTCACAGTGGCCAACTAGATGCCCATGGGAAGCCCACAAGCAGAACCTGAATGCAACAGTAGTCTCTTGCAATTTCCAGCAACTGGTCTTCAGAGGCATACTGCCTCCAACAGTGGAGGCAGAACATAGCCATCATGGCTAGTAGCCACTGATAGCCTCCTCCTCCATGAATTTGTCTAATCCTCTTTTAAAGTAATCCATGTTGGTGGCCATTACTACCTCTTGTGGGAGTGACTTCCACAGTTTAGCTATGCCTACTTTGAGATCAATTGCTTGGACATGCTAAACTGTAGCAGAACCCCATGGACCTGTTTTTATAGAGAGAAACATGGTTCCATCAACAGTTCATTCACTCCTCTTCCATCTCTATAGAACTTAATGCACAAGGTGCTTTGCAATAAAATTAGTAATAGCAGTAATTCTTATACTATTGCCATTTCACAGATGAAGATCTGAGGCCAAGAGAATGTGACATATCTATGGTCACCAGTTTATAGCTGAGCCAGTTTGAACTCATCTTACTTGCCTAAATCCACCAATTTGTCCATGAGGCCACATTGTGTACCTGCCGACTTCAGGATAGTTACATATTTGTTATCAAGTTTAACTAAAAGTATATCCTGCACCTTATGAAATCAGCAGAAGAAATCATGTTTTCTTTTCTTTTGTTTTGAAATAGCCTGTGTCAAACCTTAGCATTAGCCAAAAATTACATAGCAAGCCAATGTCTTATAGAAGACATATTTCTACTGCTATAAAAAATCTCTTTCCTTGGTAGGCACCACCAATATATATTCATTAGGTATTTGCTTATAGATTTTATTTCTTGCTAATTGATATAAAGTGTTTTTCTCGGAACAAAAAAAAAAGTTACCTTCCTTCTTCATCCCAGCACGAAAACACTTTTTTAAACGACAGTATCTGCATTGATTTCTCTTGTCCTTATCAACAATACATTGCCGGCTAAATCTGTTGGACAGAATCGAGGGTAAATATATTAGAGTGCAAGCAAAGGAGGATCCTGATTAGCACGACTGGAACAATTAATGGGCACTGTCAAAACAATGTCTCCAACTATCAACCTTCACTGGTATTTTTTCTTTAATCAGCCTTGAAACATTTCTCTTTGCCATTCCTCTAAAGGAATAATTCCTTGTGATGGGCAAGTAAAATCCCATTAGGTTATTCATCATCTTGTGAAAGCAAGGCACATAAATTTTGCTTCCGGTCTTGTAAATGTTTAGGATGACTTTTTTTTTTTTAACAGCTGGATCTGATCCTGCTGGGGCAAATGGTCGGGAATAGGAAACAAAAGAGTTCTGCTACATCAGACCAAAGATTTGCCTAATCCAGCAGAGGACATGGAATAATGGGCTCACATTACAGGAAGCCAGATTTCAACTGAACATCAGGAAAAACTTCTTGACTGTTAGAGCAGTATGACAATGGAACCAATTACTTAGGGAGGTGGTGGGCTCTCCAACACTGGAGGCATTCAAGAGGAAGCTGGACAGCCACCTGTCAGGTATGTTTTAATTTGGATTCCTGAATTGAGCAGGGGGTTGGACTTGATGGTCTTATAGGCCCCTTCCAACTCTTTGATTTTATTATTTCCAAAGGGTCTACTAGATGCTTCTAGGAAGCATTCAGGGAAGGCAACAGCCCTCTGCTGTTGCTTGTGCCTTACATCTGGAATTCAAAGGCAGGCTGCCTTTGTTCATGGAGGCTACTTTAACAAGGATGACTACAGCCTTTGATATTTATTTATTATTGCATGCATATCTCACCTTTCCTTCAAGGTGGTATGTATGGCACCCTATTTTATCCTCACAACAACCTTGTGGGGTAGCTTATGCTAAGAAACAGTGACCGACTCAGGATTACCCAGTGAGCTTCATGGCTGAGTGAGGATTAGAACTCTGGTCTCCAACACCTAGTCAGACATTCCAACCTCTACACCAAAATGGCTCCCTTTTGCAACCAAGCTATCTTTTGCAACTGAAATGGAGAACCAGCAGCCCAATGGCCCTAGATCTAATTTCACACAGAATCACCCAGCTCTCCAGACATTATGTGCTCACTCTTGCTCTCCAGACCATCCCTCTGGGAACTGATTCCTCTTCTGCTTCATGTGAGAGTGTGTGCACACCCATGTGTGTGAGAGAGTGGGGTAGGGCAAGTCAGAGAAAGGGTACAGAGAACAAGAAAAAGCATGGGGTGACACACACAGAGAAAGAGCTGTGCCATTCTGCAATGCTGTCGTTAAATCAGTGATTTAACGTTTCCAGTGGGTCAATGGCCCTTCATGGGAAAAAGGTTCCTCACCCAACTTAAAAGCAAACCCAAACTCTCCAAGTGAAGCTCCTGTGGCAGAACTAGGTAAGATTCCCAGTCTGAGATGCACTGAAACCCCTGCAAATGCTTCCTTCCTCTGCAGTGATGTGCTATACCAGGACACTGTTCTGACACTGCCATGTTAGTCTGGGTGCTAGCGGAAGGCAACACAGGGTTTCAAGTAAGGAACAGGCTAGACAAGAGGATGCCCTGGCCAGAGCTGGATGGTTTTTGCCTGCATGACTGGGTTAGACTGTCATTTTAGCTGGGGTAATAACTTGGGCTGCTGTGGTTAAAATGAACTGATGCAATAAAGTGCTTAAATTTTTTTAAAATCAAATACACACTGATAAATACTAAAGTTCCACTGATTTCAGTATTAACATATATAGATATATTTGGATCAGAAAGTCTCAAGATAACCAAACATCTTGATAAGTCAAGTGACAGTAATAGCAGGAGGGAGAGTACCTTTTAACCTCAGCAGCAGTCCTAGGCAGCTTTCTCAAGAAATGAGAAGAGGATGAAAGAAAATGCCAGAGGGCACCTTGTAGCACAGATCTAGTCATAGTTAAGGGGGGAAATAATAGATATATGGGATAAAATAATACAGAGGATACTAAGGAACTTCAGAGTGAGCATTACTTGTGAAACAATATCTGAAGGTCAAAATCAACACTTGTTGTCACTTGCAAATGAAAATAGTTTGGTCCAGGATGGTAAGGCTGGGTAAAACATTTCAGTCTTTAATGTGCCAAGAACCATTCAGTGAGAAATCTTTTCTCCATTTAAACAATGGAGTGTGGAAAAGAGAAAGAGAAAGTAAAGAGACCCATCTCCTTCACCATAACCATGATTTCCTGTTACTGGTAGCAAGTCTTGCTAGGATTGGAATCAGATCAGTTTTGGGGGTGCAGTCTGTTCCTGTGCATGCCCTGATCCCAATCAAGATTATCATGTGATGTCACTCACTTTGATGGCTCCCGAAAGACAAGAGTCCAGCACCTGAAAATCATGCTCCAGGTAGCAGTTCCCTATAAAATAACCCCAGTAACGTCTTCAAGGAAATTCCTAAGGAAATTCACCATTGGTCATTCTGCTCTGCTTTCCAAAGACATATTTTCATTTAAGTAAACAACTTGTTAAATCTCCTGTAAGAGTTAGGGCCCCTCCAGATGTCCTTTTTATTTTGCATTCATGATGATCTGTGATCAGGATGGTATCGAGGCAGTCACACTTGATTTTAATTTCAACACTGTTTGTGCCTGCAAAGGCTTTGGGGTGGACATACTGATTTATTTCCAATCGGTCCATGTCCAATAACTTGGACAGTGCTGTAATCCTGTAACTTTTTATACCACAAATTTTCTGGTTTATTTTTTGTCCAGCTTTTGTTGTGCTATAGCGCAACAGTGCCCCTCCAGATGATAATAATACAACAACACTAGGAAAGCATCACAGAACAATGGAATTATGTATGAACGGTCCAGTATAAATCCATCACTGATCTAATCTTATTGAGTCAATCATATGTTACACACACGTGCAAAAAAACCCATCCAGTTTTGAGGGGCACTTAGATAAAAGCCCTCTTCAGCCCTTCCCGATATGATTACTATCACATAAGGTACGAAGAGCGGCCCTAGCCCTTCCGTCATATCACCATGACCAATCCATGTGCCAGGTCTGAACTTCTACAACAGGGAGACTTTCTACATATGTAGTCCGCCCACACAATTTTGAAGCTTGATCATCCACTTTTCTACTTGTGAGTACGCTCCCTTCTGCAGCCATTCAGCTCCCAAAACACGGAGGGCTATGGAACCAGTGACAAAGACATGACAGAGTGGGAGGCGCCAGGGATTGTGCCCCCATTCTTTGTATCATGTGATAGTCAGAGTGAGCGGGATAGTGGAGGAAACAATGCCTGAATAGTGCTACTACCTGTTCTCAATTCAGTTGTGATGCTTTTTTTTTATGCATTGATTTTAGATATGAGTGAAGCCAGATGTGACCTTTATAGAGCGGTGAAGCCATTAAAGAACTTTCACTGCATTTAACACAAATGTAATTTTACCTCTCCAGAGTCAATCTCAGAGACGGAAGATGGTTCTTCAAGTTGCAGCAAAAGCTGGCTGTGGACAGCTGTAATTGGCTATTGGTATGCATGATATCACCAAGAACTATCAGCAGCTCAGCTCCAGGGGTTTCTGAATGAAAGTGATCATCTGGATCTTTTCTAGTCCTTTTTTAGGCCTGACACTGCCTTGGTTACTCTAATGGATGACTCCTGCTAGGGGGACAGGGGGAGTGCAACCCTGTTGATTCTTCTGGATCTCTCTGTGATGTTAGGCATCATCAACCATGGTATCCTTCTGAAGCACCTGGCAGAAATGGGTGCAAGTGCCATTGTGTTGAGCTGCTCTATTCATTACTGAAATGCAGGACCCAGAAGGTGGTGCTGGGGCAACACTGCTATCTTCCATAGCCTGTGGCTTATGGGATCCCACAGGTTCCATCTTATCCCCCCAAGGGTTCCATTTTATCTGGAAATTTGAGTTACAGAGTAACAATATTTAACAACAACATCCAAATGATACTTAGCTGTGTCTTTCATTTACATTTGGTCCTAGGGAGACAGAGGAAAACCTGAACTGTTGTTTGACAGCTGGGAAAGACTGATGAGGAAGATCAAGCTGAAACTTAATCCAGATAAAATGGTAACACTGTTGCTGATGGACTATCTGACTCAAGTTTGCACTCCCTCAAAATATCAGGTCAGTAGCTCCGGGTCACTCCCTTGACCACTGCCTCTTTTTGATACATTAGTGTCAGGGCTGCATTTTTCTAGCTTGACTTGTATACCTGTTACAACCCTTCCTGACAAAGTCAGACCCTGGAATTCTCATTCATGCCCATATTAGACTATTGTAGCATTCTCTATGTGGGGCTGTCCTTGAAAAAATATTCAAAAATTCAATTAGTCAAAAATGCTACTACCAGATTTCTGGCTGGCATTAGACATTCATAACATGCTACGTCTATTTTCTTCAATTTGCACTGATTGCTAGTTCATTTCTGGGCTCAGTTCACAGTGCTGGCTTTAACCTTTAAACGCATAAATGACTTCTGACCTTGTTTTGCATGTTTCTCCCTGCATACTCTGTTCAGTATCTGAGCCCTTGCTCCAGGTATCATTGCTGAATGAGACAACTAAGGATGCATACACACAATCCATTTAAAGCACATTCCTTCCCCCAAAGAATCATGTGGACTGTAGCTTGTTAAGGGTGCTGGGAATTGTAGCTCTGTGAGGGGTGAACTATAGTTTCCAGAATTCTTTGGGGGAAGTCAAGTGCTTTAAAAGTATGGTATGTGCACAGCCACAAATAGCTAACAAGAGTAAAGCTATTTTGATAGTGTCACCTACTTTGTGGAATGGCCTCTCAAAGATGGTCCATCAGGCCCCGAAACTTTACTCTTTTAGATGTTTGACAAAGACATGGCTGAACTAGAGCAATTTGAAGTGAGTTTTCTCCTGGGATGTATTATATTGGTTATGTTAATATCTCCATAACTGATGTTTCAGTTGATGTTATTTTATATTCTGTTTATTTATTGTATGCAGTGCTCCTGTGTAAGCTGCCTGGAATTCCCTTATATTATTAAAACAATATGAATGAATGAAGTGACCCTACAGTGTCAAAACTGTTTTGTAAATGTTTTCCATTTAAAAAAAATTCAGCAAATCAAAAACTTGATGAACTGATGAAGATACATGTGATGCTTTTTCAAAAATGTGGTACCTCGCATGAAACATGGGAACAAGGGCAAAACTGACTGGCCCAGAGTTCAGCTTGAAATGATGTACAACTAACATGCAAATATGAACCTTGACTCACATCCCCTAAAGCAGGGGTGGGATGTTGTTGGGTCACAACTCTTGACCCTTGGCCGTGCTGACACCTGGAAGGCCACAGGCTCCACATCCTTGCCTTAAAGACTTCAAGGAACATAGGAAATTGCCTTATGCCAGGTCACCCTTTTTGTCCATCTAGTCCAGTATTGTTAGTGGTGACCGGCATTAACAATGCTGGACTAGATTCCGAAGGGACTGTTTCCCAATCTGTTTAACTGGAGGTGCAAGGGATTGAACCTGGGGCCTCCTGCGTGCAAAGCAGGTGCTCTACCACCAAGCTATAGTCCCCTCGCTTTAATATGACATCTGCCTTCACCATATATTCAATTCTAGTTTTACAAAGAAGAGCAGGATAGCAAAGGCTCAAATAAATAAATACTGTATGAAAGATCCCTGGAATCTGAGATTTCTCATACCTGCAGGTGTAAACATGATTCTTTCGTATGCTGCGTCGGAAGAATCCCTTGCATCCATCGCAACTGGAGGCGCCATAATGCTTGCCAGTTGCTCGGTCTCCACATATTGCACAAAGGGCACCGACCACGCTGTCTGCTGTGTTCATACTGAGTGGCTCCGCTGAGCAACTGTCTGAAGCGGGGTAACAACAAGGTGCACAGTTAGGAGTAAAGCCTTGCAGGAGAGGAATGCAACACTGTGACTAAGCCTGTAATCCAATATATGTCTACTCAGAAGTAAGCTTCATTGGGTTCAATGGGACTTCTTCCCACATAAGTGTGTACTTGATTGCAGCCTAAATTACACCAAGAGATTTTACTGGCCTTCTCTTTTAATTAGCATTCACCATTTCAAGATTGCCGAAAACACAGCATGCCTAATTACCCCTGATTGTTATTCTAATGAATGCTTTCAAACCTATTGTGCCCAGTTGTCAGAATTTATGATGCTCATCACAATGAATGCTTTTTGTTTAAACTCCAAGCCTTGCAATAGAAGATAGAGGGCTGACACAATTTGCTCAGCTCCAAATATGCATCTAACCACTTAAATATCTTTGTTGCTGTAAATAATTGAGAGACTCTGCCATAAGGCAACATTTTCTTGGAGGCTGGAAAAATCACCATGTGTTAATTTTCAAATGACTTGACAGTGGCTAAGAACATTGTTGACTCTCTGTAAGTAAGCTGCAATTGGAGAAAAAAAGGGCCCCCCAAAATGCTTGAAAAAATGTTTATTTTAACAAAAGCCCAACACGTTTCGGCCAATCAGTAGTTTGGCCTTCGTCAGCGGCTGTAAACAAAATAATAAGAACACATAGCATTAATGTACATAAATTTCATACAGCATAAAACCATATATACATAATTAAACTATAAAAAATTACTTACATGAACTGATCTAAAATATTATTTTCTAGCAAATCTGCTCAAAATGATAAATGACCACAAAGAAGAATTCACTGAGCATGCTCATATATACACAACCCCAGGTGCCTAGAGAGCCAGTGTGGTGTAGTGGTTAAGGTGCTGGACTATGACCTGGGAGACCAGGGTTCGAATCCCCACACAGCCATGAAGCTCACTGAGTGACCTTGAGCCAGTCACTGCCTCTCAGCCTTAGAGGAAGGCAATGGTAAACCCCCTCTGAATACTGCTTACCATGAAAACCCTATTCGTAGGGTCACCATAAATCGGAATCGACTTGAAGGCAGTCAATTTCCATTTCCATGTGCCTAAATGCAGGTATAACAGGGAATGGCATACAACTGAGGAAAAAGAATGTGAAAGTGGTCATTAATATTTTGTGAGATTCACAGGAGAGGAAGAAATTCTAACCCCTCACTGAGACCCCTGGAGTCAGCATTTTTAGTTTTTCTTCCTCTCCTGTGAATCTCACAAAATATTGATGATCCCTTTCACATTCTTTTTAGACCAGTTCTTGTATGATTTTGTTTACAGCCGTTGACGAAGGGCAAACTACTGCATGGCCAAAACTCGTTGGGCTTTTATTAAAATAAACATTTTTTTCCAAGCATTTCGGGGTCCCCCTTTTTTTCTCCTTTTGCTTTTGGATGCTTGCCACCTTCTACTGTTGAGTAACCTGCAATCACCACCACCCTCCACCCCCAATCTACACATCCCCCTGTACCGAAAGACAGAAAGGTGTCTTAACCAGTCAGTACATTGGTTTATCTACTCAGCACTATCTACACTGACTGGCAGCAACTCTCCCGATGGAACCAAGGACTTTCTGCATGCAAAGAATTGTTCTACCACCATGCCATGGCCTTTCCCCAAACAGCCAAGGAACTTGCTGCTAAAATGGTTCAACCAACTTAGGTAGGGTCTGTCATCATGGGTTAGGGTTTCCGTCTGGATTCAACCTTCTGAGGCAGGTGAATGACACTGTTTAAACTGACAGAATCTATCATTTCTTTTGAAGAAGTATGCAATTCTAATCCAGCCAAGGGTCAACTACAGGTGAAGACCTCAGCTGCTTGGTGCTACTTGTGTGCCGTTTTCTTTCCTTTTTACTGCATGCAACATTCTGGGTTGGCTGGACCAACACCTGCAGGGCTGGAATGCTGCAATTCCTATATTCTGCAACCAGAAAAATAGAACACTGTATATGGAACAAATTCACCTACATTAATACATTGACATAATTTTAAGTGATTCAGCTGTGGGTGAACAATTCAAATTGTTCACACAATTTGGTGGGAGCATGTTGGGTTTGGGTTTTGATGCTGCAAGGAAAATTCTGTTCTGGGGATTTGTTAAGGGACAGAGACTAGAAAACATGGAGAGGTAATGGGGTGTCAGAAACTATGCTGAGTGACATACCACCATTTGATGAATGTAGGAAGTCTTATAGTTGCTAAGACTAAGCAACTGATCACACACTTTCAAGATTTTCTCAACTAGTGCAGTAAACACATTGGCTTGTTATCCAACTATGTTCTACTCAGTATCCATTTATTTCAGTGAGTGTACTCTGAGTACGATTTAGTTGGATACAAACCATTTTATGCTGCTCTGTGTCCTAGTGATCATTAGATTCCCTGCCTATCTCTCATGAAAAGATCACACTTCACAGTGAAAATTGTGCTAATCACATGGATTTATTCTTTATACATAATCTCAAATATTATCCAAATGTAGCTCTGGCTGAATACTGTGGCATTCACCCAGTTGCTAAGGGTTCTAGGTCTGTGACATTCAAGCGGAGTTATCTGGGTCGTTACAAACTTTTTCAATATCCAATCCATGAGATGTCATTCCACAAAGAATTAATAGTTACACTAAAGTTATACTGGTCTTGTAAAAAATCACAGTTGTAAGTTATATATCATCAAACTTTATAACTTTATAGCAGATACTTCCCTACAAATTCCTTGTTTCCAGTATTGTTCCACTTAACATTTAATATTTAAATCACCTTCATGAAGCTGAACAGCAGCACCAAGATATTATATGTATTTCAGTGCAAAAGCTAGACATTTTAAATAAAGCAAAGGGAGTATACACTCTCAAAATCATGGGGCAATGATTTCTCTTTCATTCAATGGTTTTGTTCCCCTTGATAATAATCAACAATAAATACCCTCCCTTTGAATATTAGGCAGGCACCATCTCTGCTATCTTTTCAGCGCCTTTTGAAGACTTTCCTCTTTCAACAAGCCTTTTAGGTTGAGACCTATCCCAGTCTGTGTCTGTGTTAGAATTGCTTAATATGTTCTTTAATAATGTTTTTAACCCTTTTTTAAAGTTGTTTTTTTAAATGTTTTTAATGCTGTTTTGTTTTAATGTATTTTAAGATCTGTTTTTATGATGTTTTAAAGTGTTTTTACCGCTTTTTTTGCCGCTCCTGCTGGGAGGAAGGGCGGGATACAAATTAAATAATAAATAAATAAATAATAAACAATAAATACCAAGGGACCACATCTGCATTGTGGAAAACCCCTTAAAATAGATTTCAAAAAGTAATCTGCACTAGTACTATTTAAGTTTTGGCTATCTTGATGCAAGATACGAAGAATGAACTTTTATTTACAAAACAAAATGGTCAAAAGAGATCAATCTATTTTGTATAACCAAGGCAATCTGCTTTTATATGAAAAGTTAAACAGGGTTTGTTTCAATTCCATCTCACTAGTTCTGACCACAGTAGGAGAAAAAAACTCTTTGCATAAGCAATTCCTACCCAACTGAAGTTAAAAAGTGACTTTAATTAAATAGCTAGAAGTTCTCTCAGCTAACTATTAGCTTGTAAAAAGTTGTTGTGATTAACAACTCACTCCAGTTTGTATATCGACACTCTGGAAATATTACTGTATAGTAAACATATTAGCTGCAAATGCACATCAAGATATTTTTCTGTGTGGCCAATTATTTTTCCCTCTGGACATTTGTATCTTAACTGTCATTTTAAAATATCATGTTTGAAAATATCCCTCGTTCCCAAACTGCCAAAGATAGTTACTCATTTATCTTACAGTAAATAAAATAAATGCAGAAAGAACCTTCATTTGAAAGAACATTTTTCTTCATTTGATTAATTGATCAATGACAGTCCTACACAGTTACTTTATTATATAGAACTGGCATTTTATTTTCTGTACCATAAACATGGTATAATGTTATTAACACATATTTCGTGATGAAGTGTAAAGAAAAAAGAGTAAGAGAGAGATGTAATTTTCAAAAGTAAACCTCATCTACACTATTAATAGTGAAAAATTTGGCTAACCCTTTATAATGTTCATTTCTCTTTCATGTCTGAGAGAAGGTTTTCAAGTTTGAAAATATGCAAACTCACCACTGCCATTATACAAGACCTGCATTGTTTCGAATTCCAAACTAGTATAACTTGGATCTAAGACTTCAGTGTAGTTTGCCATTTCCATGTCCAGGACCGGCTCAGAGATCCTCATCATTGAACATAAACCTTGAAAATGACTGCTTCTCCAATGCAGAAGATGCAATCCACCCTGTTTTTCTGGCAATCAGTAATTGATAATCCAAGTGTTAACTTATGTCACTTACATATTGCAATGGCAGGAGTTATAAAACCAATTCAATGTGCCATACTCCGCCTTCTATCTTTCTTCCTTTTTAATGAGACGTGATTAGCAAATCCTTATGACAATCACAGAATGTTTCATGGGAGGCTTTAAATGGGAGTTCCAATCAGCTTCCAGTTTTTTTAAATAATCTCATTTTTTTCTTTTTTTAGTTACCCAGCAACCAACCATCTTTTACAATGCACACAATCCATGGTTTAAAACAATAAAAATCCTATAATATGAGAATCCCTAGTGTGGTATAGCAGTTGGATGAGGACCTGGGTTCAAATCCCCACTCAGCCATGAAGCTCACTGGGTGACTTTGGGCCAATCACCATCTCTCAGCCTAAGCTAACCCACAGGGTTGCTGTGAGGATAAAATGGGGAGGAGGAGCTTGAGTTCCCTGGAAGAAAGGGAAATTCTGAAAATAAATAAGACTGCTGTGGCAGACCTCCTCTAAGCTGCACACCTTAACATGGTGAGGGGGTTTGAGAGTGTCGAAGAATCTGAGAGCAATGCCGTCAGGAGTCTAGACCAAGAGGCTAGACTCCTAGCAGGGGCACCGAGGGCAGAATAGCCAAAGCTGAGACACCAGACTAAGACGCATCCAAACTCAGAGGAAGGCAATATCAAACCACCTCTGAATACCTCTTGCCATGAAAACCCTATGAACAGAGTATCCACAATGCAACATGAGATAGTGCTGGAAGATGAGACCCCCAGGTCAGATGGCACTTATCGACAAGATCTGAACAAGGTGATTTATAACAGATGCTATTGGAGGTCACCGATTCATAGGGTCATCATAAGTTGTAACCGACGAAGGCACATAACAACAAATGTTGTTGCAGAAATACTTTTTCTAACCGTGATGCTTACTATTCTTTGTGTGTAGCCAGACAGGAAAGACGTTTGGGAACATCATATGGTAAACTTAGTTTCAGAAACTGTCTAATAACGAACCAGGCCATTGGCCCATCTAGCTCAGCACTGCAACTGACTTGGCAATGGCTCTCCAAGATTTTAGATTGAAATCTTCCCCAGCCTTGCTTGGAAAAGCCTAATATTGAAGCCAGAACCTTCTGCATGAAAAAATATGCACTTCCTACTGCGTTGTTGCCCTTTCTCTAAGTCAAAAGTGGCAAGAAAGTTATATAGATATAAAATTGGGGAACACCCCCCCTTTCAAATTTCATATTTACATTCATGGGGTCTGAACTGGCAATGGCTGACCAGGAACAAGACATTGGGGTCATCATGGATAGCTCAATGAACACGCCAACTCAGTGTGCGGCAGCTGCAAGAAAGGCAAATCTCATGCTAGGGATCATTAGGAAAGAGACTGAAAATAAAAATGCCCATATCATAATGCCATTATGGTATATATATGGTGCGGCTGCACTTGGAATACTGTGCACAATTCTGGCTACCTCACCTCAAAAGGATACTGCAGAGCTGGAAAAGGTTCAGAGAAGAGCAAACAAAATGACAGTGGAGATGGAACAACTCCCTATGGGACATTTCAGTTTACAGAAAAGAGAAATGCAAGGGGATATGATAGAGGTATATGCAATTACGCATGGTGTGAATAAAGTGGAAAGAGAAAGGTTTTTCTCCCTCTTGCATAAAACAAGAACTAGGGGACATCCGATGAAGCTGAATGTTAGAAGATTCAGGACAGACAAAAGAAAGTACTTGTTCAGACGGTGCACAGTTAAGCAACAGAATTCACTCCCACAAGAGTTAGGGATGGCCACCAACTTGGATGGCTTTAAAAGAACTTAGACAAATTCATGGAATATAAGCTATGGCTAGGGTTTAACTCCACTGCTGGGGGCACCAGTTTCTGGGAATCACAAGTGGGGACAGCACTGCTGCGCTCAGGTCCTGCTTGTTGGCTTCCCATGGGAATCTGTTTGCCCATTTTGAGAAAAGGATACTGAACTGGATGGGCTATTGGCTTGATCCAGCAGGCTCTTATCTTCATACACACTGCTAATCTTCCTGCAAATATGACTTTCTGGATATATGGAAATATATAAGGGCCCCAGTTGTTATTTAAGCCCATAGATGCTTTCACAAATCATGCTTAAATCATGGTGCTTTTTTTTTTAATTTCCCTCATTTGAACAAGAGTACCATAAGCTTGCATGTTCCAAGCTTAAGTTTTATGTATTCTTAGAAATACCACACACATTATTTTTCTTTTTTAAAAAATCTATTTCCTCAGGAAGAGAGTCTGGATGTTGTTTTTTAGTGGTAAACATTACTACGGTTGGATCAATGCTGCACATTTGTAAGAGGTAGACTATCGAACTTGCTCCCAAGAGATGCAATGACGACTACCAGCTTGGATGGGTCTGAAAGGGTTTGGACAAATTCATGGAGGCTAAGGCCGTCAATGGTTCCAAGCCATGATGGCTGTGTATTATCTCCAGTACCAGGGGTGTTATGTTTCTGAATATTAGTTGCTGGAGAGCACAAGCGGGGAGAGGGGAGAACTCCAGTGCAGCTTGCTGACTTGCCATAGGCATCTGACTGGGCAATGTGAGAACCAAACGCTGGGCTACACAGGTACTGCTCAGAGCCTGGAAAAGTTACTTTTTTGAACTACAACTCCCATCAGCCCCAGCCAGCATGGCCACTGGATTAGGCTGATGGGAGTTGTAGTTCAAAAAAGTAACTTTTCCAAGCTCTCTTCTTATATGCTTATGAGAATGGTTGTTCACAGAAACAGGAAAAACGGCATTTGATGGGACTTCTGAATTTGAGAGCTGCAGCCTTAAATGCAGTTCACCATAAATTACAGCATATTGGTTGCCACAATGGCAGGGTATGGAAGCAAGCCTCTTAACTTGTGAACACTTTGCCACAGCATGTAGACAGAACTTCTACTATGATCTGGAATCTACATTTGAGTACTCTCCCCCATACAACATATTCACCACAGAAATGGGCGAACAGGTTAAATATACGGGGCCTGCTTGTGTTTACCAAATTAGATCCCAATTCGTACCAGAGGTTTGGTGCGTGGTAAGGGAAAAACTGCAAGCTCCAGCCTTAGTCCTTCACTCTGCACATATGCAGTGAGACACAAATACATTTTTAGGATCCCTTTGAAAACAGTCAGTCCATTTGTTTGTTGCAGGTGCACCCATTCCACAGAAATACAGTAGATGATGAAATACACTAGAAATACACTAGGAAGGAGCAATTTCTTAGATCTTCTGTTCAGAGTTCCTGTTTTGTGTTCTCTTAACATTTGCTGACAGGCTATCACACACACAATCAAAGTAATTCATTACTTGGCAATGTACTGTTTGTATGATACACTCCCCTGAAAGAGCTGTAAAACTGTGGCTTGTTGCATCTCATTAATAGTTAACGTGGCTTTCTGAACCTTGCTCAAATGGGGAAGAGTCTCAGATAATTGAAGTTGTTGATCCAGCACAAAGTAGTCATCCAGCGATTCCACAAATACTACAGTCAGGCTTCCACCTTCTCACTTGCCACCCTTGCTGCAAGTGAGATTTCTTCCAAGCCTCCAAGCTGCAGAGGTGGGGTTGATCCTCTGGCTCCAAGGCTGGGAAGAAAGCTGGGAGTGGTTTGGTTGCCACATTGCCAAGGAGATCAGAAACCTTCAACCACACAGACCTGTACACACTAAACATTTAAAGTGCATTTCCCCACCCCAAAGAATCCTGAGAACTGTAGTTTTCCCATGAGCTAGAATTCCCAGCACCCTTAACAAACTATCGTTCCCAAGATTCTTGGGGAAATGTGCTTTAAAAACATGGCGTGTAAGCAGCCCAAGCCTCCCCACACACTTTCCTGCTCCAGAGCAAGAGGTACTATCTTCCCCAAAGGAAAGGGATGCAGGGTACTTCTTTGGCAACCATTTAGACAGCACTTACAGCAACTTGGCACGAAGGCAACCATATAGGCAAGCTCCACACACATCTTTTCCTTATGAGAGGGGATTTCATGAGCTGCTACTAGACTGTGGTGCCTGCAGTAAAGGGAGACAGGGGGTTTACTTAACCAAACCAGCAAGGGATGGGGCAGGGCTAGGTGACCACAATTTTTGGCTTGGTGGCCAAGGCTAGCCAAACTTGTGAACTCCTGGAAACATTCATAATAGAGAAAGGAAAGGGTAAGAGTCACCAATATGTCTGCATGACAAGGAATTGAAAACAATTTGATATACCTCTCATATATGTGTGTGTATATATATACGTGTGTGTGTGTACAGTATATATATATACTGTACATATACATATATACACACACACGCCATGTTCCATCTCACCTTAAATTCATGGATTCAATTAGAACTCTTTTATAATTGAAGATATTCTATTAGACTCTTTTCTCTAGAGTAGTTTTGCCTGGAACCCAACCCCCCCCCCCAAAAAAAGCTCCATTGCTGCTTTGCTCCCTCAGGAGACTGATAAAAGAAACAGTCTGATCTTTCTATGGTTCTGATATCCCATTTGACCGCACTAGCTATGGAAGCTCCATAGCTGCTTTGCTCCCTCAGGAGACTGATAAAAGAAACAGTCTGATCTTTCTATGGTTCTGATATCCCATTTGACCGCACTAGCTATGGAGGCCTGGGCCCACATTTAGCAGATTCAACACATTCCCATGTCCCACTCTTTCATGGCTCATTCTCTATTGCGTGACAGGTTAAAAACATGTTTCAGTTTTTAAAAATTCAGTCTCCAGCATCTCCAAATAGGGCTGAGAAAGATTCTCTGCCTGAAACCCTGGACAGCCACTGCCAGCTGGTGTGGACAATACTGAGCTAGACGGAGCAAAGTCTGACTTGTATCCTCTGTTCCTATATTCTCTCTGCTTAACACAGATAAAAAGTAAAGTTCAGGATCATCAAAAGGCTGATGTACCAGTTTAAGGATTTCATTGCTTTCATTGCCCATTTGGGTCACTTTCAGGTTGGCAATGGATTTTTTTCTTGGTAGCCTCCAGTGTACCTTAACAATACAACTTAACTTTTGACAGTTCTGAAGGCCTCTGGGTTCTGTAGAAAAACTAATCTTGGATTGCCCATTTTACTTGAATCCTAGAAACAGAGTTGGTTTAAATTTATTTGTGGCAAGCATAAAGAAGCTGTATTTAAATTATTTGTCTCTGGCACTGAACACCAATCGTATACTCAAAGCTTAGGTTTTAGAGATCATGTGGTATAGGAATTTTAACACCAATTTTAATTGTATTCTTTATTTTTGTATTGTTTCTGCTCTCTTTTATTAGCAATATCTGTTTATGATACAATGTAACTCACTTTGGAATCAATAACAATGAAAGGTGGAATATAAATTGTCCATATCAGACACATTATACAACATGTTGCAGATGACATATTGCCAGTATCTTTTAGCTTTCTAAGATCACCAATTAGATTATTATAGCTGAACCTATAATAGCTGGTGTCTGTGTGTTTGTTTTCCCGCAGATGAGTTGTATGGCCTATCTCAGAAGGAATTAATTATTTCACTTGTTAGCACAGAAAGGATGGAAATAATCATACATCGGAAAGTCACTCTCTGTCATAGTATCATAGCCTATGGGATATTTTCATTATGGAAAAGATAATGCATCAGCTAAAGTTGACATGAGAATTAGATAAATCTAAATTGTTTTACATTAAATACTGTTGCTGATATCAGCTGTGTATGGTTCCAGCAGGTGTAAGCAGTCTAAATGCATATCTGGCCTGATTAATTAACATTTAGAAGGCTGTTGTAATAGTCATGCACACCTTATTGAAGATGGCAAAGTTCTACCTCGTTTTTATTTCTGTACAGAAATGACATGAGCAAGAAAAATTAAACTTAAAAATCACTGGCGACACCTGTGATGTTCATGTATTAGTGTATATATGGTAAGTGCTGTTTGTATAGGAGATACATGGTAAGTGGAATGAAGGAGGAGGGGGGAGTGAATGGGCATTAGAATGCTGGATGATAGGATGAGTGTTTAGAATGGCTGAGGGTATAAATGGAAGGATGACAGTTAAATCTGGGTGGACGGTGAACGTGAGTGGGTTGTTTTGGTGGGTTTTTGAGAGGAGATTGGGTGGAGAGTTGGTGGATGTGAGGAGAGTGTTGAGTTCGGATTAATACTAAGACCAGTACCTCAGGAATAGATGAAACCATATGCTTAAGTGCCTTTATAAAGTAATCTTGTTATCTCTGTTATTTAATAAATATATTTGGTTTACCAAAGGCCTGATCCTTGGCTGGGGTTCCACAGACCAGAAGGGAGGGTAAGGTAAATACCAAGGCTGAAGGGTAACAAATGGTGGCAGTGGTGAAGAGAATAACACCACAAGTATTCAGAGCAAACCAGGATTATCTGCATTGATACAAAGGGATTGGGACATCTTAAGCACGCAGTCACAGAGGTAACCTGATAGAGAGACTCAGGCAGAGTCTCTGGGAATACAGGTTATAGGACGTGACTGGTGGTGCTGCCTAGCAGGGGGATCTGGTGAGGTCTATGCTAGAGCGGGGAGAGAAACCATAAAAAAGGACAGTCCGGACTGGTGGAGTCCCTGGTGGTGCCTAGTGACAGGCAGTAACCACAAGCAGGTAGGAACCTGACAGGGAGAGCCAGGGAAGGGCGTCACAACACCCACCATGCTCAAAATAAAAATAACGAAATAAATGGGCTAAAATTTATTGATTTCAATGGGTCTACTCTGAGAATGACTTCACTGGATATCACCCCATGATAAGATTTAGCACCACACCTTTTTCATAATATTTAAGTCAAGATCATTCAGACCATGGTATTCCCGATTTCTATGTATGGAAGTGAGAGTTGGACAGTGAAAAAAGTGGATTAGAGAAAAATCAACTCATTTGAAATATGGTGTTGGAGGAGAGCTTTGTGGATACCATGGACTGCGAAAAAAACAAATTATCGGGTATTAGAACAAATTAAACCAGAACTATCACTAGAAGCTAAAATAACTTAAATGCCTCCAACACTGGAGGTATTCAAGAGGCAGCTGGACAGCCATCTGTCGGGAATGCTTTGATTTGGATTCCTGCATTGAGCAGGGGGTTGGACTTGATGGCCTTAGAGGCCCCTTCCAACTCTACAATTCTATGATTCTATGATGAAACTGAGGTTATCATACTTTGGACACATAATGAGAAGACCTGATTCACTAGAAAAGACAATAATGCTGTGAAAAACAGAAGGGAGCAGAAAAAGAGGAAGACCACACAAGAGATGGATTCCATAAAGGAAGCCACAGACCTGAACTTACAAGATCTGAACAGGGTGGTTTACAACGGATGCTATTGGAGGTTGCTGATTCATAGGGTTGCCACAAGTCATAATTGACTTGAAGGCACATAACAACAACAAAGGCAACCCTATGCACCTACTCTTTATTTCTAAAAGGCAGTCGAGCTTTATGGATATATTCATCTTGCATGAGAATGGATGCATCTGTAGTTAACATGAGCACATGCTATTATAGCTCTAGATATATATAGCACTGGAGTCCTTATCTTTCCCAATTCCATGGCAGGCAGCAATCAGCAGAGCCAGCCCAAGCCATTTTGCTGCCTGGAGTACAAATGATGTCCCCCATCTCCACTAGGATTTACACTATAAAATGTTTTCTGCACTATTCAAACACCAATTCATGCCATCATCTATCCTAGTACTGTACCAAGACTTTCTCCCCCCCCTTTTTTTTTTTACCATTCTCTATCAAACTGATGAGAAAATAAAATCTCATGACATCTTTACCTAGGCTTTCTTGTAAGTAAGGGAAGCCAGAGATGCTGCCTACAGTGGTCCTGACAGCTATTCATGGTTATGTGAGAAGGAAGTAGTTTGGTGCATATACCATCCACATGTCTAAGTCACAAATGGGAACCACAGAAGTTGTACTGACCCAAAGCCTATTAAAATATCCACAGAAAGGCTGGTGGCAGCCAGTGCAGTTTAATGGTTAGAATGTTGGACTAGGACCTGAAGACCACAATTCAAATCCCCACTCAACCACTAAACTCACTGGGTGACCTTGGGCCAGTCACTGTCTGTAGCCTAACTTACCTCACAGGGTTGTTGTCATGATAAAACGCGGAAGGGAAGAAACATGTACGCCACCTTCAGCTCATTGAAAGCAAGGTGGAACATAAATGTTGTAAAATAAATATATGTATTTAATGGGGCTTCAAATTTGGTTTCCACACAGCAGCTACATTTATTGCGAAATAAAACATTTTGTTCTAAACTAAATATCAAAAAGTAGATTATGCCATGGCATGCCTTTCCCCCCACTTCCCACTGTGTTGGTTTTCACACAGTGATCAATATAACTATGAATGTCCTTGGCACACCATGAAGCAGAAGAGAAGAGACTTTTGTGATTATGAGGACTTTTAACAAGCTGATGGGATTACAATCTCAAGCATTAAAATGCTTAATGCCGAAGAATATGCATACTGTTCTAGAACAGTTTTCTGGTATATGGGGTGGTAGTGGTGGTGGTGGTTTTAATATTCACAAAACTTTATTAACTGCTTTTTTCAAACAGCATTTTTAGGATTTCCTTGAAATAAACTACACAAGCAAATCTTCACTTGAAAGGGTTATCGCTGCTGCACAAACCTTTTTTGAGTAGCTTGCCAAATGGGCTAGGACTCCTCAGGATTTAATATGAAGGCTGCATTCAGTTTAAAGTGCCTCTGGGAACAGCAGCAGAAGAGATGAAGTATGCTTTCAGAGGCTTTCTTTTTTATTTTTACAATTGTTGATTTTTCTATAAATCTAGCTTTTTTATTTTAAAAAAATCAGTTCCAGGTTCCATAATTAAAAATCAGGTATAAACTAAATATAATATCATCCTTTGAATATGTGTATATGTTTGCGTGTGTATGCGTGTATGTGTTGCTGCTGCTGCTGCTGCTGCAAGTAACTAATTCAGTTGCCTTAGTTGCCCCAGAGGTTTTCTCGTTATATAGGCCCTCTTAACACTACAGTACCTGCATCAGCATCAAATGTGATTTCAAAAGTACGCCTCTGTCGTCAGGTAATGGGAATCTGTGGCCCTTCAAATGTTGTTGGACTCCACCTGCCATCAGCCTCAGCCAGCATAGCCAATGATCAGGGATGATGGGAGTGGTAGTCCAACAACATCTGAAGGGTCACAGGTTCCCCATCCCTGCTCTACCACCTTCTGTAAAACCACAGAAAGGGGCCCCACATATACACATCTGATGCAATGCATTATGGGGATAGGGATGTATGAATCTGTCCATTTTGGTTTCTTTCAGATTATCATTTCTTGAGTCTGCATTTTGCATTGTAGTTTTTTTAAAGTCCTCATGAAAATTCAGCATTTTAGTGAGAATTTCTCTTAATATACACATTTTTTAAAAAGCAACGTTCCCTAATATAAGGCATTTTTCTATGTTATTTTCAGTAACAGATGCATTTATATGCACACTTTAGTATGTGCATTTTTGTACACATTACTTTGCTGGAGAACTGCACTGCCCTGCAAAATTCAAAGTCATGTGAATGTCAAAGGATGCTCCGTTTTGGTTCACATGTTGTTCCAGTAAATGTGAATTAAGCAGATTCGCCTTTTTTACCCAAAGAGAATTGAATTTCTCCCCCATCCCTAAGAGCCGAATATATTATCCAGCTATGCCGCATAGCGATAAGATGGAGAATGGAAAAGGGCACAGCCTAATGGTAACAGGAATTAAGTTAAGAGATAATACTCATGGCAGAGAGAGGACTGCAAGATGGAGCTACTATTTCTGGTAGCAATCCTGCCTCTCTTATAACTCATAGGCCCAAGGTTTAGAAGGAAGGATGGCAGTGCAAGTCATTGTGCTGTACTTTCAAAAGATTCTCAGCACATTACTAGCTGATAAGAATGCTATCAGAAAACATTCCTGTGTTATCTGCAAGCCTCTTTAGCGTGCTAATTGTCCTGTTTTCTATTAGAGTTTGGTAACTCTGATCAGGATATAAAACAGAAAACAAGCTAATAAAAATCAAGGTTATAACAAGCTTCCTGAAAAACCAAATCAAACAGCCACTGATAATTCTTATGTTTGCATGTTGCTACTTGCACCTGAATCAGCTGTCAAGCCAACACTCTCTCCCTTAAACATCTACTCAAATCACATTTGTTTCATGTACGTTTTCTGGACCTGCCAAATCCTCACCATGGCCCTATCATTCACCACCACTTAAGTCTCCCATCATTGACAGTCCACATTATATTGAAGACTAGTTGTGGGATGATTTCACTAAATTTCCAAGGGACGGACAAAACATATTCCGAAGACTGTGTTAATCTTCAATGGATAGGTGAATTTTAGGAGTATTTAAGTACAAGGTGGGCAAGGTTTCTTTCACCTCTCTCTCTCTTTCGTTCCCTCTGCCAGCATCCTTTTCTCACATTGCCACCATTTCAATGGACATCATATCATCACCTCAGCAATGTCCCTAGGACAGAATGTCCCATAGGAACTACACTGGTTCCCAGGGACACCATTGGAAAGAAAAGATGACTACTGGCGCCAACACTGTTATCTTCTTGGCGCCAGGTCAAGACTTTCCTCTTCTCCCAGGCATTTTAGCATGTGTTTCAAACTTTTTATATTGTTTTAAATTTTAAAATTGTGTTTTAAATTGTTTTTAAAATATGTGTTTTAAATTGTATATTTGTTTTAATGTTTTTGATTGCTGTAAACCGCCCAGGGAGCTTCGGCTATGGGGCGGTATACAAGTGCAATAAATAAATAAATAAATAAAATAATACTGTACATAGGATTGCCGCCAACTTGCTAACACTTATTACAATTTACCCCAAATAAAACCTAGTTATTATTTGTACTGTAAAGTTTCCTTGATATATAATTTCCTGTTCTTCCATTTCTATCCTACCTTTTCCTTCATGAAGGGATCCAAGTTGATATATACACTGTCTTCCCAGGAGGTCTTCCATCCAGATGTTGACCAGACCTGGACCTGATTAGCTTTGGCAAGGTGATGTTCACATGTGCCTTCAGACCATACTGATCATAATTTATAGAACATTTTAGATTGTTCAAAATATTTCACATACATTATTCTGTTATAAACCTTATAAAAATTCTGTTAAGGTATTGCATCCCTTAAATTGCAGATAAGGGGGTTGAAACTAAGAAAAAGTAGTTTGCCTTAAGGCTTCCTAAAAAAAAAAAGCTTCAGGCAAAATTGGAACTGTTGACCACAGGCTTCATAGCTTGGTCTTCTAGCCATTATATAACTCTGTTCTCAACTGTCTTAAGCATAGAATTGAGAGATTTTTTTTCTAATAACAATTGATACCTACTTTACCAATTGCCAAGGCTGCCTTCCCACCTCTCTTTACCAACTGCCAAGCCTTCATCCCCCTGCCTTCTCCCAAGAGAAGGAGGGAGGTGGAAGTGGAGGCCCAGAAACACTCAGGACCAGTAGTCCAGTGGCAAATTCAGAAGTGCAGGGTCCTTCCCCCTTTTTTTGCTGCTGGGTTGAGAATGAAAACCTTGTTAATGTCTTCTCCTATAATAACAGACAACCCTAGGAGCCAATCAGCATGAAAGGGGAGAGTGTTAGCTACTGAGAAGAGTCTTCTCAGAGAATGACTCACCTTCTTTCACTCTGATTGGCTCCCATTAGCAGGAAAGGACAAAGAAACATGTTTGAAGACTCTTCTGAGTGGGTAACACACTCCCCCTTCATGCTGATTGGCTTGTAGGATGCTGAAGGTATAGGGAACCTGCTCCCCAAAAGGTAAGGGGTCTAAGACCCCCCGAGACCCCAGATAGCTATGTACCTGCTCAGGACCAGCCAGGGCTGCTCCTTAACAACTCTCCTGGTGTCTACCCTTTGCTGCTGAGGCTGAAACAGCATCGTTGGTGAGGTGGAAAGCAGTGGTGTAGTAGCAGCAGGGCAGGGCAGTTGCTGAGGTGCTGCCCCAGCCTGCTGTGACTGCTCCTCTGTGGCTCACCTGGTCTGCCCCCTGCCACTGCTGCCCTCAGACACTGCTGGGACGGCCTAGAGCATTTAGAAGGTTGTCATGTTGTTGTTCGCAGCACCGTAATAGGAAGAATATATAAACCTCTCAAAAGAGCATATATTCAGATTTCTCAATATCAGTTCAACTGAATCATGAAATGTCACTCTATAATTTTCATGACAAGAGAAAGCCAGGTCTGACATCTGGACATACCTTATACTAATCAAGGCAAATCAGAAGCATCCTTCAGTTGCTAGTCTCTTTACTTATCCAATAATGACACAAACATTTTGGTTAATTAAATTCATTGAGTTCAATTAGGCATGTAGGCTGCAATCCAATACACACTTACCTGGGAGTAAGTCCCATTGAACCCAATGAAGCTTACTTTCAAGTAGAAAGTATTGGGTTGCAGCCTTATTCCTAGGACTGCAGCCTGAATTGCCCCATAAATTTCTGCACTTTGACCACTCAGACTGCAGGTACTTCTTCCTACCATGTGAATGGTCGGGGAACCATAATAGTTTGAAACCTGACACATGTGGACTATAAAAAGATCAGACGCACTGCATGAGTGCATCCATTCTCTAAAATGGTAACTGTGCGTGTGGATGTACACTTAAGGTTTTATCATTACATTTTGAGTGTACAGAACATTTCTGCGAGTGACGCTTGGAAATGTGTATATTAGGCTGCAAACTTTATTTAATCATGGCTCTATCAACTAATGCTATTTTTTATTAATTGGCAAATGCCAATTTTAATCAGTGAGGATGCTTCTTAAATCACTGTGAGTTAATTTCTTCATTGTCTTACTTCAGCCTTTCCCAACCAGTGTGCCTCCAGATGTTGTTGGACCACAGCTCCCATCAGCCTCAGCCAGCATTGCCAATGGTCAGGAAAGATGGGAATTGTGGTCCAACAACATCTGGAGGCACACTGGTTGGGAAAGGCTGCCTTACTTACTATCCTAACCATGCCTACTCAGAAGTAAGTCCACCTGAATGCAACAGGGCTTACTCCCAGGTAAGTGGGGTTAGGATTGCAGCCTAAAACAATAACCCCTAAGATTTAGAGTATTTTGATTTTGGTGTGGTGTTTAATAGAAAGGGACAGGAAAATGAAAAAAATGAGTGACAGCTTTTATTTATTAGACTATAAGGTTAAAAATACAATGAAAAAACAGTGTCACTGACCTTGAACCACTGAATCTATCTCAAAGGCATGGGTAAACAAATGCATCTTCAATTGACACTGAAAACTCTACACTGAGGATAACTACCACACCCCTGGAATTCCCTCCTACTTTGGCTAACCTTCTCAGTGGTGGCCACCTGTGGACGTCCCTCCCCCTACAGATGGAGTGTCACCATCAAGAAGGCCCTATTCAGATTAACCATAAAAGAGGCTATGCCTGTTGGCAACACCACAAGAAGAGCCTTGTATGATTAAATAATTGATTAACAATCTTATTTAAAATCAAGTAACATTGGGCAGTATCCAACTATCTCATTTCATCAGCACAAGGATTTTTGTTTATTCAACAGAACTTCCACCTCTCCGCATGCACCCCACACCTTCCCAAAATCTGCTCTGAAGAGTTTGGGAAACCCCAAAACAGAATTAGGGGACACATGATGCAAAGACACACACACAGAATATGGACCTGCTGGTCCGATACAACACACCTTGCCCCATTCTACCCCCCAAGACTCCCATGGCCTCCACTGACCTGATTTGGCAGGCTCTGGGGTCGGGCTGGCTGGGGCCCCCTCAGGCGCCTGTTCTGCAGCTTGCAGTGCCCCAGGATTTGTCCGGATCAGCTTTGAGGTGAGCGACGAGACCCCCGTCACGGCCCACCCAGCCCAGCTGGCAGCTGCACTTGCCCCTGGGCCAGCCGAGGCAGCCTGGACGTCCTTCTCTAAAGAGAGGGCAGAAGAGGCACTTCAGGTCGGGCCCTCCAATCCCTGCTCCTCCCTCCCTTGCCCCTGTCCCCAATGGCAGCTCACCCAGCTCAGAGAGTTGCGCTGGGTCCTTGGAAACGGTTTCCAGTTTGGTCGTGAAGCTCCGCATAGCTTTGAACGCCTGAGAGAAAGGATTTTATCTTGTTGTACACCGCCCTGAGAGCTTGTCGCTAAAGGGCGGTCTAAAAGTGCAATAAATAATAATAATAATAATAATAATAAATAGGCAAAGTGAGTCTTGTTTGCAGCAAGCCCCTTTGCAGGTGCACTATTAGCACTAATCAGCTAACTGATACTGACAGAGGGCCCCCTTGGCTGCACTAGGGAGTTCCCAATGGGTGTGGGGCAGGTGGGCATAGAGATGTGAAGACCTGGGGAAAATAAACAGGAAAAAAACCACTTTTTGTTTGCTTGCTTAATTTTTCAGGGAAAAATGGGAGAGAGGGCATGTTTTTCCCCGTGGGCCTTCACATCTCTAGGCGTAGTTTGGAGAAAATGGCCTTCTGGGTCAAACTGGGATGCATGATGGGCCTAATTAGGCCCATGGGCTGGAAGATCCCCCTGCCCAGCACTAACCACTACACTAACTCTAGAGACTGTGTTCCCATAAGATATTATAGAATAAGGATGAGAAGCCTGTGGACTACAGCTTCCATCATCCCTGAGCATTGTCTATTCTGGCAGAGGCTGATGGGAGCTGGAGTCTAACTACATTTAGGAAACCACAGGTTCTCCATCCCTGTCACCGAATACGAATAAGAGAGATGGACGGTTAACCTGTGTTTAGCTTCTGTTGAGTTCACATAATCAGGACAGGGATAATATTTTCGCTTTCTAGAGGACAAAAGTGTACAAGGAGATAGATTCACAATCATGAGGTGGAGATCTGTAGAGTTCTAGTTACGTGGCATGTGACTGGTGCTGTTAAATATTGCTTAAACAAAGTAACTTATTCTTTTTCCAGTCGAAGAGAAAAATCATAGAGGGTAGAATGAAAAGGGGGAGGAGGGAGGAGGAAGGAGGAAAGAGTTCAAATGTAAGATAAATGCCATGCTGCGGTTGGTTTTTTTACGATAAAAAACCTCTTTGTTGAAGAATAGCTAGGTAATTAGTTTGTTAATCATCCTCCATGGAAAACATTGGCTCATGTTTGATCATAAACATATTATGTAGATGGTTAGATAAGTTTTACACACATCTTATCCTCATTTACCTTGAGGAACACATACATTCATAATACGCTGTTTTGTGGTGGAGAATTACTGTTTGTTTGGTGTTTTGCTTTGAAAAGGGAGAGAGAGTGCTAAAAACCAAGAATGGAGCTTGATAAAATAATTGAAAATTGAGGGGAAATATTTTCATTCTAACTTTTCCTACCTCCTCTGGTCAAAGTTTGTCTCTTGAGACCTCTCCATATGATCACTTGGTAAAACATGTCCATTTGGAGGTTGCAATACAAAATCCACGTGCATTTTTCATAGGTTTTTGTAGTTTTACTCCACGGTACAGGCACTTGTGAAATTTTCTGGCTGAGGTGCCAAAATTACTTGGCCACCCTTAATCCCGTGCATCTTGACTTGGGGTTGTGCACCATTTGGTGTTCTCACGCAGCAAAATGTCTTGGGTTGGCCTTGACTGTACAGCATCAGATTGCTGATATGTTATGAAATATTTTTAAGAGTTTCAAACTGCAACAAATGGATCCTTTTGAGAGTCACCTATCAGTCCCTTCATTTTCATATAGAGGCCAAACCATGGCTTAGCATAAACCCACAAGTGTGTGGGTTCCTGGAGATCGCAGCTGCTGTGCACAGCCCTTGATCCTGTTGCTCCTGTGTTGCCATAAGCCAAGCCATGATCTGGCTTAGCATGTCATCTGAACTCAGGTTTGTGGTTTGTTTCACTCCAGACAAACTATGAGCTGTAACCAATGAGCTGTTATTGGATTTATAGCTCGGGGTTTGCTTGGAGCGAGACAAACTATGAGTCTGTGTTTGGGCAACACACTAAGCCAAACCATGGTTTCTCTCATGGCAGCACATAGCAGCATGTCTGGGAGAGGAGTTCGGCAGCAGCAATCTCTTCTCTGGGACCCCTCATGCTTACAACTTTGTGTTAAGCCATGGTTTAGCTTAGCATTATGACTGACTGACTGACTGCATTTGTATACCACCCCATAGCTGAAGCTCTCTGGGCTAATGTTTAAAAACATTAAAAACAAATATACAAACTTAAAAACACATTTTTAAAAAGCAATTTAAAAACACATGCCTAAATGCCTGGAAGAAGAGGAAAGTCTACAAGTTTACATGCAAACCAGCCCAGTGTATCCTGCATGTGGATGCACTAGGTGGGAGAACACAGCAGAAGGACATCAGAGGGGGTTAGTAAACAATTTTTTTTAAAAAAAAATCCATGTGCCCAACACCAACTGAGAATTGTGTAGTTTTACAGATGGGAAATACTGAGGCTGAGAATTCCTAATTTTAAAAAAATCACTTTTGCTGGTGGAATTCTCGTGTGGAGCAGGACGCGGGTGAGCCCTCCGAGGGGGACTTGGATCTCACGTAAGTCTCCCCCATGGCTCCTCCCCTGCCATGCCCCATGGTTCAGCCTGGACAGGAGGCTTCTGCTGGCAGAGCCCAGTGGTGCTGGGAGCCTGACAATTCAGCCGGGGGTCCCCCCACCCCAGTGCAAAATCAAGTTTCATTGCACCCTGAGAATTCTAGTCAAGGAAATATGCACATAGAACAGAGTTGGAGAACTTGTAGTCCAGCAACATCTGAGAGCCACAACTCTCATCATTCCTGGTCACTGACTATGCTGACTGGAGCCGACGGGAAGTTGGAAACCAGCAACATCTGGAGGGCCAGAGGTTCTCCGCTCCTGATCTGGAATAAAAAATATTAACCCCTTGCACGCTTTCATGGTCTTCAATATATAGATGCACACTTGCACACACCCTCTTTTAGACAGACCAGAGAAACATAGTATCTCACACATAAAAGTCTTTATCTAACAAACCTAGACCTAGCTTCTTCTGCCTGCTCCTCCAGTCCAACCTTATCAGTCTTTTTGCATGGGATAGCTAGTGATGGTCAGAAAGTCTTGGGGAGGGGAAGGAGACGTAAGTGGCTTGCTCAAGTGAGCACAGCCAAGCAGCCAGACAGTGTGGCATGGCACTACCACCACCACCGCCATCATCAGCTTCCTTCCTTCATTGTTGCTGGACATGTCGTGAGCAAAACCACCATTTCCAATGGGGAAGGGGAGGTCAGGCATGGAACACTTCATGGCAATGACTTGAAGGTCTTCTACCAACATGTGCAACTCCCAAAATGTCAGGTGACTGGGTCTCTACTGCTCCTGTGTGGGTTCTGCATGCATAAGCAAACTAATTTCGAAAACTAAATATTTGATGGAAAACCAAATGGGGACAGGAAAATCAGCTTTTGCCTCCCTGCTCTTTCAATAATGGTGAGCAGAGCCCCACAAACTAGACAGGTAAGTAGCTTCCAGGCAGGCTGGCAAAGCCTAGTCTACCCTACAATAAAAGAGAGATAAGAATGAAATGGAACCACTTCAGACTCTAGGTGGGGAAATATTAATTTTGAAGACTCCTCCTCATGCAAAACAAAACAAAACACACCATCCTAACTCCGAGAAGTTAGTACTTGAAAAGAAAATATTATATTCCAGCCTGTAGCATGCTCTGCTGGTTTTCTAGTTGAACTGAATGATTAAAAGTAGGGAGGGATTCAAAAATGTTATGTAACTTGCATAATTTACATAATTAATTATGTAAATTACCTTTTCATTATGTTATTCCACCCCATTTATTTTAGAAAAAGCAATGTAGGAAAAAGTAATAAATTGTGTACCATTTACAGATTGAAGGCAACAACAGTGAATACCAATCATATTTGCTGGATTGATTTCTGTTCCCGACATGGGATGAACAAACGAACACTGGCAATTTCCACTCCTGTTTTCGTCAGAATTCTCTGACGTCCCTAGCTCCAGTATATAAAAGAGCAACTGAAATATGGTGTTTCTCAAGCACAAGTGACATTTTTTACACAGTTATTGGGCTAATGCTCTCCTCTTCTTTTTTGCAGAGTTTTATTGGATTTGCTTCCACATGATAAATCAGAGCTAAAAAGTTGTATTTGCTTGTTTTACTACATGCCTGCACAATTTCTGAACCATCAAAACCATCAAAAGTTTATTGCCTGTTACCTGGTTAGCACCTCTCCTGGGCTATGCAATCCCAGACCTGCAAAAGCTGAACAGGGGAGATCAGACATTACTGTCTTCTGGTTTCTTTCTACCAGGGAGAGAAAAGGGGGTTATGTCCTAAAATATAACCTGTAAAGGGAAAAGAAACAAAAGGTTTCTTCTCTATTGATGTACCACAGATGACTGTGTGGTGGTGAATCTTTTTTCAAAGGATTGTAATCAGAGGCAGCAGGTATTTGATCCAACAACCTCAGATCTTAGATATTGTGACATGTGCTCTACCTCCAAAGCTATGTCTGTCTCTGCCTCCCAGTTCCCTGCTGAACTGGGCTACGTAGCCAGAGGTCTAGGGATCTCTTTATAGGCCATGCACCTAGAAGGCTACAGGATTTTTTTTAAAATTAGCATACTGTGTTGCAGATGCTGTGGGTCAGTGTTTCAAATGCTGTTTTTAAGTTGGAAATACCTATTCTAATCCCAATGACTTCAGAAGTAATGGTGAATTTCTCCTACTGCCTCTACACTTTTCCATTTGAAAGCTTAGCACTGGATTTGACAAGAAGCAGAAATGCATGCTTGTAATTGTATGGCACACATCAACTGCTGTCTGGTATAGAGAGAGAGCACCACAATATAGCAGGGAAAAGGCTGACCTCTTGTCTTCTGATCACTAACGTAGCACCCTTAAACATCAGGCAATCACATGATCAGGGTAGAGGTTTCCTGCTCTGACCTTGCTCTTGTCATTTTCCCCTCAGTTGTCTTGTATCCATTTCTTCAGAGTTTTCCAGCAGGAAGCAATTGCTGGAAAACACAGATAACCAACCATGTAAATTTGGACTTGTTTTTATAATATACTGACCCTACAGTAGGGATGAAAAATTTAGCTGGCATTTTAACTTGAACCTCCCTATTTACACATCCTGAACCAATACATGGACCCAAATTTCACAGGATATAAATTAAATAAATTCAATTTGCATTTTTGAATTTTACAGCTGCTGGGGGAAATCACTGGGACACAGGGAGATTGGAAGAGATTATGTTTAGTTGCTGTAAATACCATGGACAATGTTGCAGTTACTGTCTCCATTTTCCTTAAGCATAAGTACTGGGAGGGGTGTTTTACACAAGCATTACATCTAGCTGTCAAATTTTCTCAGGATGACTAACTGGTTCATACGGAGGAAGAAAATTATAAACTGGATTTCGTGATTTCAGAAAACTTTTTTTTTAAAAAAAAATCTAAAGCAAAGATCAAAGTTAGGGCCTTTAGTGTACATACACATGCTTCTGACACAGAATTTTGTCCATGCAATAACAGGCATGCACATTTCTGATGTAACTGCACACAGGAAATGTGATGGTAATGTCACCCATGTACAGCA
The DNA here is from genome assembly GCF_030035675.1 of Rhineura floridana. NCBI lineage: Eukaryota > Metazoa > Chordata > Lepidosauria > Squamata > Rhineuridae > Rhineura > Rhineura floridana. The sequence continues at coordinate 272,098,448 of NC_084480.1, read as the reverse complement.
GCTTGATGTATGTAATAGTAAGTCTTGGCAATTTTAATGGAACCTCTTTCTTCACAAGGGCTGTAATCCACATAAAGCTAGCTCAAACCCTATTAAACCAATTAGTTCATCTTGCAATTTGATATTTTATTACACTGCATTCTGTACTCCAATATAGCAGCTGAGAGCTTTAATTTCAGTGGCACGTCTGTCCTACTCTGGATTGTATCTAAAGTGTTTTTGATCAGGCTGTACAGCGGCAGCTATTCCTCCTAATAAACTAACAATTTTAATTTTCAATGTGCTTTGCTTACCCTCATAACAACCTTCCGAGACATGTCATCATAATTTCCATTTTATACAAGAGAAGCCAAGACTGAAACATAGTACCTTGGTCATGTTACCATAAATAATGATGTAGAACTTAAATCTAGGCCTCCGCAATGTGAACCTCTACTCACTAGATAAGAAGGGCAACAGAAGCCTCTTCAACTTGTGTGTTTCAGACCATATTACTATTCCTCAGGAGAGCTTGCATCTCTGGTCAATAGGGATGCTGGAGAATTCAGACAGAAATGGAAATGGGAGTGGATTGCCCACTTATTCCATGTCCGGAACAGAAATCAATCCAGCTAACACAGTCTATATTTGCTGTTGTTTTCAGCCTACAAACAATATGTAATTGATTACTTCTCCCGCCCCGCATTTGCATTTCATTTCCTTTTCATTGAAATGAATGGTGTAGAATAATGTAATAATTAATTACTTAGTTACATAAAATTTTGCCTACATCAGACAGCAAGATGAATAACATAGTTTTTGTCAGAAGATGTACTGCAGCAGAATGGAAACAGTGCTGCATGTGAAAAACATGGACCAGAATGGAAATCCTTACTGGCTAGTCTCTAGTCCTACACACTGACTGACTGTTATTATGAACAATGAAACAGAAATATGCTAGATATGCATTCCTTAGGCACCCAGCATATATCAGGGAGCATGTATTCATACACATGCACACAGAGACATAGAAGTAAAAGAAAACAATCACAATAAATGGCCACAAAATACACTTTTTCACCATTCATCTTTGGCTATATTTTAAAACAAGCTTGGATATTGTTCAATGAATTTACCACTCGAATTTCTTGTCCCTCTATGTTAAATGGCATGTAGACTAGGAATAGACAGACAAGCATATTTATGATCTATCTTACTTTCATAGGTGTTCACTCATAAGCCCACTTCATTCCATTTCTACATCTATGATTTTTTTAAAAGAAACTGCACAAAAATTTACATTTAAACACATTTACATATATTTTACCGAATTTAAGATATGCATTTCATAATGCATTTTCTGTCAAAATGTGAATTTCTAAATTATTTTATCTAAATATACTTTTAAAATGCGTTTTGATACTATTTTTGACCCAAGAACTGCATAACATTTGTACAAAATCCAATTGATAACTGTACTCAGGTACGCAAATTAGCCTGGGAGGCACAGATCAGGTCACTTTGTATTGGAATTCACAAAGACTAAAGTTCTCACACATCCTAATCTAGATCACATTGTATATGAATAAAATCTAAATAATTTGATCTAACTTGTTTGCAGAATAGGTTGCATATCAACTCCCCACACGCTGCCCACATTCTGACTATGTAACCAAAGCTTGCACTGAGTGATTTTCTTTTTTTATTACCTGGTGAACTACTGCAAATGCAAAATAGAAAACAAAAATGACTATAGGCCTTCATTGTCCCCCTCTTCTTGGGAGCATTGCGGCTAATCCAATCTTTTAAATTTATTTTGGAAACATCAAAGACGACAAAAGGGGCTTTATTTAAAAATTAAAGGTAATTCAATACTAACTACTTTCACAGCACATGGATCAAAAATTTGGTAAATCTTAAAAACAAAACAAACCTCGGCTGTAATAATACCCAGTCTCCCAACAGGGCCTCTATAAACTTATATTAAAAATGATGGCTGCACAGGACAGAGCATAATAAAAGCATGGAATAAACCTGTTTTCAAACCCATCTCCCATACCATAGCTTATCTGTGCAAGGTAAATTAGTCTCTCCATCAAATACAGTTAAGAAAAACTAGACTCTCTGTGGGAAACATTTACTTTCTTGCATACTTCTTCCAACACGTATATTTCGCGAGCTCTTATGCATCTAATCTAATAGCCATTAGTAGGGCAATAAAATGGCATAAAGCAAAAGAAGGGCACTAAAGTAATCATATCCCAACCTGTTTATTTAGCTGTGCTTCTTAATGATAAGCCTTCGTATCAGGCAATGCCTGTAGCTAAGGAGAACCACACAGCCAATTTTCCCACACCCATCTCAGCCCAGAAATTCTAGAGGGCTTTTCTCTAATGTAAAACTATTAGAATTCAGGCACTTGTCAGGGGTGGCCCAGGAAATTTTGCATCCTCATGCAAAGTACAAAATGTCATGTTCCCACCCCCCATGATCAGACTGGCAGTTGAATGTTACTCCATCACTGGGGGTGAGGCAATGTCCTCCCACTACAACTGCAACCAGGAAGCTAGCTGGGGATGGGGGGTTGCAGGGCAGATCACATAGCACACACTGCTCTGCCGCTCCCTACCATATGCCAAGGGATGTAGCTGCCTCACTCTGGCCAATGAAAGGGTTGTTCCTGGGTTCTTTAAATTCCTCTGGTCATGAGACTGACACAGGCTTCTCGCATATGATCTGGTAATTTGAAGTAGTGTTCAGGTTTATACTTAGTTTTATAATTAATTTTTATTGTTTTATTCTCTGCACAGTTTTGATTTTTTTTTTAAATATACTGCTTAGAAATGTTAATAATTAAGAGGTATTTAAATGCCTTAAATAAACGTGCCTTCTTTTTGCCATGGGATGAGCAGTGCTGCACTCTCTCCCACACCATGAAAATAATACAAGTCAGCCAAGAGTGTAGATTGCAGGGCTGGTGCAGATATACAAGGAATAGCTATTACTAGAGTGTGAAACATTAAGACATTATGCGCAAGGGCTATATGGCACTGCTTTTAGCAAGAATATACAAAGTGTGGGTGAGGCACATAGTGTAAGGCATGCTGGTCACCATGAGGCCATTATGCTGTCAGAAGCCTACATAAACAGTGTGATGTATATCTAGTATCAGTATGAAGCATTAAGAAAGGATACATACAGTACTGGTGCATGGCATAATGGGATTAATCTCCCCATTGGGCTTGTCAGGATATTGTGCTAATAATGCCAGCAAATTATTTCTGTGCATCAGTTTTAGAACTATTCACAGAGATGCTAGGGCTGTTACCCTAGTATTATTAATTAAAACATGTATCTGTATAGATCCCACAGAATTTTAATAATTATAACTGATTTAATTTGGATACAGGTAAATTTGCATACAAGTAAAAACATTCATTCTGATACAACAGACACATTTGCCTTGATTTCCAAGGATGAACATGTGCATCACAGCTATAGGCACCCTCAGAATTTTTTTCAGAGTGGGGGAGTGCCAAGTAAATATTCCAAACAAACAAACTAACATAACCAGCATCAGAGAAAAGCCTGGTAGATCTGGTGACTGATTCATGGGGAGACCTGGGTAGATCTGGCCTCTGAGAAGTTTTTATTCCATGTTTACTCCTCTGTTCTCTCTTAACTGCTGCTTATCTACAGTAGACCTGGCATCCAGACATTCCCACTCACTGCTCACAATCAACTTCACATAACTCTACTGCATTTCCGGAAAAAAGAAGAAGCAGGATAACAACAATGGACTACACCAGCGCATTGTCACTGGAGTACTCTAACTCCCCTTCTCCCTAGCAAAATGGGCATAACATTAGGCTACTTTGTAGGGCAGGCATAACAGATGCCCTTTGAGCCAGTGCCTGTCCCCTGCAATGACGGACTTTATCTGCACTTATTTATTTATTTCAAATTTATAACCTGTCCTTCCTTCCTCCCAAAAGGGAGCTACTTTGGCACTGATGGAGTAATTTTTAAAGTGTTTTCAAAGTGTGGTATTCAATGCTAGTTCTACTTAGGCTAGACCCACTGAAGTTAATAGACGTAATTAACAGGTTCCTTCATTTCAACGGATGTACTCTGAGTAGGACTTACTTGAATACAACCCAAACTCACACAAAACAAACCTCACTTTCTTATGTATGAAATAAGATCCAGCTTAGAAAGATTGTGAACTTATGTTTTTGCTGTTACCTTGTTTTAGGATAGACACTTCTGACTAATCATAGCTACGCTAAATCCTGGATACCTGAATTGTTTTCTATGGGACAGAAATTGTTTTTCCACCAGGGAAGAATCATAGAGTTGGAAGGGGCCTAGAAGGCCATCGAGTCCAACCACCTGCTCAGTGCAGGAATCCAACTTAAAGCATACCCAACGGTGGCTGTCCAGCTGCCTCTTGAATGCCTCCAATGTTGGAGAGCCCACCACCTCCCTAGGTCATTGGTTCCAGTGTCATACTGCATCACATGATCAGCATAACATGTTTAGAAACAAACCACAAAGTTCCTTTACTAGAGTATAGATGATGGGCATTTCACAACTGAAATGGAAGAGCAGGCTATTTTCTCATTAAACAAATAAGGAGTAATATTGTCTGCATGTTTTGCCTCATATCTTGGGCTCCCCAAGTGCTAGACACTTTTAAAAAAATGAAAGATGGGAATATGGAGATTATGGATCATTTGGGAAGAGAGCAACTGACCTCCTTCCTGCCCATCCTGCAGACACCCATGGTCACAGCAGGCATTTTCTTTTTATTTCAAAACACAGGATCAGATGCCTTTTCTAAAATGGTGCTTTCCATTTTCAGTATGGCTTGCTTCCAGCTAAGGTCTACTCAGAGTAAACCCACTGAAATTAATGGACCTAGGTTAGTCATGTTGATTTTAATGCGTCTACTCTGAGTGGAACTAACACTGGACAACCCTATGCATATAAAATTTTATGCCTCATTAGAAAAAATATTCAGTCAATCTAAAGATTTCTTTAAAAAAAAAAACCCTCAGTTCAATTAAATAAATGTTGCAGCACACAGAAAAAAACTATAGTAGGGCCCCGCTTTTCGGCGGCCCACTAATATGGCGGCTTTCAATTAGAGTAAGGCCCCACTCATACGGCACTTGTTTCGCTTTTATGGTGTTTTTCAGGCGTCGGGCGCCATTCTATTGAATGGGTTTCGCTTTTAGACGGGGGTCTGGAACATAACCCACTATATGAGTGGAGCCCCTGCTGTACATACTATACACATACACGTTACTGGGGGTTTAGTTTTGAACGTGCATTGCTTTTGTCACCTAGATTACATTTGTCTTTTTTACTGTTAAATCTCATTATGAATTATCAGTAGAGTGTTTAATTTTATTGTATATTTATTAAATTGAGATATTTCATTAGCCTATTGTGTGTGACTATTTAAATTTTGTTATGTCTTGAAACTGTTAGTGAATTACATAAGCTTTTTGATCTTGTGGGCCTCTTTGAACATAGTTTATCATAGGAAAGTGGCATTCAAGTAAACAATATTACACACACACAAAATTATAATACATAATGGTAACTAGCAAAGAAATTACCATAACATCTGTCTCACAGTTACATGCTGCCACCATCTACAGAGTGATCAGAAAATAAGCAACTTCAATTTGGGCCCTAAACCAATTAGATAGTTTTCAGTCAGTTAAAGCATAAAGAAGTGCCTTCCAACATATCATTAATCAATTGGATATACTAAGTGATTGATTCTAAAAGAAATGTGAATATTACCAAAGCTTTAGCATAGGTACTTTTCTGAGATATATGAAAATAAGTGTGACACACTAATTTGGAGTTTAATGAACAAAAGCTACCAATCATTTTTGGAAGGCTATGTTTCATTTTTAAAATTTTCCTATTATAGTAACACATCAGAGTAGACTAGAAAAGAAACAGAAAAAATTGCTCCTACCAATTAATTAACTACAGCTTTAGAACACAATCTTGCACCAGCTGTTGGTGAACTCCATGTCTAGGTATGGACAGTAGGGTTGCCAGGTCTCTGGTTTTTGCCCAGAAACTCCAGTCTTTGGGGGTCCTTTCCAGGTCTCTGGGTAAGTCAGCTTACTCTCCAAATTCTTAGCTTTCATTTTAAAAAAAGTTTCAAGGCGGTCCGGTTCAAAAGATATAAACCAAAATGTTAGCTGCTTCCCCCCACAACTTCTGTTACTACCGGCTGCTCTAATCCCTGTCCTTTCAGGTTTTTAGCCAATAAGTGAAGTCAGGGTTGTGATTGACAAAATTTGTTGACACTCAGGCAATAGCTAAGCCCATTTCAAGTTCTAAGAACAGTTTTCTTTTTCTGCTTGTCTCACATCAGGAATTCAGTAATCTCAGCAGCATAATTGTGACACTGAATTTTGTTTATTTTAGTTAAACATAAAGATTGCTCATTTTGGGAAGTGTAGCACAGTTAATTTACAGTTAATTTACTTGTGTGTGTGTTAAAAAGAAATGCTAATTTGCTGACTGGCCTTGTTTGTTTAAAGCTGTGCTTGCAAAATGAGATATTAGATTTAGTTGCAATATGCAGCTGTGTTTGTAGGAAAAGGTATCAGATATGAGTGAAACATCCAAGGTTGAAATGAGAAAAACAAGTGTGAATAACAACTTCCAAATATGGAGTTAGGAAGAAGATGGACATGGATTAAAAGTGATGTAAGGAAAATGAAAGTGATGTAGTTATGATGATAATGATGCTAATGTAATTAACATATCAAAGTTAATAAGAAGGCTGACTGTGCTCAGCTTAAATCAGAACTAGCCCTGGCTGTTTCTCCACGTGCACGTGTTAGTAATAAATATACTCCTTCTCCATCATTGTTTCGTCGTTTTCTGAACTCTATTGGGTGAGTATTGGGAGCGAACTCAAGCCACCAGGATCCCTAAAAGGGACTGGGTCGTTTTGTTTGTAAAATAAAGACTAGCTTCTCTGTACGGGATTAGGACTTGCTTCTGAGTAAACATGCATAGGATTGCACTACCACAGACGATCACAGCAGGATCTTGGTAGGCATAAAAGTGTACATGCAGGGTTTTTTTAATTACTTGCAAAAATTGGCATATTATACTTTTTATGTTTCAAATAATTTTTAAACAGAAGTTTTAAAAAGTGTATATGCTGCAGTGTTATCCTAATTAAGGAGTCAAACAAGTTTAAATTTTACTGGACTGTTGAAGAGGGCAGTTTGTCTTATTCACAACCTGTTTTGAAAACCTTCCCAATATGAAGCTTTTCCGGGAGTAAAGCTGCAATGCTAATTCCACATACCTGGGAGTTAACCTCATTCAGTAGGGCTTACTTTTGAGTATTTTTATTTATTTATTGAATTTATTAGTCGCCCATCTGGCTGGCTGTCCAGCCACTCTAGGCGATGTACAAAATAGGCATACAATACCTAGACATTAAAAATCTTAAGACAATGAAGATAAAATCTAACCCACTCCAAAAGCCTGCCTCAAGAGCCAGGTCTTCAAGGCCCGGCAGAAATTCATCATGGAAGTAGACATGGTTAGGATTGTGCTGAAAATCAGTGGGACTTTTGAGTAAACATAGAAAAGGATTTTGTTGTAAATCCTTCTCTGCCCCTCCAATCCTTTTTTAAGCAATTAGGCAGGGCTTACTTAGGTGTCACTGCTTATATTTGGCAGGAAATTAATACTGTACTTATTTATTTACAAAAATGTTCTGCAATGGCCAACTGGTTTTGACAATAAACTCTTATATGGGGTGCATTTATTTTTACATCTCCAGTGTGTGTGTATATGGAATATTTGGAAACCAAGGTAGCTCACAACAAGAAATAAAGCTATTTAAAATCCAATAACCATAAAACAAATATTAAAAAACTTGCATAACGGCTTAAAGTGGCATGATTCTGAATTTTGGACTGGATGGGTGAAGTTCCTTATCACTGAATTGCAGTCCGGTGTATGCTTCGCTGTCTGAGTAAGTCCCATTGAATACATTGGACTTGGTTCAGAGTAAACATTCATAGGATTACACTATAAATATATTTTACAGGTTGTGTAAATAATAAACATCTTTGACATTCATGCTTATACAAATATTTCTTCACACTATGTCTTGATATGTATCTGATTTCACACTATGGTTGTAAATTATTATTTACAAATGATTATTTCATCTACATTTTAAGTGTGCCCTTCTTCCTTGGGGTGGTCATGGTCCCCCACTGTTGTTTTCACTCTGAGGGGAAGATTAGGCTAAGAGATGGTGCATACTCATGGTCACCCAGTAAACTTTGTATCTTATTTACATCTTAAAAATTAAAATGATTTATATGCAGGCAAAGTTTATGAAGTAATGCAGATCCACATAATACATTTAAAGCACATCCAACTCACATTTAAAGCACATGACTTCCTCCAAAGAATCCTGGGAAGTATAGTTTCCCCATCACAGTTAGTTCCTACCACCCTTAACAAACTACAGCTCCCAGGATTCTGTGGTGGGATTCATGTGCTTCAAATGTATGTTGAACATGCTTTAAATGCATGGTGTGGATCTGCCCTAGTATGCTGTGCATTCAATAGTAAATTGAAAAGAACAATTTTAAAATATACTTTTTGAAACAGGTCTGTAGGTCAGTGGTAGGGCATGTGCTTTTCATACAAAGGTCCAAAATTCAATCTCTGGAAGGCACTATTGCCTGGAATCCTGGAGAGCCAATGCTAGTCCATGTTATCAGTAGTGAGCTAGATGATACCAAATGGCCTGACTCGGTATAAAAGGGGAAAGAGACCCAAGGGTCACAGTGACTCCAAAATGTATTTATGTATTTTATTTGTTTTAAATTTTTTAAATTGTGTTTTAAATTGTTTTTAGAAGATGTGTTTTAAATTTATATATTTGTTTTTAATGTTTTTAGTTACTGTAAACCGCCCAGAGAGCTTCGGCTATGGGGCGGTATATAAATACAATAAATAAATTTACAACATTTATATATTGCTTTACTGTAAAAAAAACACCTCAAAGCGGTTTATAGAAAGAATTAAAACAATAAAATTATTGGCAAAAACAGTTAAAGACATGTATTTAAAAAACATTCAAATTAATAAAACCAACAATGAGTTAAAAACAGATAAAAACATAATAGCTTCTACATGCCTAGGTAGGCTTGCCTAAACAAAAATGTTTTTAGCAGTTGCCAAAAAGAGTACAATGAAGGTGCCTGCCTAATGTCAATAGGCAGGAGTTCCAAAGCATGGGTACTGCCACACTAAATGATTGATTTCTTACAAGAGCAGAACAAGTACTATGTGGAAGCTGTAACATGGAATGCACACCTTGAACTTGGTCTGGTAGCAAAGCAGCAACCAGTGCAGATTTCAGAGCAGAGGTGTTATGTGCTGATAGGGTCTTACTCGTGTCAGCAATTGTGTTGCAGCATTCTGCGCAAACTGCAGCCCCTGTGTCAGGTTGTGCTGCATGGGGATTACTGTGACGTTGGCTGACTGGCTGCCAGGATTTTTTTAGTTTTGGTTAGGAACCTGACTGGTTGTGGGATGCTGAGTTTTTTGTTTTAATCATAGGAATCTTGTCATGGTTGGTATAGTATTGCATTTAGGAAATCATCACTGTCTTTTATTTTTATTTTTCTATTTGCATTTCATTTACCTCTGGCCTTACTCCCTTGCATCCATAGAAGCAACAACAGTGGTTCCATGTGGTCAGCTCAACCCTCTGAAATCCACTGATGAGGCACCTTGTTATTTGCATGATGGTTTTTTTCATGACCAATAGTAATAAAAGAGAATTCAAATACTGGGAAGTGTGGCTCCAATTGCTGCAATTCCCAATCTACTGTGAAGGTAGACCAAACCATGTGTGTTTTCTCTCTGATAATTATTACTCACTGGAATTGGGTTGGCTGTCAAAGTGAGTTTGACAGCCCACAGAGTATGCAGGAAAGAATAGAGAATCTTCTGAACTCTTACTCATTCCTCAAACCTCTCTCTGCAGTGAAAGGTCAAATCTTTAAAGAAGTTTGAAGTAGCCACGTTAGAAGGCAGGCAGGGCATTCCATGCAGGGGGTTGCCAACCTTGTTTTGATATGGTTGTTGTTGCAGAGGATCCCTAGTCAATCCTAACAATATCTACTCAGAAGTAAGTCCTGTTGAGTTCTATGGGGCTTTGTTCCTTAGTGTATTTAGAATTGCGGCCTTCAGAGGCATCCATCTTTACTCCTGTGTGCTCCCATCTAACATCTCCACATTAGGCTCCCTTCTTCCTACAATGGCTTTCTGGTAATTGGCCTGGCCTGAGGGCACTTAAACCCTTCTTGCCAGAAGCAAGTAGGCTAGATTAAATGTTCCTTAAAAACACTGTCTAAGCAGGCAAGAAGGAATGGTCCCGTCACTTTGGCTGGACCTGGACACACCCTCATTTAGCTAAGATTTCTATCTTAATTTCCAGTCAGATAATTTATTTCGTTTGAGTGGTATGCTCCAAGCAACTATGGTTGATGCTCAATTTATCATGCTTGGTGACATTACCAAGGCCTTCCCCTATGACATCACTAGGGCCCGCCCCTGAAATCTCTGGTTTTGGGATGCTTCCAACCTGGCAACCCTAATGGGCAGGGTTTTGATCAACCATAGACAGGGGGCTGAAGAATTTGACACAGTTAACTTTTTTCCTGGCATCTTTCAATAGATGTAGAGTGTGACTCTCCAGGTTGAATAAAAATTAAATATACATGAAGATATAAAACATATTTCACAGACAATGTAAGTAACCAAAATGGATAAAAATTTCCTTCTAACAATAGAATTCACCCCTTAGATCCAGAAGAGACTAACTATGCTTGGATTTAACTGATTGGTAGCATATTGCAGAAGCCCTTAAAGCAGAGGCTTTGTTGAGCATCTTTGTTGAAATTTGTTAGTATCTCAGGCCCCAGCTACGCTACACATTTAAAGCAGTATTATACCACTTTAAACAGTCATGGCTTCCCCCAAAGAAGCCTAGAAACTGTAGTTTGTCAAGGGTGTTGAACGTTGCTAAGATACCCCTATTCCTCTTAAAGTGCTACAATTCCCAGTGATTTAACAATCAATCCCTCTTCTCAGGGAACTCTGAAAACCACTTAAACTACAGTTCCCAGGATTCTTTGGGGAAAGCCACAACTGTTTAAAGTTGTATGATACTGCTTTAAATGCATGGTGTGGAGGATGGCTTACAACCCTTCGACACAAAACTCCAGTCCTGGTTACTCCCCAGTTTTCTTCGTTTCAGTAGTATAATCGGGGGGGGGGGTCATTTTGTTGTGACCTTTGTTAAACAACTGGGAGTCAGAAAGCATTGCTGATCTACTTAGAATACTCAGGCATCTACCAGTCCAGTAGATTCCAAGCTACATTTGGCTGGCCCTTGCCTTAAGGGACCCTGTTTACACTCTGGAACAAGAGACAAGAACAAACACTGTTTTGTGCCTAACCCCTTTATCTCAGAAAACGTATCGGACCAGGCCTCTGTGCTTGCTACGTATAAGCTTTTTTGGTCCTAATAAGCAGCACTGCAATATTCCAAAGCTTTGTGGTAGCATAACGGCTATAATTAGCATATTAATAACCACCACCACCGGGGGTACTTTGAGACTGGAAGTGTTCTACTGCAAAAGTTTCCTGACTCCTGGCTTTATCAGAGAAGTTGCATTCAAACTTGTTTCAGGAAAGTTTGATCTTTAGGTTTATGACCACTGTAGGCAATATAGCTATTTTTATAGCAAAAAGGGAGCAATAGATCCTAAGCAAACACTGATAAGCTCTCTGTTCTGAGAAGTCTCCACCTATCTAAGTGTCCTGACATTGGAAAGCCCCACCATAGCCTGATAAGAAGAGAGAGCAAAAGAACCTTAAAAAAAAAGGTGGTTTCATATGGTAAAATGAATTACTCAAAACGGATAAAATTTTGAGGAAAATACTCCATGCACACCTATACTAACACTCAATGTTTCAAAAGTATCTGCCACAAGCATTTCAATTTATTACCCTAATCAAGTTATAAACCATCCAAAATGAACAGTACTTCCATTCATGTTAAAAACACACTTCATTTCTTCACTAATGAGCACAAAATAGTGAAAGGATATTGCTTTAAAGACCCAGAAAACTTAAGTAGTAAACCCAGAAGATTTCTGAAGGCATCTAGTATCATAACAATAAAACATCTATGCTGGTATTCATCGCAGAGCACTTTCATTTCATCCTAACAATGTGAGCGAATAGGACTGTATTATTCCCATTTTACAGATGAGAATTTGAGAGACTGAAGTATAATTACTTGCTCAGGGCAACCCACAGAATGAGAAAACTACTTCCCATTCTGTTGTTTGCAAGCAGGGCAGGGTGTGCTATTGACACAAATGAAGTACTGACAGATCCTGGCAGTGACTAGCAAATTGAGGTGAGCTGGGGAGACATACAGAAACCTCAGCAGCAAACTCAGATGGACAGCATCTCTGGGTTGCTGGGAGTCAAACACAAGCCTCTCCATTGTCCAGCAGCCGCAGGTAAATAAATGAGACCTCTCCAGTTCAGTCTTCCCTCAATCATGAATTGATAACATGGGCATGTTGATGCCCATCTACCACATGAGCCACAGCCTGCAGCTGTGCAGATCCAACCATATGTAAAATGTGCTTTACATGTATGGTGCACAGATTAATACAAAAATGCAGATGAAGATTATCTATATTACTATTTTATCAATCTATTTCCAATTGTTTGCGAACACGTTAGACTGAAGAAACCATAATATCTGTTGGCCTGAACAAAATGAGGAGTGGGAAGAAGAGATTTCTTTCATTTTTGCAAGTGTTTATACCATATAAGCATATCAAGAACAAACTCTGGGCTCAGGCTTAATCCAGTTCAGATCTCTCTCTCTCTCACTCTCACTCACTCACTCACGCACACACAGAGCTCCCTCTCATTTCCATGAAAACCAAGTTATTTTATCTACCTCAACAAGCAAGCTACTCTCTTGTCATTTCAATTTTCACATATTTTCTGTTGTGTATTAGTTCTGTGAGTCAACGAAATCTCATCTCTGCAACACACTGCCATAAGCCACTGTCTGGAACAAAGCTCTTTCTCAAATAAAATGAAAAGAAGGGTGGGGGAGAAGAAAGGAAAGGAATTGAGAAAGAAGACCACAACCAATCCTTGTGAGCCCCATTCTCACAGGTTCGGCAAATTCTTTTTGATTCGTCAACAAACCTGAGCTTGAGGAGGAGGGAGCTATTTCTGCTGCTGCAGAGTTAACAACAAAAGGATTAAGATATTCCAAGAAACACCATACAATGGGGGGGGGGTAGAGAGAGGAAGTCAGTGCCTGTTACTAGCTCAGCGCACAGCTGAAGTCAACATGGGAGGAAGTGGTCTACACAGACAATGGTTTTCTGCTCATACACAAAAGTATTAAAAATATAAGCAGATATAAACAAATATCCTGTTGTATGGAAGGCATCATCAGTTATGAGTGTTTTAGACATCTCCTGAAGACAATACCTTTTTGCTTGAGCTTTCCCCTGCTCTTAACCTTGGGCTGTGTACCTTTTGTACAGCATTACGCTTTTTAAATTCATATTATAAATTTTATCCTGTTGGTTTTCTCTTTTGATGCTTGTAGATGGTTTCAATAATAAACTACATTATTTTTCTAAATAAATAAATGGAACTATCCCAGTCATTACTCAAGTCTTGTTTCAAGAATAAGGGGTCTTTATATTAAACAACAACAACTATAATAGGAAACATCTCCGTCCCACTCAAGTCTCAACTCATCTCTGTCTTCCCCCTTGATGTCTGCAGGTCCAATAAGGGAGGTCTCCTTTGGCTAAACGAAATGTGACGTTTGTCGCAGTTTGCCCTTGCACAGTTGATCTTTTTTTTAAAAAATCACCAGCACAGGAGGGAGATGGACTGGGATCATGGCATAAGGGGGGGGGGACTTTACTGCTTTGCTTCCAGTACAGTGCAAATCAGAATCTTACACACACTTGGTATTCACAATGGGGGGGGGGGTGCCACCTCCAGCATAACACTCTCTTCTCTCCCTTTTTAGCTCTTTAAAAAGGACCCATGAAAAAAGTACAGACCCCATAGGGTCCAAATCTCACATGGTGCTGTCTCTCATCAGATGTCAGAATCCTTACTTTAAAAAAAAAGAAAAGAATGCAGGCAGCAGTCATAGTGGTATGTGCCACTGCCACCACCAGTCCATTCTCAGAAACTGCATCAGGCATCACTCCGTCCTAGCCTGCCGTCTTCTCCATAACCCCAGTGTCCTACTATGTCCTTTCACCACAGACCGGGTGAACACAGCACCCATTCCTTTTCTCATAGAAGAAATATTGCCCTTGTTTCTTTTCTTTTCTAAAGGTTCCCTGAAGCTATTTACAAATGGCACACCAGACTTACTATATAAAGCAATGTCCTTTGATCATCTTTAAAGCACTACTGTCTGTGTTGAGGGTAAATAAAAAGTGTTGTGGCTGGCTGAGAAATTATTTGGTGCCAGTTTCCTGCCTTTACAGAATACATCACTACATAAATGGACTAATAACAGAGAGAAGACTGGAATATTTTTACTGATTAAAATCAAAAGGAGCAACCATTTTATCCATTAGGAGGTGAAGAAAAATAATTGTTTGAAGAAACACACACACACACACACAGAGTGATCATTACCAACCAATAGCACTTGATAGGAATATTCTTAGCAGAATTCTCAATAAACTCACTGGAAGTTTTGTTTTACATTTGATGTCAAAGAGTATTTCAAATGTTCCAAGTTTGTAAAGGTTTTCTGTGTTGTATTAGACAGTACCGTGAATTATATCCTAGACAGGCATTCCTCCATAAGCTCACATGCCCAAAAGTGCATAAGATTATTTTAAAATTATAGCAATTACTCATATGGATAATATGAGAAAAATATTTAAATAGGTTTTTAGTTTCTACTAATACAATTTAGCCTGTGTGCATGAGGAAGACAATATACCATCAAGTCATCCATCAGTTGTTTGCAAACCACCAGGAAAAGCTTTCTGGACCACAATGTGAGAACCTCTGATCTATTTATTCTGTAAATGTGAGTGTCAAGAGACCACCAGGCACATACACAGTTATCAAGATGCTGTGTGATGGGAAAAATAAAAATAAACATACTAATGACACTGTATAACAGAATGTGGGTAAGGCATTTTATCCTTAAATTACATTACTAATGAGGTATATAAAGTGGCTCTAAATGGATTTAGGTCAAGCTGTAAGGCTGACCTTTAAGCAGCTTATCGATTTTCAACAGTGATCTAGAATGTCATATACCAATAACAGTATTAAATGCTTCCCGTCAGCATGGAGAGATAGGCCACTGACAATCTCATCTCACACATTAGATTTCCATCCAGCTATGGATAATCCAAAATTCTTCAAAAATATAGCACACACTCTACATCAGAAAATATTAAAAGAATGCTTCAGAGGTAGCCATGGATGAAAGGGCAACTTCCTATAAGAAAGTGAAGTTATGTAATGACGGGGGCTTGTTTGAACAAGTCAATGCTGAAAAATTAGAAATGTGTTGGAAACTCCCTGATAGTTTTATAATACAAACTGATCTCTGTGCCCACATGAATCAGTTTGTGCTGATTCTGGATTTGTAATACTAGCCTCTCCCTTGATGGCTTCAATGGGAATACTGCAACAGCAGTTACTACGTAAAGCCATAGAAACATTGAGGTGGAGGTGTCTTGTAGGCCATGTACTCCAACCCCCTGCTTGATAAAGGAAACTCAAGAGCTATAACAACAGATGGCTGCCCAGTTTCTGCTTGAGGACCACTCTGAGGGAGAGTCCTCCCCTACCCCTGAAGGTAATTTGTTCCATTGTCAAACCATTCTTACCATTATAACATTTTGCCTAACATTCAACCCAAATCTTCCCCTCCTGTACCTTAAGCTCATTATATCCAGTCCTATCATCTGAAGGAGCAGAACAGCATGAGAAGGACTTTGCTGGATTTGGCCAGTGGCTCAACTAGTCCAGCATCCTGTTCTCAGTGGCCCACCAGATGCTTCTGGGAAGCCAAACAGCGGGACCTGAGCACGACAGCATTCTCTATGGGCATAATCCGTGGATAATGCCCTCTTTCTTGTCCCAGGTAACTGTGGTTTAAGCAAAAGGTGGGTTAATAAAAGGGTAAGGGTCTCTCCATTAGATCTTAGAGACCAAATAGGCTGGTATGGGAGTAGGCCCAAGGTCCTTTTGGCAACATGAATTTTGGTATATTATTTTTAAGATGATGTAACTTGTTACATTTTTATTTTTTTTAAAAGTCTTGTTCTGTAAACAACCCTGGAACTTCTGCTGAATAGCATTATATAAACATTTTAAAGAAAAAATAACTACAGTTCAGAGCTGGAGGAAGAAGTCTTCTCACTGGGCTAAATGGTTCATGGCTGGTCCCCTCAGATGGCTCCAGTAGTGCAGTAAAAACAGCACTATTATCTAGAACCTCTGGGAGGCTGGGGAAGAGGCCTCACCATTACTGCCCTCCACTTCCTGTTTGCTGCTGTCAGCCTCCCCTGGAGGAGAGATGAGAGAGCCAGCTGTGCCTGTTATGAACACTCCTGGTCTCTCTGAACCATATTTATTTATTGTCTGTTAATATGTAAGTACAGAGAAAAATGAAAGTTACGTCTGGATTATTTCCTTGTAATATTGTATTTATTCTATGTTAGTTGAATTGTTGATTTTGTCCTACTTTAATTTATTACATTTTGTAAAACTTGTTTCTCTCCCACCCCCACCACAATATTTTGTATTTTGATGATAAGTGTGTTTGTAAGGTCACAGTTCACTGTTGTTTGCGGACAGCATGTTGTGGAAAGCTGGCATATAAACAAACAAAATTAAATAAGAATATTATCATATAAATGTTGGTAAAATGCAATTTCCCTGTGATAAGCTAGCTGGAAGATGAATATCTGGATCATTCACAACTGCATGTTTGTTGTAAAAAATAGGATCATCTGAGAACTGGTATTTCGCCATTTCACTAGGGTAGTCTAGTTGGTTTCACTGTTCAGATCTGTTAAGACTCTCCCTCTCTCACCTTTCCACTGGCAGAATGAGTTAGTTTCACTTTTTTTATTGCAGTTAGCAATGGACTGGAGCCCAGAGAAGATTAGACAGATTCCTTGACTGCTTAATATGTGAGCAGCCCAGAACAATGAAACAACTAAACATTCAACAAACTGAGATTTGCAGGAAGTTGAGCATTTCAAAGATCCATTTGTCGGCCTCTCAACCAAGTTTCTAAGAGATATAAAGCACCCACATTACATCACTTCCTTTTAACAAATTTTACCTGCATCAAAGCCTCTGCTAGGAGAACAAAAACTGACATCAAATCAAGATGCAAGGCCTCTGCCTTTAGTGTGATTTAATTAATATATTGTACACAATGTCAACTGGCTTTCTGCCTCCTTCTTAAGAAGAAATTGCCACAACCAAGCAATATTTGTCAGCAAGGAATGGGCAGGAAATGGATAGGACCGGCCAGTGATTCTCAGCCTTAAAAAAAAAGAAATTTAGGATGGCTGCCTGAAGCTGCAGATGGACAATAGGGGTTGTATTCAAAGTAGTGCTAAGTTGCTCCTTGCATGAGTGGAAAGCCTTCCACTCACACAACAGGAATTTTCTCCTCTTTTCCCCCCTCCTGTGTACAACCCCTAAATCTGTTCTGGGGGTTCCCCCAACCTTCCTAAGCAGATTTGGAGGTGGCATGGGGTATGAGTGGAGGATGAGAGGGTGGAAATGTCCCACTGCACAAGTGGATGTAGTTCTGCTCCTGTAATTATTTAGTTGAATGCCACCTTAGATGTGTTTCTCCAGAGTGTTGAAGGTGATACCACAGAAGCCTCATTGACCATAGTATGGACACTTATCCTATTACCACGGTGACAAACATATTGTGCACAGGACTGTAGTGTTTCAAAACCCTGAAAAACCTGTTTAACCACAGATAGTGACAACAGAACAAAAGAAATGCATATGTACTCCAAGGGCAATGATATCTCCACTTCCAACTCTTTAAACACACACACTCTCTCTCTCTCTCTCTCTCTCCCTCCCTCCCTCCCCCCCCCTTGGGACCCAGTTCTCTAGTTTGTCTCTTAAGCTAAGAAGTGATTTTCCCATAGCTCCTCTCTACAACCCACTTCCTGAAGCATGGCAGTAAACATAGAAGATTTCCAACTCAGATTGAGTTCTAAATCCAGTATCATGTAACATACTGTAGCTTCTCTTCCTACATTTTGAAGACTGACAATCATCAAGGATACCTTGATCAGGCACAAAATAAGCATATGCTCTAGGAACAGGGAGGAGCTTGCTTCACATTTTAATTTGTACTACTTGAAACAACATATGAACCTAAATGCAGCTATCCTTTGAAATACATAATTCCCCAAATTTTGCAGTGCATTTCCAATCCAATAATGAGTAGAAAAATGCATATAATTGGGGAAAATGTATATAATAATAATAATAAAAATAAATAAAACATACAAAATGCATCATATTAGGGGAAATTATTATTATAAATATAATAATAGAAAATTATTTATTTTATTTAACAGAATTTGTATACTACTAAATTGTCAATAAAGCCTCAAAGTGGTTTACAATAAAACCTCTGTTTACAAAATGTGCACTAAAATGCTGCAGAATTTTCATGACTTTTTTTTTTAAAAAAAAACTGCAAACGTGGGAATGTGAAGAACTGAACTTAAGACTGGAAAAATGAGAAACAAACAAGCAGAAATCAACAGATTCATCTATCCCTCATATGCTTTCACAGCTGTAGAGGATGAATACATCAATCTTTTTCTTCTTCCAAATACACAGAAGCAGGGGTTCGTTGCTCCCATTAGGGCCTGCATGAGTGGTGGCATCGCTGGGCACCTGTCAAAGGCCAGGCACCAAGGCCAAGCAAGGGACCCAGTGAAACCCACCAAATCTTCCTGAACCCTGCTGCTCCTCCTCCTTTTTGTAATCACTGCCTGTTCATTTGCCCTCTCCAAGGATGAAAGTAGAGTGAGGACATGGAGCATCATCCTCTACTTGCCTTGCATTCAGCCTCTGGCCAACCATACACAGATTGGCCCCAGAGCCAACGGGCAGTGGCAACAGTGGAAAAGAGGAGTAGTATTTTAATTTATATTAATGGGTGAAAGGCAAAGTAACACAGACATGCACAACTAGCATAGTATTTTGTACTTTCTCATTATTACCCAAGGACAAAAGGAAAAGGAAAAACTGTCTTCAGTCACTACCATCTGTGACCAATGTCTGTTCATGGTGAACAGATACATTGTGTGGTGGTTGAAAGAAACAAGTTCCTCCCCTCTGCCACTCATACATGGGACATTAAGACATGGGCACATTACTGGATGCTCAGTTTTCATGACCCTCTCCTATTTCTTAAGGGAAAACTCAAACAAATCAGCTCTCCATAGATGAAAGGGAGGGGCATGCTTGGCTTGAGGCATATAAAATGCCCAATTTGTCTGTTTATTTGTCATCACTAATTTGAATTTTAGCCTAGCCAATCCATTATTCTCTGAATGGGTTTATAAGTACACTACACACACCGACACATGCACACCATCGTAATGCATAAGTGGTCACATGAATGTTAATTCCATCACCATAATTTTATATGAGGACTGGAAGCGGGGAGGGAGTCAGAAGTTAAAATTGTTTTTTACAGTTCATGGGCCCCTGCTGGGAGGAAGGGTGGGATATAAATCAAATAATAAATAAATAAAATAAATAAATAAAATAAAGCCACCTTGAGGCCCTTGTTCTGCTGCATTCAGCATTAACAATGATATTAACACTAGCACAGTGGCTATGCATATTTTTAAGAAGTAGGATGCATACACTGCAGAATGATGCCTTCCATATAAAGGTATACATATAATTTTATGTCCAGTATTTTTTGGCTATATCATAAACAAATCTGTTCTAGTTATTGAATATGCTTACACTATATGGAAGGGAAACAGACAGCCAATGGGTTTCTGTGCCTGGAGATAAAGCAGGAAGAACAGGAACAGCTTTTTTGTCTTTCAAAGGCTATTTGTGGGCTGTTAGAACTCCAGTGAATGTCAGGCCCTAAAAATATAATAAAAAAAACTTGCAAAGCACTACATAGAAATCTGTCCCTGTTACTTACAGGGCAGTGTGACATGGAGTCTGGTCTAAAGTTCTCTCCACTCTTTCTCCTGAGGAGTTACAAAGGGCAGGCAGCTAGCCCATAGTATTTTAAAATCTCAAGGGCTGCCATGTCATGTTGTGAAGTAAATCTCATACAATTCATCACCCAAGTTGGAGGAAAATAGTTTGAAGCTCAAAAATAATGAATTCTGTCATTTCCAATAGAAGTGTGAAGGGAGAATTATGAATGAACCTTTTAAAAATACGTGTGTGGAGGGAGATTGCCCTTCTATGAAATGAAAGCAGCACGCCTGTGTTTAAATGGCCCAATCCTGAAACCAAGACCTTTCGCTTTCAATTAACTTAAATTGACAATTGGAAAAGGTTTGAAAATGTAGCCCAGCTCTTTCAGTTTGATAGATTTCAGCTTTGACATTATATGTGTTATTCCAACCTGAATCTAACTTTAAAAAAATATGAAAATGTAAAGTGAAAAACCTGATTCAACCAGAGCTGTTGGATTACATTTTAAAGTGCCTCCAAAGTGACCCAAAATTTAGCACAATTTTTGTTTTTGATTCAGCCTCCTACCAATTATTCCAATTATGCTATTACAGCTGTACATTATAATGATAAAACATTCACAGTCCGATTGTACGGATTTTTACTCAGAATTAAATCCCACAAAGTTCCCTTTAAACTTGCATCGCATTTCAGCCTTAGATTAATAACATGCAGCACAAATAAAAATGAGTGCAATGTGTGCTCCTTTGCTGAAAGTAACTGCATAATATGCTACTAAGATAATTTTCTAAAAGAATGTACTTTCATAAAGACTTTATAAAATTTCTTTTGGTGATAGATACAACTTATCACAAAGGTGATAGCATTCCTTACCTTCTGTGGGGCTCTGCATAAGCACTGGAACAATGCAGCTATCAAAAACAATAAATCAGGCAGCAAGAACTGCTTGTGTATAACAGTTACAGGATATACAACTCTGTTTACATTTCATGCTTAGCATCAATGTAATAGGGAATCTCTTTACCTGCTTTTCTACTTAGTAGGGATGCAAGAAAAGGTTTTTGTACATCTGATTGGTTCAGTTAAGCAAGGCATCAAAAAGAAATTAATCAGATCTTTGCAACTGCAACCTATGAAATTACCATTAATACTTCTGGAAAAAAACAGTTAAAATATCCATGACCCAGGGAATCATGGAGCAAGCCTTGCATCATTCCAAGCCCTCCTTTTCATTTGCAATTATGTAGCCAGATAAATCAGGTTATTTGCTGCCAGCAAGTCTAAAAATGAAATCCTAAGCATTCTTAAGAGACCTAGGTCCCATTTAACTCAGTGCCACTTTCAGATACTGTATAATCCCTGGAGTTGGCAACTGTGTCAAAAAAAAACGTAATTTCTGAACAAAATTATAACCACTTTTAACTTATAGGAACATAGGAAGCTGCTTTATACTGAATCAGGCCATTTGTCCTTCTAGCTCAGTAGAGCTGAGTGTCTGCACTGTCTGGCAGCAGCTCTCCAGGGTTTTAGGTGGGAGTCTCTCCCAGCCATACCTGTAGATGCCAGGGGTTGAACCTGGGACCTTTTGTATGCAAAACAGATACTCTACCACTGAGCTACAGCCCTTCCCCAATTACAATTTCAACCCAGCAGCCTGTAACAAAAATCCACAATTTTGCTTTCCACGATTAGTTTTCAATCACTTAGCTAGTCCTTAATATAGCAACCAGACTAGAAGGAAGGTTCCTCAAGCAGAGGTTGACACCTTTTGGTATCCCCTCATTCACTATGTCCTTTACATCCTTTTTTCTAATGAAACAAAAAAAATCATTTAATTGCTAGAGTTCATACTAATTTTTTTGTTAACTTGACCTTAACAGAGCCCATTATGTAAGTCAACAGACTCTGCATGGAGGAGTGATGGGAAAGGACACTGCCTCTCCCTTACCTTGGCCCTCGCATCCTCCACCAGTGATCTGAGGGAAGGGGATTGGCTGGTGCTATGCACCCCACCCCCCAAAATAAACCACCTAACAAGGAAGGCTAGTTACAGGGCTGCCTGGTTGGCCTAATTAAGCCCACAGGCCAGGGGTCCTCCACCACTGACCAAGGGCATCCTTCCTTACCCTACCTTAAATGTTGTGGTGATCAGGATGGGCCATTGTAATTCAATGCAAAACACAATGCAAGTACTTTAGAATCTTAATATTCTAAAGAAATCATAAGAAACTATCCTACTTAAATGCTTGTTAGTCACCCCAGGAACTTCCCACACCCCGTCCAGGATATTTTGATCCAGGAGCAGCTTTATTGTTATTGGACATCTGGATAAAATATTGCTGCATTTTCCATGATCTCTCCATAACTGACTTCCACTCAGTTGTGAGTGGCTCAGGGGTGCTGCATTCCTTCCTTGCTTTCCAAAAATCCAGTGTTGCTGCCAGGTCCTGAAAAAGGGAAGGGTGAGGCGCAGGGAGAGAGGTGTGGTGCAGGCATGGCAGCGGAGCCAATCCAACACTCTTGCCACTGTGCCTGCCTCACACTTCACTCCCGATGCCTTGATCTTCCCCGTCAGGAACCAGCAGCGGCACTCAGAAGGCAAGTGAGCAACACCCCACTGACCGCTACTGCTTTCACTAACAAAAAAGGAAGCTAAACATTCAGGCAAGGGGTCTGAATTGTCCCCAAGAGGTGTTGGATTCTGCACTGTATCCTATTGCTGCAGTTTTGCTATGCGAGACATAATGAACAATTGTTCTCCATGGTCTGCCTTTTTTAATACTTGAAACTGTCCCATACAGTACAATCCTACGTGTGGATACATGGAAGAAAGCCCCACAAAATTCAGTAGGACTTGCTCCTAGGTAAGCCACTTAGGATTGCATACACATAGTACAACCTTATGCATGTGTACTTGGAAGTAAGTCTCATTCAGTTCAATGAGACTTCTTCCAGGTAAGCATGTACAGAATTGCAGCCTTAGGTTGTAATCAAACACACACTTATCAGCCCCACTGAATACAGTGGGACTTCTGCCTAAGCCTTCCAAAAGATTGTACTGCTCAGGCTATATCTAAGCACATTCACTAGAGGCAAACAATGCAACCCTAAGAATGCAGTCCTCAGAAATACTCCTCCGTGACCTCAGCAGCACTTACTTCCAAGCAAGTGTATATAAGACAGCAGCCTAAATTCCACTGAACCTTAATCACGTTGAATTTACTTCAGAGTAAACAGGTTTATGATTGTACAGGGGTCACCAACCTTTTTGGACCAGAGGGCACATTTCAAATTTTAAGAGTGTGCTGGGGGCACCAGTCACAAAATGGCTACCATAGGGGCATAGCATAACACAAAATTAGACAGTAGTCACAGTGAAGCTTTTCCCATAATTGTATTTCCATGTTAGAAAAGGCTTGCCCTGTTGAATTTCTGTCTGCCATGCAGCTGTTAAAAGTACAAGAACCCTGTTTTCCCCAAATGTCAACCCTAAACTAAAGTCTAGGGTGCCAACCTGTACCCACTTACCTATAAGTCAATCCCATTAAACACAAAGAGAAAAGGAGGCCAGGCTTGGCAACCAAGAGATTTTCTGCATCTTTAAAAGTTGTGCAAGGGGAAGGGAGAATTTCACCTTGTGGTTTTTCTTATTACACTGTTGCAAGAACACCTGCACATGGCTGACTTTCTCTTCTCCTGAAAGTACAGGATCAGTCTCAGGCCCTGAACCTGGCAACCCTACTCAGAGTACAAATGATTCTTAAACCATAATCCTTAATGCACTCTTGGTGGTTAAGCCTACCATCCCTAAAAAGATAAAGATAAAGGCCTTTTCTAGGGCAAACAGTTAACAAATATGGAATTAAAACTCCAACTTCTGCGTTTTTATGTAACTGTACTAGAAGCACAGGATAAAGCGGAAAGAGGAAGCATTGCTAGAAAGTACTGCTTTATTTATACATACATCATGTCACTAAGTACATTGAGGGCCAACAAGAGCTCCATTTTTTAAGTCAGCATTTGTCACTTATTCTATTTCAGGTACTCAGTTCACTTATAAACAAGCGCAAAGAGAGGTAAGCTTTTCAGATGCCTTTCAAACAGCTTCCCTCCAGCAGAGGCTGTAATATGATTGTTGTACTTTTGTATAGCACTTTATTGATTGATTGATTGATTTGGTATCCCGCCCTTCCTCCCAGCAGGAGTGCAGGGTGGCTTTCAAGTGCACCTTACATGCATTGTCTCATTAATAATCCTTACAACAGGGGTGGGTAACCTGTGCCCCTCCAGATCAATGATAAAAATGGTATCCCAGCAGTATCTGGTGAGCCACATGTTCCCCACCTTACAACAACCATGTACAATAGGTCAGAATTCTTATCCCCCATATTGCATATGGCAAGGCTGAGGCTAAGAAAGTGACTTGCCTAAGGCCACCTAGGGAATACACGGCAGAAGCAAGATTCAAACCCGGAACTTCCTGCAAGCCGGGCAGAAAATAGGAGGTGGTTTTTCCATCTATTTTGCTGTGCCAGCTCTAGGCTGGTGCACCACGGGGGCTCAAATTAGGTCTCTCTCCAAATCCACCACCAGTTCTGCTCTGCCTCTCCTTCCTCCAAAACACCCTGTTTCTGGGCCAAACGCCAATGTGCTCTACTGTGTTTTCAGCAGGCGTAGTAGGGCACCTCCATGGCAGCCAAACATCCCCTTGCCAGT
Source organism: Rhineura floridana (assembly GCF_030035675.1). Classification (NCBI taxonomy): domain Eukaryota; kingdom Metazoa; phylum Chordata; class Lepidosauria; order Squamata; family Rhineuridae; genus Rhineura; species Rhineura floridana. Next base: position 272,073,386 of record NC_084480.1, on the reverse strand, counting down.
CAATGGAAGAACACTTCTGCAAAAACTTAAACCCCACCAGCAGCCTAGATGGGAGTTAGGATTGCTCTGCCTGAACTCCTTTTCCATACCCCCCCTTCACTTCTACCGTGTCTCTGACAATATCCTTTTAATATCCTTTTAAAATTGAGATACTCAGATATCAACACTGCTTCCCAGAAAAATGTCGTTATTAATGTTGAGCATAGGGGCAATACTGACTTCACAAATTTTGGTAATGATGCACCTATTGCCATAACCTGGAGTTTCATAGTTCCTTTCCCAAAGGCCATAACCTGTATATTTCAAACACACACACACCCCACCTAGAATTTCTTTCCACAACAAAGTAGATAAATAACTTGTTCATTGTGGCCTCAAAAATAAAACAGAACATTTCCCCAACGGAAGGCTACTCTGCATTTACTCAAGAGTTAAATGGAGAGAGGATTTATTCTTGGATTTATTCCAATCAAACTTGAGGAAAGTTGAGAAAGAGGAGGAAGAGTGAAATGGGGTTTTTTTTTGTGCTCCAACTGTATGAGCCACTAAAATGAAAGACAACATTCTGAACAAGGTAACTGCATTGGGATCTTGTCCTACACCTGATTTTTTTAATGTGTATGAGGTGTGCCTCAGGCAGAGCTGCCAAGCATCTGTGAGACAGGAAGAAAGGGACAGAGAATGAAAACAGCATTTTTAACTGGGTTTTTTTCTTCCTCAAAGCTGCAGAGTGACAGAGGAATTATGGGAAGTATGGAGCAGCTTACAAAACAGCATTTTAAGTGTTTTCCACCTTAACTTCCTTAATACACAAGAAGACGAAGACGGCGATGAAGACGAAGAAGAGATGATCAATAAAATCTTCACAATACTTTCCCAATATCTGGCTTTAACGGAATATTCCATTGTCTGATTTTTTAAAGTGTATTACATGAAATAAAATCAGTTCACAATATTGAACACAGTGCATAGTTAAACTATGGACTTTACTCCCACAGCAGACAGTGATGGCCACCAACTTAGATGGCTTTAAAAGAGGATTAGACAAATTCATGGAGGGTAAGGCTATCAGTGGCTACTAGCCATGATGGCTGTGCTCTGCCACCATAGTCAGAGGCAATATGTTTCTGAAAACCAACTGCTGAAAGCTGCAGGAGGGAAAAGTGCTCTTGAACTCAGGTCTTTCTTGTGGGCTTAGCATGGGCATCTGGTTGGCCACTGTTAAAACAGGATGCTGGACTAGATGGGCCACTGACCTGATCCAGCAGGCTGTTATGTTCTTAAAAAATAATTCTTTAAAGATATAATCCTATCCACATTTCAAAACACAGTATGGCTTATGGCAATCATGCCCAAGATTAGGCTATAAAATGCATCAAGGATTGCATTTCTATACCACTGCCTTGAAATAAGCCCCCTTGAACTCAGTGGATATGCATCTTAAGTAGACATGCACAGAACCTGCAGTAATTTACAAGGTATTGCTTATTGCATTTAACACTATGCAACCAGTGTGCTACATATGATTCTGGATCATTATGACAGCATTGTGAAAAGGGAATTAAGGCAGATTCAGTTTTCTCACCATAGCACTGCAAAACAAGCTATGCACGATGACATTACATATTTGGCTGGATTTAAAACCTCACAGAGGCCCTGAGGCAGAATGAGCGTGTGCAGCTTGCTGAGAACTAGGAACTAATCCTAGGAAGTAGGAAAGTGAGGGTCAGTAAGCCCTGAGGCAACGTGGCAGAAAGAAGAGTGGAACATTGGGATGGTCGGGTAAAAAAAAGGACAGGGCTCCTACAGCTTGAATAGCGGTGTTGAAGTTCTGTTGAAACAAAGCTATTAAAGGTGCAAGAGTCCTCTTTTCTCTCCCTCTCTTTCTTTTTTAACCTGGCCATCCGAAAGCAAGTGTAGTGTAGTGGTTAGAATGTTGAACTAGAACTAGTGAACCAGAGCCTGGGAAATCTGGGTTCGAATTCTGATCATGTATGAACCTCAGTGGATGAACTTGGCCCAGTTATCACCATTTAACCTCACAGGATTGCTGTGAGGATAAAATGGGCTAAGAAAATAACTGTAGGGCAGAGCAATTATGCCAGGAAGCCAGTGGAGGGAGGGAGGGAGGGAGGGGGTGGAGAAGGAGCTAGCAGAAAGCTCCACCGGATCCTCCTCCCGCTCAGGAGCTGCTGGCCTGGCTGAATGGCAGCTCCATCAGAAGCTGCAAACGCAAGCCGGCCAGGAAGCACTGGCTCCAACACATAGGACTCCCGAGGAGTAAGCATTCCCTGTAGGCCACAATGGAACATAAAATTATTTTACTGCGGCGGCCTTTTGGCCAGCAGAGTTTGAAGGGGAATCAGGACCCAGGGGAGGGGTTTGAATGTGAGGAAGATACCATGCAAGACCCCATGAAGCACCCCATTTTTTGAGCTTCCATTGGCCCTCTGTCCGCCAGGCTGGCCATCCCCAACAGACCCTGGCAGCGCCAGCCGGTTCCTGGCAGTGCCATGGCTCAGCCACAGTGGAGGGCTACTGCCAGCAGAGCCTGGCAGAGCCGGGTGCAGCCAGGAACCTGCTGGCGCTGCCAGAGTCTGTTGGAGATGGCCAGCTGGGCCTGAGGTTTAATTCTTATGCTTTTTAACTGGCTTGTTTTGTTGTATATTTTAATTATGGATGTTTTTAATCCTTTGATGGAATGTTATTTATTTATTTTAATGTATGGATTTTATAATAGATTTTATACTTGTAACCACTTAGAAGCCATCCTGGTGTGTAAGTTGTGCATAAGTTAACAACAACATTATGCAGACTCATCAAGAGATACAGTGGTTAAAGGAAGTGAGATAAAGTAGTGGATGGGCTGGAAAACAGACACTTGCTTAAATAATGGGTGATGGGAGAAAAAGAGTAGGAACTATAGAAGAAGTAAACCTAATGCAAACACTCAGACAAAGACAGGCAGCACACAGTATAAGCAGGTGGGAGATTTGGAAGACAGTAGACCAGGAAGCCAAAAGGCTTGCTAGGAACGTAGGAAACTGCCTTATACCAAGTCGGTCTATTATTCCATCCAATAGCCCAGTTTTGATTGTGCAGCCTGGCAGTGTTGGTCCAGGATCATAAGCAGTGGCCTTCCCTATTATCTGGAAGATGATTCTTTTAACTCAAGGGTGAAGAACCTTTGTCAGGCGAGGAGTCGCATGCCGGTGGTGGACAGGGCCACCGACAAAAGTGAACAGAGCTACAAACGCAAATTTTATCTTTGAACAGGTAGGCCCGTTTCTGCACACACTCAACATACCCCTCCGTATCCTAGATCCTGGCAAACAAGAGGCATCATCAGAGTTCAAGGGCACATTCCATCCTGGCAAAAACACTCAAGAAGGGTGCACAGTGGGGCCAGAGTGGAGTGTGGCCTTGGGAGATTCCCAAGGGCCAGAGGGAGGCCACATTTGGTCCCTGGGCCTGAGGTTCCTGTTTAACTGGAGATGGACCTCCTGCATGCAAAGGATGTGGACCGACCAATGCCACCTCCCACTGCTAGGTCTAAAGTTGCTCTTTGAAAGAGTTATTACATCTCTAAGGGTCACACAGAAGAGGAAATCTGTCCGGCGTTGTTACATTTATAATCTGCCGGGTGTCGTTGTTACTACCTGTACGGGGTTCCTGGGTTGCCAAAAGCGTGGCGCTGTCTTCCAGATGCCCTCAGAACTTGTCTTCCAGTTTGTTTGTTTGTTTTAATCATGTGATGAACAAGGAAGAAATGTCAGGATATTTCAAGCCACGCCCCTTTGTTGACCATCTGGAGCCATTGTGAAACTAAGCGTGTTGCGCTACGGCACTATAAACCCCCTCCCACCAGTTGTTGTCTTTGTGTGGTTTGTCATTGTGGGAGGAAAAGAAAGCGCTCCTAACATTGTGAATTGTTCGGGGGGGGGGGTTCAACCTTTTTTTAAAAAAGGAATCTGCAATGAGTTAAACGTTACTTGAGTATAACTGCTCAGCTAACAAGGCTAGAAGAGCAAGAGGAGGATTAGCATTTGTGGGAGGGGCAAGACTCTGCCAAGCAAGCAGTACCCCCCAAAGAGCCCATATACGTTAAGCTCTGCCAGGGATCCCTGTTGCTGGGCGTGAAAGCGTCAGCTGGTTTCAGCCAAGCGGAGGCCGCCGAGCAGGCGAGGCGGGCACGTGATCCCCACTCCAGAATCTATCGCTCTCCTTCCCTCTGTCACATTATCGGCTTTGGCATAGTAACCCGGCAGCACCGCGAGTTCCTCCCGTGTACGAATCTGGCTCCAAGCCGGCCTGGAGGCCTTGTTCCGGGCAGGAAGGGCGGTGCGAGAGGGGCAACGCTCAGCTCCGTCTCCCTGCACTAGTGAAACTTACCTGCCGGGTAGAGTCGCTCCTTCGCCCTCTGGCGAGTCAGATTAGCGGTGGTTGCAGAGCATCTCCACGCCTCCGCCTCCTTCCTTCCCCCGGCTTTCGCTCGCCAAGCTTCTTAGAACGTATGCCCTGGAGGGGGATCTATTAACTTTGCTCAATGGCGGCGGGGCAGGAGACGGAGCCCCAGCGGCATCAGATCGATTTACTAAACAAACTGAAACGTGGGTGGGGATGTTAAACAGTAACCAGGAGTCTCAAGGAAAACTGAAAGCTTTAGCCGCGGCTGCCGCAGGCTACCTGCTCTCGTCGCACGCCTGGGCCGAATTCTGCCCCGCGGTTGCTGTGGGTGATCCTAGCCGTCTGCCCTGAGCGCTACAGCTCAGCTCTGGAACGCGCCTAAAAAAGGGGAAGCGCTTGCCTCTGAGCTAGTGCAGAGTGGAGTTCTCCCCACCACCGAAGAGCTATCATTAGCCAGGAAATAAAAGGGTAGGGTGGCGAATTCACTGGGCAGTCTTTACACCTGGCGTCTTGCCCTATAATGCGATCTTGTACCTGCTTACTTGAAGGTAAAACCCGTTTCGTTCAGTGGGATTTACTTCCAAGTCGGTTTGCAATGGAGTGCAGCCCTGCAAAGAAGGGCGGAGGGGAGCGCAATTGACAGCGAGCTACAACCTGTAGTTAGAGCCCTACTCAGGCTTCCCCGGAATTAGGTTTCACGGAGTTCACGAAGGTCCGCCGCCAAGTGTGCAAAGCATTGCAGCCTTAGGTTGTAGACGCACGTGCACTAGGAAGTCAGCTGATGATCACTTGAGATCAACACGATATACTACCAAACAGATGTGTCAATGTAGAGGCAGGATGCTAGTTTTCACACTCTCCGCGCGATCCTGTGCACGTGTGGCCAGAAGTAAAAATGGACACCGAACTTAACTGGATTTCTGAGAAAACATAACGTGAGCTTAAACTGTGGTGTTACGTGGGCCGGTTGGATCGCAGACAAAAATCAGCTAAGAAAACAACTCCAGTCGCCTCCACCCAAAGCTATCGAGGATCTAAAGCTGCAATCCTAACCCACTTACTTGGGAGTAAGCCCCAGTGAAGTCAAGAAGACTAATGTCTGCTCTCTAGGTTCTGCTTTATCCTCCCTTAGTTGGGAGTATGATTTACTAAAATGCTAGGTTAAAAACAATTTGTAAGGAAAAAAGTTACATTAAACTCAGTGAGGCTGCAATTCTATACTTACCTTAGACATATCTAAGATTGCACTGCACAACATTTTTTTAAGTAAGTTCTCAGTATTTTCATCTTCAGATCCTCCGTGATTGACATACTTAAAATGGAGCAGGGATCCAGCTGAAGTTAAACACAAGCCCCTCCCATGGTTCCTAAGGGACAGAGTTTATCATGAATTTTAATATTGTCTTCAAATCAATGGGATCCAACATAGCTCCCCTCTGGCTAAATTGGTGGCAGTGCAAATGAACCACTATCACTTTTTCCAAGAGTTCTGTCTAGCTCCAAAGTGGACACATTTTCTACCAATTACATGGGCCAAACTGAACTGCCTACATAAGAAAATAAATGGGTGCAAATAATTTAGAATAGCTAACACTCAGAAACCAATGAAGGAACATTTCCGCCTCTCTGGGCATTTTGTTACTGGCGGTGGAATCATTTCCCCATTTGATACTATCAGACTTGGCATCAATGGAGACTGGAGGTGGCTGTCCGAGGACAGAAAGCTGGCGCTATCAGTCTTGCTGTACTAATTCATCACCACTTGGAGTAGCTTCTACTTCTGCCAGGGAGCAGAAGCCGATGCATGTCTATTCAATTCAATGGCGCCTGCTCCCATGTGTGTGACCCTAGGCTTGGAGCCTGATCTTTTACACTCCTTCCCCACTGGAGCTTGATCTCTATCGTGCTCTTCATAACCATCTCTTGTATTTATAGTCCTTTTGATTTCCCTTTGTACTAACATTGCCCCGTTCCCTTCTGTCTCTCCTGGGTTATCTGCCAAAGAGTGTTCACGCTTCATTTTGCAACTGAGGAACTGGGCTTTGCCCAGGGCGCATAGGAACTTGCCTTACACCGAGTTAGGTCCCTGCTCCATATAGCTCAGTATTGGCCCCGCTGACGGTCAACGGTTCGCCAGAATTTCCGACAGGAAACACTCCCAAGCTGACCTGGAGATGCCGGGAACTGAACCTGCGACCTTCTGCGTGTACTCTGTCACTGAGCTAGGGCCGCACTGAATGTATTATCCCGTGAGGTGCGACGCAAGACCGTTCATTTTGCAGCAATGATATTCTATCGCGCACGAAAAGGCCCCACAACCCTGGAGCGCCCTAGCGAGTAAACTATTTGCGGTTCAGCGGAGAATTCTCCAAGCTAGGAAAGAAAGGAGTAAAGGACTGAGAGGTGAATAGACGTTGAGCTTGATCCCAGCACCAGAAGACAAGCGATGCCCAAGAAGCAGGTGGGCTTTCTGGCAAGCCGGTCCTCCTACGCAGAGCTGGGCAAACCCATTGAAACCAATGACCGTAGGTGCACCTAATTCTGCATAGGATGGGGCGGCGGGTAGTTTAAGCTACAGTTTCCATCTGAGGAGAGAGCGCGCAATTAGGTATTAGCCAGATTGTCAGGAGGGGAAGCGGCGCAGATCTAGAACCCGCGGAAGGGAGGCCTATACATGCAAGAGTTTTCAGATGACTATTTGTTGCCCAAAAACGGGGGTTGGGGGTTGGGAGAGAGAGCCAAATATAATACTTGCGGTTCTTTTCTCTCTTTTTGCGTCCGCTTGGACTAGCTTGTTCTGGTGCAGAGCAATACGCAGGCTTCCCGGTCTTACAGAACTCCTCGTCAGCCTTTTCTGTCCTTGAAACCTGGCGAATGCAGTTTAGGTTTAGGGAGCTAACCTGAGTCTAATAATATATCCTGCCTTGTCCATTTTATGGTGCCGAAGAGACGCAGAATGAACCTGACCAACGGGAGGGGGGGCAGGAATTAACCAGAACTACAGCAGTAAACAGCTACTTGATCCCCTGTGGTTAAGTCTTGCTGAATGCCAGCCACGATTATCTCTTTTAAAAAAAATCCCAAACAGGCTCTTCTACTTTAGGAAGATGGACAAAAGCAAGGGGGGCTCGGCTCCTTTCACGACTTAAATCTTTGCTTTAGAACTTTTACCGCTACCATTCAGCCGAGTGTGAAGCGAAGGGCTGGAAAAGGGAGGAGATATTTGCATAATACCAGTAGCGGCACCAGAAAAAAAATGGGGGACAGAAAAGGGGCAAAGTATATTTTCAAGTGGGCGAAATATACTAGATGGGACGGCAAGCTCCTTGCTGGGGGGCCCTCTTGCCTCCTTGCCCCCCCCCCGGCGCCGTCCCTGGATGCTCTTTCCATTCCTATCCGCAGCCCCTTCCATTTATGCCGTGCAGTCCCCTTGGCTTCAAAGGGACGAGAGTTGCGATCCTATTCAGGAGGAAATGCCATTGATGTGGGGGAGGGGACTTGATTCCCGCGCAATCGTCGCGGAGAGGACAGGGCTGCAAAGCATCTTAAAAAATAAATTCCAGGCTGGGTTGTGTGACGACATAGCAGCGATCTTAAACATGCAAGTCAGGTTCCAGTAAGCTCCATTTGGAAAGGGGACTTGTAATCCTTGCAAATAATGCGCGAGGTTTCGTTCACACGGTGAGACCGCTTGGCAGTTAAGGCGTGACGAACCTGAAAAGGCACGGGGTTGTTTCTTTTAAGGAAATCTTGTTTGTGATGAGACTGGTCAGTTTCTTTTACAAAGAGAGTTGCACTTTTCAAGCCTCTCATTTGACCTAGAAAATCTGATCTAGCCAAGAAGTGGGGGAGGGACGACACTCTGCATATGCTCAGAGGCATTTCATAGTGGCCACCCTGCCACCCCAGTCGTGGAGCTAGAGGAGGCTGCGATCCTAACTCTACTGGCTCCTCCAGGGAAATCCCACTAAATGCCCATGAGACGTCAGTTTTAGGGAAGTATGTTTTAAGCTTCCCGCGCCAATAGATTTCCCTCGAAGAAATAGTATCTTTGCTGGCGATGAGATATGTTTTTATAGGCATAAGTCTATGAGGTTTTGTTTTGTTTAACTATTCATAGCCTAGGATTTAAACATTCATTGACTCTTCACCGAATTGAGTCTAGGGCAAAGGCCGTGCCAAAGGGCCCCCCAACAATAAACTCGCCCCCCACCTAGTATATTTCACCCAGCCTAGAAATATACTTTGCCCCTTCTGTGTCCCCCCTCGATTTTTTTTTCTGGTGCCGTTGCTGGTCTGGGGGCCAGGTGGCGAATATATCCCCTCCTTCGCGAAATTAAACCGCTTTCCAAAAAGAGTGAACAACCTGGAAGTATAAACTCAACATGTGAAGTTCGCTCCACACCGCCTTCCTGGCTGCTTCATGTTTACCTGTTTATTTTTTACCTACAGTACAGATCTTAAAGGCATCACTGCCCGCGATATGGAGGGGAGGGGAGAGAGAGATTGATAGCCTTTTCTGCAAGTAATTTAGTAAGAATGTAGTTTTATGTACATAGAATGTACATTTTAGTAAGAATGTAGCTGATTTACAAATCACATTTCTAAACAAGGGTTACTGGAACGGAAAGTCCCACTGAAAGAACGCATTTAGGCTGAGGTAGCCAGAGGGGCCTGACTTCAATGAGGCCGAATAACATCCGATCCTAAGACTGGAAATCAATTCTCACCAGGGATACTGTTTCATTGGGTGGCAAATCCCGTGGCCTGAAGTAGTAAGTGGAGTGTCTTAAACCGTGCACTTGGAGCTGATGCGGCCGAATCGTAAGGGGTTTCTTAAGTCTGCAATCATGTGTACACTTACCTGAAACTAAATCGCATTAAACAGTTGGGCTCGCTTATGGGCAACTCCGCATAGGATAGGGCTGCAAGTACCCCCGAGATGGTGGAAAGGGTGTTATACGAAGCCAGTACACAACGGTGACGCTTCATAATGTGTTAGGATATTGGCAAGAACAGTATCGTTAGGTCAGAAATGAGGGCGATTCATCAGGATTCACTGTACCCTTTCTTCCGTCGGTGATAACGGAACAGGCCTTGAAAAGGATCAATGATGACATCCACACCTTCCATATAAAGGACGCTTAACACTCATTTAAAGCACATGGCTTACAGCCAAAGAATCCTGGGAACTGTAGTTTGTTAAAGGTGGTGGGGAAGGATAGCTCTGTGAGGGTTAAATTACAGTTCCCAGGATTCTTTGGTTGGAAGCCATGTGCTCCACGAAGGAAGTCTTGAAATGTCCCCTTCTCCTTTCCCAGGACCCCATTATTTAGTGGTTTCCTCAAACTGTGTGTGTGTGTGTGTGTGTACTGCCTTCAAGTCGATTCCGACTTATGGCGACCCTATGAATAGGGTTTTCATGAGACTGAGAGGCAGTGACTGGCCCAACGTCACCCAGTGAGCTTCATGGCTGTGTGGGGATTCGAACCCTGGTCTCCCAGGTTGTAATCCAATACCTTAACCACTACACCACACTGGCTCTGTGGTTTCCTTAAAAGGAGACTGCAAATCAACATTTTTCCCCCTTCGGAAAGATAATGCTTTGTGGGTTTTTTTTTAAAAAAAGTGGATTAAGTAGCAACGCGGTCCAGCAACGACGCAGGCATCTTGCCCTAAGATTGGCGAAACACACCTTGAAATCAACGGCCATATTTTCAAGAACAAAACGCACTGTTTACTTGGCAATAAATCCCAAAAGACGTGACCTCCGCTTCCAAGGCTAATCATGCTATTTTAGTCCCCTTCTCCTAACAGGGCACTCCAGGCTGGGCAGAAGGTAGCTCTTGACCTACTGCTAGATTTCTGGGTGATTTGCAAGGATTTTCGACTCACCATTCTTGAACAAGATCAACAACGGAGTGAACCCGCTTCACCCACGCCCCAGTGCTCAATTGCTTGGCCCGATTAGAAGTGGCCTTTCCCCCCCCAGTGGAAGGACTGCGAACTCCGTTCGGTTCTTGGGACTCAAAACAAACTCGGGGGCTTCGGATTCTTTCTTTGGAGGGGTCTGGCTTTTGACATCAGGCTCAGCGGGTGGATTTTGGGGAGCAAGTGAAAAACAACACGAACAAAGTAGATCTCCCCCTAGCCTGAAGTCTGCCCACCCCTCCTCTGGATAGCTGGAAGAGCAGACTAACAATTAAAGCGAAGTCGCTCCTAAACGCAGTTAAGTGACGGTCAATCCCGCTAGTGTCAACGTGGTTCAGAAGAATGACCAGAAATCACGTTTAAAGCCTTATTTCCTCAAGCGATGGCCAAATGTCCCATTTCCACGGGAGGTAACTGCAGATGCTCTGACTTTCCAGTTTCCTGAACGACGCTCTTGTCAACCTTCGTTTTCGGGGCTCCTGCTTTTAGTTTGCTATTATCTAGAAAGCTGAGAACAGCCCCCCCCCTCCATACCTAATCGCGTGTAAACGACTGGAGAGGACCACAGCCGGTTAGGGTGGCGGAGGCGTGAAATAAATGGACGGGGCGCCCTCTGATCAGACGCTGCCTCACGGGTTGCTCCCTCCTGAATCCGTAAATAGAAACATTTTTTTTAAAAAAGTAGCAGGATTTGGTGCTTTTATAACGTACAGGACACTTTAAAATTGGTAAAGGGCCGTGGCTCAATAGTAGAGCATGTGTTTTGCACGTAAAGGTGCCCAATTCAATTCTCGGCATCTCCAGGTAGAGGTGGGAAAACCTCTCACCTGAAATCCTGGACAGTCGCTGCCCGTCAGTGTCGACAACACTGCCCTAGATGGACCAATGGTCTGACTCGGTACAAAGCAGCTTCCTGTGCTCCCAGACCCTAGTGAGGCTGATCTGAGGACCACTCCGTGAGATGGCTCCATCCTTTCCACAGACGAGAACCCAGGAAGGATACTTACTAGCTTGCAAGTCCCATTGGATTTAGCAGGGCTTGCTTCGAAGGAAGCCAGCGAAGTTCGGGTCGCTCTGCTTGCAAAACCAGGACAGGCCGTTCTTAACGTAAACTCCAGCGAGTGAGTCACGTTGCACGGATTGTGACTTTCTTCCGAGGAAACGGGAAGGGATTTTCCTCCAAGTGAAAGCGCCTACGATCGTGCTGGAAGACATTAACAGAAAGGGGGACTCTAGTTCCCCTTCCCCCCCTTTTTTTTAAACCCACTTTTATTCTCCTACACAAAGATCAGTATTGTTTCGGTGAAGCCCAGCAGGATCCTGTGCTTGTAGTGGCTGTGCGAAGAAGAAATTCTGTGCCTGTAGCAGCTCCCCAGAATGCGCAGGGATATTTATTGTTGTTGTTGTTGTTGTTGTTGTTGTTGTTGTTATTATTATTATTAACTGCTGAATAACCCTCTCCCCCCTCTTCTCCTATACAGCTAGGCAAGGCACCTCTCCTCTGGCACCAGATCATCCACAGTCCTCGGTGAGGTCGACACCTTAGGTCTGCGATCCTATGCAGCCTGACTTGGGCCGCATGCCCTTTGATCGCGGTGGGATTTAACTTCCAAGTCAATATGGACAGGCTTGGGCCCTTCTGCCTGGCTAGGTGTCCGCAAGCCAACGACACCCCCCCCCCCGTCACGAGAACCGGGGCTGGATGTAAACCCCTCTGGTTATTCTGGGAGAAGGGGCTTGCTTTCCCCTAGTGCACAGATGTTTTTTGTATGTCTTCTCAAACTGAAGTGTTGAGAACGGTTGTCAATGCTGCAGAAAGTTTAAATAGCCAGACTGCAGGGAAGGGCTCTTTCCTTTCCTTTTTTTTTTTTTTTACAGCCCCTTTATAGCAGGGCCAATAAAACCACCCGGGAGACAGGCGCAGGCTGGTTCAAGGCGCAAATGCAAAAGCGCCGCGAGGTGCCTTGGCAACTATCTGTGGGCGTTGTGAGCCGGGAGGAGCCGCCCAATCTTCGCTTGAGAGTGTCTCGACACGAAGGGAAACAACCATCTCACGATCCCAAGGATCGAGAAAGGCCCCGCCCGAGCAGGGAAGGTCGGGAAGCCAACAGAAAAGCGACGCCCGCGGTAGTGGCGCTTGTCCCTCCCTTGGAAACAGTCGCGCGAAGGACTAGTTTCTTTCTCCGTTAAAGAACGGGGAAAATAACACCCACGGCTTCTTCTTAGCCACGTGCAAGATTAGGGAAATCATTCCAGGAGGACGACGGGTTTTCCTGGATGCTGGGGTCAGGAGTTAGTCCCATTGAGTTCAATGGGGGCTTACTGCCAAGAGAGCGTGTATACAGCGACCTGCAGCCCAGGAGCCCCGCCTCGACCGAATGGCTCACCCGCAATTGCCAACAGACTGAAGAAAAGAGATCGTCCCGTCGCACTGACTGACGTGACTCTTCCCAGCCAACGGGACGAGACTCCAGCTGGAAATGGGATTGCTAGCCTCCTGCCAGTCAGAAAACACATGTGCTTATTTATTACACAGGATGGGAAGGTAGACGCAGGGGACAGCATTTCATACTTTTCAGTTGGGGGAGAGAGATGTTGAGCTCTCCCCTCTCGGCTAACCAAAACATCCACCTACCCATACACCTAAACTAGCCCAACTACGAGTGAGATTTCGCATATTGCTCTTCCTGGTGTGCTAGATTACTACGTGCAGGGAGCAAGCGATGGTTCTATTCTGGTTTTGTTTGGTTGTTCGGGACAGAGCTTGGAAAAGTTACTTTTTAAAACTACAACTCCCATCAGCCCCAGCCAGCATGGCCATTGGCTGATGGGAGTTGTAGTTCAAAAACGTAACTTTTCCAAGCTCTGGTTCAGGAGGAGCTTTCAAACAGACGATTGCTCCTCTCGCGTTCTGAAGTAATACAGTCCAAAATTCTACATCCCTGTTTTCTGTCATGTGAACCCTTGCAAATAAATCTGCATTGCTTCAAGTGGCTTTGACTTCCATGCAAGAGTGTTGTGGGATCACAGGTGTGTGTGCATATGTATGAGGAAGGGTGGGATATAACAACAACAACAACAATAATTTGAGTTTAGATAAAACAGATCAATGACATGATCCTAGTCAGGTCTCCTCAGAAGTAAGTCCCTTTGGGTATGGGATTTTTTTTTAACTGGGTTGCAGGTTGATCTATCAGTGTAAACCATGTGCCAAGTCCCATCCATTGGAACCAGTAGGACCAGCAATTTCTAATTTAAACTAATACTGATCAGAACAGAAATTTGTGCACAAGACTATAATACTGGATACAAAATATTTTAGTATGGATGGTGAGATACCTTCTCCAGAACTTTTTAAACATTTGTGTGATGTATTGGATGGAACTCTTACATTTGTTTTCCATCAGTGGCGGAGGGAAAGAGCTTGCCTCAGGCTGCAATCCTATACTTACCTGGGAGCAAGTCCCATTGAACTCAGTAGGCTTACTTCTGAGTAGATAGTCTAGACTTGCACTGTCAATTTCTTAAAGACCTTGGAAGATGTAACTGTCCTGAGGCAGTTGATCATCCTCAAAATACTAAGTTCAATTGCAACAATATGGAAAAGAAATATCCCAGGACAATACCCAGACATCAAGGGTATTTGGAAACCTAGCCATGCCATCTAGTGGACCTTGTGGGAAATGGCAAGTCAGCTTTTTTAAAGTGCCCATCATTAGGCCGCATTGCTAACCATTCTCAGATACCCATCACTAGCTTGCATATTCAAATGGCAATAATGTTTCTTAGAATGCACAGTTCCTGTCAGTCACATTTTATTCTTCACTGTTTATAAGGTGTGTGATAGAAGAGTGCAGCCAGATCGTATGAATTAAGCCCCACTGAACTCAATGAGGCTTACTGTGACGTAAGAGCACATACAATTGCAGCGTTAAAGCATGATCCTATGCACTTGGCTTATTTTTGAATAAATAGGCCAGGATCACACTACACAAGCTGAAAACACAGTGGCAATGCAGTATCAAAAAGGTACAAACCCGCTTGGACATATTCACCTGTAATTTGGCAGGCTTTCTCCACTCTGGAGGGGGTACCATGCCTGCTAATTTCATTCACTTCTGTCAAAAGGAGGGGAGGGGAAAAGGATATATATGCTTTTTTGTTTTCCCAATAGTGTTTTCCCAAACTGGCCTGTTTTAGAAAGCAGAGAATCAGAGTTCTAAGTGAATCTTGTGGTCAGTGTACACCCCAAGCCTATACAATATGAGCTGGTGCATGTTTGTACAGCTGGCTGGATGATGCAGCCTCACTTCTAGGCAGTTTAAAATCTGCACATGCATACCAATGAATTAACACAGGCCAATGTGTGATGCCCCCCTTTCCTTCTGGGGAGGTGGAAATCTGACACGGATATTCTTAATTTAAAAATAACAATATACTTGCAATTCTTAAGGCACCCATTGCAATTTAAAGGAACCTCAGGCCCAGGTGCCAGACTCAGCCCTTGAGACCTCTAGGTCCAGTCCTCAGAGCTCTCCCCAGGACACCCCTCTCTGGTCCTGCTCTGTACTCTCCTTTGGTGCTTTTGCCTGCCTGGCATGTCTTTTTGAACTGTGCCAATGCCTCTTGCTCGCCTGGATGAAGGGATGTGTGTAGAAAGTTATTCCATCAGTTCAAGGATTTCTGCTTGTGCAATAAAACTTCCCCCTCTCCTCCCCCTGCACCCTCTAAATCTGTTATAGGGGTTTCCCCATCCCCCTGGAGCAGATTTGGGAAGGGTGATGGGGGGAAGAGAGGGAGGAAGGTCCCGTTGTGCTAGTGGTAATCCTTACGCTGACAGGAAGGGTTAGTTAAGCATCGCCCTCTGTCTTTTGTGTGGCTGGAATGTAACCTACTGTACACAGGTCAGAGTCACATCCATTGCTCTGCCCGTTTCTGACCTCTGGTCATGCCCATTTTTGCCTCTGGCCATGCCCACCACTGGCATGTGGCCCCAGAGGGTTGCCTAGGAGAGAATGTGGTCCTCAGGATGAAAAAAATGCCCCCCCCTGATTTAAAGGATACACACAAAAACAGCAGGGGAGAAAGAAGGGTAGGCCAAGCCCATCTCCAAGCCATGGGGGGGTATGCCATTTGAAGTGGTACAGTCCAGAAAAAGCTTTACCACTTGCTTTTGCCGAACATAATATGGCTCCCAGGAATCATATGCAGCATCCCTAAAGCTGTAAGATGTGAAACCAGCAAACATGTACCACATAATACATACCATACATTGATTGCATTCTTCATCGCAAGATCTCCCTGAGCATTGTGATCAGGAGGACAATAGCCCATCCCCAATACTAAGTTACCATTGTGGCCTAGCATCACCAGCCACAACTATTTTGTGGAGGGTAGTCTGCCTCTTTCATGTATAGATCGACACCACCTCCAATATGACTGCTTTTTTTATATTGTTTATATCCAGAGATAACTGTGTCCCGCTGGCTTTTCCCATTCCACCAGGTTTCCATTATGCTCACTATATTAGTGCTGTCTTCTAAGACCAAGCACTTCAGTTCACCCATCTTGGCTCAGATGCATAAGCACATGGACACTTGTATACAGTGTCTCTCTTCAAGTGTCTTTGGCACTTTTGTTGTGATCTGTGATGCTTTGGCTTCTCTGAATTGCTATCCTGTGGCCTTGCACTTACAGTGCCTAGTTCAATGCCTACCCCATTTAAATTTTCATTCATTTTCTTTGTCTTCATCCCAGGGTGGAACTTCCTCCACTCCTGTTGGCTCCCTGCCCCCCAATCAGTTTAAACACTGGTCTGCTACCTTTTTTATTTTAAGCGCCAATGGTCTGGTTCCATCCCAGTTCAGGTGGAGCCTGTCCCATTTGTACAGGCCCGGCTTGTCCCCAAATGTTTCCCAGTGCAAATCCAAACTCCTCCTGACAACATCATCAGCTCATTAATCCTGCACAGGGATGTAGCTGAGTAGGGTCTCAGGGGGTCTTAGATCCTTTACTTTTTAGGGAACAGGGTCCCAGTAGGGTCCCTATGTTTCCAGCATCCTACTAGCCAATCAGCATGAAATGGAGTGTGTTGGTTACTGAGAAGAGTCTTCTAACATGCTTCTTTCCTGCTGATTACAGCCAATCTGAGTAAAAGGAGGCAAAGCGCTCTCCTCTTCCATGCTTATTGGTTCCTAGGCATTAACAAGGATCTCATTCTCAACCCCACAAGCAGAGAGGGGGCATGGCTGTGATCAACATGAAGGGATCCTGCACTTTAGAATTTGCCACTACACTATGGTTCACGCCTTGAGATTACCAAGCTGCACCTCTTTTGCTGGCCCTGCACATGGAAGCAGTAGCATTCCAGCTGCCTTGGAGGTCCTGACTCTTTTTTTAAAAAGTTGCAAACTAGTGTGGAAATGAAGACAACTTAACTTCAGATTGGGAAAAAAACAAGAAACTGAAAGAAACTGAAATTGACAGATCCTAAATAGTCAGTTTTCCTACCCATGGTACCTCCATCTTGTCTTGATTGAGCTTCAGCTTGTTCACCTTCTCCAACCCCCAAATAGCCCTGCCTTCCATGGGGCAATGAAAATAAATTTTGCAGCAACAAATTAATTTAAAACTGAGGGCATAGGAATAAAATGCACAAAACACTGAAACACCCATACACCATAACTTCATTTAAAAGGCATGGGAAAATACAAAGGCTGATGCTGGAAAGATATTAAGATAGGCTTCAGGCAAGCTTCTCTCGGGAAGACATTCTACAGCTGAGGGGCCACAACTGAAAAGGCCATTTACCTCACTAGGCATTCAGAAAATGTCATATTTAGCAGGTTCTTAAGTTTGAAAAAGATCTAGATGTATGTTAAGTTCATGAAAACTCTGAAAATGAGAACTCTGAGCCACTCTTTATTAAAACACTGCTGAAGTGCCCATCAATTTAACAGGCTCAGTTGGTTTTCTCCACGGTTGCACCTCCCACCATTTCAGTGGAGGGAAAGTAAACTTTATCTACTGCAGTCTTCTCCACCCTTCCTTCATGGCTCAAGGTGGTATACATGCTTCTTCCTCATTTTATCCTGACAACAACCTGATGAGGTAGGCTAGGATGAGAGACAGTCAGTGGTCCAAGATTACCCATGGAGCTTCATGGCAGAGTGGGTCTTCAGACCTAGGTTTCCCCTTCTACTATGACAAATCTAACCACTACACCACACTGGTTCCTGGTGTGTGTTACTGGGAACACAGCTAGCTGTGGGGGAGCAAATCCCATCTCTGCCTCAGGTACTGTGACCTCATTGTCAAAGCTTACACACACACACACACACACACACACACACACATCATCATCATCATCATCACTCAGCATTCAGTGGCCACTAAGCATACCCAATCTTCATTGGGGCATTTTAGGGGGCTCCCCCCCTCAGGATTTTGTTTTTAAAAGATTTATTTGTACTTTCCAGAACATGCTGGAAAAGGTCATTGCTGGCTGACAGGAGCCCTGAACAGCAGCACTCCATCCTGCCACATTGTTTTTGCAGGTCCACTAGGGCAGTGAAAGCCAGTGTGGTGTAGTGGTTAGAGTGTTGGACTACAACCTGGGAGACCAGGGTTCGAATCCCCACACAGCCGTGAAGCTCACTGGGTGATCTTGGGCCAGTCACTGCCTCTCAGCCTCAGAGGGAGGCAATGGTAAACCCCCTCTGAATACTGCTTACCATGAAAACCCTATTCATAGTGTTGTCATAAGATGGAATCGACTTGAAGGCAGTCCATAGTATAGTTGGGCAGCGGAAGGATGTAACAGAATAGATTCTTCCATTTCAGATAGCTGGTGGAGGAGACTATTTTTGAAAATTATGCAATAGTCCTTGTGAGCAGAAAACTGGCAGGGAGTGAGCTGGGTTTATCTCTTTTGTATTAGCTTACAGGGTTAAGTGAAAATAGCACCCTTTCCCCCTGCAACCTAGAATGGTACAGTCCACCACCTGAGGATTCTACCACCTAATCCTGTGGTATGATCAGTTTAAGAGTATTTGGCATAAATCCCATGATGACAAGCCCTTAAGGATGACAGGTTGATATAAGTCAACTATGAAGTATTTTATCGGCTAGTGCGCCCTTCAAGTAGTTATCCATATATGTAGCCAATAGTGTATTTGACAGAGGAAGGGAAAAGAGGATGTTATTTCTTCCAACCAACACAAGATGGCAATATAAGCTTTAAATTCTTGCCCCAGCAAAAATCTGTTAATAGGAAGACACTGATTAAAAAAAACCCCTCAATCTATATAAATAAAAAACAAACCACATTAGAAAATGTCACTGATTGTAGATATAAGAATTATACAGCTTCTCTGATCAGATGAATGTTTATTAGAGCATGTTGCTCGGTTGCTGATAGAAGAGGCAAACCACTGTGATGGCTCGAGATGCATATATGAGATAGTGCCAGAATGCAACCAAGACATCAGAGTGGACCTGAAGGTAGAAATTAAACCCACCTTCTCTCACATGAACCCACCAATTAAGATCTTCTCCAGAAGATCTTAGGCAGATAGCTCTTCCAGCACCACATCCATGTCCCAAGTCAAGACAAGTAGTATTCAAGACTGATCAAACTGTTTAGGGACCTGGGGCAGAAATTCCACAAATGTCTTTCTTTCTCCCTGGTAGTAAAATACAATAACAACACATTAAATAACTAGCAATTTGCTGGCCTTTCATGACACTCAAAATCAGCTACTTGAGACATCCAGTTCACTCTGCCTAATAGTAGGGCCGATCCACTTTCAGAGATTGGGGGATTGACCATAGAGATGGCCTTTTTAAGGGGTTTGCTGAAACTGTGGAATACCCTTCTTAGGTATGTTCATCTGGGGCTTTCTTTCCTTTATCTCAGGGACCAGGCAAAGTCTGTTGTTCTCTTGGGCGTTTAATAATGTTTGACCTGCTGGTCTTGTTTCATTATACTTATATCTTGCATTTGCTCCATGAAGCACAAGACAGCATCCATGGGCCTTCCTCTCATTTTATCTTCACAACAACGCTGTGAAGTTAGACTGAGAGATGGTGACTGGCCCAAGGTCACCCAGATGCCTTCATGGCTAAGTGAGGGTTTGAACCAGGCTCTCCTCATTGGCCAGGGTTGCTAGAGATGATGAGAGTTGTAGTTCAGCAACATCTAGAGAGCCAAAAGCTTCCCTGCTCCGTCCTAATCTAACACTCTAGCCACTACACAATCATACTGTTTCAGTTGCCCACTGTGTGCATGCATGCATATGTGTGTGTGGGGGGGGGATGATGAGTTTGTCTGCTGTTTTATTTGGCTCTTTTATTTTTGTTAATGTTTATATTTTATTGTAAGATGCCTTGAGGCTGTGGAGAAAAGTGGGTTAAAGACAGCTTACATAACTAACTAACTAAATATATAGCATAAAAAAAGTCAGGAAGAAGAGATGTTAACAACAGATTGCCCATAGTAGAGAGAATGTTGAGAGGATCTAATGCGGACAAAACCACCCATATGCGCATGGCTGATGGGGATTCATCTTGGCTTCCTCTGAGTACCTAGAATAACTAAAAGGGGTCAGTAAACCTCCTTGAGGGTAAGAAAAAAGGTGACGTTTGACCTACAGAGAAGAACGAATGAAAAAACCAAATGCACAGGAAAAAGGAGTTAAAAATAAGGGTGGCTGTCTCTGAGGGGAAGAAAGCAATGAAGCATATATTTTAAAAATTCCTAACTCTGAGAGAGTAAATATGGGTAGAAACCACTGCAAACCCAGTGCTCAGTCTGAGACAGGGCTTAAAACAGGCCCTGTTTTTTTTTCTATCGCACCTCAGCCATAGAAGATATATATGAGTGAAGAAACTCCCTTTGAGCATGTACAGAATGCCTTCTCTAGACAGGACTGAGTGCAGGAATGTCAGGTCTGATGGTATGGCCTTAAAGTTTCAGCCCTCTGTGCAAGTTAATATTGTTTGTCACTATGTTTAAACAAGTGTTCAGCATGGCAAGAACACAAAATCCTAATTGGGACTTCAAAAACATGTTCAGTGAATATCAAGGGGAGACCTGATTACTCTTCATGGCCCTGTTCTCAGCCTCTGAAATTCAGTGCAAGGTGTGAATGGCACCTTACATGCAGACAACTATCCACACATAGGGTGACATTCAATATTAGTCAAACTCAGTGTAGACCTATAAAATCAACATCCATTGATTTCAATGGGTCTGCTCCGAGTATGATTTAGTTGGATGTCACACATAAGCTGTTCCATGTTCTTGGGACCTCTTCTGGGTCAGGATCCCTACTAGCACAGGGAGAACCTATGCACATCAAGTTGTAATGTGTATAAAGCCCAATTCACAGCTCCCATCAAAATGCTGAGTTAGTATTTTGGGGCAAAATACTAACCTCCTCCTCCATACATTATGTGAATATGTTTTCAGAGTATGAACTGAGCTTATATATTAGAGTTGAACCCAGCTTGAGAACTTGTTTACAATACCAGAGTCTCCTATGTCAGGTTGAGTCTGGAAGTCAGCTACCATTTTAATTACCCTGACTTAGCATTACTCCAGGGTATTGTGGGAAATTTAAATGGTGGGTGTCAAAACTGCTCAATACAGATCACAGTGTTGCTGCTGCTGCCACAATGGGAGGGGGGAGCCCACCAGGGGCCACTTTGCCAGGGGGTAGGGTGCAAAGTGTAAGACTCAAAACACCAGGAGCTTAAACAACATCAGGAGCTCTGAACAAGCAAATCTCATTTTAGAAATGAAGTAGTGAGAATGAAATTTCTTGCGTTAGCTGTGCTTTGGAGTTTTCCCAGTAGTGAAAATTGTTGTCTTGCATCTCCTGCTTTTGCTATAATTATAGAAGGAAGCATCAGAAAATCCAATTTTGTGGGGTTTAAACTGTTCAAGACTGACTTACACTGTTTGGTTGCTCTGAAAAGTAAATGTCCCCAAAGTTTTACTGAATAAATCCCTTTAATAATAACCTTTTAAAAATGGGAAATCACAGTGTTTGTGCGCCAAAAAAGTAATTTTAAGGCTTATCTTAACACCGTGACATAGTAAATGTGAGATAGAAATCTAATAAATAAATAAAAATAAAATAAATAAAATCCAAAGCTTTTTGTCCCCTTCACTCTTGACCAAGGAATCAAAGCAGAAAGACTGTATTTCAACAAGCAGAGGCTTGGACAAGTCTTCTACTGTGAATTTAATTGCAAAATGTAGGGACAAGCCCTCTTTTAGTGGTGTTTTTAGAAACTGTATACACACATACAAAACCTCTTATTTATGAGCCTATGGTTAAGGCTGTGAGTGACACAGTTTCCACAATTAATGTAATGTGTGCACTGAGGCCCTTTCCTCTGCAACTTGTTCAGGGGAAAAAACATTGCTATGGGGGAACTTTCTTTTACCAGCTAACTACTTGTTACACACAAATGTGTGCAACTGAGATACAGTGCTAGGGTGGCTGTATGTGTCCTGCTTTTCAGAAGACAGTCCTCTCTTTGAAGGGCTGTGAGAAGACAGACATCTGTTTGAAGGAACCCTCTGCTATCCAGTCCAAGTCTGGTTTAAAGATGAAGAACTGTAAGGAGGGAGAGCAGGAGAAGCCCTGAAGTTTCCCATTGACAGTTGACACCTGGGCCCCATTTGCATATACATTTTAAGCAGCATCATACCACTTTAAACAGCCATGGCTTCCCTCAAAGAATCCTGGGAAGGGTGCTGTTAGGAAGCCTCTGTCCCCCTCACAACAGCTGGTATAGCACAGTGGGGAAGAGAGCCTGGCTGGGAGTCCAGAGTCTGTGAGTTCAAATCCCCACTTGTGTCTCCTGGGTGTAAAGGGCCAACTAAAGATCACCCCCACAGTGAGTGGCTCAGGGGTTACATGCCCTGCCACCTGTGCAGCCGTGGGGAAGCTGCATCATCCCAAGGAGCCCAGTTGCCCCCCGGTGGCAGTTACAGACAAGGAAGGGGCTGGCTTGTACAGGTGTGGCAAGCTGAGCAGGCCCTAGGCAGCTGGGGAGGACTAATCTCAGAGGGAGGCAATGGTAAACCCCCTCTGAATACCGCTTACCATGAAAACTCTATCCATTGGGTAGCCATAAGTCAGGATTGACTTGAAGGCTGTCCATTTCCATTTTCCATTCCCCTCACAGAGCTATAGTTCTCAAAGTTCCCTGAGAAGAAGGATGGACTGATAAACTGCTCTGAGAATTGTAGCTCTGTGAGAAGGATAAGGGTCTCCTAACAACTCTCAGCACCCTTAACAAACTACATTTCCCAGGATTATTTGGGGGAAGACATGACTGTTTAAAGTGGTATAATACTGCTTGAAATGTAGAGACCAGATGGCTCCCTGGACAGCAGATTGACCCGGTACACAGGTCATCTGGTTTTCCTCATTAGGGCAAAATGCACTGTATTTCTATTTAATAATAGTAATTCTTTCTAATTTTGTGTCTATACATATAAATTAGCATATGCAATTTTTATGGAAATCTATGCCCATTTTTGGTCACACATTTCACCCTATACACTAGGGGTAACAAGTCATTTTCAGGCCAAGGGCCAAATGTCTTTTTGGGCAAATTCCAGAGACCACATGCTTGCAGTGGACAGGGTCAGAGGCAAAAGTGGGCAAAGCAATAAATGCAGATTTTACCTTTGTACAATATGCTTGGTTACACACACACACACTCCTCTGTCCATGCAACCAAGAAGAGATCTAGGACATTCCAGCCAGGCAAAAACAGTCAAGGAGGGTGCACATCAGGGCTGTTGAAATACGTGGCTCAGAAGAGAATATGATCTGTGGAGAGTCCCAGTGGAGGCTGATGGCTTCGATGAAAGTGGGGCAGTGAATTTGTGCCAGGTTTTAGTCCAAACTTTCAAGGATCTGTCCAAGGTGCTGCAAGCACTTGTCTTGTCAGGCAGCGGAGGCTGGTGGCTCTGATGTCAAAGTTCAGACAAAAACCCAGAGCGGATTCACTGCCCCACTGACATCGGAACCATGAGGCTCCACCAGAAAATCTCAAGGGCCGAACAGAGAGGCCTGGAGGGGCACATAAGACCCCTGGACCTGAGGTTCCACATCTGTGCTATACAATGTCATCAGGTGTAGGGAATTAAGAGTGGAGAAGTGGTATAGGGAAGTGCGTGGACTGCTTACCCATTTTCCTGCCTGCTGTTTTTCTGCTCAAAATCCTCCTCCCCAATGACTTTTCCAAAGGTTCCAAAGATCTCACAGAATCTAGCAGAGGTGAAGGCCTGATTCTAATAGAGGTGAAGGCCTGTGCCCTTGTATCAAATTTGGTAATTCAACTAGGCCCTCATCCTCTTTTTTCTCTATATTTTCTTTAATTCCCATTTGTGCAGTTTCAAGTGTGTCAATGAGGCCATTTCATGTGTACAACAGGAGTGCACATTCAGAGCCTTTTTGGCAAAATGCTTCTTAAATGAAAAATTACAAAGGAAAAGCAGAGCATAAACCTTACTGAGTATAATGTAAAATATTGTTTATACTTTAAAAGATTGCCTCCCTACACATGGGGAGGAACAAAAAGCACACCTTACATCCCTCTCTACTCAGCACACCTGTCCTGCCCCTGATGCTGTTGGCCATTCAGGTGAGAGCATATTATCTGACTGGCATCTCCACACACACAATTCAACCCACAAAGGCTCAAATCATGTGGTTGATTTCTGTGATGAAAATCCAGAAATCAGCTACAGAATGTAACCTTACATGCATTAGGTTCCTTTTTAGAGACTGTATGGATTAGAAAGTTTTGCCCTTGGCTTCCTTTTTAGACTGCTTGCTGGATTGTGTGCTAATGCAGAGAAGCTGAAGTTACTCTGGTGCACTTCCACAACAAGGTCTAGAGGTTGTATTGTCATAACCAATGGAGCTCAAGTTCCTTACGGTGGTGAAAATGCAGGCATCCCACTACTGGATGTCTGAATTGTGTCTGGGGAAGAAGTAGTGAATAGAACAGCTGGGGAATCAAAGTTTATGCACAAATAAGCTCTACAGCAGACATGAGGAATCCGTGGCACTCCACATGTTGTTGAGCTCCAACTTCCATCAACTCTTGCTAGAATGGTCAACATTTGGGACAATGGGAGTTGGAGTCAAGCAACATCTGGAGGGCCATAGATTCCCCCACCCGACCCCTGCTCTGTGAAAAAGATCTGCAGGTGCACAGGCCTCCATAAGGCTTAAGGGACCTTGACCTTTTACTTCTGGGTCAGGCAAACTCTGTACATGCAGTTTTTGATAGGGAAGCAACCCAGCAAATGTAAAAGTTCATTCCGTCTTACCTTGCTTGTGCATCTCCTTTACAGCCACAAAATAAATCTCATAAAGAGAAAAGGCAATAAGCTAGAGCACTCGTGATCATTTTACAGCTTGCCTACTGGTATAAAGGCTAGCGGTTGCTGTTGCAAGCATTTTAATATCCACACATCTTTATATACTATTGTATTTCACGGACTATAATGAACATTAAACTTCTGATGTCTTATTATCATGACAAGAACAGAAAATAGTACCAAACTGAGGCAATCCATTCTTGTGACAGTTTTGCAGCGTGCATGAGGAATAGCAAACATAACCCATTTTCATTACAGTTTGAAGACTGTAATCTCGTTGTCCTCCATGGATGTCATTCCTGGGGCAATCATCACAGAGGTGCGGGATTTTTCTCTCCAAAGGATCGTATTTCATTGTTCTAGAAGTTCTTGAACAGTCCAGTTATCTGTTCCAGCTACTTCCTAAAATGAATGTAAATTATTGCTGCCAAGGCAGTTCAAGAAATGCTTGTCAACAATGAAAAATAGCTATGAATATTTATGAAACATAAATACTTCAAAAACATTAACACCTTTCTTGTAAAAAGTCAGGTTATCCCAGTCTGACGTGCATGCAAATAAGTCTGTTGTAGAAAAACTATAAAGACTTCTTTTTTCTAGAATTGGAAAGTATGTGCACATATATGCACACTCCATGTTCCATTAGATCTGGTGCACATGATTATGCATAAAAGATCCAGTGTGCATAGAAAGTTCTGCAGACTTGGGTCATGCTTCATATGCTATTGCAATTTGTGGGATGTCTTCTGGAAGAAGAGACTTTTATTCGAGACCATAAGCTTTATTAAGACTCTTGGATGCTACAGGATTTAAGATCTCTTTTGAGAAATATCACCAGATGGTAGGGTGAAACATCGATCAAAGAAGCTGAAATGAGTTTAGGAGAGCTGTATTTACACTGCAGTTTCTATAATCATGTCTTCACGGGTAGAAGTCTTCAAGGGAGAAAACCAGGAGGTGAAGCCCACTCAATAATAGCAATGCTCTGCCATCTTATTTATGGACTCGTGCCCACTCATTTCACCAAGCAGGCTTCAGCAGAAATCCTTCCACCAAGCAAGAAGTTGCCTGCACTGTGGCCATAGGAGAATTTACACTTTGCCGAAAACATCCATTTATGGTGTCATGAAAAGGAAAACTGAAGCACGGCTTAGCAGACAAGTGGCAAACCCGTGGACTGTGGACTGATCAAGTCTGTGAAGCACGAAGATGCCCATGCCCTCTGACCCTTCCAGTGGAACAATTCCTAAGAAACTTTGCCTCTCCGTGTTCCTGCAGTGTGATCATGATACATAAACAGAGGCCATCCATTAACAATGAAGCTGATTTTGACTGAGCTTATAGATCTGGGAAGAGAAGATATATGAT
Organism: Rhineura floridana; assembly: GCF_030035675.1. Classification (NCBI taxonomy): domain Eukaryota; kingdom Metazoa; phylum Chordata; class Lepidosauria; order Squamata; family Rhineuridae; genus Rhineura; species Rhineura floridana. The sequence continues at coordinate 272,047,264 of NC_084480.1, read as the reverse complement.
ATGGGGTACAAATAATTTAGGATTTTCCCAGAGAACATATTTATTTATTAAAAAAATTATTATTAAATTTATATCTCGCCCATTCTCCCGGAAGGAGTCAACAACAGCAATCAAAAACACCAAAAACATTCTTAAAACATCTTAAAAACAAAACATTCCTAAAAAAAATCTTTAAAACATCTTTGAAACATCTTTAAAACAAAAAACAACTAAAAATAGTTGCAACACAGACAGAGACTGGGATAAGGTCTCTACTTAAAAGGCTTGTTCAAATCAAATATTTATTTACAGTCATAGACCCATATTTAAGAACAGTACACAATATATATATAAACAGAAGGGAAAATACAGTACGAACAGCAAAAATTAAGTACATGTATGAGAAATGCGTTTCTGCTGAGCCGCATAAACAAACTTGGCAACTTGGAAGGTGATTTCTTTATCAGAACCAGATAGTAGATAAACAATGGAAGCTTCAGGCGACTTATGGGAAGCTTTTAGCAATATATCATTAAGATACTTACAGCGAATCTGAGAATACAAGGGGCAAGATAAAAAGCTGTGCTGAAGGGTTTCAATACCAGCACCACAAGGGCAGACACGCTGCTCATAGGGAACCCCCCTGAACCTCCCTTCCAGAACCGCAGAGTATAAAGAGTTAAACCTAGCTTTAGAGAATGCTAGGCGAAATTTGGGGATTGTAAGCAAATCTAAATAGGAAAGATTTTCCAGGGAGAAAGTTTAATTCCAAATACAATGGGGAACATGTTTTAGAAGCTAGGGAGATTGTAGTTTGATAATCAATATCCTTAATTTGTGAGTGTATTATGGCTAAAGCATCGCTTGGAGAATGAGATAGTAAATATTCCTTCGAAAGACCCATTTGTAATAGTTTCATTTCCAGTTTATGGTTCCATTTAGATGACCAATTATCATTCCAAAATAAAAATAAAAGACCAGATGAAATATTAGTTGATATTTTGACCCAATAATTTACAGTCACCAGCCAAGCTTGGCTTTCCATTGAACTAAACCCACATTCTAATCTAAGCGCCGCCGAGGGCGCACATCTGGGGACACCTATCAAGCGTCGTAAGAAAGAGGAAAGAACTGCTTCAACTGTGTGGTCCATAGAGTGGATCCAAATTGGAACTCCATATAGAATTTGGGGAATGATTTTATTTTTAAATATCTGGATGACCGCAGGAATGAATTGTCCCCCTTTATAGTAAAAATAACGAATCAGACTGTTTAGGGAATTCTTAATTCTCCTTAACATCATTCTTATATGAAAAGACCAATTCACTGAAGAGTGGAAGGTGATGCCAAGATATTTATAGTGGGCTACTTGTTCAATTGGATGTTCATTGACTATCCAAACTGGGGTGATTATTCACTTGGAGAACACTAAAATTTTCGTTTTATCAAAATTTATAATTAGATGGCTCTCTGTACAATAGGACATAAACGCCCTTAGTGTACGTTTTAGGCCAACCTTCGATAATGAGAGAATCACAGCATCATCAGCATAAAGTAACAAAGGACATCTTTCATCCACAATCTTGGGGGTGTGGAAATCATGAGAAAGGCAACGTTTGATAAAGAATGCTTATTGCTTAAACGTCAGCTATTGCATGTTTATTTACAATATCGCCAACAACAACTGGTCCATTTCCCTCCAGTGTACTATTTAATTAAAAGAAGATACAAGGCAACTTTAGCTATTAAAAAGAACCTAGCAGAGAAAGAGGAATGGAATAGTCTCATTCGAGCGTCGAGGAACAAAAATTCAAAAAATTTTGGTCAATAATCTCGAATGTTTTTAGACCTTTACGACCGGTCATTTGTAACATTTCTTCCCATACTTGGGAATGTTACTTTATGACCCTATATAATAACGACTGTTCTAAGGTCACTACTGCATTCCTTCCCCCGGAGCCCTCTTCGCTTATGCCCTGGCTACCCATGAGTCCAATCGAAATTAAGAATTTGATCGCCAGGCTGAAAACAGATAAAGCACCTGGATCAGACAACATTCCGCCTGAACTTCTAAAAAATTTCCCAGACTGGTGGGCCCCGATACTTGCAAATTTTTTTACCAGACTTAACGAATCGGGTCTTTTCCTGTCATCTTGGCGAGAAGCAATAGTCATCCCCATTTTTAAAAAAGGGGATAGAGAGGATCCCTCTAACTACCGTCCCATCAGTCTTTTATCAGTAATCGCCAAACTATATGCGTCTTACTTGAAAGTAAAGCTCCAGAATTGGATGGTTGATCAAAATATTCTTGGTAAGGAACAGGCAGGATTTAGAAAAGGTTCATCTGTTTTAGATCACTGCCTTATTTTACAACATCTTGCGGAAAAGTACAGCAAACAGAAGGGCAATGGTTTATATGCTGCCTTTATTGATTTAAAGGCTGCATTCGACTCGATCCCCCAGGATATTTTGTGGTCTAAACTATCCAAAACTTCTATTGACAAAAGACTTTTATTTTTGATGTACCACCTGCACCAACAGACCTCCCTACGTGTCCGCTGTGGAAAAGAGGGCGGGTTAACCAATTCCATTCCCACGTCCACAGGGGTGAGACAGGGCTGTATACTTGCCCCTCTCCTTTTCAATCTATTTTTAAATGACCTGAACGAACGTTAAAAGGCTTGTTGAAAAAGGAAGGTCTTCAATAGATGCTGAAAAGACAACAGAGATAGCACCTATCTAACATTTATGAGCAGTGAATTCCAAAGGGTAGGTGCCACAACACTAAAGGTCAGCTTCCTATGTTGTGCAGAACGGACTTCCAGATGAGATGGTATCTGCACGAGGAGCTCACCTGCAGAGCGCAGTGATCAACTAGGTATATAAGGGGTAAGATGATCTTTCAGGTACATATGCATAATGTGAAGTTAGAACAATAACAATAATCATTTTGATTTTTCTTTTTAAAGTCACTGTTATAAAGCTATTGCTAATTATCTTATCAATGGGGTTTGATGTGCTAGTATTTTGAGCTATTTCTTCCCTGAGAGCTCAGCATGGTTAAATTAATTGCTATTTAAATAAATGCAATTTTAACACAGTAAACCCATGGGAGTGGAGGATCCATGGTGGAGCTACAACCATGTCCTATGCCTTGTTGGCTCAGAGCAGCCGGGATGAGAGCAGAGAAGGAGCACCCTTTCTCCTCCACTATCCTGTGAATTCCCCCTTCTTTTACCTCTCATTGACACCAACTGGAGAGAAGTTAATTATGCCAGCTCCAGGGCTGGAGTAGTTCTTGGTCCTTTTGGAGGGTGTGTTGTGGGAACAGATGCTGCACCTTAACACACCCCTTCCTCCCTTGGTGGTGGAATACCACCAGCAGATTCCTGCAGACTTATCAAAGGCTCCTCAGCTAGCCTCTGGACTGCGTGTAGCACTACAGCTCAGTTGGTTTTCCAATTTACATTAGATGCTGTTAAAGTCCCATAATGAGAAGCATACCTACATCTGAAATTGGAATAGAGATTTGCAAAAGGAAGTACCAGAAGAGATGTGGAATTTTTTATTCAGAACAGAGTCTACTTTTTCAATAGCAACTATTGAACTTATAAAATAAAGATATAAAATGAATCTAAATGGCTAGAAATAACAGTTTTAAACCAGCAGAAATATAAAGTGCTAAAAAGTTCAGCACAGCATTTTAATTAAAAGAGGGCTATCTACATGTCACTTGAGAGGAAATTCCACAAATATGGGGCCACCACACTTGTTGCTAGTGCTCATCAACTGAATTGATCTTAAAGACTGTCATACAAGCAGGGACCTCTGAGGTGAGTCTAAAGGCCAAGAAGGTTCATGTGGCCCTCTCCTTATCTTTCACTGGCTGGAAAGCACTGCTAATTTTCATATATCTCTTCGATACCTTTTTGTGCCACAGGTGTTTAAACCTTTCCAAGAAGAGCCAATCATTTTTATGATTATTTTGTATTATTCTTATGTTTCATTGCATATTGTGTTGTACACTCCATTTATATTTTGCGTGAGGGGGTAGTCTATAAATATTTATATAAATAAATATCTGCACATATTTTTGCTTGTGATCTCTACCATTTACTTTATGTATTTTTTTGTATTCTAATGTGGTTTTTTTGATGTGATTTTAAATTGTTGTAAGCCACCCTGAGCGGTGCATGGGCACTAGAAGGACAGGATGCAGGTGGTCCTTTAGATGTTCCAAAGGTCCCAGAGATTATGTTCCACAATCTCATCACTTGGCTGCGATGTGCCACATCACGCGTTCAGACATATGAAACATTAATAAATATCAAAGACTTGAAATTGGAAAGGAAGATTATTTATTTATTTGTTTTTTTATTTAAAGGTATTTATTCTATTTGTATCAGTTTAGGAAGTTTTCTTATCCAGGTCAGTGAAATACTAAGTACATTAAAGGTGCAGTTCTAACGTTGGCCTGAGGGGTGGGAAAGCAACAAAGCTCTGCAGAAGCAAGGGCAGTGTTGTTTTGAGGCTTCTTCTATTTCATTTTTGGTCTGTTTAGCCAACTCTCCACTTGGAAAAGTTATTTTTTTTTAACTACAACTCCCATCAGCCCCAGCCAGGATGGCCACTGCTTGCTTCTGATAACACAGAACTCAAGAAAGTGACTACATACATAGAAAGTTCCAAAAAAGCAGATATTTAGCATTGCATGAGGAACCCATAGAGTAAGCACAAGAACAGAAACAAGTGAGGTAGCCACCAGCTGTATTTTATTTATTTATTACATTTATATACCACCCCATAGCCGAAGCTCTCTGGGCGGTTTACAGCAATTAAAAACAATAAAAACAAATATACAAATTTTAAAACACAAAAAACAATTTAAAAACACAACTTAAATTAAAAAAAAACAATTTAAAAACAATTTTCATGGAGAAAGTGTGAATATATATTGAAGGAACCTTCATTACCTTTTTGCCATCATTCATTTTCTTGGCCCATTACCAGTTTCCTTATACTGCTTTCTTACTGTGCTGACTGTAGCCAGAAGTGGTCATGTGTATATTTGGGAATGTTTACTTTGATGTCTGGAAGGTCTATAAAGCTGGTCTTTCTAAGAACCAGCCAAGATCTTGGGTGCCACAAGGCCTTAGATCAGTTGTAGTACTCTGTGAAAGTATGCATGTCAGCAGCACCTCATTTATGTTTGAATGTTACACATACATGTGATGACAAGAATAGAGGCAGGGTAGTGATGCGTCCTACTTCACAGAGGTCAGTCCTCTGTTTGAAGGACTGTCAGAGGACAGTGAAGAGGTCCTCTGTTTGAAGGACTGTATGGTCCTCCAAGGCTGGTTTCAAGATAAAGAACCATAAGATGTCATCCACAATGAAGATGGCTGCCTGTAACACCTGCGCAGCAGCTGTGCGGCTCCTCAGCTTCTTGCTGCTATTGGTGCGCAGAGAAGTGAAGCAAGCCGTAACATTGCAGAGGCAGCAGTGGAGCCAGCGACAGTGCCTCCCCTCCTGGGGTGGTTGTGGTGGGTTCATGGTGAACACCTGAAAGAGCTTGCAGCATCTCCCCAGTAAAGCGGCGGTGGCAGCGGTCCCCGGGCCCAGCAGCCATTTCATCTCATTCAGGACCCATTTGTCTAGGGCTAGCGCCCAGGCGGTGACAGCAGCAGGGTGGGATGAGGAGTCAACCCAGGTGGTCACGGTTGGGGGCTGGTCAGTGTTGGTGCAGAAGATGACTGGGAAAGGCAGTGCATTGGGGTGACTGGAGTGTGACCGTGCACCCCACGCTCTGGATGGAGGAACCGAGACGTATCACCACGGAAGCAGACAGTTCTGGGACCCTGTTTTCCCTAATCACATTAGTGCTGTTGATGGGTGCTAAATCCCCATCATCTGCCTGGTTTATCAGAGCTCAGAGTATTAGCTGCAAATACATTCTTCCTGAGGCCCATGCAAGGAATTCCAGTGTTTCAATCTTTTGCACTTGGGTTCCTTGTGGCCTACTCTGGCTTTTATACTGTGTTTATGTATATGGATATTGTTCATGTATTTTGCTTTGTAAATTAATCTGATATGTTTTTTATTGTACCTTGTGTATTTTATTGTAAACTGCTTTGAGATCTTTCAGATTATAAGTGATCTATAAATGGAAATATAAATAAATAAAAATAATAAAGATGGGCAAGCAGAGGCCTTGGATTTGCCCATTCAGTAGTTAGCACCTGGCAGCAGACTAAGCAGGCACACAAGTTACTTGGTCATAGTCTTCTCCATTGTGTGAGATGTATTCTATTTCTATTTAGATTACAGTAATTATTTTGAAATTTGCAGCTATACATATAAATTAGCAGATGCAAACTGTATGCAAAACTGTGTCTTTTGTTCTTGTTTTTGGTGATATGGATGCTCTTTTGGGGATATAGAAATAGCCACCCTAAACAGAAATGCATCATTTCTCCAAAACCGATTTTAAAATAGTTGGGATACACTGAATTGTTTTGATAGATGTCTGCACTAAATCTAAATTTGTATTCCAAAGATATACAATACAACTCCTAGTACTTAGGACCTCCACATCTGGATGCATGCAAATCATCAGGCCTCAGTGCTTCTGAAACCGACATCCTGAAAAGCCACAGATCAGGGCTTCCCCACTACTTCCACAGACGCACTTGTAATGCACTGGGGACAACTCAACCGACCCTGTGCCATGCTGTGGATGCTTTGCATATGTGCAGTGCTTTCAGAGTAGGTCAGAATTCTCAGGACTGTAGCTTCCATGGCAAAAAGATTCTGAAACCACAACAAGAATTCTGAGCCTCTGCAGACCTTATGGCTTGCATTGGGCTTTCCTCCCCACTCTCTGCTTTCTTCACTAAGGGCTTATCCAAACGGAGTGGGATAATCCACGGTTTCCATATTCGGTTTGCCATCTGATAGTCCTTACTTTGCCTTTTAGTTCGCTCTTTCCCAATTAAAAAACCCACTTTTTTGCACCCGCACCCGCAGCGGTAAGACCCCTACATTCTTTTCGCTTTTTCCAAGCTCCACCTCTAAAACCTCCCCCTATCAACCAATTGGTCAGCAAAAAAATTATGTATGCTCCTTTCCCCCTTTGCAACAAAGCACAATATGGCTGTAAAGGAGTTCTCCCCTGGGAAGGAAAGGCTGCTGGTTGGTTTCACGCCTGCCTTGTTTGTATTCTCCCTTTCCTTCCCAGGAGAATGAAATTGACTAAGCTTTCCAGAGCAGGCTTGAAACCAACCAGAAGCCATTTTCTTGTTTGCATTTGCGATATTACACTTAAACGAATGTATGCTTTTCTGCCTTTATTGATTGGCGATTGCACTTATTTCTCCAAAAAAGCAAGAAACTGTAACCCCCCCTCCTTCTCCCCTTCCTTCCCACAGAGAATGAAATTGACAAAGCTTTCCGGAGCAGGCTTGAAACCGACCAGAAGCCCGTATTTGCGATATTACACTTAAATGAATGTATGCTTTTCTGATTTGAAGCAAAACCCCCAGCAAGTACAATGAAATTGACAAAGCTTTCTGGAGGCAGGCTGAAACCGACCAACCCCCCTTTCTCACTTGCTGTGCATTGCAGATCTCACCCAGAGTGGCCACTCAGTTTGCAGGCTGGCAAAAAATAAAATGCATCTGCACAGTAGTTGCAGACCCTCCCCCCAACACCCCACCATTGCGATGATTGGTTCAGAGCTTGGAAGTAACTCATTATTTTTAACGAGTTACTTTTAATTCGTTACAATTTTAAATAACGAGTGGGTAATTCCATTACATTTGGCAAGTAACAGAACGAATAGTAATTTCCCTACTTTTTTTTTCAATTAATTTTTATTCTAATTTTCAAAACCAAAATAATACAAAAAGAAAACAACACAAATCAATAACTAATACAGTACAAAAAAAATACATATATATAAAAATATTGACTTCCGATTTGTCATAGTTCAGCTATAAATCTATAATATATAACAAACCTATCTCTTAATAGATTATAAAATCACCTTCCTCCAGCGGTTATCTTAGTTGGTTTCAAATCTCATTAACATCATATCATTTTAATATTCCACAAAAAGTCAAAGAGAAGTTTCCAATCCTTGAGATATATATCAATCAATTTTTTTCTAAATAAACATGCCAATTAATCCAGCTCATCAAATCTACTAAATCCAGTAATTTCAAAACACTATAATTCAACTATAAATCTATAATATGTAACAGACCTATCTCTTAATAGATTATAAAATCACCTTCCTCCAACAGTTGTCTTAGTTGGTTTCAAATCTCATTAACATCATATCATTTTAATCTTCCACAAAAAGTCAAAGAGAAGTTTCCAATCCTTGAGATATATGTCAATCAATTTTTTTTCTAAATAAACATGCCAATTAATCCAACTCATCAAATCTACTAAGTCCAGTGATTTTAAATCGCTCTTCTGTCATTATCCATATAGGGTCCATCTTCCATCTTCCATCTTTACGCACCCAAAAATCTTGCTGTCATAGTCATATAATAAAAGTCTGATAGGAATTTCCTCCATCACAGATATTTTCTTGCCATCAAATCCAAACGTATCACTGAAGTATTGTTGCAAAGCCGCATCTCTGTTCCTCTTTTCCACATGATACACTAGTACATCTCTTGAAGGTTTTTCCATTGACACAAGACAGGGATTAATTCTGTTAACTTTCTCCATTTCAAGTTCCATCAGATCCTTCCAGTCCAAGAATTTTTTTTGAACCGATAATATCTTTATCTCCAATCTCTTCAATTCCTTCAGGGACAGCGCTGAATTCCAAACTGTAATATTTGTCTCCAGGATCCATCACAGCCAGGAAATCCAAATCTTTTTTCATGTCCATAATTAAGCCAATCTCCATAGTTTGAACCTTGCCTTTAATTTCTCTTTCATCTTTTTTTTGTTTTCCAGATCTATCTTTATTCTCCTTTCTCATAGAATCCTGAGTTTCTTTCAGCTCCTGTCTCATTTCGTAAAATTCAATTCTCCACGCTTGTCTATTATTTCTCAGTTCTTGTTTTATTGAGTTAATCCCATTCATTATTTTCTGAAACATGTCTAGAGATAAAGTCCCTTCTTGTACATCCATGGTCTTCTTAATTGTCATTCTTAAAGCCAAAGGAACAAAACTCCTTCAATTTTCAATGTCCCAAACAAAGAGCAGCTTATTTCTTTAACCAGTTACAAAGGAGTTAATTTTTCCAACAAACTAACGTCACACGCTAGACAGCCCTTATCTCTTATCTGCCTGAAAGTGTAAGAACAGCTTTAGTTCACAGCGTCGAAATAGCTAGTAGCAGAGAGAATGAGCAGATTCGTCAAAAAAAAAGTAGATCAGAAAAAATAGTCCCAGCCATAGATCAAAAAGATTTCTTATCTCCTCCAATCAGAAATCTCTCACCCGTTGTAATCTTTAGAATGCCATTTTCCATGTCAGCTTTTTGCAATAAAAAAAAAGATAAGCTATTTATATTTTCTTCCCCCCTAGCTCCGCGAACAAAAAAAGGAAAGTCTTACCTCACCTAGGTTATCTCAATTGCTGTCACTTTGACAAATCTCTTTAGCTGTATAGATAAGAAAATGATAAATGTAGACAGGAGGATGTTTGCCTGTTAATCCGTATAAAAAAAAAAACGGGTCACTTATCCAGCTGAGCTAGCATAAAAATCCTCGCTCTGTCTGAGCTGCTGGAAGTCAGACAATTCTGACGAATTCCAGACTCCAACAATCAAAACAAAGCTATGTGGGAAATCTCACGTTTCTTCTTTAACCAGAAGAAATTATTCCCAGTCAGAAAAGAGCCTTCTGACTGAATTTAAACTGGATAAGTTTCATCCAAGACGGGAGCCCGTCTCAGAGGCTGCACAGGCGTAGGGATCCTCCTGGGAAGTCAGTAATTTCCCTACTTTTCAGCTTCAACTTTAACGTTTCCATGTTAGGTTGGACGTTACTTGGGGACGGGAACAAGGGGAAGTCAGCTCCTGGCTGTGATTGGTTAACACAAGACATGTGCCTCACACTGATTGGACCTCTGCGCAGACTGTCTCTTCCCTTGTGATCTGTGTTAGGAGGCACGAGGGAAGAGATGAATAGGCAGGGGGAGCCTGCTAGCGTCTGACTCTGAGAGGAAAAAATGGACGCCGGAGGAAAAAGCCAGGGCAAGGACAACAATGGAGGAGAAGGCTGCAGCAGAATGGCGAAGAGCTGTGGAGGTGAGTGACGATGATTTTTGTGTGTGTGTGCCCCGGTGTGTGTGTTTTCGGCTGGAGTCTCTGGTTTTGGGGGGGGGCTCCAGCTCTCTGGCTACCACCCCTTACTCTCTGGACTCTCCGCTTCAATTAAAAAAAAATTAAGTTTCTAGGTGGTCTAATTCCCAAGATATACACCAAAACGTAAACCCCCCTGCACAACTTTTTTTTAAACAGATCATGCTCTAGCTACAACTCCCATCAGCCCAATCCAGTGGCCATGCTGGCTGGGGCTGATGGGAGTTGTAGTTTAAAGTAACTTTTCAAAGCTCTGGCTGCAACCCCGCCCTTTCATGATTGTGAGTAAAGTGCAGACTTGTGTTTGTGTTGTAAATCTCTCTCCCTCCAACCCTATTTTTAAAGAAATTAGGCAGGGTTTATCACAGTTTTTATTATGTAGGAAACTAATACTCATTTTTAAAAAAATGAAGTTTATTTATTTATTTTTATTATTTTATTTATATCCCACCCTTCCTCCCAGTAGGAGCCCAGGGCAGCAAACAAAAGCACTAAAAACACTTTAAAAATCATAAAAACAGACTTTAAAATATATTAAAACAAAACATCTTTAAAAACATTTTTAAAAGCTTTAAAAACTTTTTTTTAAGAAAAAGTTTAAAAATATATTAATAAGCAATTTCAACACAGACGCAGACTGGGATAAGCTCTCAACTTAAAGGACTTGTTAAAAGAACAAGTTCCTTATCACTTGAGGCTGCAGTTTTCCCTGGTTGAGTAAGCCCCATTGAATACATTGGGACTTGCTTCTGAGTAAACAAACATAGGATTGCACTATAAATATCTTTACAGGTTATATAAATAAACATATTTGATAGTCATGCTTATATAAATATTTTCATAGAATCATAGAATAGTAGAGTTGGAAGGGGCCTATAAGGCCATCAAGTCCAACCCCCTGCTCAATGCAGGAATCCAAATCAAAGCATTCCCGACAGATGGCTGTCCAGCTGCCTCTTGAATGCCTCCAGTGTCGGAGATCCCACTACCTCTCTAGTATTTAGTTCCATTGTTGTATGGCTCTAACAGTTAGGAAGCTTTTCCTGATGTCCAGTCGAAATCTGGCTTCTTGCAACTTGAGCCCATTATTCTGTGTCCTGCACTCTGGGATCATTGAGAAGAGATCCCGGCCCTCCTCTGTGTGGCAACCTTTCAAGTACTTGAAGAGTGCTATCATATCTCCCCTCAGTCTTCTCTTCTCCAGTTTAAATATGCCCAGTTCCTTCAGTCTCTCCTCATAGGGCATTGTTTCCAATCCCCTGATCATCCTTGTTGCCCTCTTTTGAACCTGTTCCAGTTTGTCTGCATCCTTCTTGAAGTGCAGAGACCAGAACTGGACACAGCACTCAAGATGAGGCCTAACCAGTGCTGAATAGAGGGGAACTAATACTTCACATGATTTGGAAACTATACTTCTGTTAATGCAGCCTGATATAGCATTTGCCTTTTTTGCAGCCACATCACACTGTTGGCTCATATTCGGCTTGTGATCAACAACAATTCCAAGATCCTTCTTGCATGTCGTACTGCTGAGCCAAGTATCCCCCATCTTATAACTGTGCATTTGGTTTCTTTTTCCTAAGTGTAGAACTTTTACTTCCACCCAGTTTTGTCATGCTGTGTCCCTATAAGTATCCAATTGCATACTATGGTTGTACAATACTTCCTTTACATTTTAAGTATGCCTTGGGGTAGTCATGGTTCTCCATTGTTTTCATCCTGAGGGGCAGATAGGCTGAGAAATGGTGAGTAGCCCATGGTCACCCACTACACTTTATAGCTTATTTTCATTTTGAAAAAATAATTAAAACAATTTACATGCAGGCAAAATTTATTAAGCGGATTCACACAATATGTGTAAAGCACATCCAACTCGCATTTAAAGCGCATGACTTCCCCTAAAGAATTCTGGGAAGTGTCATGTCCCCCTCACAGTTATAGTTCTCACCACTCTTAACAAACTGCAGTTCCCATGATTCTGTGGTGGGATTCATGTACTTCAAATGGGTGTTGAATGTGCTTTAAAGGAATGGTGTGGATCTGCCCTAGGTATGATGTTCATTCAAGAGTGAATTGAAAAGAACAATTTTAAAAGATACTTCTTACTCTTACTCATTTTTCAGACCTCTTTCTGAAGTAAAGGGTCAAATCTGTAAAAACATTTGGAGCAGCCACATTAAAAGATAAGGGCAGGGTATTCCAGGCAGGGGGTTGCCAACCCTGCTTGGATATGGATGTCTTTGCAGAAGAACCCTAGTCAAGGTTTACCAACAGCACAGTCCAAACTATATCTACTTAGAAGTCAGTCCTGTTGAGTTCTATGGGGCTTAATCCCTTAGTAAGTGTGTTTAGAATTGCAGCCTTCAGGAGCCTCCATCTTTACTCCCCAAAGCTCCCATCTAACATCTCCACAACACTAGGCTCGTTTGTCTCTGCTGTGGCCTTCTGGTGACTGCCCTAGCCTGAAGGCACTTAACCCTTCTTGCTGAAAGCAAGTAGGCTAGATTAAATGTTCCCTACCCAGGCTCATATATATAAAATATAAACGGCATTTTGTCAAAAGTATTTTTGTCTACATTTTATACCTCATCCTTGGTTTTCCAAGCTTGGCATGGAATGCTTCTCATACAGAATTAATTTGAAATGCTGCATATTTATTATCATAATCATCATATTTAAAATAAAAAATATATGTACCGCCTTCAAGTTGATTCCAACTTATGGTGACCCTATGAATAGGGTTTTCATGAGGCTGAGAGGCAGTGACTGGCCCAAGGTCACTCAGTGAGCTTCATGGCTATGTGGGGATTTGAACGCTAGTCTCATTTTGTTCTCTCAACAACCCTGTGAGATAGTAGGTTAGACTGGCCCAGGCAGGGTTATTTAGTGAGCAAAAATGATGCAAATAGGATCTCTTTTAATTGTGCTATCGACCTGCTTACTTCCACTCTGACTGGGGCATCTTGCAGCATGGGGAAGAGATGGGGGCACATCACAGCTGAAGTTCACCCACATAGGAGCATTATCTCTTGTTTATTACAGAGACGCCTGTTGCAGGTTTTGCTGCTGAGAGCAGCAGTCAGTTAGTGCGGCCACTTGAGTCACAGCTTGTTGATCCTGAGGAGGCAAAACTAGAAAGTGAGGTTCAGAAAGGAGGCCCTGTGCATGAGGAGGAGGAGGGCATGAAGCAGTGCCAGTTGCCCACAGCCACATCTGCAGAACAGCAAGTACCATGGTTTGGCTTTGAGAAAGCTTGTACATTTGTGAGCCAGAGTGGGAAAAATGTTGTTGTACGATGCAATTACTGCCTTCCAAGGATCAAAAATCTGAGATCAGCTGTTTCCTCCTCATCCAATGTGAAGAAACATTTTGAGGTAAGCCTTTGTCATGCTGGTCCTCAAAGAGTGTCCATTGTCTATTTATGTTTAAATTGTGAAGTTCCTCTTCCATTTTTTCTTGGATTCATGCTTTGTTCTTCTTCCTGAGAGGGCACACCCTGAGAAGTTGAGAGCAATTGAAGAAGCAATAAAGGCAAGGAGACGTGGCCTTTCTGAACCAATGCATGACACCCCTCCTCCCAAAATGCTGAAGCAGCAGCAGACAACCCTTGAGAGGTGGGGATCTGGCAGGGATCTGCTTCTTCTGGCAGCCTGCGTACACCCTTGCTTCAAACTAGATCGGCTGGAATCGTGTCAGGCCACCACCCATACCAACAGGTAAGAACATTAGGGAAGCCCTTTGGGTGGATTACTCCAAGGGAAATGTTGTCTCAAGGGAGGCATCAGAGGGCTTAAGGTGGTAGGCAGGGGCTGGGCCTTTTCTTCCTGGGGCTCCTCATCACAACCTTGGGTTGCTGCAGGTAATCCTTAAGGGTCTGCTGTGCTGCCCCATGAGTGTGGTGACCTGGTCACCTTTCTACCTTCCATGTCATCATCCACAGGCTCAGGCTGGACCCTGAACCAGGGGACATGACAAGCATCAGGAAATGAAGAGCAGATGATGGTTTCCTAACATATATGTGTTAACATATCCTCTGTCTTTCTTAGATACACAATGGAAGCCTTGTTGAAAGCTGAAATAAAGATGGGTGTACTTAATGAGGACAGTGATCAGTCTTCAGATAAAGACCAGGAAGGAGATGACTTAGAAGATGACTTCTTTAACTTTCTGCCCCAGGGCAAGAAGTCAGCAGTGGACACTGCTGAGGAGGAACTGGTGAGGTACCTGAGGTCTCCCAGCAGGGAAGTGTCATCACTCCATGGCTTTCCACGTGTGCTGCGGTGTTTTTTGCAGCACAACACAGGCATGCCTTCAAGCGCCGCAGTAGAACGCCTGTTCAGTACTGGTGGCAACGTAATGACTGTAAAAAGACATTCCTTGTCTGACATGCTCTTTGAGCATCTTGTTCTTTTGAGACATAACAGAAACATATTATAAAAGCATTTCAAGTGTAAAATTTGATTTCAAGAGTTGGGGTATCTTCATTGCTTGGGGGGATGTGAGATTCTGTTATGCCATTATGTTAATCTTATGGATAAAATTTTTTATTCTACTACCCCCTGTGTGTGTGTTTATTTTTAATATTGTTTTAGGCTTCTTAGATGTGCAGCAGCCAAGGCCAGCACCTTGTAGGAGTTTTTTTAAAAAAGTAACTGAAATGTAATTGTAGTGATTACTTTTGAGAAAAAGTAAAGTAATCAGTTACTTTCAGAGCAATTGTAACTGTAACGGTAATTACTACTTTTTTGGGCCAAGTAATTGTAACTGTAATTTATTACTTTTTAAAAGTAATCTTCCAAGCTCTGGATTGGTTCAATTTTCCTGGGCTTATTCTTGCACATGTGCAAAAGTGCAGATACGTGATTGGCTGGAATGAGAAGGGGCAAGGGGAAATGCCCAAAAACCGCCCATCAGCTGTAAAGTCCACAGTATTGCATCCTAACTCCTGATTCCCAATTTTAAACAGCAAATCGCATTTTTGCCGGTATTGCAAGGAGCGGATTTAACCCGTGAAAATGCGTAACAGCACGAGACGACCGAAAAATAATGAACACACATAGCGGGTGTGTCACACATTTTGCAGTCATCTGGATGAGCCCAAATTCTATAGGAGGAGGCACATGTGGGCCCGGCCTGCACTGTACAGACTGCAAGCCCTACAGAACCCTTTTTGCAATGGAAGCCTAGCCAGGGTTGAGGGACACAAAGGCATATAGAGGAGCTGGACATGTCAGGCTGCAGCATCTTATAAATATACTGCAAATTATCTGATCATGTTGAAAACCAGCATGAGGAGTACCATGCTAAGCAGCAGCATAGGGTAGCAGTCAGAGGATTGCACTAGGATCAGGAAGACCAGGGTTCAAATTTCCTCTTGGCTATGGAGCGCAAAGAGATGAGAGAGGAATCTGGCAAGCTACAATCCTGAAGCAGACTAACCTGATATGATCTGCCTGGGGCAATGTGTGAATCCAATCAGGGGTGCTCCCTGGAATCTATGCATTGCCAGATTCCCATTCTCTTATGGATTCCAATATGAGGTGGTCCCAGGGCTGCTTTTCTGTCCTCTTGGTTGTCTTTTAAAAATAATCATAGCCATCTGCTAGTGGCTAGTCAGTACGCAGGGCTCCTGCCACCAAGCATGCTGAAAACAAAGTACGTCTGGAAGTGACAGGTCTTAATGATGCACTGTTGCTCTCGGGGGGAAAGGTACATTTTATTTATTTTTTTATTCATTTGATTTATATCCCGCCCTTTCTCCCAGTAGGAACCAAGGGTGGCAATTGTAGATAAAATGCATCTAACATAAAAGATATATTAGTATCTTCTGAAACAGTTTTATAACTCCCGTTAGTTATCACTTTTAAAGATTTGACTTATCTGTACTATTTCTTTTATATCTATACCTTTCATATTTCTCCCTCTCTCATAATACTACAACCTGGGGCCATCCAACAAAGTTGATTGTTGGAAGATTCAGGACAGACCAAAAAAAAAACCCTTCTTCACACAGTGCATAGTGAAACTACGGAATTTGTTCCCACAAGATGGAGTGGTGGGCACCAACTTGGATGGCTTTAAAATGGGATTAGACAAATTCATGGAGGATAAGGCTATCAATGGCTACTAGACATGATGACTAGGATGGCTATGTTCTCCCTCCACTGTCAGAGGTATCACAAGCGGAGACAGTGCTGCTGCACCTAGGGTCTACTTGCAGGCTTCCCATAGCCGTCTGGCATACCACTGGCTTGAACAGGATGCTGGACTAGTTGGGTCTTTGGTCTGATCCAGCAGGATTCTTTTTATGTAGTGCGCATTTATTCTAACTTACACATTTTTGTATGCAATTTTGCCCAATGTACACATTCTGATATGCAGTTTTCCCTAATATAATAATAATAATGATAATTAAATTTTAGTTATACCCCGCCTTTCGGCCAAAGGCCCTCAAAGCGGCTTACAAGAAAAATAAACAGGTATAAAAATACAATAAAAATATTATAAAAGCAATAGAATTTACAAAAATTAATTTAAATAACAAATAACATTATCATTATTGGCACCACCAAGAAAGAGGAGGTGGTGTTAGTGGGGGGGCAGTTTCCGAGAGGCAGAAGGGTGATAGGCATTTGTTACAGCGAAGCTGTTTGCTGTTTCATTGTTGTCTTTCTCTCCATGTCCTCAGGCTCGCTTAGCTGCTGCTCCCCGGGCTTCTGCTGGTGGTGGTGGTGATGGTTTATGTTGGGAGGCAGCTGCAGGAGCTCGGGCTCGGGGACCTGGGCCTTGCCTGGAGCAGCGGTAGCTGTTGTTCAGCAGGAGGCTGTGCGCCGGGAGGCCCTCACCAGGCTGTTGTTGGGCAGGAGGCGCCGGGCTGTTGTTGAGCAGGAGGCCCTGTGCCAAGAAGCGGCGGCGAGGACCTGGGCCTTTCCTGGAGCAGGAGGAGGAGAAGGACGTGGCGGTGGTGGTGGCAGCAGCAGCACAGATAGGATTTTTGGTGCAGCATACTCCAAACAGAGAGAATCCATATAGGTCAAAACCAAGTCCAGAAGGAAGATCAGTATCGCCAGGTATTCCACAAAGTACAGCAAGGCAGCATCACTAGTGCCAGGAACAAAGAGCCGGAGACTCTAGAGAACCTAGATAATATAATGCATTTCTGCATGTGACTTTCACTAATATATGCATTTTTGCACACTTATGTTCACTTGCAGAAGAACTGCAACACAAGTGTGAATTTAAAAGGATAGCTGTGTTTCAGTACATGCTTGTGAACAGAAAATTAGACAGAACTAAATTTTCACCCCCTACCTAGCAGTGAAGGAGGCTCCTGTGACAGTTGAATTCCAATCACTTTAATCATATAACATAAAGCCAAAGCAGACAATATATTAGCTATGTGATTGCAGATAATGTGTCTGCTTTTCATTCTAAAAATAAATGTCTTTGGGAAGAGGGGCCATGGTTCGGGGGACAGTGGCTCCTGACTAAAATCACACACCCCTCAAAAGCTGCTATTAATCCCAGAGAAAAGCTGCCATTGGTGCCATTTCTGATTCAGGAGGTCAGATTGCTTATGGCTTTAGAATAAGAGATTTTGATACATTTTGATTACAATCAGTAGTTCACTAGCTCCTTGAAAGTTCTCAACACTGTCAAGATAATCATAGTGCCCACAACCTAGAGAATGCTCCAGTTATTGTGGCAATGACAACTGCCAATCAACATAGACAGAAAACACACATTAAGTGCAGCTACTGAACAGCTCTGCCAGATCAGAAATATATTTATGACCCATCTAGATAGCACAACATTCAATTTCCAACAGTATCAGGTCAGATGCAGTCTTCATAGGAACATAAAAGCTGCCTTATACTGAGTCAGACCATTGGTCCAGCTAGCTCAGTATTGTCTGTTACACTGACTGGCGGCGGCTCTCTAGGATTTCAAACAGGACATTCCGTGTCCTACCTGGAAATGCGGGGGATTGAACCTGGGACCTTCTGAATGCAAGCAGATGCTCTACCCGTGAGCTACGGCCTTTCATCTTTGCTCTCCACAAGTTGGTGGGTGACAGGGGGCAGAGCTTACTTCACTCAGTCTGCTCTCCCTGCTCACATGGGTTTTACATACAAGCAGAACACCTGCATAGGGCTTAAATGTCTCCAAGATAGCTAACAAAGCTAATATTTGTTGACTTAAAGTCGTCTTTTTGTTTTTTATGCTGCTCTCAAACTAGCAAATCTCCCAGAGTGGTTTACATAAAATCAATACAAATAACCACCACAACAAATCATTTGAAGAGTTAAAAGTATTCCATGCACATGCCTGTTTTAAAGAGATGGCACTTGGCCTCGCTGCCTCCTGATTCGTCTCTTTCTCACAAGGGCAGGTCCTTCATTGGCCTCTGTGAGTGAGGAGGAAGGACCCAGCCTAGCTGGTGAAAGGAGCAGTGAGTGGAGATACTGATGATGGATGTTCCCCTTGCTGACAGCTGCTGCTGCTACTACTTCCCTTCCTCCTCACATAAGGAAGATAATTAAAAGAATACATAGTCATATAGAATGCACCAAATTTTCAAAAACACCTCATAAAACTTAAGTAGTAGCAACATTAAGCAGAGCAGTGCAGCAGAAACGGGTGGGGGGATGTTATCTCAGGCAATTCTAAAGAGGGTTGCCTTGGCCTGGTGTCCAACCCCCCCCCCCAAATAACCTGGCTGTTTCAAAAGGCTTTTATGTGATCTCTTTTTGCTCTTTTGTCTTTGCTTTGATGGCTGCATATTAATGGGCATTTTATGTTTGATTGTTTTTGTTATTGCTTTTCTGGCCCCATCTACCACTGGCATGTGGCCCCTGGAAGGTTGCCCAGAAGGGAATGTGGCCCTCAGGCTGAAAAAGGTTCCCTGTACTTGCATAAAAGCTCAAGTAGAATCACAGAGAATGAAGGTTATCGCATAGAATAATGGTGGGAATCCTGTGCCCTTCTAGACTCCAGCATGGCCAATTGTCAGAGATGATGGCCAGTTGTGGACCACCTGATTCCTTATGCTCTGCCTTGATTGCTGAGGTCTTCTGATGGGTCACATTTGATGGTCCCACATGCTCCTGAGGTTTGCTGGCCTTTACTGGGGGCCAAGCCTTTAGCATGGCAGGCCCTGCCCTGTGGAACTCTTTGCCAATAGACATCCAGCAGGAGTCATCCCTTCTCATTTTTAGACATCTTCTAAAAACTGTGTTATTCAGGCAGGCCTTTCAAACCTGAGATTCTTTGCCAATCAGCTTTTTCTGATGTGTTGGACATTTTTCAAATTGTTTTTATTGTTATCCTGTCTTTTAAGGTTATATACTGTATTGTGATATTTTATATGAAAGTGCAGTTTATAATTTTTTTAATTAAATAAAATAAAATAATAAATCAGTAACATTTAAAGGGACACAGATTCCCCATCCCTACTATAGAATAATGTATCACAGAGTCAGGAATTGATCATTCATGTTTAATGCATTCTTTGTAGAGGATAATATGATTTTTCCCAATGTCTTTCTAGATCATAAACATTTGAAGAGAGAAAAAAATATGTGATTAGGTAGCCCATACAAGTCCTGTATCCTGTTTTTACTACCAAAGCCATAAACTTTGCTTGGTGATTCTGTTGCCATAGTCACATTTGCAAGGCAAACTAAAAGCTTGCTTTGTCTGCCTAATGTTTTAAGATTGCTTTGCCATTCTGTAGTGTGTATGTGAGCGACTATTGCCCAACAGAGTTTGTTTAACAAGGTTTCTACATATGGTGCACATCTGAACTTTCTGTTTACAGAGGTTTTACAGTTTAACCTACTTTAAGTCTAGAGACACAGAGTAGCATTGTGTGACAAAGTGCTATCAACCGAAAATGGAAATGAAATGAAAGTCATTTGATGTCTGTCCCATATAGAACATCATTTATTTTGAAAGGTGACACTAAAGATTTAGATCATAACAGGGATATTTTAAAATATACGACCCAAAAATATAATAAACCAGAAGCACAATATAAGTAGCTGGCTGAAGAAACAGAATACATATGTGGAAACATAAGATTTTCAGTGTGCCAGACTTTGCTGCCACTAAAATCTTGTAAGCCTTGCGCTTGATCCAAAGCTCCATAGAGGCCCCAAGGTACACATAGGGCTCCATATAGGATGACAAACAAAGGGGAAATGCACACAAAAAGGAAGACACGGATTTACATAAAATATGCATGTGCTAATTTATATGTATAGATGCAAATTTAGAAATACTATCGATTAAATAGAAATATAATACTTTTCACCATGGTAGGGAGGACTATGACCAGGGGATGTGTATACCTGCTTAGCCTCCTGTCCAGGTGCTAACTGTTGATTGGCAACTTCATGGCTCATGCTATCCTTCTAAACAGTTCTTTGTCACAACAAAGCATCATTCTAGGAGAATTTATGGAGAAATGGCTGTCTCCCCTGCCGCCCACCAAAAATTGCAGTCATTGCCACTTTGAGATAGTGATGTAGTATCATTTAGAAACATGATGGAGAACAGACCATAAGACCATAAGAAGAGACTGCTGGGTCAGGCCAATGGCCCATCTAGTCCAGCATCCTGTTTACACAGTGGCCAAGCAGTTGCCCATGGGAAGCTCATAAGCAGGGCCTGAGCTCAAGAGCATGCTCCCCTCCTGATGTTTCCAGCAACTGGTATTTGGAAGCATACTCCCTTCACCTATGGCCTTATCCTCCATGAATTTGTCTAATCCTCTTTTCAATCCATCCAAGTTGTTGGCCATCGCTGCTTATGGGAGTGAATTCCATAGTTTAACTATGCACTATGTGAAGAAACACTTTCTTTTGTTCGTCCTGAATCTTCCAACATGCAGCTTCACTGGATGTCCACGAGTTCCAGTGTTATGAGAGAGGGAGAAAAACATTTTCTATCCACTTTCTCCATGCCATGCATAATTGTATACACTTCTATCATATTATTTGTTACTTACCTTTTCCCTAAACTGAAAAGCTCCATGCTGCAACCTTTCCCCAAAGGGGAATTGCTCTATCCCCATGATCCTTTTAGTTGCCCATTTTGGTTGGTGTCAAACAGTGAGAAAAGGAAGTGCTCACACCTTGGAATTGTGTCCCTCTGAAATGTAAAAGAGGGAAGGTAGTTTTGCCCCACTATTTCACTACAGGACCTCCTCTTACAAATTTGGGTGAAATTTTCAGTAGTTTGAGAATTCAGACTAGTACTGAATTTATTCTGTCTATTTGCCCGTTTGTCAAATTTATTTGCTAGAAAACCATTGGTTATTACAAAAATATAGAAATACAAACAGTGTTGAGGTACTTTTTAGTATAGATAGTATGCAGAACACTGGAACCCATGTCATACAACTATTATTTTTCAAATTTGTTGGGCTGCTAAGGCAAACATAGAAACCATATATGTGATGTGTTTATCCACATCCATCAGCAAATCACAAATTTCCTTCTGATTACCTACAGGTATTCTGGCATATCTATCATCGAAATATGCTGTGGGCATAGTTTGGCATCTCAAAGCTATAAATGCCGTCCTCATCATGTCAACTGATAATTCAAAAAATGAATCTGGAGCACCATAATCAGATTTCACAGAATAATAAAATATGAAAATTGCATAGTTGTTTATCTATAAGTAATTGGGTGTCCAATTGAGGATTTACTTCCTCAGTCCCGCAGAGTTTCGCAGGATCCTGTCATTAATAAAGCCAGACTCCTTTAATTTAAGTTGTTAATTAAACATCAATTGATTTCTTGTAATGGAAGAGGGGAAGGAGATCCCCAAAACCAATATATTTTTCTGTCTATCAAAGGGGGAAGCATTAATGACTCATTGCTCCTTTTCTGTGCTGCAGTTCCACTGCCTGGCCCCTTTACAGTGGTTGATAGGTCAGAAAGTTATCATTTCCTAATTAGACTTGTTTTTTTATTGCCCAGATAAGACTGAAGGGTCCCTTAATATTATGAAACTATGTTATCCAAGGTTCTGGATGAGTCCGTTGGTCTAATACCAAGAGAGAATGACTGACTTACTTCATGACTACAACTTAGCCAAGCTCAGGGATGGTATCCTATCATCAGATGGGAATGCTCTAGATAATTTTGTTGGCATTTTGAGGGCATCAAAACCATTTCTGTCTGCAGTCTAATCCATTTGAGTTAGCTAAAACACTCTAGGATTAAGTGTTCTCTCTCTAAAAAAAAAAAGATCAGTGCCAGTGGTCAGCCAGGATGGGTGCTAGAGAGGGCCTCATGGGCCCTGTTGTGCCATACCACTCCCCTCCTGGTCCTAGAGCCATTTCAGTGCTGGGTGGGCAGTGCTGCCACTTTTGAATAGGAGCCAAGGCTCAGGTTCAATCTATGATGACAGCCGATCATGTTTAATTACTCAAAATGCACTGCTTCAGCCTCTTGATCTACAAAATCTATAGTCCTGGTCCTACCATGACTGCAGATCTCTAAAATATATAGAACTGTATATAGATCTTATAGGTCTATGGCTCGGGGGGGGCAGGGGAGAGGGTACTCAGCTTCAGCCCAAGGGGAGTGATGGTATTGCCACCCCATACATGGTGGCAAGCAGAGCAGGTGCCCTGTTCTGGTTGGGGGGCTGTTGGGGGGCATAGCTGATGGAGAGGAGGCATTGCCACCCCAATGCATGTGGTGGGCTATTGGTTTTGGGAAACCTATCAGTGGTACTGTGCCAAGGGTCCCCTGAAGTCTGGCATTGTCCCTTTCCCTAGTGCCCAGTGAGACTGTAAACCTGCAAATGAGAGTTCATGTGACTGAGGATTGTATCTAAAGTAGCACTAAATCTCTCCCTCCATTAGTGTAAGGATTTATACTTGCACAGTGGAACCTTGTCTGCCTCTCCTCCCTCCCCGCATATCCCTTAAATCTATTCTGCATTGTCCCCCAACCCTCTGGAACAGATTTAGGGACAGTGCAGGGTGTGCATGAGGGAAGAAAGAGGGAAAGTTCCATTGCACAAGTGTAAATCTTTGCACTAATGGAACAAGGGTATTGGATACCACCCAGAACGTTTACCCTTCCCTCCTCCCTAAAATCCTTTCACATAGAGGAGAGTTCTCAGAAAGATGTCTAGGAAAGAACTTTTCTTCCTAATGCCTAATTTTCTATGTGGTGGCATGTGTGTGTGTCTGCATGTGAGTGTATGAATGACCAGTTCATCATATAATGCATATATGATGAACTGGTCATCCTCTCTCATTCTCTCTCTCTTTCACATACACACACCTACACCTGCAGTCTAGTATATTCCAGTCACAGGTTCACCATTTAAATGTGAATTAAGTCTTTGTCTCAACCAGAAAGTACAAAATTTCCACTTTTCTCCAAGATTCTTCTCTTTGGGTTCTCTGATTTTAATATGATTGTGATCCTATGAATAGAAAGGGACTTGTGTATTTTGTCCATGTACAGTCCCTTGCTCTTTAAGTGCTTCTATAAATATTAAATGAAGATGATGATGCACATAACAGCTTGCCATCTGGAGACAATCAATTTAGGAAGAAATTTTAAGTATCCTCCATCTGGTTGTTTTTGAGTGTGCACCTCCCACAAATGGAAGGCATTATCCAGTCCAGCACTAAAAGAGCATTCCGCCCCCCAAAGAATCTTCTTCCCCATCAACAGGGACCATTTTAAGGGACCACCAGTAGACGTCTCCATTCTCCTACCCATCCCCAATACATTATGAAAAATTAAACATATCATCCAGTCACAAGTCTCATTGATTTCAGTGGAACTTTATTAGTCTAAGCCCCATTCCATTGCTTCAGCAGCATGAGGGTTATTTCTACACCATGGATCCTATGCTTCTCCAGCATTGTACGTGGGAAAGGAAATGTATGCCATGGTTCCCTCCACTGCCAGGACCATATTGGGTTGGATCCAGACTTAAGTTACTGAAACCTAGTTCCCACTGAAGTCAATTCATGACTAACTTGAATGTAAAGCGCCCAGAGAGCTTCGGCTATGGGGCGGTATATAAATGTAATAAATAAATAAATAACTTGTCCCACTAATTATAGCGAGGCCTAAGTGGTCTGCATCAAACCTAATGTTATTTGTACATGTCCGTGACAAATTTTCTGAGCTGGCCTTTGTCTTTTTTAACACTTATAATGCTCATAATAAGGGTGCTTCAAAGCATGCAAAATACCTTTGATACAAATACACATACACAAACATATTATGGTGTCATTTATCTTCTGAGTGAAATCCATTTTAATTTCTGATAATATTCCATTCAAATGCATACTTGTGTGTGTGTGTGTGTGTGTGTGTGTGTGTGTGTGTGTCTATAATTCAGCTTCATAGCTTACACATCCAAACTCACACAACAGAGAATCAACTTTGCCTGCTAAGAAGTGCGGGAATACAGCAATCTTCCTTTTTGTCCGCCTGTATTTTTCAAACTTTCAGAATAAAATTCCTTTTAAAAATAATGTTTTTAAAATAGGTAAGTCCCCCAAAAGGGGCATCTCAGGGGTGTGCCGGGTGGGACAGGGCAGGAAAGGACTTACCCCTATTCCATTCTGCTTGGTCACATGACCTAGCAACACAGTGGAAGTTGCACTGACAAAAAGGGTGATGCAAGTCGAACTCTATTCCCTCTGTCAGGCTTGGGGGCCAGCTCAGCCAGCAGTAGCCCTGCTCTTGAACTGAGTTTGGAATCAGGAAAGTTACACTGACATAATGTACCCTGGCATAAATTACCCTGGCTTCCTATTGTTTGGATTGCTCTGCAAATATGTGGCAAAATGACTACTGGACAAGTTGATTGCCGGCACCCATTGCTATCAATCCCATCCTGACTGCCATCTTGCCATGGGTTACAGAACACAGTGTGAAACTGGCTTCACACACTAGCTCTTTGTTACACACACTAGCTCTGAGAGGGCCAGAGAAAAAAGTCTTGAAGTGTGCTGGTAGCAAAAGAAATGCTGGTGCAGCTAGAGCAAATCTAAGGCAACACAGAAAATGTTGGACATCCTGAATAATCAAATTCAGGCTTAGCTTACTATTAGACAGCGGATTTTTTTTAGGTGAAAATGTTAGGCTGAGAAAGAGAATAATGAATGATATGCAGAAATATAAGGTTTCAGCTCGATAAAATATATACCGCACATTTGTAGGGCAGGCATAAATCGTTGGCTGCATGAATAAATGAAGGAATAAAAAAGAGCTTGCAGAGCTATTCTATTTGGGCTGGCAGATCCAACGGATAAAAACAGTCCTTTTGAAAGCTCAAAAGAAAGAGGAAAGTCAAGTGTCAAGGAAATCAGATATTACTTTTTCCTGATCTCTCGCCAAAAAACCAGTTGAAGAGGCGGACTGTTCTTCCAGTAAAGAGACTCTTCCTGCCAGAACTGTGGAGGTGGCTACTTCACTCCTGGCCAAAATAAGGATGAACTAAGAAAATAACCGTGCTTCCAATCCTAAGACTACTCTAATAGAGTAAGCTCCATTCATCCCAACAAGACATGGCCTGGTGCAATACCTTGAGGATGGATATTTTCTGGGTTTCTGATGGTTTACTTGCAGCCTGTTGGAAATGACTTCACTCAGGAAGATCTGGATTCTGATTTAAGTTCAGAGGAACGTTACGGATCCTTTTGTAAATTTCATTTTCAACTTTACAATTTGCAGTAAAGTAACATTTGATGTTTGCAAGTGCCATGTGAAAGTTGACCTTAAGATACTAGCTCATTTAAGGGGCAGTAGCTGGAACATTTTGTGTTTGTAGTGGCCATCCTTCCCCCATTGATGGGAGTCATGCTAGTCCCACTGAAGGGGAAACTTCAGAGAGAATTTTGTTCACCTGGAGTAACTGTTCCTCAAAACTACCAGAAGCAGACTTATATCCCAGTAACTGTTATACCAAAATAAATAAATGATCCATGGCCAAGATGTTTAGCTTGAACAAATGGTAACATTTATTATTTTTCTTTTGATAGAGATTGACTGTTTTCTCATTTGTCTTGTAACACAAGTAATTGGCTTTCTCCATTTGAAATAAATGATCTCTTGGTGAAAGGCTCTGGTGATATTTATATTAGCTTTGTTACCAGAAAAACTCTATAAATGTGTTCTAGTCCCAAGGTTAAGCACTTTGAGTCCCACTGGTTTCTATAGCAGAGTTAAGCACATGTTTTAATTCTCTCACACTGCCGTCAGTGGGATTGAAACATGCTTCCATCAGGCTGGCTTGCATCATGTTGGAAAGTATTATCTAGCCACAGCAACATATATCTGTATGTATCAACAGAATAAAAGTAAAAACTAACAAGTTTGCATAAGTGGATGACATTAAAAACAACCACCCCCAATTATCAGAAGATCATCACTCCCCTTGAAGGAGCAGGTGCGCAGTTTGGGAGTCCTCCTGGATCCTGCCCTGCTGCTTGAATATCAGGTGGCTGCAGTAGCCAGGAGTGCTTTTGGCCAACTCAAACTGGTCTACCAGCTGCGTCCATTCCTGGAGGCAGTTGACTTGGCCACAGTGACACATGCATTGGTGACATCGAGGCTTGATTACTGTTATGCACTCTATGTGGGGCTGCCTTTGAAAACGGTTTGGAAATTGCAGTTGGTTCAAAATGCAGCAGCCAGAATGTTAACTGGAGCCTGGCGCAGAGAGCATATCACCCCTGTGTTTTATCAACCCCACTGGCTCCCCATTTGTTTCTGGGCCCAATTCAAAGTGCTGGTTCTTTAAAGCCCGAAATGGCCTTGGACGAATGTACCTGAGGGACTGCTTACACCCATATGTACTTGCCCGGGATTTAAGATCATCTGCCTCTGGTCTCCTCTACGTGCCTGGAGTGAAAGACGTTAGACTGACAGGCAAGCAGGAGAGAGCTTTTTCAGCTGTGGCCCCCAAGCTTTGGAACACCCTACCCCCAGAAGCCCGCTCTACATCTTCCCTGATGGTTTTCCGGAGACTTCTGAAAACGATCTTGTTCCGGAGAGCCTTTGGGAGGGACTGAAGGTAGAGTCTGACACTGATTTTATGATTTTATCCCTTCTACGTTAAATTTTACCCTTGTAGTCCCCTTTAGTACCACTCCCTATTTATATGTATATATGTGTGTGCATGTGTGTGTGTGTGTGTGTGTACATTGTATTTTATGTATTTTAATTTATTTTAATGTTTTTGTGATTTTATTGTTTACAATTTTATTATGTACATGTTTGATTTTACTTTTGTAAGCTGCCCTGAGTACCCTATTATAGGGTAGATGGGCGGGATAGAAATATTTTAAATAATAACAATAATAATAATCACCTGACTGAGCACTCAGCTGATCCCGCAAGACCAATCCAGCACTAAAAATGGAAATGGACTGCCTTCAAGTCGATCCTGACTTATGGCTACCCTATGAATAGGGTTATCATGGTAAATGGTATTCAGAGGGGGTTTACTATTGCCTCCCTCTGAAGCTAGTCCTCCCCAGCTGGCTAGGGCCTGCTCAGATTGCCACAGCTGCACAAGCCAGCCCCTTCCTTGTCCGCAACTGCCACCTGGGGGGCAACTGGGCTCCTTGGGACTCTGCAGCTTGCCCACAGCTGCACAGGTGGCAGGGCACGTAACCCCTGAGCCACTCACTGTGGGGGTGATCTTTAGCTGGCCCTTTACACCTAGGAGACACAAGCGGGGATTTAAACTCTCAGACTCTGGACTCCCAGCCAGGCTCTCCTCCCCACTGTGCTATACCAGCTGTAATCCAGCACTAACAAACCCTATAAGAGTGGATTGCCAGAACTTCAGAAGCCCCTTTCAAAGTGCTGCACAAAATAGCAAAAAAGATCACTGGTGTCAGGCGATTGACAGGTAGGTGGCTTTGTCCACCTATCAAACTTGAGATAACAATCTGACCCACTGAGCTAAAGACCTTCAAGGCCCCTGCTATAAATGTAAGCTCTGAGGTGGGGAGCAAAGGGTCGTCAGTCTGGACAAGAAGATCCTGCTCTTATTTCCTTTCCTTATACTGTTGCCTTGACCTCCTGCCTAACTTGGATTATGTTCTCTGTTTCTGAGCCTCTTTGAATTAGACCTTGACTTTTGTATGTCCTGGCATGTGCTTCTCACCTCTGACTCCATCAGATGGAGAGCTGGCTCCCCCTAAACATGGAAACCTGCCTTTTGGGGGCTAACACCTGGCAGACCCTGGCAAACAAGCTTAAATAATTTGAAGCATTCCAACAATTTGTCCTAATTTAGTATAATTTAGACTTGATCCAGTATTGGCTGCAAAGCCACGCATATTTCTTAGAGAGCCAGTACCTTAACATAGTGGGACTTACTTCCAACTAAGGTAAGACTCTGTATATTTATTGTAATGATGACTCCTATCACTGCCACTAGAGGTCAATGTAAGGTCATATTTAGCAATTATTTTAGAAGTGACATCTTAACAATTAAGAAAGTTGTTCCTCTCTCCTTGTCCTTTCCCCATAAACTCCTCGCTCTATAATATTTTTTTTCCTTTTAAGATATTTGTTATGGTTGAACACTGGCACACTTTATGGTATTTTCCTGTGCCAGGTGTGATGTCAGCTGCAAAAGCCAAGTTACCAGGAATCAGATTTTCCTTTGATTTCAACTATATTTTATTCCATAGAGCAGTCTGCTCAGGCCACAAAAAGCAGAATTGAGGAGGCACAGAGAATCCCAATGAAATATATTTCATGAAAAAAATCAGCAACACATTATTCCCTTTTTTATTGGATGCAATAATCTGTTATCTCTTGCTACATGTGTTAAAATTATTTAATGTGTAGGGAAGAAGGACAAATGATTTGTTAGGGATATTCCATTCATCTTACACTGTCTGGTATGAAATTGGGTTATTTTTGAATGTATTTAAAATAACTCAATATTTTACACCAGAATTGTAAAAAACAAAAACAAAACTTCTTTCTGCAGCTTTCAGAACATTAAATCCTTATGAAAACATAGATAAAAGGACCTTTACTGTTGCTTTATTAATATGTTTCTACAAAAACTCAAATTTAAAAGTGATTTTAACTAGGATTCTTGATTAGGATTCCTACTGCAAATTCTACTTCTGAAGTTTTTGGAATGATTATCATTACTCATCTATAATCACAGAGCAAAACACTTTAAAATAGGATTGTGTGATCTGTCTACTTCTTCTGAGTAGCTCCACTATTTTAATTGCCTCAGTCTGTACTCAGACTAGAGTTGATTTTGAGTAGGAATTTTAAAATGCATTCAAATATGACCACATTGTTAGGCCATGGTTTCTGCTGTAATAAAGTCCCTTTGTACCAGTGATAAATCATCGTAGTGGTGTTCACATGTGACATTCAAGTTTACAGTATGTGTACCTGTATTCACAAAATGCTTGTTCACATGTTACACTGAACACAGGAACAAGCTATCTCTACACATGTACAAGCATTTGTGTGAAAGAGTGTACACTTGCTGATTTGTATAGCTTAATTTTTGTGTGCACAGGGACACAGACTGTACAATCTCTGAACATTACATGTGAATAACTTAATGAGTGTGCGGCTCAACTATTTATGTACACACAGTTTGAACACTTATTGAATGTACAATATATGAACACCCTTAAATAGTTCTTTTACATACCTTTGCAAATAATGTGTACTTAGCCTCTTAGACTTGATTTGGCTATACTGAAATGTGTAATATTGCATACAAAGGCAATAGGAAACTGAAATGTAATCCACTTGCTTCTCCTATCCAATAGACTTCAGAGCAAAATTATTTATATTTTAAAGTGGAAAGGCTGGCTAGACTTTTTAAAATGATGTATATATTTAACTTTTCAACATGGTTGGAAATCTACAATCCATAGATCCATATTAATATGATTAGGGGTGTTGTAAACATTCAAACAGAAGTTCTCATATAGATAAGCACCTCTGCTTGAATGTCTGGCATGAGCAGGGCTGTGCTTGGTTTGATCCTGTAAGCTGCAGCCATCTCCCTCTTCCCCTATTCCATGGCCGAGAAGCTTACCTTAAGGCAGGAAAGGTGGCAGCATGCATTCTCAGACCTTGGAGGGCAATCTTTCTCAACTGCAATTCCCAGAATTTCCAGTAGGAAACTGATGAGCTCTTCAACTAAGGAGGAGAACCCAAGAGGTGAAATGATGTGCCACTTTCCCAGTGGAGATGTTGTGGCCGTTGCTTCCTGTAGCTATAGCACATACAAACTAGCCATCATAACAGTCCGTAGATCTGTGGACTGAACTATGTTCTGTTCCAAGGACTAGTTCAGTGGCACAAAAGAGGGGGGCGTTCACATCAAATTGTGGACTGGACCAAAATCCTCTGACATCCTAGGGACAATGTTTTGTGGGAAAAGTGCCTTGTAAACCATGATTCCTTCTTTCCTCTTATCCAGATTATTCAAAACAAGTATATTGTTTTCATGTTATGTGCATATAATGTGCTGTCTGTTCACAGAATAACAGAGTTGGAATAGACCAAAAGCTCATCAGGGGTTATACCCTATCCAAAGGTACATGCATCTATGAATGGTGTGGAAAGAATGAATAAAGGGAAATGATAGTCTCTTTCTCAAAGGCACAAGCATGAAATGAATTGACAGTTGGCTCAGAAGTATTATGGATTAATTGACACAGCATGTGTGGTAGTGGCAACAGCCTAGATGACTTTAAAAAATAGGACTAAATGTTTATGAAAGATCTATCAACCACTAAGACAGCAAAAATAAAAATAAAATAGAGCCTCTGATTTCATTCAACACACCTCTGCTTACTATAGAGATGGAGAACCTCTGGTTCTCCAGATGTTGTCAGACTCCAGGCCCCATCATCCCTGATCATTGACTATGCTGGTTGAGGCTTTTGGGAGTTGGACTCTAGATGTTATTGGAGCAATAGTATGTGGAGAGCCACAGGTTCCCCATACCTTATTCACCATATGCTGAGGAGAAACTACAAGGTAAGTCTATCTCTATCATACCTAACTTTTATGTACACCGCCCAGAGAGCCTTCGGGCTTAGGGCGGTATATAAATTAAATAAAATAAATAAAATAAATAAATAAACTTGAGAGTTTTCTGGGAGGATCTGAATCATCACTGTTGGAGACAAAGGGTTGTAGCAAACTAAATTGTACTTACAGTAGACCCATTTAAATTAATGAACCTAAGTTAGCCATGCTCATTAATTTGAATGGGTAGGGCTAGCATTTCAGTAGGACTAGCATTGACTACAACCCAGCATTCTGTACTACCCAACCTGATGCCTTCCAGAATTTGCTGGACTACATCTCACATCCCTGACCATTGGCCAGTCTGGCTGGGAATGGTGAAAGTTGCAGAAAACAAAAATCTGGACAGCATCAGGTTAGGAAAGTCTGCTGTACTAGATATATCAACATGGCAGTTCTTGTGTCATTCTCAGAGGTCCACTATACAACATCCTATGCAGTGTCAAACAAAATGTGCTGGAAGAGAGGAAGGACACACCCTCAAAGTGCACACAAAGCAAATATCCCCAGGTGACTCTGTACCAAATCATCAAGGACAATCCTGAAAGAAATACCAGTAATAAAATATTACATAAACTACAGCAACAATAACACTATATACAGAGTTGAGGCTGATCCTTTAGGGCAAGTGTGCCACTATTATCAGCTGCCCCACCATGCTCAGCCTGGCCTCAGACAGTCCCCACCGGCCGATCGCCTTACATATCGTCATTCTAGGGAGTGGCCCTTTCTGTCAGTTTCCTCCTCTACCACCTCCTTAGTTCAGTGTTGCCTTTGTAAAACTCAGCAGGGAGGATGGTGGAGACAAACACATAATTAATTGGCTCGGCCTGTCATGGGCTCTGCTTCCTCCTACAGTAGGGCTCTCTGACTTCTGCCACCCGTCCTAATGGACACCAGCCACCACTGATCATACGTTAAGATCAAAACCACAGTTTGACACAAGAGCAGCAACATAAGGTCAAAAGTGGATAGAATTGAGGACGAAAGATCCCATGGCAACAGTGGACAGTCTCTATACAGGCCAGAGCACAAGAGACCAAACAATTCTTAGTTAACAGTAGGACCTCCCAGTTTGTATATTTATTTATTTATTATTTGATTTAGATCCAGCCCTTCCTCCCAGTAGGAGCCCAGTTAAGATAAACAAAGCACTGCAGAATTCACATAAAGTGCAAGTTGTCCAACACTGAGTTAGCATGTATTTATTATTGTTGTTATTTACGAGGTAATGATACCAGGCTTTCAGAGCATTCAATCAGAGAGCATTCTCTCTGTGACAACAAAAATAAGCATTTGGGAATATTAACATCAGAATTCCCAACTGTTGACCCTAGTTAAATGGCATATAGGGCAACTGCACTGGGCACTGTATGTTTTGGAGTGAGTCTTGAATACTGACACTGAGGTTTTCTCCTGTGATGAGATTGAGCGACTATATTCTGAGCTAGCTAAATGGTTTTTGCACCTCTCCAGGTTAAACCCTCAAAAAGAACGTAGTGCAAACCTCTTGCTTTGAAGCTATGAGGCCTTCTGTAACAGCGAATGAATCAGTACTAAAGAGGAATGATCGATGCCCCCATTCCTCTGGTGTATAGAAAAGGACACAACATGCTGCCGCAGCTGATACTTGAGAGCTTGGAAAAGTTACTTTTTTGAATTACAACTCCCATCAGCCCCAGCCAGCATGGCCACTGGATTGGGCTGATGGGAGTTGTAGTTCAAAAAAGTAACTTTTCCAAGCTCTGCCCCTTATGAACTTCGTGTGGCAAGCTATTCTGACAAAGAATACCTCCCACCACAGAAACTGAATTAACAACATAAGAACATAAGAAGAGCCTGCTGGATCAGGCCAGTGGCCCATCTAGTCCAGCATCCTGTTCTCACAGTGGCCAACCAGGTGCCTGGGGGAAGCCTGCAAGCAGGACCTGAGTGCAAGAACACTCTCCCCTCCTGAGGCTTCCAGCAACTGGTTTTCAGAAGCATGCTGCCTCTGACTAGGGTGGCAGAGCACAGCCATCACGGCTAGTAGCCATTGATAGCCCTGTCCTCCATGAATTTAATCTTCTTTTAAAGCCATCCAAGCTGGTGGCCATTACTGCATCTTGTGGGAGCAAATTCCATAGTTTAACTATGCGCTGAGTAAAGAAGTACTTCCTTTTGTCTGTCCTGAATCTTCCAACATTCAGCTTCTTTGAATGTCCACGAGTTCTAGTATTATGAGAGAGGGAGAAGAACTTTTCGCTATCCACTTTCTCAATGCCATGCATAATTTTATACACTTCTATCATGTCTCCTCTGACCCGCCTTTTCTCTAAACTGAAAAGCCCCAAATGCTGCAACCTTTCCTCGTAAGGGAGTCGCTCCATCCCCTTGATCATTCTGGTTGCCCTCTTCTGAACCTTTTCCAACTCTATAATAT
The DNA here is from genome assembly GCF_030035675.1 of Rhineura floridana. NCBI lineage: Eukaryota > Metazoa > Chordata > Lepidosauria > Squamata > Rhineuridae > Rhineura > Rhineura floridana. The sequence goes on along the minus strand of NC_084480.1, from coordinate 272,013,440 downwards.
CCTTTCTGAGATGAGGCGACCAGAACTGTACACAGTATTCCAAATGCGGCCGCACCATAGATTTATACAATGGCATTATATCGGCTGTTTTATTTTCAATACCTTTCCTAATTATCGCTAGCATGGAATTTGCCTTTTTCACAGCTGCCGCACACTGGGTCGACATTTTCATCGTGCTGTCCACTACAACCCCGAGGTCTCTCTCCTGGTCGGTCACCGCCAGTTCAGACCCCATGAGCGTATATGTGAAATTCAGATTTTTTGCTCCAATATGCATAATTTTACACTTGTTTATATTGAATTGCATTTGCCATTTTTCCGCCCATTCACTCAGTTTGGAGAGGTCTTTTTGGAGCTCTTCGCAATCCCTTTTTGTTTTAACAACCCTGAACAATTTAGTGTCGTCAGCAAACTTGGCCATTTCACTGCTCACTCCTAATTCTAGGTCATTAATGAACAAGTTGAAAAGTACAGGTCCCAATACCGATCCTTGAGGGACTCCACTTTCTACAGCCCTCCATTGAGAGAACTGTCCGTTTATTCCTACTCTCTGCTTTCTGCTTCTTAACCAATTCCTTATCCACAAGAGGACCTCTCCTCTTATTCCATGACTGCTAAGCTTCCTCAGAAGTCTTTGGTGAGGTACCTTGTCAAACGCTTTTTGAAAGTCTAAGTACACTATGTCCACTGGATCACCTCTATCTATATGCTTGTTGACACTCTCCAAGAATTCTAATAGGTTACTGAGACAGGACTTTCCCTTGCAGAAGCCATGCTGGCTCTGCTTCAGCAAGGCTTGTTCTTCTATGTGCTTAGTTAATCTAGCTTTAATAATACTTTCTACCAGTTTTCCAGGGACAGAAGTTAAGCTAACTGGCCTGTAATTTCCGGGATCCCCTCTGGATCCCTTTTTGAAGATTGGCGTTACATTTGCCACTTTCCAGTCCTCAGGCACAGAGGAGGACCCTAGGGACAAGTTACATATTTTAGTTAGCAGATCAGCAATTTCACATTTGAGTTCTTTGAGAACTCTCGGGTGGATGCCATCCGGGCCCGGTGATTTGTCAGTTTTTATATTAAGCATCTTTGTCTGAATGTTCAGATGCTCTCTCCTGCACTGAGAAAAATAAGATCCTCCCCACCACATAGAAGCTGTATTAAGCATCTTTGTCTGAATGTTCAGATGCTCTCTCCTATACTGACAAAAATAACATCCCCATCCCACTCCATACTTCTCTTCAGTGGGATCTTTTCAGGTTTGGACCACTTTGGATTTCAAACAAATGTCAACTTATAAGAATTATAGATGGAAGCATTTCTTTTTCAAACTACTATTAATCAGCATTTTTGGGGGGAGGGATAAGACAAGCGGTTGACAAAATAGATGTGCAAGTAGCTTAGTCCGGAAGTTTTCAAAGTTTGCTGTCTAAGAAACACTTTTTATACCAGCTCTTTTGCTGAGGACTTCTGTGCATTGCCAAGGATTCATTGCCGAGTGAAGTCATGGAGTTCAGAGAGAAAAGTTCTGATAACGCTTTGCTGAGCAAAGTGAACAAAACCAGTGTATAATAAATTAATAATAAATTAATAATAAAAACAGTGTATAATTTGAGGATAAAGAAACAGAGATTTTGTCTTTCAGTTCAGGCCTTGCAGGGAGACATATCACCAAATATACAGAGGAAAATTCTAAGAAATATGACTGTGCATTGCAGGGGAAGATTAGCCAGGAGACAATTTGTTCATCTGTGTGCACAATGCAGGGATGTACGAAGCAGAGTCCCCCAAGGATCTGTGTTGGGATCTGTATTTTTTTACTTGTTCATTAAGTAAATAAATCAATAAATAATAGAGTGGCCTTCACAATAAAACAACATAACTAACAACTACAAAATTAATTAAAACATAATTAAAACACTACAAAAATTAAAAATAATTCCAGCTGCTAAACAAGCCACCCAAGTACTAAACACCTAGGAGAACACATATGTTTTTAGATTTCACGTGAATGATGGCAACATGGAGGACCACTGTAGTTCACTAGGGATATTTTTTGCCCTCTCCCTTATAACACTAGAGCCCAATATCATCCAGTGAAGCTGAACATTGGATTCAAGATGGCAAAAAGATGTGAGACACTCTGGCTTTTCATACAGACCTAACTTTATGGTAGACATTGCCCCTTAAGTGTAACCAACTGCTTTCTTCTCATCTCAGCCTAGAAAATACCATATTCAACTGCCTCCAAAATGACCAAGGGACTGGAAAAACTCTCCTGCAAAGAAATGTTATCAAGTCTGGAGCATTTTAGTTTAGAAAAAAAGGCAAGTAAGAGAGGTATATAAAATGATATATGTTATGGAGAAAATGTACAGGGAACAGTTTCTCTGTGTGTGTCATGATACTAGAATTTAGGAACATCCAATGAAGCTAGAGAGTGGAAGATTCAAAAGAAATTGATGTACTTCTTCACACAGCACATAGTTAAACTGTGGAATTTGATACCACAAGATGTAAAAATGGGCATCATATTGGATAGTTTTAAAAGGAGCTTAGACAAATTCCTGGAGGATAAACTTATTGAAGGCTGCTAACCATGTTTTTTAAAAAACTTTTTTTTAAAAAAAAAAAGAAATTTTTAAAGCTTTTTAAAACTGTTTCGTTTTAATATATTTTAAAGTCTGGTTTTATGATATTTTAAAGTGTTTTTAGTGTTTTTGTTTGCTGCCCTGGGCTCCTACTGGGAGGAAGGGCAGGTTCTAGATCAAATAAATAAATAAATAATGTTGGCTATCTACTACCTCCCATGTCAGAAGCAAAATGGGGAAAGTGGTGCTGTGGATATGTTTTGCTTCCACATGCTTCTCACTGACCACAGTTAGAACAGGATTAGATGCTAGATTAGAATGTGCCTTTGGTTATATCCAGCAGGGGACTTCTTATGATCTTATGTTGATGGCCAATGGTCAATTATGATGGCAGCTGTAGTTTAGCAACACCTGGAGGGCCTATTTTGACTTTCACTGCCCTAATCCTAGGCACGTATAAGCAGAAATATTTTTCATTGATCTTGGTTGAATTTGTCTCCAAGTTAGCATTCTTGGGATCACAGCCTTTTGATAGCAAGTAATTAATCTGTCTTGCTCCAGAGAGCAGACAGTCCAACAACATTGCATAATCATTCTAGCGTGCTCATAAACACAAGACAGACACTGTCATGGTAAATATAGCAGATTGCACATCAGATTTATGTTTTCATGCCTAATTTGAAAAGAACAAAGTAAAACAAATAAAGATTGCTTGATGAATTTAAACTTTCTTTGGAAATGGATGACAACCTATTGCAATGTTTATTTTCAGTAATTAGAATTTGCTTATGGTATAGCTCAGTTGCAGGCAACATGATCTAACTGGGTGAAAGGCTGCGATAAAATAGAACTGATAGAGCGAAAATATATTATTTTCCGTAGCATAAAGACTCCATCACAGAAAGCATAGCTCACAACAAAGCAAGGATAAAACAGCTTCAGGCAGTTTTCAATTCAATATATTATGAGAGTGCTCCTTCAGCAATTAGGGTGTAATTCTCAGCCTGGCTAGGAACAAGGTTCATATTCCATAGATCCAAATCAGGAGGCATCACATCAACATTGGAAAAGTAAGACACTCCCACCTTAAGACAGGGTGGCTTTGCTGTATCCTCCTACCTGGAAGAGACTCACCGAAGGAATCTCTCTCAGGTAAGGGGCAGGCAGTCATATGGGCTGAGGAGCCTAATAGCAGGAGGCAGGCCAGCCCTGTATTTTAAGGCTGTGCCACCTCCCAAACCCCTCTTTCAGCTTCCTCCTTCCCTCCCTGTACAACATGGGATTGGCTGGTCACCTTTTCTGGAGCTAAGTAGGATTGGGGGGGGGACTGATTGTACTTTTTCACTTACTTCACACTGTAAGGTATCAATACTGCGATTCTATTGATCTGGGCTGACTGGCATCCAGTGCTGACAGGTAAGGGAATTAAGCAGGGGTGTGGTCATCCAGGGTCTCAGGAGGGCTTAGACCCCTTACTTTTTTGGAAGCAGGGTCCCAGCAGGGTTCCTGCATCTCCGGAGTCCTATGAGCCAATCATCATAAAAGAGGTGTGTGTTAGCCACTGAAAAGAATCTTCTAACATGCTTCCTTGTCCTTGTCCTTTCCTGCTGATTGGAGTCAGTCAGAGTGAAAGCAGGTGAGTCAGCCACTGAGAATACTCTTTTCAGTAGCTAACTCTCTCCCCTTTTATGCTTATTGGCTTCTAGGGATGTCTGTTGTTGTGGGAGAAAGCATTAACAAGGATCCCATTCTCAAGGATCCCATTTCTCGCCAAAAAAAAAAAAAAGGTGGTGGTGGAGACGGCTGTGACTTTCACGAAGAGACACTGCACTTCTGAATTTGCCACTACACTACTGGAATGAAGGCCACATTTCACAGCCCTCTGAGGCATTTTGGGGTAAAAGGGAGCTCTTGAGTCATCACACACCACCCAAGGCTTGGGTGTTACTCTGAGGTGCCCTTGGTGCCTGGTGTGTGCAGCTGGGTAAATGATGGACAGCAAGGCCCATATGTACATGTCAGGCTCAAATACCCAGGGTTCACTTTGCAGGGAAGGAGATGCTTCTCCCAGCCCTTGTTTGGGAAACCCAACAGCGTGGTATTTACATGCCCAGGGTGTAGAAGGATGCACACCTCATTGATAGTCATCTAGTTTAACCTGCCCACACTATTTTGATTGGCTTATTGCATTTTCCAACTGTTGTATTTAAATAAATATAACATTTCCCCGCACATATGTTTTGTATTGAGTCTTCTTCCAAGGGGGTGTATGAGCAATGCATAGGTGAACTATTCCTTTATTCTTTTGGTCTTGCAGACTGGGTCTAGCCCTATACCCCTCCGCCACCCCCTCCAAGATTCACTTCTTTTTTACTGTGGAGACTTCCAGTTAAGTATGATCCTCAAATTTAGAGAATCCTCTAACTTTGCACCTGGGCCCAACAGGTAGTTCTTAAGCAACAACACCTGATTATTCAGAAATGGATTTGATGCACCAGCTGTGAGTTCTTTGGACTCAGGGTTCTGGGGTCATTCCAACCAATCCCCCCCCTTTGAAAATTGTATGCATATACAATGTAAAACCGTTCAATTGCAATTCATATTCATTTCAACATTTCAGAGCAATTCCAATAAAATCTGTGACTACCCTGTATTTTGTTATGGAAGAATATCGTGGACGAAGACATTTTCAGTTTGATGTCTGTTTGTCTTCCTTTGACATGGAAACAATTAATAGGCATTAATGGAAACAATTAATGGTTAATGGCTTTCTGTAAACAAGCAGATCACTCCTGCTTTCCTTCTCCCCTACTGTGAGCTGGAGCAAGAAGCCATGATCCTTGGCTTGGTGTTGTAACCTAAACAGGGATCATGGCTTGCGACACTCTAATAAACCATGATCAGGAAGTCATGAACAAACATTATTTATAATAGATGTAGGGTTGAATCCAACTAAGCCATACTCAGAGTTGAGTTATTGAAATCAATGAATGTGACTAGCTTTAGTCCATTGATTTCAGTGGGTCTACACCGAGTATGATTTAGATGGATACAACACATAGGAAACAAAGGCATGAAGCACTGATGTTATAAGATGGGGGATAATTGGCTCAGCAATACTACATGCGAGAAAGATCTTGGAATTGTTGCTGATCACAAGCTGAATATGAGCCAACAGTGCAATCTAGCTGCAAAAAAGGCAAATGCTATTTTAGACTGCATTAACAGAAGTACAGTTTCCAAATCATGTGAAGTACTAGTTCCTTTCTATTTGGCACTGATTAGGTCTCATCTTGAGTACTACATCCAGTTCTGGACACTGCACTTTAAGAAGGATGCAGACAAATTGGAACAGGTTCACAGGAGGGCAACAAGGATGATCAAGGGATTGAAAAAAATGCCCTATGAGGAGAGACTGAAAGAAATGGGCATATTTAGCCTTGACAAGGGAAGACTGAGGGGAGATAGGGTAGCACTTTTCAAGTACTTGAAAAGTTGTCACACAGAGGAGGGCCAAGATGTCTTCTCAATTGTTCCAGAGTGCAGAACACGGAATAATGGGCTCTAGTTATAGGAAGCCAGATTTTGAATGAACATCAGGAAAAACTTCCTGCTCATACTGCTCTGACAATGGAACCAATTACCTAAGGAGATGGTGAGCTCTCCAACACTGGAGACATTCAAGAGGCAGCTGGACCTGTCAGGTATGCTCTGACTTGGATTCCTGCATTAAGGAGGGGATTGGACTTGATGGCCTTATAGACCCCTTCCAACTCTACTATTCTATGGTTCTATGATTCTGTGTCTACTTACAAAGGGCAGTTCCCCCAAACACTTAGCAGTTAAACCAGCAATCATCAGTGATACCAACAGGTTAGGACTTTGTGGCAGCAGTCCAGGGCCCCACTCAGCAGAATAATCAGGATGGTGCCCAGATGCAGCAAAATGCATTTTGAAATTAGTAAAGTAATACACATTGTCATCTAAAGGGGGGGACTGTAAGACCATTAAAGTTTAAAACTAGCTAACTGTACCACTGACAATGACATTTTCACTTTGCCATCCCTTCCCACAGGAGCACCACCCAATGAGGCCTACAGCATCAAGGTGTTAAATCATTCATCCGGTTGGAGGTGCAGACCTTAATTCAAAGAGCTAATTATGCTGATGGCAAAAAGAAAGTTTGCCGTTTGCATTGTATGTCTTGGGTTTAACTTTCAAGTTAGCCACAGCTTTGTGAAAAGTAAACAGGCTCCGGCTGTTAAGGAAGAGAATTACAGCCTATGCAGAGGACATTAAAAGTTGTTATCAAATCTCCCCAAGTAGATGGGGAGGCTGATGACATGCTTGTCTCTGGCTAGTTTTCCCTTCTTCATTCCAATCTTGCTGCAGATCTCCTGCAGCTTCTCTGCTTGCAATTCTCATTTGACCTTTTTGTTGCAAAGTTATTGTCGATGCTTTAAATAGTTCTTCATGAGATCTCAGTGGGCATTTCAATCTAAAATTCAGGACGAGTTCTTCTTATAAATCCATGAATCAGCATATACAAGCTGACCTGCAGCTTAGTGTTCATTTCAGCCCCAAATGTCTATTGTCTCTCACAGCAGGAAAAGAAGAACACAGCACATGGAAGGAAAACAGTTCATTAAAACTGCTGTGAAGCAAGCATGAAATGTGGGATTCTTACACCTGGATGTCCTTGCCATCTTCTCCAGCTTTTCAGTTCACATTAATGCTGGAAAAATGAGGTGTCTTCTTTTCAAGTCCTTCCATCCCTCACAAATAATGTGATATATTTTAAATCTTCCGCACAATTGCTTCTAAATCCCTGCTGTTTTTGTTAAATATTAACATATCTTCCCCACCCCACCCTTTTTGAGAACAGGTTATTCTGTACTGCAAATATCTTTATGCCACAAATACATTGCAAAACCTACAAAATGCCTATTAGTACTATACTGATGGCTGATGCCTACAATCCAAGGCAAATGTATTTGTTTTAAGATAAATGTCCATGAAGTTTTTCCTCTAACTTTGAATGTAAATGAAAGTAATGCTACATGTAAAACACTACATTTCCATGAGTGGAAAATATGTCATCTGTTTCATTATTCTTCAGGCTGATGGTATTAGCAACCGTATTGTGACTGTGCTGTGAATAAATTGCCATAGTTTACATGTAATAACCGCATGGCAGTAATTGATTCCTTACGGTGCATAATTCCTGAAGTCAGATCTTGAGAAGTGCATATTTGCTAGTACGAAGGGGAATCACATCATACAATAATCACATGTTTATATTTTCGTACAGAACTAAGCGCTGATCCACATGCCAAGAGTGAACATATCTAAAAAAAGTATATTTTAAATTGGTCCTTGCTTTGAGCCAATTAACATGCAGAAATAGCATGTCTACATTCTACAACATTATACAGACCAAAATAGGGACTTGCTAGTAACACCCTAATACTTATTCCAAGAAGTAGTCCCAGAGACCCTCAACCCCACTTTGGCCTTCTGCATTTACTCTGCTGTGGCCTGCCTTCATCCAATTGAAAACTAGAGATGTTTGTTCTTTTGTTACGGATACACTAAAAAAATAATGTGCTACAATTAGAGTGACCATGTAGGAATTTAAGAAGCTGCTTTACACCAAGTCAGGCCATTAGTCTATCAAGCTCAGTATTGTCTACACTGACTGGCGGCAGCTCTCCAGGATTTCAGACTGGCTTCTCTCCCAGCCCTACTGGGAGGTGCTGGGGATTGAACCTAGATTCTTCTGCATGCTCTACTACTGACCCATGGCCCTTCCCCATATGTCCTACTTTACAGAGGACTGTCCTCTGTTTGAAGGGCTGTCTGGTCTAAGTCTGGTTTAAAGATAAAGAACTATAGGATGGGAGAGCAGAGCAGGGCTCTTGAAGTGGCTCCTCAGCACTCAGCACCAAGTCAGCAGACTGAGTAGGCACACAGGTCACCGCACTGTAGTCTTCCCCATAATGGTGAGATGAATTATAGTTCTAATTAAATTATACCTGGTCTACAAACTTTATGCGAACCTGTGTCCTCTTTTTTGTCAACGTGTAAGCGACCACCAGGGGAGTAGTCATCTGGGGTTGCGTGGGGTCATAGACTCCTTACTTTTTGGGAACAGGGTCCTAGAAGGGTCTCTATGTCTCAAGTATCCTACAGACCAATCAGCATGAAATGGGAGTGTGTTAGCCACTAAGAAGAGTTTTATGAAACTATTATTATATTCTCCTTGCTGAACTTCAAAAAGACATCCTCATCCTGCATTCATCACTCAACAGAATTCTAAATAAAGTAAGAGACTACAAGCTTGTTTTATTGTATAATCTTAGAAAGCTGTGTAATCTTAGAAGGAGGTGTGGTGTGATTATCATCAAGGGACCCTCCAGTTCTGAATTTACCCAGGGCCAGATTAAGCTGAGGAGGGCCCCTAGGCTGATTGGTGTTTGGAGGCCCCTTCTCCCTACCTTTTTGCTTTTTTTCACGCAGGTTTACCATCAATCAAGATGGTGGCCGAGGTTTCCCTAAGGGGCTGAAGCCTCTGCCGCCATCTTGGTTGATGGCAGCAATGAATGAATGAATTGTTTATTTTGGTTATAGACCAGCAGAAACAGCACAAAACAATTTGCATATAATTGATGTTTACAGAATAAAAACTGAATCATCAGTAAGTTAAAAAGGAGTTTAAAAATCTTTAACTAAAACCTTCCGGCAAGCAATAGTGGCTGCGCAAAATTTCGCTGCCAGTTCTGGAACCTCATGACATTTCTCCTCGAGTAAACTGCGAGTGTGTAGTGTGTCTAAGGCTCTCAGCGTTTTGGTCAAACAAGGGGCAATAAAGAGATCACGAAGATCAGAATACAGCGGGCACTGGAGTAAAACATGCTCAATAGTTTCCACTGCGTCATCCTCACAGAGGCACACCCAATCAAGATAAGGGATTTTCTTATACCTTTCTTCCAGAAGCGCTGAAGGAAATACGTTGAAACGCGCCAGTGTGAATGATCTCCTATACTTAATAAAGCTCAGTTTAGTTAAATAATACGCAGGCACTAAAGATCTCACACTAAGCCAGTAGGATGAGTATGAAGCCACACAGCTCAGATTATTTTGTAACTCGATGTCACAAATACGTTGGCATATGGCTTCCTTGTCCTTGTAATAGCCCAGGCCTATCACTGCTGGCTGCGATAGGCCTATCAAATGCAATTTTTTAATTACAGCGATTTCTCAGCATGATTGGAAAGTGTTGATCAAAATTAGTGGGGCAAGCCCTAGGGGAGCAAATAACAATTTCAGCCACAGAAGTGCCCCTAGCTCCAGGTGTAGCATCATGTTAGGGACACACTTAGGAACACCGAGAATACTTCTGGAGAATTTGGATTGAATATTCTCAAATACAGAATAATTACCCTGTATACAAAGCTGGGCGCCGTACAGCAATTGGGGAAGAACCTTAGCATTAAATACCTGTAGGACCGAGGGATGTACAGCCCACCATTAGAAAAGAAAAAGGTAAGTACTGCATTCGCACTTCTAATTGCATTCTCAGCCATGGCAGCAATGCGTGCATGTAGCATGCATGCATGCCATCAACCAAGATGGCGGCAGAGGCTTCAGCCCCTTAGAGAAACCTTGGCCGCCATCTTGATTGATGGCAAACCGCAAAAAACAGCGGAGAAAAAGGTAAGTGAAGCGGGGGGGGTGGCGGGTGGTTTGGAAGCTCTTATCCCGCGATATTTTTTTTCGCTTATGCAGGGGCCCCCAAGAGCTCCGGGCCCCTAGGCTTCAGCCTACTAAGCCTAATAGATAATCCGGCCCTGAATTTACCACTACAATACTGGTGATCACTGGACATATGGTTTGGATGATACCTGTGTGTGATGAAGTACGGGACTGAGTCCAATAGCACATCTTACCTGCATGCCCACCTAACATACCTGCTCTGCCTCCAACACTGCTGACTGTTCATTTGGAAGCATAATGTACATTTGGGGCCTATGCAGGTACAATGCAATATGCATAGATTCAAATTGTGCCATCTGTTCCCAAAACGAACTGCATGATTTTGAGCCTATTTGCTCAAATTTCAAGCCGGCCAGACTTAAAAGTAGGTGCTACTGTAACAAACACCACATTTTGTAGTTTTCTAAGCGAAGGGCTCTGAAATTCCATAGCCTTGAATAGAAAAGATTTGCCATGCAAATTTTATTAATAGTCATTATGTAGGTCTCTTGTTGTTTTTATTTGTAAATTGACCCTTTTGCTTTGAGCTGCTCACTCCAGTTTTATAGAGCTCATAATACCTTTCAATTTCATGAGGAAAATGTTAATATAATGAATTTTAAAAATGTTTGACAATACAAAAGTACATTACAGAAATGCATGGAGTTTTTGAGTATTCGAAGAGGGGCCATGGCTTGTGGTGACGTCACATATCCCATATTCATTTGTGGTAAAGAGGTACTGCAAGTATTTATTTTGTATTTATTCAACAACATTTATATACTGCTTATTTGAACTCTTCAGTGGTTTACAGAAAACAATCCAAAATATTCATTAAAAATATTGATAAAACCAAACATTAAAACCAGTTACAGAAAACATTTAAAATATAAGATAAAATCAGTCATTGATGATGCTTCCTAAAATCATGTGTTACAATTGCATGCTAAAATGACGTGTAAATTTCCCCCCAAAACTTGCAAAGACTGTTTGTTCCATGGTAAAAGTAGGACATCAAAAAATGTGATTATATTATAGGGATGCACAAGCATTTTGCTGCTTGCTCTAAAAGGGCTTGAACCTTTGCAAGTGTTCAAATCAAAAAGCTCCCAAAGCAACCTCTACCATTCCACCAAGTCTTATCTTGTCCCAAAACTCAATAACTTACCTTGAGGCAGGGCAGAAGAAGGCAGAGGTGACCAGTGCTTCACAGGTCTTGCCCAAGCATCTTTTGCCAGTCCCAGAATCCCTGGTGAGAAATTGTAGTATGCATGTAATTTCTGTTAGGAAGAAGGCCCTTTGAGCCCTTCAGAGGGGCATGCTTCCCAGCAGAAATGACTACAGCTGCAAGCCTTCCCCTGGAGTAAGCCCCATTGCATTCAGTAGGACTTATGTCTGAGCAGACATAGTTAGGATTGCACTGAATCATAGAATCAAAGAACAAAAGAGTTGAAAAGGGCCTATAAGGCCATCAAGCCCAACCCTCTTCTAAGTGCAGGAATCCAGCTTAAAATATATCCAACCAGGTGGCTGTCCAGCTGCCTCTTGAAGGTCTCCAGTGTTGGAGAGCCCACTGTCTAGGTAATTGGTTCTATTGTTGCACTGCTCTAACAGGAGGTTTTTTCTCAAGCTCAGCTGAAATCTGGCTTCCTGTAACTTGAACCCTTTATTCCATGTCCTGCACTCAGATGATTGGGAAGAGATCCTGACTGTCCTCTGGGTGATTTAGCCTTCTCAAGGCTAAATATGCCCATTTCTTTCAGTCTCTCCTCACAGGGCTTTTTTTTCAGTCCCCTGATCATCCCTGTTGCCCTCCTGTGAGCCTGTTCTAGTTTGTCTGCATCCTTCTTAGTGTGGTGTCCAGAACTTCCCCTAGGTAAGTTACTAGGCACTGGGGCAGGGAGAGGTGGCATTCACAGGTTCCAGGTGAGCGTGCGGCAATATTCAGATACTCTTTGAGCCATGATCTTACTCTCACAATGCTTTCAGCTCTCTTAAAAATACTGTTGTCTGCCTTCTACCTGTGATGACTAAAGAGTTCAAAACAAAAGTGATATCCTACAAATTAATTCAAGCTTCCCAAAGTGTTTTGGTAGAGAATAATAATAAAAAGGACTAGCCATATTGTTTAAACCGAATGGCATAAATCACATGGGATGTGCTTATCAAAACAGGGCTCTCTGTGTTCAGCAGTCTTAACTAAGAGCTGTTTATTATTCTGATAAGTCAATACATTGTGGAAATTCCAGAAGGACATTTTGTTACATGAAAGGACACAGACTGAAAATATATTCAGCTTCAGCCTTCATATTAGCCGACCTTTTGTTTTCATATCTTATACCAGCAGGGAAGTGAAAATCCCATTTTCCCAGATAGCACAAGCTGGCTGAGAGAAATCATTTTCTTCATTTCATTTAATTTCTTGTGCAGGATGGGCTAAGAATATAGCCTGAAGGCACCCCAGGGTTCCTTATACCAAGATGCCAAAGCACTAAATTTCCTAAAGAGGAAGTTGAAAGTTAAAAGGGGTGCTCTCCCCACCCATAAATCGTGAAATGTTAAACACTGATTCATGTTACTCTGAGCTTCCTCCTCATTGCTGCAATTCATACAACATAAAAGGGTATAGTGACATTGCAGACGACAGGAGATTTTCTTACTGACTTACTTATTTACTTACAATATTTATATGCCACCCAATAATGAAGGTTATCTGGTGATTAACATTGAAAAATTAAAACCATTGCTTAGAAATTCTGAATATGAAGGAGTACGTACATATCTGAAATAAGTGAAATTAAAACAAAATATAACATTACATGACACTGAAAACAGAATAAAACCAGCAACAGCATAAAACCAAAATGAAATCAGCACCAATGGAAAATATCAGTACAAAGGATCTAAAAACTGCTTTAAAAAAACTCATTTGGGGATGGCACCTGGAGAAGAGCTTCAGGAGATGAAGGTTCAAGTAGATATATATGGGAGAACATGATCCTGCAGGTAACCTGGCCCCAAGCCATTTAGGGTTTTAAAAGTTAATACCAATAATTTGAATTGGGCCTGAAAAATGGAGTGCAAGCCAGTGCAGATGGCAAAGTACTAGCATAATGGATATTTCATCCTGTCTCCGTTAACAATCTTGCTGCTCTGGTTTGGACAGCTGAAGTTTCTATACCATTTGCAAAAGTAGTCCCACTTATAATGCACTTAGGGTTGTCAGATTCATGGCCTGAGACTGATCCTGTATGTTTAGGAGAAGAGAAAGTCAGCCAAGTGCAGGTGTTCTTGCAATGCTGTAATGGGAAAAACCACAAGGTGGAATTCTCCCTTCCCCCTGCACAACTTTTAAAGGTACAGAAGACCTCTTGGTTGCCAGGCCAGGCCTCCAAGAGGTCTTCTGTATAGTTAAAAGCTGTGCAGGGAGAAGGGAGAATTCCACCTTATGGTTTTTCCCATTACAGAGTTGCAAGAACACCTGCACTTGGCTGACTTTCTCTTCTCCTAAAGATACAGGATCAGTCTCAGGCCATGGACCTGGCAACCCTAAATGCACTGCAGTAATCTAAACAGCAGGTTATCAAAGTGTTGATAAGTCTGGAGCAAGTCTGTCCAGACTGAGCCACAGTTTATCAACATAAGCTTTGGGAACCTTCAGGTTGAACGGCAGATGATTAAATTGTATTCCTAACCCCACATACCTGGGAGTAAGCCCATTAAATACAATAGGACTTACTTCTGAGTAGACACAGTTAAGACTGCCATATTAATCATCATAATATTTTAAAGGGTGCTCCAAGCCACTGAGGCCACCAGCGCTTCTAGAGACAACTCTGGATCAAAGAGCATCCCCAAACTATGAATCTGATCCTTTAGCAGGAGTTAAACTCCATCCAGAACAAGTTTAACACCACTCAGCCGGGCAGACAAACCACCTATGAAGAGTGCCTCCATCTTATCTAGATAAAGCCTCAATTTATTGGCCCTCATTCAGTCTATTACCATAGTCAGGCAGATTTAGAACATCCATTGCCTTACCTGGATTTTATGAGGAGAGACAGAGCTGGATGTCATCTGTATATTTGTAAATCCACATCTCCAGATAACTTCTCTCATCTTGTGTACATGTTAAACAATGTAGGGATAAAGCAGAGCCTTGTGGAATCCCACTGTATTACTGCTAAAGGTTACAGTAATAATCCCCTAGCACTATCTTCTAGAATACGCCATCCATGTAGTACACTACAATACAGTACTTCCAATGCCCAAACAGCCTATCCAGAAAGATAGCATGGTCAATGATACGCTGCTGAGTGCTGAAAGCCAAAGAGACATTCAAGAGGGTCACATACACCCTGTTCTCCTGTCAACAAGGTTGACTGAGGTAGTTTCCATTCCAAAGCCAAGTATGAACTCAATGGAAATGGATCTAGAAAATCAGTTTAATTCAGGAATGACTAGAGTTGGCTAATAACCATTCAGCTGAGCATCTTGCCCAGGAAGGGGATGTTAGCAAGCAGCCCAGAGTTACTTATGGGTCCAAATTAGGTTTATTCAAGAGTGGCCTCATTACTGTCTCTTTTAAAGAAAGTGGTGCCACTTCCTCTCTCAACCTCCTGCACCCAGCTGGTCATTCCCTCCCTATTAGAAATAATAAATCAAGATTGTCAGAGGACAAACACAACAATGGACAAATATGTCCATAGACCCCTAGATCAGATATACAGAAAGCACAAGGTATGACTCATATAAGAGTCCATCCAAGATTTTTAAAGGCTTCCAAAATGTATTTATTTATTATTTGATTTATATCCTGCCCTTCCTCCCAGTAGGAACCAAGGGCAGCAAACAAAAGCACTAAAAACACTTTTAAACATCATAAAAACAGACTTTAAAATATATTAAAACAAAACATCTTTAAAAACATCTTTTAAGAAAGCTTTAAAAACACCTTTAAAAAAAAAGGTTTAAACCATATTAAAAAGCAATTCCAACACAGACACAGACTGGGATAAGGTCTCAACTTAAAAGGTTTGTTGAAAGAGGAAGTTCTTCAGTAGGCACCAAAGAGATAACAGAGATGGCGCCTGTCTAATATTTAAGGGGTGGGAATTCCAAAGGGTAGGTGCCACTACACTAAAGGTCTGCTTCCTATATTGTGTGGAATGGACCTCCTGATAAGATGGCATGTGCAGGAGGCCCTCACCTGCAGAGCGCATTGATCGACAGGATATATAAGGGATAAGATGGTCTTTCAGGTATCCTGGTCCCAAGCTGTACAGGGCTTTGTACTCCAAAACTAGAACCATGAACTTAGCCCAGTAGTTAAGAGGTAGCCAGTGCAATTCTTTCAGCACCAGGGTAACATGATGGCGATATCCTACCCCAGTGAGCAATCTCGCCGCCGCATTTTCCACCAGCTTCAGCTTCCGGGCCAACCTCAAGGGTAGTCCCACATAGAGCACATTATAGTAATCCAGCCTGGAGATTAGTAATGCATGGACAACAGTGGTCAGGCTATCCCGGTCCAGAAACAGATACAGTTGTCTTACCAGCCAAAGCTGGTAAAAGGCACTCCTTGCCACTGAGGTCACCTGGTCCTCTAGCGACAAAGACGGATCCAGGAGCACCCCCAGACTACGAACCTGCTCTCTCAGAGGGAGCACAGTCCCATCCAAAGCAGACAACTGAACTCAGGAACCACCAATCCACAGCGTCTCTGTCTTGCTAGGATTCATACTCAGGTTATTGGCCCTTATGCAGCACACTACTAAGTCCAGGCAGCCTGCCCTGGGCCCTGGCACATGCATGCACACCCCACCTACCTACCTACCGACCTACCAGGTGGGTGGAGGAGCGGGAGGTCGATCAGGTGAGCGAGCGAGTGAGCGAGTGGGCAGGAGGGTGGGATGGTGGCAAGTAAGCGAGTGGTGGTGTGTGAGTGAGAGAATGAGTGGGGTGAAGGATGGCAGGTGGGGGAGCAAGCTAGGGGAGGGATGGCAAGCGAGGGGGCAGGACGGCAGGTGAGTGAGCGAGCGGAGGAGAGGGTGAACAAGCGAGCAGGCGGGGGAGGGTGAGTGGGCTGTGGGAGGGCGAGCGAGCAAGCCAGCAGGGGCAGAGAGAGAGAGAGGGAGTGCGTGGGCGGGCAGCTCGCTCCCTGCAATCCATGGCAGGGAGCCTGCCATGGAAGGGGAGTGCTACTCCCTCACCATAACAAAGGGCCCTTCAGGGAGCCCTGTGCACCATGGGGCCCTTGGCCAGGGCCACACCTTGCCGCCCTTTGGAGCTGGCCCTGCAGGCAGCGGCCCAGGGCTTGTACGGCCTCTCCTGTTTCAGATGATACAGAGATATAGAGCTGGGTATCGTCAGTGTTCTGCTGACACCTCACCCCAAATCTCCTGAAGACTGCTCCCAAGGGCTTCATATAGATGTTAAATAGTATGGGGGACAAGATGGTACCTTTGGCACCCCACCCCACAACTGCTAGAGGTCCAAAAGACAATCACCCAATGCTATTCTCTGAAAACGACCCTGGAGATAGGATTGGAACCCCTGTAAAACAGTGCCTCCAATACCCATCTCACCAAGTCAGCCCAGAAGGATACCATGGTCAATGGTATCAAAAGCCGCTGAGAGATCAAGTAAGAGTAACAGGGTCACACTCCTCTTGTCCTTCTGCTAGTAAAGGTCATCCATCAGGACAACCAGGGCTGATTCAG
Organism: Rhineura floridana; assembly: GCF_030035675.1. Classification (NCBI taxonomy): domain Eukaryota; kingdom Metazoa; phylum Chordata; class Lepidosauria; order Squamata; family Rhineuridae; genus Rhineura; species Rhineura floridana. The sequence continues at coordinate 271,996,375 of NC_084480.1, read as the reverse complement.
TCCCATAACCAGGCATGAATCCAGACTGGGATGGGTGAAGATAGTCTGTTTCATCCAAGAGCACTTGCAATTGCTGCACTACAATCGTCTCAATCACCCTTCCTAAGAAGGAGGTATTTGCGACTGGGCTGTAGTTGTCAAAAACCAATGGGTCCATGGTGGGACTTTTCAGGAGAGGTTGGATCACTGCCTCTGTCAGGGCAGCTGGAACCACTCCCGCCAGCAGCGATGCATTGACCGCATCCTGTGTCCACTTGGTCAAACCCCCTTGGCAAGCTTTAATAAGCCAAGAAAGGCAAGGGTCGAGAGGACATGTTGCTGGAGCATCATCGCAAAAATTATTATTATTATTATTATTACTCTTTCTTTTTACCCCGCCCTTTTTCCAAAACTGGAACTCGGCGGCTTACAAATAAAATCTTGTCTACGTCATCAGGCCGCATCAACTGAAACTGTTTCCAAGAAGTTGCAGCAGATGTTGCACTGGACACCTCACTGGGGACCACAGTAGATGTGGATGGGGCATCAGGATTGCAACAGAGGCAAGCAATTTTACCCTCAAAGTGCCTTACAAACAATTCATAGTGGGCCTCTGAAGGGTCTAAAACTCCATTTCCTGGAGTTGATGTCAACAGACCCCTGACAACACGGAAAAGCTCCACTGGATGGCTACTTGAGGATGCGATGGAGGCAAAGAAGTGGGCCTTCTTTGCTGCCCTCACCACCACACAGTAGGCATGGCTATGTTTTACTTGCGCCTGATCAGCTTCACAGCACATATTTTGCCACTCACACTGTAGCCATCATCCAGCCTGTTTCATGCCCTTAGCTCACTGGTGTACCAAGGTGCAAACAGGGCTCCACAATGCCAGAGAGGGTGCTTGGGGGCAACCATATCAAGAGCCCGACACGCCTCGCTGTTCCACAGTGTGACAAGGGCTTCAGCAGGGTCACCTGCTCTATCTTCTGGGAACTCCCCCAGGGCATTCAGGAATCCTGTGGATTCCATTAGTCTCTGGGGGCGGATCCAGGGCCAACTTATCCATTAGGCACAGTAGGCACAGTGCCTAGGGCCCACAATACTTTTAGTGGCCCACGAAAAATGTTTTAATTTCTTTTAAAATCAGAAGAAAAAAAATGAACTTTTAGGGTCGAAGAAAATCTTTTAATTTTTTTCTCACAACAGAAAAAAATGAAAATTTTAGGGCCCATGAAAATCAATTAAATTTAGCCTAAAACAGAAAAAAAATGTTGAAGTATTTAAAGTTATATCAAAAATAATTTTTAATATTGATATTATTATGGAGGAAGGGGCCCACAAAGGCAAAAGTGCCTAGAGCCCACGAAAGTCAATCAAATACTTTATTGCTTCTAGCCGTTGGCCATCGCAAAACACATTTAAAAACACACAGTAAAATTTGTACAATAAAATGCAATATAATCTGTCTTGGGAAATCATGGCTGCTCGGCTTTGTTTGTATTGTCTTTCACTATTTGGGCTCTTAGTCTCTTCGCTGCCATGGCAAAGTTTGTAACCGCAATGGTCACCTCCTTAAAATTGTCGGCTAATAGGTCAGTAAGTATAAATTCCTGTGCTAGTCCCTCTCTAGGTTTTAGGAAGGGATCTAAAAATTTATGTCTTGGGGAATTGTAGAGAGAACAGTAGAGCATGTAATGGGGGAGGTCCTCAATCATATTATTCCCGCATATACGGAAACGTTGGTTTCTTGGCACTCCCTTATACCTTCCCTCTAAAATTGCTGAGGGCGTTGTCTGAAACCTTATTTCTGTAAATGCTCTGTGTTTCTGTGGACAGGAAAGGGTTGAAAAATAAGCGGTAGGAGTGTGGTTTATTTTGAAGAGCGGGAACCAGGTTGAAAACTGGGAACTCAACAATCGGAGTCTATCTTGAGACTCATCAAAATTGAGTACCCAGTTGTTCAGCTCTTTTGGTGTGAATAATTTAAGATCATAAGGTGCTAGATTGTAATGCTCAATTAAGAGTTTCGTAGATTGCGCCACCCCGCTTTTTGGATTTGTTCCTGCCAGCAACCTTTGACTAGTGCGGAATCGTCCAATAATAGTATTTCCCTCCAGAATCTTAATGCTGCCAAGTCGATTTTTGCAGTTAATGAGTGGATTCCCACTTCCGTCCTTACATGTGCTGAAGGGGAACTGCGTGGGAGGCCCAGGATCTGTTTCAAAAAGGAGTTTTGTAAAGGCTCTACCGTGCGTTTGAGGGCATGTCCCCACAATTCTGCTCCATATAGTAATTTGGGAATTACTGCAGTTCTATATATTTTTAGGAGGGGAAGAATTAATTGGCCTCCTCTCATATAATAGAACCTTTTTAGTTGGACAAGTGTTTTAGCACTGGTTAGTTTGATGGCTTCCTCTTGCGCTTTCCAAGTGAGTGTATTTGTAAAAACTATGCCGAGATACTTGAAGGACTTCACTTGTTCAAGTCTGTGTCCATTTAAAATCCAAGTGTTTTTTGTCCTCCTGTATCTACCGCAAACCATGATTTTTGATTTAGCCTGATTTACTTGGAGGTGGTGGGTTTCACAATATTCTTCCAAACCGAGGAGTAGTCTTTTTATACCTATTTTGTTCATGGACATTAAAACCAGGTCATCCGCATATAATAGTACTGAAATTTTTTGGGAGCCTACAGCGGGTGGAAAGAACTTGGGTGCGGACAGTGCAGGAATTATGTCATTTATAAAAAAATTAAAAAGGAATGGCGCTAATATGCACCCTTGTTTCACCCCTTTCATTATAGGGATGTCACAGGATAAGGCGCCATTCCTTCCTAAGCGAATTCTTGCCACATTGGATTGGTGTAGAGATTTTATGAGCCACACCAATCTCTTGTCTGCATTTGAACGGTCCAGCTTTTGCCACAGAATCGCCCTATCCACCGAATCAAACGCTGCCGCAAAATCTATGAAGGCAATATAGAGCGATACATTCCGCCCTTTTACGGCCTTGTTTATTAGGTGTTGTAGAATAAATGCTTGTTCCTTTGTGGATCTTCCCTTTCTAAATCCGGCTTGTTCCTGGTGAATAATTGAAGTTCCTGGTGAACTTTGCATCCCATTCAGCTAGTTTGTTAAGCAGGAAGCGACCATAGAGTTTTGCCGCTATGTCGAGCAGGCTAATTGGCCTATAATTTTGGGGGTCAGCTGGATCCCCTTTTTAAAAAATAGGTACAATTATGCTGGTACGCCAGCCTTTCGGGAACTCGCCTATGGTGTTAATGTGTGTGAATAAGGCCACAAGTAAAGGACCCCACCATGACATTTCGGCCAAAAAGATCTCCGGTGACATCATGTCTTCTCCCGGAGCTTTATTTTTGCGTAGCATCAGAATCAGGTCTCCAATCTCGGAGCTTGAGACTGGGGGCCAGTCAGGCAAGTCTGTCGGTCTTTCGAGGTAGTGTGGAAGAGATAATGGGATCGAGCCAAAAATAATTCTAAAATGAGACACCCACGTTTCGGGTAAAATTGGGGGAATTGGGACGTTTTCCCACTGGTAATTGTCCCATTGGACAAGTTTCCAAAAAAGTGCATCCTTACCTTGGAGATGGGCCTGCTGTATCTCGCGCCAATTGTTTACGAAAATTTTTTGTTTTTTATCCTTTAGTAGTTTTTTGTAGGCTCTCTTCATTGAGAGTAAACGATGGGTTGCCTCCTTAGAATAATTTCTTTTTAGCTTTTTGATTTGGGTAGCTAACTCCCTCTTCTTCATTTTGCACTCCCGGTCAAACCAGGAATTACTCCTCCCCGACGGCCTTTTGGTGGTGACAGTGGAAACCTGGGCTTCCAGAGAGGCAATCACCTTTTCATATGAGCCCACGATGTCCCTCATTGCCGATGTGGCCTGATTTCATAAATCTAAAAGAGGGGGAGATTCTAATATTTGTTTTACTGAGGATTTGGTACCCCCTGACCATTTAATTCTTCTAGGCCTTACTAGCCTGTCCAAAAATGGTTTGAAAGTGATTGGGCGTATAAATGGGGAAGGATCGTGTAGAGTTAGGCAGAGCGGTAGATGGTCGCTGTCCGCTCTGCTTATTGTCCTCAACTCTTTGACTAAGGGCATTAAAGAAGAGGATCCCAAAAAGTAGTCTACAACACTTACGCCTCTATTTGAGATGAAAGTGTAGAAGCCGTAAGAAGAGTCTAAGTATGTTCCATTTATGCAATTGAGCTGGTGATTAATCAAGAATCGGAACAAGTATTTTCCGTTTTGATTTATAACCTTATCCCTTGATTCTCTAGGGAGAATTGTATAGTCATCAGAGGATACCCCCACTAGGTCCCCTACTAGAGGAAAATTTTGCCCTAGTCTTGCATTTAAATTGCCGCAGATTAACAACAAGTGCAACGGGTAAATGCAAGCCAGTTTCTCCAGATAGTTCCCAAATAGCCTCCATCTCTCTGCTCTGGTCTGGGGGTGCGACAGGGAAAAGTAAACATTCAGACATGTTATATAACAATCATGCGAAAATGCAATTATTAGAGCCAGACAAAAGTCCGGTGGCTGTTCACTCGGCACTGTTACCCGGACGTCCAATGACGTGGCTATTGAGGTTGCAATACCCCCACAGCCTCTCCCTCTCCTTGCTGGCTTAGTGGCCGGGCTAACCCAGGTTTTATAGCCTTGCAGGGAAAGGACCTCCTGCGTTGTTAGCCAGGTCTCTTGGAAACAGAGTATGTCGAACGATTGGATGAACTTTGTAAAATCTGCATCCCTGGCCTTGCTGTTCCATCCTGAGATATTCCAAGATAAACAGGTTAAATCCGGGTATGTGGTAGAAGATTGAGTCTCACACGGTAAGGAAGTATGGTCTGCCGCCCAAGCTTCGTGGTGCTGTCATGTGTGTAATTCATGATAGTGTCAGTTCTTCCTAGTAGGTGATGGTAAAGATTCTATGCAGTCTGGGATAATAGTGCAAACATTTGAGAAGCGAGGCCTCAACACCGCTGTCATGTACTCTTGTACCGGGGATAGTTTCTCTGGGAATCCTAATTCCTCTGGGGCCAAATGGCATGAGGGTCTGGGATAACAGTTTTGCTTTAGGGCCTTGCCTAGAATCGGCCATGAGATCATTTCCTCTTAGGTTCGTCTGGCAATTGAGAGATTGTGGCTGAAGATCTACAATCTGAGAAACCTCCGTATTCTGATTGTATGAAGATCGAAAAGAGGAGGTCTTTAAAGACTGGGCATCTCGTTCCAGAGATGGCAATGTCTGCAGCGAAGATGGATTATCCAGTATCATAACCTGTAATACTGCTGTTAGTTTGTTTAAATTTACTATTATTGACCTTTGTTCGTTCTCTGGAAGCTCTTCGAATGTTTTAATCAGCTGTATTTCTTCTGGTAGAAAGTTTCCTCTTAGGTGGGGAGTTACACAGGGGAGGGCCGCATCCACTCCTCGCGGCGTGTCCGTTTTCCTCGGGGGGAGCGTCCTATCACTTTTGGTGATATATGATGACTTTGAAGGCGAATGAAGATTTATTGTTGGCCCTATTTTAGGGCTTAGTAAGGGTTGTATAGCTGCTGCATTAATAAAATGTCTCGTAACCCCTATTCCCCGATCTCCCAGGGCCACTCTATTTGCCATAATGGAGCTGACAAGGTTGGTATTTGTAAAATGAACTATGGATCTTAGTGGGCCAAATCATGAAGGAAGCACGTCGATGTTTTTAATTTGCTCCATCTGTGTGTGTCTTTGCAGGCAGCTGTCCAGCAGTTGCTTTAGATGTCTTTTCCGCGACTGGGTGATTTGATTGGCGTTTGTCCACGGAAAATTTATTAAGAACACCAAATCAGTGCTCAAAATCAAGTTCCAATGAGGACTTGATGATCTTCTTTCCTTTTGATTTTTCTCGATATGAACTGTCTCTCGGTCCGTGGTAGTCAGTTGATGTTTATGAATAGTCAGCTTGGTTTCTGAAAGCAGCGTTGCTGCGGACTTCTTGAGTGGTGAAATAATTATATCTTGGTCTGGAATAATGTTTCTAGATGAAGACAGAGAATTTTTCCTGGCTTTCTTTGCGGAGCTAGGGGCCGATAATTGACCTTCCTGTCTGGTTGTGGTTGTATGCTCCAGTAATTTAAATAAAGATTTAAAGTCCATTTTCTTATATTTGGGGAATTTTTGATTTTTTATATTTTTTGATTTTTTTTGTTTTTAGTGCTATCTTCTTCTTCCCCTTCTTTAGTTTAGGCTTTAGGGTTGATCTTCCTTTACTATGCATCTGCTCTGCTTTAGAATCCAAGTCTGCTGTAACGCTGTTCCTTTGAGTAAAGATTCTCAAGCCCTTGACAAGTGTTGTTAGAAGGGAATTGCATTGAGAAATGTAAGATTTAATCGAGTCCATTTCTTGCATAATAAAAAGCACCCCTCCTGTTACAAAGGAAGTATTATTTATTTATTGTTAAAACTTACAGTCATAGACCCGCAATACAGAAAGAAAATCCAAAATAAAACAACACTTTTAATACAATTATGATTTTTGAGTCTGTCTGTTCCTGACCGATTGAGCTATGAAAATAAACTTTGCAACTTGCTCTGTTATGAGTTTATCTTTATCTAACAAAAGGTGCCGAGCTATCCATTTTGAGGATCTTTCAGAAAAGTTTATAATAAGTGGAACGATAAGTTTAATCCTGGCGTCACTATATAGTTCACATTCAAGGAGTACATGTTCAACAGTTTCTGGGAGATTAGAATTACATATACAAAGACGAGACTCTATAGGAATGCCTTTAAAACGGCCCGTTAAATAGAGGGAAGGTAAACAATTGAACCTTGCTCAGGAGAACAGAAATCTATAATGAGGGAACGTTAGTTCTTCCAAATATGAGGCTTGGGATGGAAAACGAAAAGTTAAATCCAGGAAAAGAGGGGAAGAAGAAGTTTTGGCCTTTGATAATGAATATTGTCGATCTAAGTCTGCTATTCTTTGGGTAATAATAGAATTGGCTTTCATAAAATCCCATGAGGACAATAGATCGTGCGACAGGCCTAGGCGGTTTAGCTTTTCATTAAAAATTTTGGACCAAGAGCATTTGAAAGGATCTTTCCATATTAGATTTAGGTATCCCAGGGAGGGACAAAAATAAGCCATTTTGGTCCAAAATTTGAATGCTTGCAACCAGGCTGTACATTCTACCGAATTTATACCCGCTTCAAGACGGAGGCCAGCTGGAGAGGCACATCTAGGCAGACCAAATATAGCCCGCAAGTACCCTGAAAGAACCGCTTCAATTTTCCCATTAAAGTTTGTTATCCAGATTGGAGTGCCGTACAAAAGTTGAGGTAATATTTTGAGTTTGAAAATTTTCATAGCAGCAGGAATATATCGCCCTCCGTTTGTATAAAAAAATCTGATAGAGGCTTTAGAGGTGTTATGTGCTGCATTAATTGCGGACTGAATGTGAGTTGACCAGCAAAGAGAAGAACAAAATATTACTCCTAAATATTTAAATTTTTTAACCTGGTCAATCGTTTGGCCTTTTATTAACCAACGTTTCTTTAAGTGTCTATTTGGAAAGACCATTATTTTTGACTTATTATAATTGATAGAGAGAGAATTTTCATTACAATAGGTCATGAAGATATTAATAAGTCGCTTGAGTCTAATTTCCGAAAAGGACATTAGGACCGTGTCATCCGCATAGAGCAGTAGGGGACAACTCACTTCTGCTATTTTGGGTGAGTGAAGATTTTTGGCAGTGCATTTAGAGCTCAGATCGTTGAGGAAGAGGTTGAAAAGAGCAGGGGCTAGGACACAGCCTTGACGGACTCCAATATTTGTTGGTATGGGGTTTGTCAAGCTTTCACTTGACCCAGATCACACCCTAAGAGAGGTACCATGATAGAGTCGGCTAATTAAGAATAGAAGGCACTTGTCAATTGTGGTTTTATTTAATTTAGCCCATAGTAGATCTCTTGGAATGGAATCAAAAGCTGTTTTGAGGTCCATGAAAGCGACAAAAAGACCTCTCTTAAAGCCGCTAGAATATTTTTCGGCTAGGTATCTTAAAACTAAACAGTGATTGTTAGTAGATCTGTTTTTGCAAAAACCTGCCTGTTCCTGTCCCAAAATTTCTTCTTGCTCTAACCAAGATTGTAGTCTATTATTTAGAAGGCTTGCGTAGGTCTTGCCCACTATAGAAAGAAGACTAATGGGCCTATAGTTTGTTGGATCTGTTCTGTCACCTTTTTTATGAATCAGAATAATGGTTGCCTCAAGCCAGGATGTAGGGATAATTCCCGTCAAGTTTATCTTGGTAAAAAGAGATGTAAGAAGAGGCACCCACCATTGAATGTTAGATTTTATCATTTCTGATATAATCTCATCAGTCCCTGGGGCTTTACCACTTTTGAGCTTTCTAATCAAAAGAACAACCTCCGCTTGTTCAATCGGGGGCCAAACAGGTAACGTGTTAAGGTTGAACAGCGGCGAGGACCTATGTGAATTTCCGCTGGTTGTTGCAAAATGAATGGAAAAATGTTGTTTCCAAATCTCTGAGGAAATAGGGCATTTTAGGGGAGTTGTGGATCCCAGGGCATTATTTATTTATTTATTTATTTATTTTATTTGTTTCATTTTTAAACCACCCATAGCGAGTGGCTCTCTGGGCGGTGTACAAAAGATTAAAATACAGAATATCACAATAAAATCAACCTACCAACAGTAAACATAAACAGCAAACAAAAAAAGATTTAAAATTATAACATTAAACGCTTAAAATGCCTGGGAGCATAGCCAGGTCTTAACCTGGTGCCGAAAAGATAGAAGCGTCGGCACCAGGCGTACTTCTTCAGGGAGGCTGTTCCACAGTTCGGGGGCCACTACAGAAAAGGCCCTAGATCGAGTAACTGTCCTCCGGGCTTCCTGATGGGTTGGTACCCGGAGGAGGGCCTTAGATGCTGAGTGAAGTGACCGGGTCGGTTCATAGCGGGAGAGGCGTTCCACAAGATACTGTGGTTCCACGCCGTGTAAGGCTTTATAGGTCAAAACCAGCACCTTGAATCTGGCTCGGAAACAAATGGGTAGCCAGTGCAAACGGGCCAGAACAGGTGTTATATGCGCTGACCGGCTGGTCCTCGTCAGCAGTCTGGCTGCTGTGTTTTGCACTAGTTGAAGCTTCCGAACTGTCTTCAAGGGCAGCCCTACGTAGAGCGCATTACAGTAATCCAACCTAGAAGTTACCAGAGCATGAACAACTGAGGCGAGGTCATCCCTGTCCAGATAGGGGCGTAGCTGGGCTACCAACTGAAGGTGGTAGAACGCATTCCTTGCCACCGAGGCCACTTGCGCCTCAAGAGACAAGGAAGGATTGAAAAGAACCCCAAGACTACGAACCTGTTCCTTCAAGGGGAGTGTAACCCCATCTAAAACAGGGTAAACATCCACCATCTGGGCAGGGAAGGCATTCACCAACAGTGTCTCAGTCTTGTCTGGATTGAGTCTCAGTTTATTAGCTCTCATCCAGTCCATTATCGCGGTCAGGCAGTGATTCAGCACATCCACAGACTCACCCGTAGAAGATGAAAAGGAGAAATAGAGCTGCGTGTCATCAGCGTACTGGTGGCAACGCACTCCAAAACTCCTGATGACCGCACCCAGAGGCTGCATGTAGATGTTAAAAAGCATGGGGGACAAAACCGACCCCTGAAGGACTCCACAATGGAGAGTCCAAGGTGTCGAGCAATGTTCCCCAAGTACTACCTTCTGGCGACGATCCGCCAAGTAGGAGCGGAACCACTGCCAAGCAGTGCCTCCAACTCCCAACTCCGCGAGTCTCCCCAGAAGGATACCATGGTCGATGGTATCAAACGCCGCTGAGAGATCAAGGAGAATCAACAGAGTCACACTCCCTCTGTCCCTCTCCCGACAGAGGTCATCATACCAAGACCAAGGCTGTTTCAGTGCCAAAACCAGGCCTAAAACCGGATTGAAACGGATCCAGATAATCGGTCTCATCCAAGAGCACCTGGAGTTGACCGGCGACCACCCGCTCCAGAACCTTGCCCAAAAAGGGGACATTCGCCACTGGTCTATAATTGTTCAAGTTATCTGGGTCTAAGGAAGGTTTCTTTAAAAGAGGTCTCACTACTGCCTCCTTGAGACTACTAGGGACTACTCCCTCACTCCAGGAGGCATTTATCACTTCCTTGGCCCAGCCGGTGGTAGTAGTCCTGCTAGCCTTCACTAGCCAAGATGGACAAGGATCTAGAGCAGACGTGGTCACCCGCACCAATCCAAGCACCTTGTCCACTTCCTCAAGCTGCACCAACTGAAACTCATCCAATAATGAAAGACAAGACCGTGTTCTGGACACTTCATTAGTAACTATTGCCCAAAAGAGTTTGGAATCATTGATTTGAGAGGCCTTTATCAGGGACTTCCAATTTTCCTGCAACGCTACAGTTTTCTTGTAAGCTATTAGTTTTTTGTAATCTTTTTTAGCTGTATAAAAATCAGGAGGAAGAAATCTTGCCCCAGATTTCCTATAATTGTTATAAGATTTTCTTAATTTCTGCTTTAGATCATTACATTCCTTGTCAAACCATTTAGGATATGCCAATTTTTCTGAACGGCAGGGACGGAAGGGTGGTTTTAGGAATTTCACTAGGTCAGAAGTTAATGCAAAGTATTCCAATATAGACTCCGTGGTTGAGTTTGATTCGATTATGCATGTCCTGTACTTAAGGGCCTTTTGAGAAGTTAAGAAATTTTTCAATTTAAGAGAAGTATGTTCATTCCAATGAACCCTCCTGCATTGGATAGCAGTTTTGGTCATATCATATGCAGATTTTAGATGGAGGTGGGAAATTTTACAGTTGGGCAAATTGAATAGTAGAGGGAGGTGATCACTTTCCAATCTATCTCCAACTAAAAAGTTGGAGATATGTGGGAACAAAAGAGGGGATAGTAAAATATAATCGACCACACTGCAACCTCTTCCTGAAATATAGGTATACTCTGGAGAAAAATTGATTTCTTTATGCCCGTTGACAATTATCAAGTTTAGACGAGATACCAATTGGGTTAAGCATATACCTGCGAAATTTATTGTTTGATCTTTAGAACTACGGTTATACTGTGGGATTTCATTTTCAGTGTTCTGATCAGCCCAAAAGGGAGATGCAGCCAATGTGTCATTATTTGGGCCTATTCTGGCATTTAGATCTCCTGATATAATAAATTGAGCTTTTGGATATTTGAGTTCTAAATTCATTATATAATTTTCCAACTGTTGCCAAGCTGATAGGACCTTAGTCTTTGTAGGAAGCGGTGGAATATAGACATTAACTATTAAAATCGGTGAAAAATTTAGGTCTAATAAAGCTGCAATAGCTATGTTATCACAAGGAGGTAGATTTTCAATTTTGGCTCCAAGAGCTGTGGATATTAAAATTGCTAGGCCAGCCTTTGGTCTGCCTTTGCTTTTTGCTGATTTTGCAAAAAGTTCTAAAGTTTGAAAGCCATGTAAGTAAATATTTTTAACAGCCCAAGTTTCTTGTAGGCAAATTATATCACAAGACCATAAAAATTCAGAACATCCAGGAGAAATTAGCGTGGAAGCCCAACCTGCAACATTCCAGGATACAAATTTAACCAAGTGAGAATTTAAAGTCCGGGTTCCTTTTCCTTTTTTTAGAGTGCGTCGTGTCCTTGTAGTTCCTTGATTCCTTATTTTAGCATGGCTGGGATGTTGTCAGATCGATGTGTTGGAGTCATGAACTATTATATCAAAAGAGGATGATGGTCTACATACATTTGAGTAACCTTGAGGTAGGGCAGTAGAAGAATAAGCCTCAGACGCTAAAAGTTAGACATTTGGTGGAGAGCCCATTTCAAAAGGTTCTAAATATCTGGAGCCTGGCCGTTTTACCCTCAGGTTATTTAAAAGAGATTGTAACTTATTGATAACCTCAGTTTGTTCGCTGTCTGTGAATAAATGGAAGTTGTTTAATAGTTCTTCTTCTCCTTCACATGAGAAATCAAAAAAGGATTTCCGGTTTTCCATGATTTCCTCATTTCCGTCCAGGTCAGCAGTTTGTTTTTCTACATTAGTAGGAGAAGTTGTAGGAGAAGAGGAGTTTAGCACGTCCCAAGTAATAAAATCAGAACTGGTGGAGACTGAATTTTCCGAGCTTTGTTCTTCCTGTGACTGATGAAGGATATGGATTATTTTATTCTTCCTTTGGGTTGTGCCTAATGCAAGTAAAGAAATTTCGGCCTGTCTCGATTTTGCAAGATGGGTCTGAGCATCGTTAGATATTGGAGCTGCAGAGTTTGGTAAAATATTCCCTCCATCCAGGAGAGGTTTTTCTGACTGTTTTGTAGGAGAAATCTGGGATGAAAGAGATCTTTTTTTAAACAGAGGTAGCGGTTTTGCTATATTTATAAAGTGTCTCTGGACATCTATTCCATAGTCTTTAAGAAGGGATCTGAATTTCATTATCCGGGTTGGTACAGCAGGGGATTTAAAAGTGGGTAAAACAGACATGTTTGACGACGAGTTGTAAAGAGACTCCACCTTCAGGATATCATCAGGCCACAAGACTCTTAAGCCCAGCGATTGGAGAGTGTGACATATCCCCAATTTTCTCGCAGCGACGTTTTCTCTGATTCTGGGGTAGGGAAGATTAAGTAGTGCTATTTTGTTTTGGACATATTATAAAAGCCAATTTCCTATAACATTTTTCCTCGGGGAGATTTGTCGAGGTTCAGTCCTTTACTGTTAACCTCTCTCTGATTTGAGTTTGCAGGCCGCTCAGTCAACAGGGAGGGGTTTGTAATATCAGGCAATGTTTCATTGTAGGTCGTGGGAAGTAGGTTTATATCCGAGGGGCTTGGTGTCGTTATCTCTGGGGCTGGAGGAGTTTTTGCTGGGGTTTTTGTTGAATGATGACTTTCTAATAAATTAAAAAGTCTATGAAAGTTCATCTTTCTAGTTTTTTGGAGCCTATGATTTTTTTTGTTTCTTTGTTTTTTAACATTGTTTCCAATATATCTTTTTTTCCGTTTTTTTTTTCCAGAGAGATTTCCGATTTGGATGGTGGGATAGTACTATTCAAAGTCGATTTTAATTTAATTATTTCTTGTGATAGGCATTTCAATATATCATTTGCAACTCTGTAATGGGAAAAACCACAAGGTGGAATTCTCCCTTCTCCCTGCACAGCTTTTAACTATACAGAAGACCTCTTGGAGGCCTGGCCTGGCAACCAAGAGATCTTCTGTACCTTTAAAAGTTGTGCAGGGGGAAGGGAGAATTCCACCTTGTGGTTTTTCCCATTACAGCATTGCAAGAACACCTGCACTTGGCTGACTTTCTCTTCTCCTAAAGTCCACTTATAATGCACTTAGGGTTGCCAGATTCATGGCCTGAGACTGATCCTGTATCTTTAGGTGGTAGACAGATTAAGATGATCCGCCCAGTCCAACTCCCTGCTCAATGCAGGAATCCAAGTTAAAGTATATTTATATTTATCCAAGTTAAAGTATAAACCTTGCAGCATTTGTTGTTAAAAGGCAAACTAGGATCCCTCTTGTCTTAACAAGGGTGTTCAGACTACCTCCAAGCTCTCCTTATAATCCTCATCTTGTAGGAGAATAGAGTTGCCTAGATATGCATTTTGTAAGTAGAAAGAAAGTTATCAAGGTTAAATTCAATCCAAAAGGTTTTCATCAGCTTTCCTGCTTATTTTCCGTCTAGTCTGTCAGCATTATGCTGGTAATAAACATTGCCTTAGTCTCATTTCCAGGTAATGTAGACATTTCAACAAACTTTGGTCTTGAATGTCTGCCTTGTTTCTTACACACACACACACACACACACACGGTTCCTTGCCATTTAATTATTTCGTTATAATTTATTGGCTCAGTCACACATCTACGAGAGGCCTGTGTATTTTAAAATTCAAACTGTGAAGTGGTCATGAGGGAGTTAATGACTGATTATAATAATTTTATGAAGAGTGGGAAATGACTGATTACATTGTAGGTAAGCTGTAGAAAGTTAAAGCACAATGAAAGAACTGTATTAAGACTGCAATTAGGAAGGATATTAAAGTGAAAGAGAGGCCTTTTTCTTACAGCAGAACTTTCTCTTTCTCTCTGTTTCGTTGGCCACTTCCAGACTATCATGATATTCGAGGAGTGAGTCAAGCACAGACTGGAGAATGTAGATTCCTGACATGAACCCACCAGTACACTATGCTCAACATCAAAGGCCTTCCTCCAGGTGCCTACTCCGAGGGAAGCTCGGAGGATGGCAACAAGGGAGAGGGCCTTCTCAGTGGTGGTCCCCAAATTATGGAATGATTTCCCCGATGAGGTGCGCCTGGTGCCATCACTGTTATCTTTTCAGCACCAGGTCAAGACTTTCCTCTTCCCCCAGGCATTTTAGCATGCATTTTTAAATTGCTTTTAAAAAATGTGTTTTTAAATGTGTATATTTGTTTTTAATGTTTTTAATTGTTGTAAACTGCCCAGAGAGCTTCAGCTATGTGGCGATATACAAATGCAATAAAATAAATAAATAAATAAATAGATTTGTGCTATTAAAGCAGGTTAAAGCGCTCTGTCACCCTAGTGCACCAAATCTACTTTAAAACAGAAACTGATTTTTTTGCAGTTAGAAAAGTGACAGGGAAATGTGTGGAAAAACAAATGATAAATGGGAATTGTATTTACAAGCAAATCAGGATGAATGTATGATGAATGCTCATTGCTGCATAAAGTCCCTGCAAACAAATCAGAACAAATGTTCAATAAAGACTGAATATAATCTAACCTCTGTGCAAGCAAAATCAGGATAAATGCTCAACAGGCTGTCTGGAGAAGCTTCTCCCCCTTCTTTGTATTCCATTGAATATTAATTGAATGTAGGAAGGCGGTATTTAAATTTCCCAAAATGTCCCACAGTGACACCAGAGGAGGCAGTGTGGAAAATGTAAATAGTGACTGCAAATAAATGGCGCTTCTGCCAGGCATACTCAAGGTGGCTCACTAGAGAGCACTTTGCCAGGGTCTCCATCAAACCTGGAACCAGACTTGGCTCTAATGCAGGTATGCTGATCTACATGCAGAATTGTGGATCCTTTGTGTTTCCATGTTGTGATCAAAAGTATCATGTTCTCAGGCCCCAATCCAGAGTCCAATTCAGAGCAGAACTTGGCGGAGACTGGGGAACTGACATCCCCCACTCCCTAGGACCCTCTAGGCCAGAAGATGTGACCTTGCCTAATTCCTCTGGCCCAGAGAACATTCCTCTTAGGCAGTCCTTACCATATCCATGCTGTAAATCAGCCTAGCCAACATACTGCTAAGGTAACATCTCACTCTGAGAGAGTTCCAGCCACACATGGTCTAAAGGAGCTCTCTTGGGTCCTGCCCAGCAGCGCCTCACATCAGACTACCTTAACCTGGACTTACTGACTCCCCCTACCTGATCCCAGGCTCACCATTCAAAACACGAGAGTGGTCTTGGGAACCCAACCCAAGGGAAGCTGGAATAAAATAAAAAGTGTGCTGCACAGCTGGCTCTCTTGCGAGATCCTTGCATGTGGTCCCCTTATTGCATCAGAGGTATGGGCCAGAAAAGGGCTTGCAGAGAATATTTTTCAGTTTGCATGGTGAGTCACTGCCTATGACCAGCTGTTGGAGAGAGCAAATTTTAAAGCTTTCTTCAGCCAATTTTGTACCTGAAGCAAAAAGTCAAAGTGATGCTGTCATGTTCTGAAATGAAGCTTGTTTAAAGAATGGCACAGAGATGAGCAAATAATAAGAGTCAGGAAAATGGCACCTACTTTAGAATTATTATTATCAATTAGACTTGTTAGTTGTCACACTGAGATCTCCAAGTGATTTACAGCATCTTTTAAAACATAAACATAAATACATTATATTAACATATGTATACAAAAACACATAAAAGTCATAAAAATGTATAAAGCAACCTCCCTCCCCACAGGACTTTTTGGCAGCAAAAACATTATCATCCTAGTTCATCAAAAGTCTGGGCAGAAATGTAAATTCTTACACAGCACCAAAAAGATGTCAGTAGCCAGGTGGACCTCACTGGAGATTCATTTGTTTATTTTATTTTATTTATTATTAAATTTATATCCCGCTCTTCCTCCCAAAGCGAGCCCGCGACAGCAAACAAGTGATAAAACTCTATTTTTTATTTTTAAAAAATCTTAAGAACAAAATACTTTTAAAAGCATCTTAAAAACAACACATCTTAAAAAACAACTTTAAAATGTTCCACAGATAGGGAGCCAAAAATGAAAAGGCCCTGTCCCTTGTCATCTTCATCTGAGCCTCCTTCAAAGAAGGGACCTACAGAAAGGCCTCAGATCAAGATCTAAAAATCTAGATAGGTTCATATCAGGAGAGGGCATTCCAGAAGATATGGGTGTCCTGAGCCATAAAGAGCTTTATAATTCAAAACCAGCACTGTAGACATGACACAACTGGTGATATATGATCTGTTCACATGAAACCTGTCAACAGTTGGGCAACTGTATTCTGCACTAACTGAAACCATTTTCAAAGGCAGCCCCATGTAAAGTGTATTGCAATAGTCCAGTCTTGAGGTTACCAGAGCATAGATTACTTGCAGCCAAGTTATCCCTGTCCAGAGCCTAACCTGAAGGAAGACACTTCGCACCATTTAGGCCACCTGCGCTTCAAATGACAGCAATGGGTCCTGGAGAATCTAATGTTCAAACCATGAACATGCTCCTTCAAAAAGAATGTGACCTCATCTGGAGCAGGCCACACTAAACAGGTCATAGGAACCATCCTTTAACAGCATCTCAGTCTTGTCTGGATTAAGTTTCAGTTTATTGGCCCTCATCCAGTCCATTGTCACAGCCAAGCACTGATTGAGCCTGGGATTCTCTCTCATTCATTTATTACCTATTAATTCACAATTGTTGATACATACAACTAAATATTTGAGTACTGGCATTCCAGTAGTATTTACCCTGCAAATAATGCTTAGCCCTCAATTCATGACTTGTGGCAGATGTGACTGGTCTAGATGCATCGAGTTAGGATGACGGAAAAGAAAAAATGTCCAAGAAACTGTGTTGCAACACCTTCAGGGAAAGTCCTTCCTTCGCCATTCCTACCCCATTTGGCCTGCTGTAGGTCCAGCATCCATCATTCCCAAAAGGTCAAATGACCCAGAAAGCAATAGATATTTTCTGCTGCGCTGAGGCCAGCATTTAGAAATATGCTTTAATACAAGTACAACTGAGGTCCAATACCTTGAAAAAGAATGTTTCTCTTTCCATTCAAATGGGTTTTCAACATTTGTTAAATCACTCTAATTTTCAGTACCAAGTTTCAGAAATGTTAAGCCAATCTGTATTTGTGTATGTTCCATACCATGGAATGTCATGTTCACAGCACTAAGAAAAACAATACACACACACACACTCAAAAGAAAGGAAAGCAGGAAATATCAAAGTTAAACTTGTAGGCATGCAGCAATCTGCACACTTTTAAACTGGTCTTTCTTAAGCACACTTGAGATGTAAAACAACAGATTGTATAATTTTCTGTATAAACCTCAGTTACATATATGTCCTGTCCTGAACTACACTATCCCAGTGGTTGCCATCCATCTTTTCCCCATGGGCCATTTGAAAATTGGTGACTTCTTGGTGGACCACTTAATGATTTTTTTTGCCTATTGTAACAATTGCAATGTGCTGTGCTAGTTGCTGTATGATTTTAATTGTATCTTTATTGCTTCTTTAATTTTTTTTATATATTGCATTTTATTGTATTACAATTTCAATTCCATGGAATATTTAATGTGATGGATGTGCCGTCACCTGTCTTCAACAACAAATCCACACATACACCCTATGAACCACCTGAATACAGCTCATGGACCACTGATGATCCACAGACAATAGTTTGGGTATCCCTGTTCTACCATATATTTCAAGCCAGTCCAACTCCAAACAGGCTAATCTAATTGGAACTTTGTTTAGAGCAGGACCTCAGCCCCAGAGGCCAAAAGCGGCTGACCATGCTTCCCTTTCTAGTTCTTGGGACTTTCCCTGAGCCACACATGTTCACCTGGTACACCTCTTCTCCCTGTGGCATACTGCACACCAGCCCTGTTCTGCACCCTCCTGGGGTGCTTTTGCCTGGCTGGAATACGGTAATGCCTCTTGAAAGAAAAAAGATATGTGTATGTGAGTGTAGCAACCTCTGACTTTTGCATAGCTGGAATATCGCCTGCTGTACAAAAGGAAGAGTCACTTCCACTGCCTCTGGCTCTGCCCCAAACTAGCATGCCCCCCCCCAAAGTCTTCCTACAAGGGCATGCAACCCTCTGGCTGAAAAAAGTTCCCCACCCTGGGTTAGACTCTAATCTGACCCAAGAGCCCCTGAAGGCAGTAAAACTAGGAATGGATAAATCTGTCCATTTCCTTTTTGAAGCTTCTCATTTTTCCAATCTTCAGTTCACCCCATTTCTGCATCACTTTGTGATTTCTTTTTAAGTCCACATGTGTAGATATTTGTGTGTGCATTTCTCTTAATATATGCATTTTTGTATATTCCGTTTTGCCTAATATACACATTTTGCAAACATTTTTCCTAATATATAGTAGGTATGTATGCTATCTTCACTAATATATGCATTTCTTTGCACATCTTTCCCTCATATATGCATTTTTGTGTGCATTTTTTGGCTGGAGAACTGGATCACAAAATTCAAAGAAATGCAACTTTCATAGGATGGTTAAATTTTAGTTCATGAACTGGTTGAGGAAGATGAAATTAGGCAGATTTGAGCAAACAAATTTCTCCCCCTATCCCTACTAAAATGTAATGCAGTCTTCCTTCCTGCAATGAGCATTCAGAAGATAAATAAGAGATCATACTGCAAACAAAGGAGAGATAAAGGGATTACAGAGATTATTTCTTATAGAAGGATGTGATGTTCCATGTTTCTCTGTAAATACTTGTGGATGTATCCCTGTTGAACAGATCCCTGTTGAAATTTGTCATAATCTGTTGAAATTAATTAAAAATCAGCCATGTTCACAGAGCACCTTTAATCCTATTACTGACCTTGCCCCATACTCTGACCTTCATCTTCTGCAGTTTAAAGTTAAAAAATGCATGGCTGATTTTTAAGGAATTTAAGAAATTTAACACTGGAGTCAATGATAAGCACAGGCATGCTCTGTAAGAACCAGCTGTCAGTGTTCTAAAAGCCAGACTCACAGCTGTTTAGCTTGCCTAATCAGGTAGCCACACCCATGCCAGACATTTATTCCACTTTAAATAGTCATGGCTTCCCCCAAAGAACCATGGGAGGTGTAGTTTGCAAAGGGTGTTTGGAATTATTAGGAGACTCTTCTTCCCCTGACAGAGCTCCGGTGGCCAGAGTGGTTTAACAGTGGGGCCCTCCTCTGGGGATTGTACCTCTGTGAGGGGAATAGGGCGTCTCCTAGGAACTCTCAGCACGCTTCACAAACTACACTTCCCAGGATTCTTTGGGGGAAGCCATGACTAAAGTGAAATAAAAGTCTGGTGTGGACGTGGCCAGGGACAGCTTTGGTTTAAATTTGGGTGGGAGACTACATGTGCCTGCTGTAAAATAAATAGGTGGGGGAAACCCTGAAAAAGAATGATACTGTTCGCAGTGTTTTCCTTTTGGAAAGGAAAGGGGCTTCCCCTGTGCCCAGTGCCCACCCACCCAATCTCCTCCCCTCCCTCCCCCTTCCTCCATACCCACACCCTTCCTCCCCTTCTCTCACCCTTCCCCTCCCCCAGGTCAGTTTCACCTATCCTAAGCATGATTGTAAATGATTGTACAGGTGTAAATCCCACTGAATTAAAAAAGCATGCAAATGATCAAACCTGTCCTCCCCTCCTCTTCTCTCCTATTCCCTCCCTCTTGCCCCTTCTCTCTTCCTTCCTTTGCCCTTCCTTTTAGTTTAAAAGCACACCTGATTCTTGGCCAGCTATTACAGCAATTAAAGGAGGCAATGGTGGCAGTGAAATACCTGAGAAAGTAATGGTAGCAGGTTACAGAAGAACATCCCAGGGCTGTTACCTTTGAGAGCAATAAAGATACAGGGGGGGGGTTGAGGCTTGACTGCAGAACCTGAATAATTATAACAAGGGCTGAGGGAAATAGGCAGCATCCCAAATAGCAGCTTTGTTACAAGGAGAGGTGGAGGAAAGGTAAACATCACATCTCCCCCTACTAAAGGTGGAGTATTGGCAGGGTGGGGATGTGAGACAGAGATCTCCTATGAATCTAGTTTCTAATCTATGAATGGGCAAATCTGTCTGGTTTCTCTTTCTCATTTTTCCAATCCTAAATTCAGTTCTTCACATTTCCACATCAGTTTGTGTTTTTTTTATATATATATAAAAAGTTCCCATGAAAATTCAGTAGTGTTTTATTTGAATTTCTTCTATATACATGACTGAATTTTGCCTGATGTACATATTTTTGCAAAGCAATTTTCTGTAATACAATGCATTGTTTTATGTTATTTTCATTAATATATGCCTTTTTAACGAGCAATTTACTGCAAGATATGCATTTTTGTACACATTACTTGATTGGAGAACTAGATTGCAAAATTCAGGAAAGTGTGAATTTCTAAGGATGGCTGTCTCTCAGTGCTGGTATTGCATTACAAAGTGGAAATTAGGTAAATCTGCCTTTAAATGCAAACTGAATTAAATTTCTCCCCCATCTCTAGTCTAATCATTTGTATGAAACATACATCTGCTTTTTTGTGAGGGTTTTGTTTTGAGGAGCTTTTGTTCCTGGAATGTTCAAGTGGCTTTAGCTAAACTTCTCTTTTGGCAAGTGTGGGGTGGTGTAGTACACTTAACTGCCTTTGTGGTGGACAGCACTTACAGGTCCTACAAAGGCATTTTCATCTGACCAATTCCACATGCTAACCATGCTCAGGACATACAAACTCATTATGGCCCCAGTTCTTTTTGAAGTAAGCCAATGAATGCAGACATGTGAGAAAGTTCTCAGAATTGGTTCTTAAACCGCCCCCCCCCCCGCCAGATAATCTCATAAGCAAAACACCAGAGCCCTATGCAGGTGTTGTTTTCTTGTGTAAAACCTGCACATAAGCATGGACAATGGGGGCTACAGTGTTAAGCTCTGTCCACCCTCATTACTGTCGTCATTGCCCTGTAACTTGTGGAGTGAAAAGGCCTGAAGTGGGAAGACCTTTGGACTTATGGAGGCTTCCCAAGCAATTTAGAAGTCCAGTTGTGCAGGGTTCTAATTTGTACAGGGAGCCTTCATGAGTACAGAAGGCTTCTACCTTTGTCCTCCATGAGTTGGAGGGGGGGAAGGCGGAGCTTAGCATGCTTCAGGCCACTCACTAACTCATGTGTAAGTTTTACATATTAGTAGAATGCCTGCACAAGGCTTAGATTCATTCAAATGCAGTTCACAGATGAGTTCCTGGGAAAGTGATATGGAGGATAACCAATTATTTTTCATAGGGCCTTCTATATCTATCAAAAAGGGATTCCATGAGCGTTGAGTGCATCTCAGCATGGTGCTAGAAGTGGCCATGATCAACCCCTCATTAGATTCCTACATCTTTATAATGACGTCATATTTATTATTATTAGTGGGGCTCTAATTAATATTTATGAGATCTAATTTCTGTCTTCAAAACTAGTGACTAGTGGTGTACTTTCTTCCCTAAAATTATGCAGTTAGTTAGTTGGTTAAAAACAGCTTTTTTTAAAAAAAACTGTTCTGCACCCAAGGCTGCGTTAACATCTTTAGTTGCATTTCTCATGATATCTCCCTTATGAATTAGTCACATCGACAATCCCACTCAATCTGGAAGTGAGCAAGACGATTTCCCAGTGCTATGTTTTCTATCAGGATCTCCTCTATGGCAGTGAATTTTGGATTGGTACAACTGGCTGTGGGATCCCAGACAGGGCTATCACAGTATAGAGCTATTGTCACCCTCTAGGTAACTCCCTGAGGAATTCTTGTAAATGTTTGCATCATTTTCCTGCAGAGAGCTCAGCACCACTTGGGCGAACCTCTCTGCAAATACTGGAATGAGCTTCCTTGGACTTGGGCCTACATATGTCATGCCTCTAGCATATGTTAACAAGTTTCAGAAGTTTTAATTATAAATTAAAGATTCCTTGCACTAGGCTTAAGATAATGCTGGATCAGACTATGCATGGCTTGTACCTCTTTTTAAAAATCCAGCATATTTCTAAATGTAACTTATAAATTTAGTCTGACACAACTTGAAATCTTATTTTCATGATCTATACTATTCTAGGAAAAGGCACTCTCTTTAGGCCTATAAACATAAAGATGTCCCGTTTTGGTCCCAAGGAAGATCACACAGGACATGACAAGGCAGCAAGACAGGACAGTTATCCCAGCACCAAGGAGAAGCTCTGAGCAAGCAATTTGCTCTGACAAGGGCTGGGGATTAACTGATGTTTTTGAGCCCTTTGTCTCCAGCCCCTCTCTCCAATGCTCTTCCATTTTTGTTAGAGAACTGCAGACTCTTGAAGGGCCAACCTTCTGACCAGAAGATGAACAATTCTCCTTTGCTCTGTAGCTTTCCACCTGATGCACCCCTTGCGCAATTGGACTGGTGATGGGATGCACTTGCTGGAGGCACATCCTGGCTCAAATTCTATTGGTCCCTATTGCAGGATCTGGTTCAGTGGGCTCCCGTGTGGCAGCCTCTGGTTCAGCAGGCTTCTGATAACCAGTATAAGGCTCAAAACCAAACATCTGGTCCATCTCCACAGCCAGAGGCCCTGTGGCATCTGATTCCTGGTACTCTTGGGACTCTGGAGTCATGACAAAAGTAAAAGTTACAAAGCAATGTATAGCAATGAATTCCATCACTCATGTGGGGCACCAGCTGCCACCGCTTTCAGCAGGATCATAAAAAAACCAACACAATAAAACTACCTTTCTTATATAGGTTGCCATGAGAATGAGCAAACATTTCATCTGTTTCTGTTTTAACTGCCTTTTTCCTCTCCAAAATGAAATCACACTTGGGAGACATCTTAGGTTGACATAATGGCCAATGGAACACTGTTCTTTTTCCTATTTTGAGTTTACATTGGCTGTTGTTTGTTCACCTTCTCTGTTAACAATTTATTGACACTCCCCAGTGCAGATTATTGCAATACTAACTATACACTGCCTTTTCTACTGAGATTTCTCAGAGAAGTCCATTGATTCTTGTATTTCATCTCCATTTTAAATCTTAGGCTAGACAGAAAAGGGGGAAAAAACTTCCAAAAGAATTTGGGATCTGATCCTTATCTTGAGCAATGAGAGCATGTTATGTCTCCATACTTTATGTGCATTAATATCCAGTCAAAGAGCTCATGGAGACATACAAGGCTCTTCTCCCCCATCCCATGTATCCTCACAGCAACCCTGTGAGGTAGGGTAGGCTAAGAGAGAATTGGTCCAAGGTCACTCATTGAACTTTATGAGTGAGTAGGAATCTGAATCTGAGTCTCTCCAGTTTAATCCAACATTCTACATAAAGGATAGCCAACATGTGCACTCCTGCTGTTGCTGGACTACAACTCCCATCAGTCTCAGCCCACATGGTCAGGGAGTTGTAGTCCCATTGTGCTGCTGCTCAAAGACATTTTGATTGCTGACACAAAATCATTGCAGAGCTCAACTGGCTCCTTGGTTCACCGAGGAGCTAAGAGTGATGAAGCAAGAAAGGAGACAGCTGGAGGGCAAATGGAGGCAAACTCCCGACGGCTGTAATTATGCACTTGTGAAGGCCTCTACCAAACGTTATGTGAGGGCGGTGAGGGCGGCGAAGAAGCAATACTTTGCTGCCTCCATTCAGTCATCTTGTAACCGCCCAGCAGAACTTTATAAAGTTGTCCGGGGACTTTTACACTCTGGTCCTCCGGATGCAATATTACCATCAACGGCCCGCTGTAATGAGTTTGCGAGGCACTTCCAAGATAAGATCATAAACATCCGTCGGGACCTTGACTCCAATATTGTAACAGTTGAACCTAATGAGGTGTCCAGAACACAGTCTTGTCCTGTTCTACTGGATGAGTTTCAGTTGGTACAGCTCGAGGATGTGGACAAGGTGCTTGGACAGGTGCGGGCGACCACTTCTGCTCTGGACCCTTGCCCCTTGTGGCTAATAAAAGCTAGCAGAAATGGAACAGCCGGCTGGGCCAAGGAGGTGATTAACGCCTCCTTACGAGAGGGAGTGGTCCCACTTTGCCTGAAACAGGCGGTAGTGAGACCGCTCCTAAAAAAGCCCTCCTTGGACCCTGATAATTTTAACAACTATAGGCCGGTAGCAAATGTTCCATTTCTGGGCAAGGTTCTAGAGCGCGTGGTCGCTCACCAACTCCAGGCCCTCTTGGATGAAACTGATTATCTGGATCCATTTCAATCGGGCTTTGGGCCGGGGTTTGGTACAGAAACAGCCTTGGTCGCCCTGTATGATGACCTCTGTCGGGAGAAAGACAGAGGGAGTGTAACTCTGTTGGTTCTCCTTGATCTCTCGGCGGCTTTTGATACCATCGACCATGGTATCCTTCTGGGGCGACTCGCGGATTTGGGAGTTGGAGGCACTGCTTGGCAGTGGCTGTGCTCCTATCTTGAGAATTGTCTCCAGAAGGTGATGCTTGGGGAACATTACTCGAGTCCCTGGATGCTCCAATATGGGGTCCCGCAGGGCTCAGTTCTGTCCCCCATGCTTTTTAATATCTATATGAAGCCGCTGGGTGAGGTCATCAGGAGTTTTGGAGTGCGTTTCCATCAGTATGCTGATGATACGCAGCTCTATTTCTCTTTTTCATCTTCTTCAGGTGAGGCTGTTGCTGTACTGAACCGCTGCCTGGCCGCGATAATGGACTGGATGAGAGCTAACAAACTGAAACTCAATCCTGACAAGACTGAGATGCTGTTGGTTGGGGGGCCCTCTGCCCAGATGGATGATGTCAGACCTACCCTAGATGGGGTTACACTCCCCCTAAAGGAACAGGTCCGTAGTTTGGAGATCTTATTAGATCCGCTCCTGTCACTCGAGGCCCAGGTAGCCTCGGTGGCACGAAATGCGTTCTACCAGCTTCGGCTGGTGGCCCAACTACGACCCTATCTGGACAGGGAGAACCTGGCCTCAGTTATTCACGCTCTAGTAACCTCTAGATTGGATTACTGTAATGCTCTCTACATAGGGTTACCTTTGAAAACGATTTGGAAACTTCAGCTAGTGCAGAATGCCGCGGCCAGAGTTCTTACTGGGATGAAGAAATTCGACCATATAACACCTATTCTGGCCCAACTGCACTGGCTTCCAATATGTTTCTGGGCCAGATTCAAAGTGTTGGTTCTTACCTATAAAGCCCTTAACGGCACTGGACCGCAATATCTGATGGAACGCCTCTCTCGCTATGTACCTACCCGTTCACTCCGCTCGACGTCCAAGGCCCTTCTCCGGGTCCCAACTCATAGAGAGGCCCGGAGAACAGTAACTAGATCTAGGGCCTTTTCGGTGGTGGCCTCCGAATTGTGGAATGCCCTCCCAGATGAGATACGCCTGGCACCTTCTCTGTCATCTTTTCGGCGCCAGGTAAAAACCCACCTCTTCGCCCAGGCATTTTAAGCCTATTTTAATTTAATTTAATTTTATTTTCTTTTTATTTCTGTTTTAATATGTTTATAATTGTATGGCGCAATACTCACCTGCTTGTATTTTAAATATTGTGATTTTATCTTGTTGTACACCGCCCTGGGAGCTGTTAGCTATAGGGCGGTTTAGAAATGTAACTAACTAAATAAATAATAATAAATAATAAAATTATGATGTGTACAAATTCTTGATTTTACATCTCAGTCTTAGCCCCATTTAATGCTTGGGAAATTAAAACCATTCTAGTTGTTGCTGATACTGCCTTTCCCAGAAACTTACACCAGACTTTTGATGTACTGAATGCAACACTATACAACCCATTACTCATAACTGTATAATCCCAGAGGGAACCTTTGAAGCTATCTAGTCCAACTCCCTGCTCAATGCAGGAAGTCAGGCATCCCTAGCAAATCGCTGTGCAGCCTCTGCTTGAAGACCTTCTGTGAGGGAGAGCTCCTTCCCCAATTGGTTTCATTGCCAAACTGCATGCAAGGCAGATGCTCTACCACTGAGGTACAGCCCTTCCCCAGCTTTTTTACATTAGGCATTAGAATGTTCTGATGCACTCTGCTCAATACCCACAGAAGCCATCCACTCGCTGCACAATCTCAGATCACACAAGCAGCAGAATATGCACCACTGTATTCTGCAACATGCACAGGATTCCTAGGTGCATCCGGACCTTAGCTCACCCAGCTAGCGTGGCAGCAGCAAGAGAACTGACAGTAGTGAGGGCAACAAAAGCCTCCTGTTGTCTTGAGTCCTGCAGAAGGTAAAGGGAGAAAAGGGAGAGCTCATCCATTTGCTGATGGTGGCACATCGGTACACCGACTAACATACCACTATATTTATTTCATTTCTATTTATTTCTTAAACTTATATACCGCCCGACTAGCAATAGCTCTCTGGGTGGTTAACATAAAATACAATAAAATTACAGAATCTGATACAACAAGCATATAAAAACTACACAATCTAAAACCAAGTTACAAACATTTAACTAAGATTAAAATGCCTCAGAGAAGAGAAAGGTTTTAACTTGGCGCCGAAAAGATGATAGTGTCGGCGCCAAGCGTACCTCCTCGGGGAGACTGTTCCACAATTCGGGGGCTGCCACTGAGAAGGCCCTAGATCTTGTCACCATCCTCCGGGCCTCCCTATGCGTCGGGACCTGGAGGAGGGCCTTCATAGTAGACCGTAGTGTACGAGCCGGTTCGTATCGGGAGAGGCGTTCCGACAGATATCGTGGTCCCGCACTGTATAAGGCTTTATAGGTTAACACCAACACTTTGAATCTGGCCCGGAAGCGTATTGGAAGCCAGTGCAGGCGAGCCAGCACAGGTGTTATATGCTCAGACCGCTTAGTTCTTGTTAGCAGTCTGGCCGCTGCATTTTGCACTAGCTGTAGCTTCCAAACCATCTTCAAAGGTAGCCCTACGTAAAGCGCATTGCAGTAGTCCAAACGCGAGGTTACCAGAGCATGTACTACTGATGTAAGGTCCTCCTTACTCAGGTAGGGACGTAGCTGGGCTACCAACCGAAGTTGGTAGAATGCATTCCGTGCCACCAAGGCTACATGAGCCTCAAGTGAGAGGGAAGAGTCTAAAACGACTCCCAGACTACGAACCTGTTCCTTTAGGGGGAGTGTAACCCCATCCAGGACAGGGTATATATCCACCATCTGATCGGAGAAACCATCCACCAATAGCATCTCAGTCTTATCAGGATTGAGTCTCAGCTTGTTAGTTCTCATCCAGTCCATTGTCGCAGCCAGGCAACGGTTCAGCACATCGACCGCCTCACCTGAAGAAGATGAAAAGGAGAAGTAGAGCTCCGCAGAAGGTTGCAACTCAGTTCTAATTGTTACTTAGATTTTTTTAACTTCATATGAAGATGTCCATATGTTGGAGGTGTAGAGGTGTCCACCACAGGCTTGGCTGTCTTGATCTTCCCAGTACAAGCAGTTCAACGAGAAGCGCAGCAATGATGACAATCAAGAGAAGACAGGAGCAAACAGCAATAATAGCTCTCACTCCCTGGGCAGGTGGAACAAATGCTGTGTGTAAGAACCAAAGTAGCAGCCACAGCTGCTCTCTTTCCTCTCAGTGAGGATGTGGCTATGTGGCTTGTCATAATGATGGCCATTTCCTTAAGCAACTCTGCTCAGAAGTTAGACCTGTTGAATTCAGTGGGGCTCACTCCTAGGTAAGTGGAGTTAGGATTGCAGCCTCAAAGTTCTAATTTTTCTAATTAAAAGTTATGTGATATCTTTCAGAAAATTTGCCGTTCTTATGGAACTCTCTGCATTAGACAGAGGTGCCCTGATCCAGCAAGTGAGATGTGCCTGTTATCAGGCTTTCACCTGTGGATTCTCTTACTGGTGCACAACGGTGTGCACAAAATCATGTTGCATTTATGGATCCTTTGGTTTAATTCTGCCGTTTAGCCACCAGGGTTATGTGTGTGATATTTTGGGCATTGATTTGGACTACATATTTTACATGTGTGTTTCTACCCATGATATAAAGCAAGCACTACATGTACAAAGAAATGAAACACTTTCAGAATGACAAGAGCATGGCCTAACCAGCAATGAGTCTTTTGGCAAGATTTGCCTTTGAAGGATTAATATCCTGAGCCTCAAAAATACCATGTTGGTGCAATTCCTATTTGCTCTCTAGTGCAAAGAGTTTGAAAGAGAAACAGTTCTGCTAGCACAATGTGGAACAGCAATTATAACACAGATACAGAAGCATATGCTGTGAAAAATCAAGGGACCTCTATCCTCATGAGGGAAGTCCTTTCATTCCCACATAGTGGACTCTTCCTCTTCTCCATTATTTTATTTCTTACACCTTGTAGAAGTCTCTTTCCCCACCTCCCCCACACACTTTGCAGAGCTTAAGAGACCATACAATATTTCCTGAGCCACAATGAATCTCCAGGGACTTCCCATCCTAGACAAGCCTTTTCTTTATTTGGACTCCATCAAGCAGGAAGGAACTATGGAGGCTTTCCCCCATACCATCTATCTACTATCTCCACGTTTGGGACTGATGGGAACTCAGGGATAGGAAAATCGATGGTTAAATGGATTTATGAATATGATCCTCCATAGAGTACATGTCTTTCAAAGGATCTACTGTGCATCAATTGTCACAGCTTGTTTTGCAGCACCTGATGCTCCTGGTAGGTTTAAGTATAAGAGCACTTCAGGTCAAACACATATTCCAGCCTGCACTTCACTTCCCAGCCCAATGAAAGGGCTTAAATCCTTCCTGGTTCAGCCAGTTCTGACAGCAAGCACTTCATCAAAGGAAGCAACCAATTGTGGGGTAAGTGAAATAATTATGTGAGAGCATTACATAACTAGAACTAAATTAAATGTGGGAGGAGAGGGTCACAGACCATAAAATAAAAGGTTTCCTACTGCTACCTAAAAAGGAAAACCTAGTAAAGGATTCTTGAGCTCCACAGAATTCAGCTTTCATAGGATCAAATGCAATGTGAATTTTTGATATTACAAGAAACACTTGTTTCAACTGTGTTTTGGGATCCTTCTATGATCCTTTTTTCCCAACACTTCATAGCAAGCTACAATAGAAATGTATAATTGTGATATAAAGACAGTTTGCCCTTTGCCTTAAGAGGTTGGACTATACAGATCAAACAAATGGCTGTACCAAACTATACCTGAATGTATTTGGGCTATGAATATTAGAGCATTATGATAATGACCAAAGTATGGCCTCTGATGGACCTTAGGATGCAAAGTAAAATTATTCTGACAGTTGCACCGCATAGAAGCCTGGTCATAGCCTGGCTTATTTTGAACACACATCTCTTCACACATTTGAACCTATTTTCCATGTTTGGGGAGCAAGCCTTTCAGGAACAATGGGCTTCTGGGGAATGTAGCCTGGTGTTAGGAGAACCTCTTCCCTCTGTGGCCCATCTCTTATCCTGTCAGAGGGCAGAGTGTTGTAAGTCCAATTGAGCAGTTCCCCAAAACAGTATGACTGTCAAATTTCCAAGTTTACAGTGTAAGTTAGAATCTTTGGTCTGGATAATGGCACATTCCCATAAGGTTCCTTGGAAAGGAAAATGATGCTTTGGGAATTTACCCTGAAAGGTGTTTTTATTAAAAACATCATAATAGATAAGATCACAGTCAAGTTACTGAAGCCCATTCTAGAAGAAAGGAAGAAATAGCAGTGAAGTGACAGCAAGTCTGGATGGGAGTCAAAGGGGCTTCTCCAGACAACTTGTTTAGTAAGTATTCATCCTGATGGGTTTGTGCAAAGCTTATACAGAGGTTAGATTATATCCAGTCTTTACTGAACATTCATTCTGATCAGTTTGTGGGGAGGTTGTACAACAATGAGCATTCATCCTTATTTGCTTGTGTGGTGTTTGCACATCTTCCCATTTATCATTCATATATCCCACATTTTTCAGTGCATTTCCCCATTTCTTTCCTAACTGCAAAAAGTCCTTCAAGAAAAATGTGTTTATTAGGAGAAATTTGCACTAAAATGCTGATGAATTGTCAAAGTGTATTTTTATTTTAAAAAATCACAATTTGCTGCAGAAATGTGAAATTAAGGTTGGGAAAATGAAAAAGGGAGAGAACCGAAACTGACGGATCTTTCCATCCCTATCTCAGGTAACTATGTATAGGATTGGAGCCATAGTCTATGGGACCAAAAACAGTTTATAGTGATGTAAAACTGGACCCTGGGCTCCTTCAGGAGGAAGGGTATGATATACATTCTAATAATAATAATAATAATAATAATAATAATAATAATAATAATAATAATAATAATAATAATAATAATAATGGTGATGATGATGATGATGTCTGCTGAAAGGGGTTTTCTGGAGCAATGCAAAGAACAAAGATGCCAGGGCCAATAGACATTGCATGGGTGTATTTAGAACTTGGTGAAAGGTCATAAAGGTGCTCTTGTTCCGCTTTTACGGCGGTTTTTGGGCATCGTGTTCCATTCTATTCAATGAGTTCCACTTTTTGGCGGTTTTTGCTTTTCAGCGGAGGTCCGGAACCCGCCATATGAGTGGGGCCCTACTGTATTCCCAAGAGTTCCATAGCCCAAGTCTCTTAGGGGTTGGGGTGCTCTCTTTTCCATTTCAACCGAGGGTGGGAGATGGTCAAGCCAGGCCAGTATCCTTGTCCGTGGTTTCTATAAAAAAAGACAAGATGGAAGCCTAGAGACCAAAGGGACACATTCTGACAACAAGCCAATGGATGCTGCTACTTCACAGGGGCCCAGACATGGCCCAGAATTCTGAAAGAGGACAAGTGTCCTCCTTTGCCTGCACTGGAAGCTATTGTTCAGTCTTGCTGCATCACTGCTGAGCAGTACTGCTTGGGATTGGGCCATAAATTAAGAGAGAGTTTGCTGCACATGCATAAGAAAAGAAGTCAAATCATGCTGAAACCCTTGAGCTATTATGACTTTGTCACACTAGCCATACTATTTCAAAACAATTTGGTACATGTGACTTGATCATGGTTACACTGGCCTTGTTAAAGGTAAGTGAAACAGATAAATGCAATACAAAGATAGAACCACATGCTGTCTTTCTTTTCTAAGGAGAAGGCTGAGTTTGCAGTACTTCAAGAACCAGGAAATAAAAGCACCTGGTTATAATTTACCACAATTTTCTTTGGCTAGGTGAAACTGCTAGTCTTGTGATCTTTTATTGCTCTTGAATTCTTTCATTAACTCTTTCAAACTTCTTTTTTATTATTGCATTTGTTATAACCTGCAGCGACATGGCTAATATAGAACCTAGGAACTACATTTATCGTACAGGGGCACAGATCTGGTAATTGTCTCAAAACAATGTCATAACATTCCAAATCAATGTGTTAGGGGATTTATGGTTCAGTTCAGTTTATTTATCTCATGATTTTTGCCTTTTTTAAAATTTGGAATGAAAACTGTTCTCTGAAGGAGTAATACTACCTGTCTGTTCTATAATTGCCTTGATTAAGCAATCACAGCCTTTAATTGCCTTAAAGTTCACCATAAGGGTAGTGTAATCCTATGCATATTCCCACTATGCCCAATGGGGATTACGTGCATAAGATTACAAGAATCCGTTTCAAAATTTGTCTGCTTAACACATCTATTAAACACATCATTGATTTATCCTGCAATCTTGAGGACCCTTAACTAGGGAGCAAGTTCCACTGAACTCAGTTGAACGTCTGAATAAATATGCTTAGACTCATCAGTGGTGCATGAGGGGGAGCTGAGTGCAGCAATGTCCTACTGGTGGTGGTGCTGTGCTCCACAGGATAGAGATGAGTTCCCCCACCCTCACTGCTGCCATGCTTTGCTTCACTCCTGTCTAGGGTTGCCAGGTTCAGGGCCTGAGACTGATCCTGTATCTTTAGGAGAAGAGAAAGTTAGCCAATTGCAGGTGGAATTCTCCTTTCCCCCTGCACAACTTTTAAAGATACAGAAGACCTCTTTGTTGCCTGGCCAGGCCTCCAAGAGGCCTTCTGTATCTTTAAAAGTTGTGCAGGGGAAAGGGAGAATTCCACCTTGTGGTTTTTCCCATTACAGTGTTGCAAGAACACCTGTACTTGGCTGACTTTCTCTTCTCCTAAAGATACAGGATCAGTCTCAGGCCCTGAGCCTGGCAACCCTAAATATATAGTGCAGATGTATTGCACCCAGGAAACTCAGCCTGCACTCTCCATCTTAGAGCTGAGTCTAGAAATTGACTTCATGCCTGGAACATCTTGCCTAATGGTTGTACTTTTTAATTTTTCCTCATCCCACCACCACCTGCTATAACATCTTGACTGATGAAGAGTTCTGGAGAATTTGAAATCTTGCTACACATTTGTGACCTTTTTGGAGAACAGCCAGTGTTCACAGTTGAGAACAGCCCTGCCAGAGCCTTGCATATCTGTTGACTATAAGCCTGGATTATTTCTTAGTGCTGATGTGACTTCTGACTTCTCTACTCTAATCATGCCCAGGGATCAACCTGGCTGTTTGATAATTCCCAGGTGGTAGAGTGGCCTTTGACTCCTCACCTCTGACCTTTACTGTGGAATAGTACACAGACTTGCACTATATAGCCATTGCCCTGTCTTCTTTTAACAAAGACACTTTTAAGAAATGTTCTAAGGTTACTGGGGCAGCTAAAACAAATTCACCCTCTTTAGGACAGCATTTTTCAAGATCTCTATATACACAAATTGTGATGTGATGATATCTGTCATTTCAATATGTGCAATTTAATATTAATGAATGCATACAATTTAGCATAGCTGGATGGCCTGTTTTGCCCAGTATTTCATTTCCATTGAAGATGG
Source organism: Rhineura floridana (assembly GCF_030035675.1). Lineage (NCBI taxonomy): Eukaryota > Metazoa > Chordata > Lepidosauria > Squamata > Rhineuridae > Rhineura > Rhineura floridana. Next base: position 271,963,265 of record NC_084480.1, on the reverse strand, counting down.
GTTGAATGCTAATAAACGAAGCACATGGAAGCAGAAGTCTATAAGAGCTGTACTTCGTTGCCTGAGGGCTTCTTTTAACTTTTGAGAAGCACATGATTCAAAAATATCCAAGTATGAGGATTTATGGAATGATCCAATGAACTCAAATAGGAAGTCTCTGGCGGAGGCTTACTGGTGTATTGAAATTTTATGTTTATTTACAAATATGTCATTTAGCACAAGTAGAGGCCCATCATTAAACCACCCCAACAAGCACTGAAAGTTCACTGTACCTACAGGTCTGCTAAGGTGGCAGCTAGCACTTCAAGGAGCTGCTATGTTTTTTCAGAATACAAACTCGGCTCTCTGACTCTCTTCTATGGCTGTTCCCAACAATTGTCAGTCTTACTTTTTGTTTGCTGCTTACATACATCAAGCTGGGAGTCAGAGCAGAAGAGGTATTCCCCTTTCCAGAACTATCTCAGGCCATTTCCTCAGCCAACTATTGACAGCAATCAATAAACTAATCTCCCTAACAAAAGAGAATCTTCGAAGCTAAACAGAGAAGACCTAAACATAGCTTCAAAATGACTCAGGAAGTCCCTTCTCCAGACAATGTCAAAGGGAATTCTGGTTCATTTTGAAACTATGTTGTGGTCTTCTTTTGTGCTTGCGTGATTCTTTATTGTTCTCTAGACTCAAATAATGGATAAGGGACTGCCAGTTTCACTTTGGATTTCCTGGCTGTTTTCCAGCTTCTTTTGGTAGAGAAGTGATTGTTGCCCAGACAAAATAATTGATAAATTCAGGATTTTAGTATAGCTGTGACTAAGCAGTAGCATGTTCACCCAAAAACAAAAGGTAGTAGCAAAGAGTTCATCCTCTGAACACAGGTTTAATCTCGTGCAAAAAAATTGTTTTCTGATTATGTGAACTAGGGGGTGTGAGAATCTCTACTTCACTCCACATGTAGCCTGAATTTCTCCTCTTTGTCCAGTTCCACATAGAAAAGCAAGATCTTTCCTCTGTGTTTGGAGGTGTGTGGGGTTTTTTTGCACAGTCCATTATATGTTGCTGTTGTGCTATTCCACACTTTCATTTATTGCTAAACAATCCCATAGACTTTTAGAGTTACCAAAAAACTATATAGTAATAAGCACACATTAAGGCACCTGTACCAACCCAATGAAAGGGAAGATGTCCATAGCAAAGTGTTCTCTCCTCTGCCTCTGCTAAATTTAGATATCTTCATCATACATTCATTATAGATGGAACGAAACATCCAATTAAGTTGATAGTCTGGCATATTCAATTTTGTTTGAATGGGCCTTTGCGTAACTAAAGAGTTGGCCACGTATAGGTGATTTTTTTGTCATAGTAGTTAATGGTCCTATATTTCATTTGGAAGCAGTAACTTATACTACATCATTACATTATGAATAAATTTTTCCCTTTTTTGTGGAACCAAAAACCACTCATTAATTTGCCATGAAAACTGATGGAGCATGAAAGACTGGGAAGGGAGGTTCTGGGGCAGACTTTGGACTGTTGCAGTACCCCAAATTCATGCAGATTTGTAGCATTTCTTTGATATCCCTAAGATGATTTTTTAAAATTACCCTGCTAATGCAAATGCCAATAAAATCCATCATTAGTATATTCACATTGCTGGGGTGTATTTTGGTGGATAAAACCCTACATAACAGCCCAGGGTTCTTATCCTAAAACAGGGTGGGGATCTGAAAGAGATTAGTGTATGACAAATCCTGCCCCTGAGGGTGGTCTGGAAGCTGCAACTGTACCAAATGCAGTGGTGTGACTGCTCACTGGGGCAGGATATCACCAACATGTTTTCCTGCTGCTGAAATAATTGCACAGACTGCCAATTAGCTACTGGGCTAAGCTCAGATGCTGGTTTTGGTGTAAAACAGCTTGGCACTAGGATACCTGAAATATCTCATCTTGAGAAATTATACAGCCATGAGTGTGGCTGTATACTATAGCTAGTGTGGATTTTTCACATTCCACAATGTTAAATTGAAAATACTCCCCATGCCATTCAGATGCTTCCCATAAGCTCATTTGAAACAAAACCTTACAAAACTTATAGTCTTGAACTTGGAAATGCTTGCTTAACAACTCTCTCAATTTTCATGGTGATAAACAAAACAGTTAGAAAGAATCGAGAGTTCAATGTCTAAAGAGAGAGGAAAAAAACCGAGAGCCCTTTTGGACTTTTTTATCTGAGTTCTCATAATCTGTTGAAATTCATTAAAAATCAGCCATGTTCACAGAGTACCTGTAATCCTATTACCGACCTTGCCCCATACTCTGAACTTCATCTTCTGCAGTTTAAAAGTTAAAAAATACCTGGCTGATGTTTAATTAATTTAATAAATGTTGCATTGAACTGAATGATAATATCAAGCATGCTCAGTAAGAACCAACTGTCAGTCTTCTAAAAGCCAGACTTACAGCTGTTTGGCTTGGCTAATCAGGGGGCCACAGCCATGCCAGGTATTGATTCTACTTTAAACAGTCCTGGCGTCCCCCAAAGATTCCTGGAAAGTGTAGTTAGGGAAAGGTGCAGGGAGTTGCTAGGAGACTTCTATTCCCTTGACAGAGTTCCAGTGGCTGGAGTGGTTTAACCGTCAGCCCCTGTTCTGGGGATTGTCACTCTTTGAGGGGAATAGGGTGTCTCCTGCAAAACTCAGCACCCTTCACACTTTACACTTCCCAGAATTCTTTGGGGGAAGCCATGACTGCCTAAAGTGAAATAAAGGTCTGGTGTGGATGTGGCCAGGGACAGCTTTGGTTTAAATTTGGGTGGGAGACTACGTGTGCCTGTTGTAGAATAAAAAGGTGGGGGAAATCCTGAAAAAGAATGATACTGTTCACAATGTTTTCCTTCTGGAAAGGAAAGGGGCTTCCCCTCTGCCCAGTGCCTTCCCACCCAATCTCCTCCCCTCCCCCTCTCCCACCCCCACTCCCAGATCAGTGTTGGACTGCAACCTGGGAGACCAGGGTTCAAATCCCCACACCGCCATGAAGCTCACTGGGTGACCTTGGGCCAATCACTGCCTCTCAGCCTCAGAGGAAGGCAATGGTAAAACCACTCTGAATACCATTTACCATGAAAATCCTATTCATAGGGTTGCCATAAGTTGGGATCGACTAGAAGGCAGTCCGTTTCTATTTTCAAACATGATTGTACAGAAATAAATCTCACTGAACTCAAAAAGTATGCAACTGATCAAACCCACCCTCCCTTCTGTCACCACTCACCATATGCTCAAAAGCACGTTACCAAATTCTTCCAAGCTACACAGGAAGTGGATTGGACTGTGAAAGACCAACCCAAATTGTATTTGCATTTTAACAAATTTGCAGGGCAGTCCAATATCTCAGAGAGGAGGTCAGGTCTCCTTCTCCCCTGGTGCATTCACTATAGCTGCCCAATTTCCCTGCTTTTTAAAGTTTGATAGAAATATCTGTGGGCTATAGGTACGTTCTTAAACTGCAAGGTTTTTTGACTATTAGTGAATATCATCTCAGTCAGTCACTGCACTCTGCAGGTGAAGGCCTCCTGCAGATATCATTGCATCCAGAGGTCCGTTCCGCACAACAAAGGAATTGGGCCTTTAGTGTTGTGGCACCGACCCTTTGAAATCCTTTCCCTTAAATATTAGACAGGTGTTACCTCTGTTGTTTTTTTGGTTCCGATAGAAGACTTTCTTCTTTTAACAAGCCTTTTGAGTAGATACCTTTATCCCAGTCTGCATCTGTATTGGAATGGTTTTAAACCTTTTTTTTTAAGTGATTTGTTTTTAAGGATCTTTTAAAAAGATGCTTTGTTTTTAAGTTTTTTTTAAAAAGATGCTTCGTTTTTAAGATTTTGTTGTTGCTTTTGCAGCCCTGGGCTCCTTTTGGGAGGAAGGGTGAGATATAAATGTAATAATACAATAAATTAATAAAGGCTCAAATCCTTTTTGCTGTAGTTATTATTTAGCATAAATAAATAGCAATAACTAATACTCTTCAAGTATACTGCTTGCTTTTTAACAATTTAATCTTCAATTTATCCAAGCATAGGCATCTGAATCTTCATTGCTGTAAACCTTAAATCTCTTGACAGCCCATCCCATGCCAGCCATCTGAAATGCCCTGTCTTGCGCTGAATGTCAATTCAGAAGGAGAATATAAGAGCCGTTGGCTTATAATGGAAAGAGAACTAGTGCAAGGAAATAGATACCTCTTGTAGAGCAAAAGTATCATTTTAAAGCTAATATCAAACATCTAACTTGAAAGCAATCCTATTGTATATTATAAATAAGTTTTAATAAATAACATATTTGTTTGGGTTTTAAATTTAAGTCTTCTGGTCTGTCCGTTCCCATGCCTAAACTCAGCTGCCGTATGTGTGTTGATATCTGAATATCTGAATTGGAATTCAATGGAGGCAGCAGAAATTAATAGGAAGGTACCTTCATTGTATAAGGTTCTACCTGTGGAAATAACGGCAGAACAATAAAACCAGGAGCCCACCACATAGGAACATCAAAAGCTGCCCTATGCTGAGTCACTCCACTGGTCTTTCTTGCTTAGTATTGTCTAGTACTGAGTGGCAGCAGATTGCTGGGGTTTCAGGCAGGGTTCCCTCCCAGTCCCAGCACTACTTGGAAGTGCTAGGGATTGAACTTGGGACCTTCTGCATACAAGGCAGATGCTCTACCACTAAGCTATGGCCCTTCCCAGTGCTTTTTTAGTAAAACAAATTGAGGTGTTGGTACTCACATCTTGCTAAAAGTACTGTGGGTGCCAGAACAAAAATGGCTGCCAAGGGGAGCCAAAGAAGAGGTGCCGATACTTTGTACCAGTGACAACTGTTATGCACACAGAAAAGCCCTGACCCTTCCAAACTGGACATTCTCTGTAAAAACCGAGTGACCAAAGACTGTCAGTTCCAGACAAAACTCTCAAGTGTCGAAGCAACCTACTATTCTGTTCTTGAATCAGCATCAAGTGCCAGTTCAACACTTCAGGCTGTGAAATTGCACTGGCACATAGTCATTCTGCTCTGTCCTAAACACATATTTGCCAAATAGCTACTCAGATGATGGACAACTAGAGCTTTTAATCATTGCTTCGATCTGCTAGTTGGGAATTTCCTTTTTCAGGAAAGAAAATGGGTCAAGCTATTACAATGTGAGTCGCTACCAATATTATTTCTTGAAAGTCAAATGTTATACTGTTAATACTGTGATATGTTATACTGTTAATTTTAAGAGGTTCCAGTTATCACTGAATCCATAGCAAAATAAAATAAAATCCCCCCAAAATGCTAATTGTAGCTAACTCCCAAAAACCTTATTTATGAACTTAAAGTGCAGGTGTTTGTTTGTTTTTAAAAGCCTGGGTGTAAAAGTAACCTAATAACTATTACAACTGTATATGAAGTTATACTTTTTAATAACATTTTCATGTTATAATAAGAACAAAAAGAAACTTGAATTGTGCACTATTCAAAAAAGTCAGATGCTAACATCTTCTTAAACTTAAACTTAAAACCATTGGACATGATCTAGATTCATTTAAATGACTAGATTAAATTATAATATTTTCATTGTACACGTGCATTAATTATGTCCTAAATGCACTTGTGCCACAAATTGTCATTTGGAACAGAAGCTGCTTACCTTTTGCTAAGGCACTCAATGAAACACAAGAAAACGTTTTCCTGTGTTTATTAGATCTCTTTTTCAGATATCACCTCCAAAGCAAATCTGGTGCTAATGTGCTTTAGCTGTGGCTTAACTGAAGCCCAGTTGCATGAATGAAAATACTTTGAGAGAGCCTAAATGGGGCAAAATATCCATTCAGTTTCATGATTTGACATATATTACATAAAAATGATGAAGTAAGGGCTCAAATTTTAATTCAGTTGAAAACTCTTAAACGCAAACTTAACTCTTTCCCTCTCAGCTATTTTTACAAGATAACAGAACAAAAATGATACTAGTCGCTACTACTCAGCTGTGATGCACATGATGGAAACTGAGGCTTTAATGTGTGTAGTCCATATGTGGTGTGGGTGGCTGACAGAGATATACTGTTCAGCATCTGAGGTCCTTCTTTGTGTGCCACCTCTGAAGGAAGTGCGGAAGGTGGTGACACAGGAATGGACCTTCTCAGTGGTGCCCCCACACTTATGGAATGCTCTCCTCAGGAAGGCACACCTGGTGCCATCATCTGTCTTTAGGCACCAGGCAAAACATTCCTCTTCTCCCAGGCATTCTGCTATTAATTTTTGGAGGGTTGTTCCGCTGTTATCCATGTATTGTTTTTTTATTTTTTAGTTGTGTTAGTTTTATATTGGTTTTAATCTTTTTATTGTACGTTGCTTTGGGCTTATTTTTATGAAGAAAAGTGCCTGAAAATTTAATAATAAAAATAAATAAATAAATAGTGTCAATAACAATCTGAAGCTTTGAAACTAGAGCTTTTGGGGCTTTTGTGCTACATAAAGATTATGGAAAACCTAACTTTTAGCAGTAACCTCTGACACATACACTGTTAAAGTTCCATAATTAAAAGCCAGTCAAGAGAATATACTGGCCATAGGGATTTGCTATGTCAAGGTTTGCATGTCATTTACTACAACTCATTATGTGACTTAGGGCTATCGCTGTAAGGTTCCTTGTCCCCATCAGTGAATGCCACTGATATATAATGTGAATAGGGAAATGAGAAGTCCCTGCCTCTCCTGACGTTTCTATGAGGTCTCCTTGGAAAACTCTGACAGTTGCTTCTTTCATCACAATGAAAAGGTCAAGACGGAGAAAGAGCTTTTCATCTGTCCTGCAAATTCATTCTAGGGTGGGCATTACTAGGCAATGCTTTAATTATCTTGGTTGCAGATCTGACTTTCAAATACTCACTTCTATAATTGAAAATAGATTTTATTGCAGTGAGCCTGGAACAATCACTTACAGTTGTTTCTCCCAGTGTGACCTTAACTATCCTGGATTTCCTTGGCTCTTTTTTCTGTAGAAAGAAGTTCCAATTCTTGACTTGTCCTGTATCCTTCCTGGATGGGGGCCTCTCAGACTGTAAGGGAAAATTACCCTAGGCAAACTGAGAGGCTCAGTTCTCTATCCAAAGTTTCAGTGTTTCCTTTACTTTATTCCTTCTTGGTTTTTTCCTGAATTAGTTATCATCCTAATTCAATATCATGAATTCAAGCATATTCCCTGGTCTAGATGTCCCTTATCTAAGGGACACTTGTCTAGAGACTCCAACCAGCAGATGGCTCCGTGTTCTAACATAATGCTTTGGTAATGAAGCTGTGTGGTGAGGCAGAAATCCAACAGATAGCTACAGAAATTGTTTCATTTTCCCATAGGGTGGCCACATGGAAAAGAGAACAGAGCTCCTGTACCTTTAACAGATAGAAAAGGAATTTCAGCAGGTGTAGCTTGTTATGAAGGCACCTGCTGAAATGCCATCTTCTGTTAAACACGTACATTTTTAGGACCCACTCTTTTTTGTGATGTGATATTTTTTAAAAAATAAATTTTATTAAGTTTTAAAAGTAATTACAACAAAAACAACCTACAATTGAGGTATGGAAACAATTCAGTCTGACAAACGCAATACACAAAAATTCTATGGGAAGATTCCATTTGCAGTTTATACACTAGGGGGAGGACAAACACAAATACATTCACTAATAGGCAAAAAAACGCTTGCGGTTTAAGAACATACTCATAGTGAACAGATATTTCTATCAAACTTTTAAAAGCAGGGAGATTGGGCAGCCATAGTGAATGCACCAGGGAAGCAGGAGACCTGACCTCCTCTCTGAGATACTGGACTGCCCTACAAATGTGTAAAAATGCAAACACAATTTAGGTTGGTCTTTCACAGTCCAATCCCCTTCCTTTGTAGCTTGGAAGAATTTGATAACATGTGACTCTGAAAATTTGTGGGGGAAGTCGGGGAGATTAGCTACCAAATGCCTGAGCTCACTGAGCTCACTGATTTTGTTTTAAAGGAAAGGCCTTCCTTTTACCTTTTAAAAAATCTTCCTGCACAGATTTCTTTAAAAGTAAAAAAGACTTCACTGAAAAAAAGAAAAAAAGAGCAAACAGCAGCAAGCACGTGGTAGGCAGAATCCCTGTTTTCTACACGCACACACACACACACAGAGGGTGCCTGGTTGAGAACATAATGGGTGCTTTCAGGAAGCATGAGCAGTGAGAAAGCTGTAACCAGAGATATGATTTGTAGAATGAAAGGACACTCACCAGCACCCCTTGGCCACCTTGAAAATAAGCTAAGTGTAACAAGCCAGTGTGGTGTAGTGATTAAGGTTTTGGACTACAACCTGGGAGATGAGGGTTTGAATCCCCACATAGCCATGAAGCTCACTGGGTGACCCTGGGCCAGTCACTGCCTCTCAGCCTCAAAGAGAGGCAATGGTAAACTCCCTCTGAATTCTGCTTACCATGAAAACCCTATTCATAGGGTCGCCATAAGTCGGGATTGACTTGAAGGCAGTCCATTTCAACAGAAAACCCTGCAGGCCTAACCATGAGAATTTCACCAAAATTTTATCGTCCCTTGGATCGTTTTGAAATGTAATTTTTTCCTTCATTAATTGATGGCAAATGGTTTAAAAAATGCAGGAGAAATTTATAACAGCTATTTATAAAATTTATCAAAACTGCTTTGTCAGGCCTGCCTAAAATACAGTAAATAAACACAATCAATAAAACATGTTGTATGGATTTGGCACATACACAACATTGTAAATAAGATATTCTTATCCCTAAAATTGACTGCAATCCTATATGTAGTTAATGGGGAGTATGTCCTGCTGACATCAATGGGACTTTTTCTGAGTAATCATTGGTAAGGTTGGGTTGTAACTGCAAGTAGAGACTGTTGATTATTTTGCTCACTCAGCTACTCCTTCTGCCTATGTACATACTATCAATGGAGCATGTAGTGTTGTCACTAAGTATTTCTTTTGCATCTTTTCTTTGTATGTGCACAGTGGGTACCTTACTGGACCCCCTTTCCTGTTATATAACCTGCTGAACCTTAAGGTCTTCAGAGGAGGCCTGCTGCTGACTGTAGCAGCACCAGCAGACTGCTTTCAAGCAATTTCTCAGAAATGGGTCTTCTCTGTGATAGATATCACCGGCTCTTTGGAATGCCCTCCCTCTTGCACTAAAGAAGGCACCAGATGAGATGAGCTTCATGTATTCTGACAGCCTTTCCTTGACTCTTAACACGTTTTTATAGTGTGCCACTATGTTTTTGCTTTTCTAGGATTTTATTATATTACATGGTATTGTTGTATTTTAGTTTCACTGATATATATATATCAAACTGCTGTGGTATAAAGTGGTATATAAATATATGAAATAATATATTAGTGAGGAAGGGTGGGATAGAAATTCATTAAATAATTAAATAAAACTCACAGCTGGCAACTTTGTGTCTATAAAGGAAGCCATCTGTTTGAACAAAAGACTGTTCGATGTGTATGGCTGCTGTCTCTGTGGAAGTGAATGGTCAGCCCCTTGTGTGCTGGAGTGCTCCATGTTCATATCACAGTTCCTGAGTCCACATCTATAGGCAACATTGCGAGCTTACAAATGATTCTTAAGCACCACTACAGTAAGATTCTTTAGGGGAAGCCATGACTGACTGCTGTGAGGTGCGTATATGTAAAGCAACTAGTCTCAAGTACCATGCAACGTGAAGAGAAGTCTGAATTGAAGTATGTATCTAGGTGGGACCATTATAATGAAAGGTTCTTACAGGCATAGGAAGCTCCTAAATAGAAAGTTTTCCCCTTCTAATGTGACCTCTGGCACCATTTGTTACCTGCAATGTGGATTTAGAGTTAAGAGTTTGATCTTTTTTTCTGCTTGAGAGGTCACTGGTTTAATAATGGCTGGATGTGTTTTCAAAAGTTGCTGCTCCATGTAAATCCATGTAAATCTGCTTCTTGCATTTTATAGAAGTGGTGTCCTATTGCTGCATCATAGTACTCTGTCCTCCTTTAACAAGACTATTTGCTTATATTTAACCCTCCTGACAGTATTTTGTTCACTCAAACAACTGAAAAATGGCTTGTCTTCTGCAGCACAGCTTTCTTTTGTACGATTTTTGCTTTTGCTGCCATATCTCTATCAAACCGTGACCCCCAGATAATATGAAACTGTATTATATTCTGGAGTCCTTTACTCATCCTCCTGACTCAAAAGTTTCCTTAAAGTATTCACTAAAATTGTCATTTCTAGGGCGGGGGGGGGAGGAGATCCTGAATGCCTATCCTGAGAAGTCTCCAACCCTTGCAATCTCTTCCACAATGGAAAGGATAATGGTCTCCCTTAAAATAATTGTTTCCTTATGTATCTGTAATTTGGAATGATGTTGTCTGTAGATGACTTAGCATCTCTCTCATTTAAGAGCAGCTTTCATTTGTTCCCTGTACTTTGCTGTTTGTTACCAATAAAACTCATCCTTCAAGGGTTATGGCCCAATTCATGATGCTGAGAGGAAGCTGTATTCAAAATGCCCATAAAACAGTGCCCTTGAAAGCTGCAGTGACGGACTTCCGGGAAGGGTGACTTCGCTTGTGCCTGCTTTTGAGACGGGCTCCTGCCGCAGAAGAAGCTTATTCAGATATAAATCAGTCAGAACATTTTTTTTTTGACTGATGAAATTTCTCCCGGGCAGGGAGAAACGTAGAGATCAACCTCAAAAGCCTGTTTTTGTTGGGAGGACTGGATTTCATTAATTTATGGGAAAAGGTCCAGCCAGCAATGCCGGACGGACTTCCGAACAAGCTCTATCTGATTAATGCGATACGTTTATCTTTTCTTCAAAGAGAAAACGGACTAACAGGCAAGCACCCTTCTTTCTATTATTTTTTTTACTTGGTTTAAATTGTTGCAGCAAAAAGAGATTTGTCAAATGAATCAGCTTTAAAGAACTTCTGGGTGAGCTATAACTCTTCTCTGTTATTCATGAAATTAACAGCTTATCTCTGTTTCTATTGCAAAAAGCTGTCCTGGAAGTGCATTCTAAAGATATAAACAGAAGAGGGATTTCTATTCCGAGGAACATTATATTGTCTGGGACTATTCTCTTTTTGGTCTATTTTATTTTGACGAATCTGCTTCTTCACAACGCCACTAACTGTTTTGATGCTGGGAACTAAATTTGTTTTGTATTCTTGAACATAGAGAGATAAGGCAGGCTGCTCTGTTTATACTGTGATGTCATCAAGCCTGGAATATAAACCCAATTGTTGCTGAAATAAGAAGTGGTTCTTCTTTATTTTTGTTTTGTTTTGTTTTCATGGTTTTAAAAATGGCAATCAAGAAAGTGGCTGAGAATCTGGAAGTAATTATGTTTCAGAAAATAATGGATGAGATTGAGATAACGAAACAAACCCTGCGACAGGGCAGTAAGGAGCTGAAAATGGAACTGAGCAAAATGACGCAGGAGCTTAAAGAAATAGGGGATCCTGTGAGAGAGGAGAATGAGATCAGAGATGAGAAAAGAAAAAATAAAGGGAAGATACAAGCCCTGGAGATTGGAACAAATGTGGAATTGGAAAAAGTTCTGGAGTTTATGGATATTAGAAATAAAATCTACTGTTTGGAATTTAACGTTATCTCTGAAGAAATTAATGAAGATATTAGAGATAAAGTTATCAATGGCTTGGATAATCTTCTGGACTGGAATGATGTGATGGAGCTTGATATAGAGAAAATCTATGGAATTAACTGCAGCCATGTGACAATGGAAAAACTCTCAAGAGATGAGCCAGTGCATTCTGTAAAAAAGAAGAACACAGATATGACTTTACAACAATATTTCAGCAACTTATTCAGAATGGATGGCAAGAAAATATTTGGGATAGAGGAAATTCCCATCAGACTCTTATTATATGACTATGGCTATGACAGCAAGATTATTATGGAATACTGATAATAGAAGATTGGACACTGAAATTACTGGACTTAACAGGACTATTGAAGATGGAAGATGGAATTAATATGGATAATGGAATAATGGCTATTGAAATTATTGGACCTAACAGATTTTGATGAGATGGATTAATCGATATGTTTATTTGGACTATGGTTATGACAATAAGATTATTATTATTATTAACAAGATGGATTAATCGACATGTTTATTTGGAGAAAAATTGATAGATATATTTCTTAAAGAATTGAAACCTCTCTTTGACTTTTTGTGGAAAGAATAAAGTAATGTTTATGAGATTTGATGATGAATTAAGATAACTACTGGAGGAAAGTGATTTTATAATATAATTTAAGAGACAGGATTGTTATATATTGTAGACCTATAACTGATTTGATCTGTGACAAATGGGAAGTCAACATTTTATTTTTTTGTTTAATCATTTTTGTTTTGTTTTGTTTTTTGTCTTTGAATGTTTTATGATTTTGTTTTGTATGTTTTATGAAAATTTGAATAAAAATTATTGTAAAAAAAAAAAAAAGAAAGCTGCAGTGACCTTTTTTTTTTCTTGGGCAGAGGCTTTTTCATGGCTCACCATGGCTTTTGTCACTTCTTACTTCCTTTCCGCATGTGCCAAAGACTCCCAGTTAAGTGAGAGTTTTAGGAAAGCTGGCAGGGAACACATACTGACACCAGTGCTGTAGTGGAGCAGGAAATGGGAAGGAGGGGGGGAAGCACATCTCAGGGACTTTTTTCAGGAAAGCAGTGATGACTGCATCTGCCAGAGTCAGCCATTTGTTGCTCTGACAAGTGAAAGGGGTGATCAGAAGGATTCTAAGTTCTCTTATTATTTGTGACATGTTAGCATAGATAAAGGCGGAGAATGAGGAAAATACCTGAGCAGAGGCTAGATACTAGATCAGAGCTTGGAAAAGTTACTTTTTTGAACTACAACTCCCATGGTGGCTGGGGCTGATGGGAATTGTAACTTTTCCAAGTAACTTGTCCCAGCTCTGCTTTGGATTCATGGGGTTCTGCCATAATCCATGCTGTCTGGCAGCTGTGACCAAAACTGAGGCAGAAGCTGCAGAGTCCTTAGCTAAGAAGCCAGATCAGGCTTCTGGCTTTGAGGCTGAAGCTGGTAGGCAATAGCTCCCTAGACCATATCCCAAAGCATCAAGATCCACATAGATCAGAGATTAGAGATTAGAGAAATGAAAGGGAAATTTAATCCAAGAGTAGGGATGTTGAATAATCAACAGGGGAACACACTGACTGACCGAGAGGAAATAAAACGAAGATGGAAGCAATACACTGAACTCTGTAAAAGAGATGCCAGGATGACAGATTCATTCACAGAGGGACCTTATGATGAAGAACCAGAAATTTTAGAATGCGAGGTGAAAGCTGCTTTTAAAATACTTGGAAGAAACAAATTACCAGGAATAGATGGCATACCAAGAGTTGCTACAAGCTACTGAGACTGAAAATGTCCAAAGTTTGCCAAACATCTTTCAAGAAATATGGAAAACTAAATGGCCTACAGACTGGAAGCATTCCATATACATGCCAATTCCAAAGAAAGGGGATTCCAGGGAATGCAGTAATTATTGAACTATTGTCTTAATATCCCATGCAAGTAAAGTAATGCTCAAGATTTTACAACAAAGGCTCTTACCATATATGGTGTGAGAAATGCCAGATGTCCAATATGGAGAATATGGAGAAACCGATTGGTTCCCCATCGGAAAGGGTTTCCCCATTGGAAAGGGTTTGAGACAGGGGTGTATTTTGTTTATTTAATTTATAGGCAGAACATATCATACAGAAAGCAGGACTGGACCAAAATGAAGGAGGTGTGAAAACTGGAGGGAGAAATGTCAGTGATTTAGGATATGCAGACGATACCATACTACTAGCAGAAACCAGTAATGATTTGAAATGAATGCTGATGAAAGTTAAAGAGGAAAGCACAAAAGCAAGACTACAGCTGAATGTCAAAAAGACTAAAGTAATGATAACAGAAGATTTATGTAACTTTACAGTTGACAATGAGGACATTGAACTTGTCAAGGATTATCAATACCTTGGCACAGTCATTAACCAAAATGGAGACAATAGTCAAGAAATCAGAAGAAGGCTAGGACTGGGGAGGGCAGCTATGAGAGAACTAGAAAAGATCCTCAAATGCAAAGATGTATCACTGAACACTAAAGTCAGGATCATTCAGAGCATGGTATTCCCGATCTCTGTGTATGGGTGTGAAAGTTGGACAGTGAAAAAAGCGGATAAGAGAAAAATCCACTCATTTGAAATGTGGTGTTGGAGGAGAGCTTTGCGCATACCATGGACTGTGAAAAAGACAAATAATTGGGTGTTAGAACAAATTAGATGAGAACTGTCACTAGAAGCTAAAATGATGAAACTGAGGTTATCATACTTTGGATGCATCATGAGAAGACATGATTCATTAGAAAAGATAATAATGCTGGGAAAAACAGAAGGGAGCAGAAAAAGAGGAAGGCCAAACAAGAGATGGATTGATTCCATAAAGGAAGCCACAGACCTGAACTTACAAGATCTGAACAGGGTGGTTATAAGAGATGCTCTTGGAAGTCGCTGATTCATAGGGTCGTCATAAGTCATAGTCGACTTGAAGGCAAATAACAACAATCGTGTGATGGTAATCACGTGGAGGGGACCTCTAATGAAGGCTACATCTAGGAGCAGGAATCTGTTCTAATAATGAGGAAACCATAAATTTATGGTGAAAAGCTGGGCCCTCCTCATGTCCATCTTACCTCTTAGAACTGCCTTATGATGACTCCACCGTGGTTTTAGCCCAAGTCCAGGCCCATCCTACAGGGATGGTGCTAAGGGGTAAGAAAAAATACCTTAGCCTGCTCTTGAGACTTTAATATTTATATTTATCTATTCCTAATAGGAATATGAGCTACAGAAATCTTTTTATGAGATGGAGTGAAACATGGCCATCTATTAATTGCTTCAGAATAAACTGCCATTAAAGACACAGACAGAGGAAGGAGCCAACAGTTATAGAAGGTCTAGGGTGCATGGCCTCAAGCTATGGTATGGGCAGAAATGCTTATTGTCCCCTCTATTACTTAAGGACTTAATTTGTTTTTGAAAAATGAATTAATATAGCCTTATAAATTAATTTAAACATTAATTTAACAGGAAAGTTTTCCTCTTAAGGAACTTTTCTGGGTTATTCATACTAAAATTACTAGAGTGCACTATATGCAAGACTTGGCTACTGAAATGTCAACTGAAATAGCGAATTATTTTAAAAACTCATATTTCAGACATTTCCTTTCTCATTAATTTTTTTTAAAAATTACCAAAGCAAAGCACCAATATTGAATGGGTTAATAAAAATGAAAATAGTACCTTTTATTACAAAACATCGAGCTTTGTTACTCAAGATAATTTCCAGGTTAGCTTTACTGAAAGTACATTTTTCCAAAGAAAATATTTTTACTCTAACAGTTCTTTAGTAGTTGGCAAAAATGCCCATGCTTATGTTTCTTTCAGATAGAGTAACTGTGTTCAGGTTACATGAATTAGCCGTTTTTTTGCTTGTACTGAACATTTTCTAGAAATTAGGGGTACTAGAATACATAATGCCTGTAGATGAGTTCTGACAGTGATGGAACATCACAATAAAGTATGATATTAGTGTCTGTTCACAAAATGACTTGGGTTACCCAAGACTCTGACTGGGAAGATTGACAGTGTAGAATAGAGCATATACTGGGGACGCCTTACTAAGATTTTTGTTTCTGAAGGGCAAACCTGTCATAGAAACAAATCACATGACCAGTTCCCTAAGCCCTGGTCAGAGTCATGAGCCTAAGGAAGACTAAACCACAAAGCCCTGCTCCTTGAGTTATTGTATCTTTGGAAAGGTGATATAGATCTGGGCTCAGGTGACATGAAAGACTTCTTGTCTTGTTCCACCTCTGTCCCCTCTGGAACCGATCCTGCCTTTTCCTGTTCATATATAACTCCCCTTTCTCCCCTTTCTTGTAAGCAGACTTTGTCCATACAACAAAGGACCACCAGGGGTAAGTCTGTGGACTTTTCCTCTTCTTCTCATTCCTCTTCCTATCATGTCTGCAGTGGTGGCTGGTGGCTCCATGTCAGTGGAACAGTAGAATGTGCTCTGGGTTTTAGTTCAGACTTTCAAGGAGCTGTCCAAACTAATTCAGCACCTTGGACAGATCCTTGAAAGTTCTGACTAAAACCTGGAGCAGATTCCACTGCCCCACTGACATGGAGCCACCAGCTGCCACTCTATGTTTCCTTTCATACTGCACACTCATTTCCCTGGCCTCTTCAGTTCCTGCTTTCTTGATCCTCCATCCATCCTTGCCTGACATATCCAGAACATTGTCTCTTTGAACTGAAATAAGCCTGCCTTTCCAACCAATACTTTTGTTCTATCCTTCAGTTGGATGCCTCTAGAATCATCTGCAGGGACTCATACAGTCAGTTCAGTCCGTGAATGCCAAACTACACTTTATATGAAAGATCCAGGATTGCATCTCCCAACATTTTCTTTAACCCTAAAAAGCAGATGGGGTGAACTGGACTGGGCCAATAAGCTCCGGGAAGAGGGGCTTTCCCTAATGGGCTTGTCAAACTTGATTTGAGCATGTGCTTATTTTGAGATCCTTTTGTAAGCTGTTTTGAGAGGCTCTTCAGGCTATAAAGTGGGATACAAATATTTGCCCCCAAAGCTGCTGCTAGCTGAAAGTGTATAGTACTAGTCTCAGCACCCTCCTAATAGTAGGTATAGGGTACAGGATTTTGATTTTAAAAAATGATGTGGGGCAAAGGGTTAAAAAGCCCTCCTGCAATCCTCCATCCACATTGGCTGTTATTTATTCTTCGAGACTCTTTTTAGTTCAGGAGATTAATGCCTGGGTCTCCTGTGTAGTGTGTTTAAGTTTGCCATGCTACTTCTAGAAGATGAGAGGAGTAGCAGCTTTAAGGGGGAGGTCACAAATGTATTTTGTTTCTATGCAATCATTCTAACTGCATAAGAACAAAATGCATTTATGACCTCCCCCTTAATGATCCCAATGATTTCATTATTTCAGACATAATGGGTGGTAGTCTTGTTGCATGGGGTAACTGTATCACTGCTCACCCATCTTTTTAAAATGTTCACTGATGTAACCTCTAGTGCATACTATGGGGAAGCCTCATCCATTAAAGAGATGTGTTTTAAGCCAGCCCCCACCCCACCCCCAAGCAAATGTTTCTGGCCCACCAAGGCCCCACCAATTTTGGCAAAAATGGCAAAAAGGAAAAAAAAAACTATTGATGGTGCAGGGGTGAGCAGGAAGCTTTAAATCAGTGCCCTCATGGAATGTAAATCACCTCCTTCCTAGTGATCAGATTACTAATCTGCTGAGTGGAGCAGGACCAATAAACCCCTCCTCAGATGAGGAGATCAGTTGTACAGATCAGCTGAGGAGGGGCTATGTGCCTGTGTGGACTATGTTCAATAGGTGTGTTTGTCGTGTGTGATGTTTGTGTGTATGACAGTGATTATGCATGTGGGAGATTGGGGTGCTCATACCTACCACTGGTATGAGCACCCTAGAAGGCTGGTCAAGAGTGATTGTGGTCCTTGGACCAAAGGAAAAAAAGATTAGCTTCCTGTGTTCTCAAGGCAAAGCCTGAAGACTGGTTGCCAAGGATGAAACTGGCAAGGGGCTTGTCCCTACATTTGTCTTGAGATCAGTCAGTTTCAGATGTCCCACTTTTTGCATTCTGGGGTCAGGATCGCAACATAGCTTAGCACATGGAAAGGAGGGGCATTTCTGTTTATGATCATGAGTGATGTTATTGCCTTATCCAGTAGGTCAGCCTTCAGACTGAGCTGGTGGGAGTTGCATTTTAAAACATCTGGAGGGCACCAAGTTGGTGAAGGCTGCAATAGGGGCTCATATGCTTTCCCACCTGTGTAAATCTTCACAGCAATAATACATTTGAATTGAGTAGTGGAAAATGTGGTAACCCTAGAAACAAGCACTTATTTGAGGGAAGATATCTAGATTCCATGCAACAGGTCAGCAACCATGATATATTTAAGTGCTTGAAACTGATCTGGAAAAACCTTGTGTTTTCTTCTGTCTATTAAGTCTATGTAATACCTAGAGAAGCATTACAAATTATTTAATTCTGATGTAATGTATTTTACTTTGCCTATGAAGGAGGTGTGAAAATTGGAGTGAGAAATATCAATAATTTAAGATATGCAGACAATACCATACTGCTAGAAGAAACCAGTAATGATCTGAAAAGAATGCTGATGAAAGTTTAAGAGGAAAGTACAAAAGCAGGACTACAGCTGAATGTCAAGGCGACTAAAGTAATGACAACAGAAGATTTATGTAACGTCAACGTTAATAATGAGGACATTGAACTAGTCAATACCTTGGCACAGTCATTAACCAAACGAAAGACAATAGTCAAGAAATTAGAAGAAGGCTAGGACTGGGGAGGGCAGCCATGAGAGAACTAGAAAAGGTCCTCAAATGCAAAGATGTATCACTGAACACTAAAATCAGGATCATTCAGACCATGGTATTCACGATCTCTATGAATGGATGTGAAAGTTGGACAGTGAAAAAAGTGGATAAGAAAAGAATCAACTCATTTGAAATGTGGTGTTGGAGAAGGTGTTTTGCAGATACCATGTGTCATGGCCCCTTCGGAGGACTCATCGGACGAGGATGACTCGGGAGTAACAGCAGCAGACCCAGAAGGAGAAAAGGAAGAAACTCCTGAGAGCCCAGCTCCTTCTCCCTCTCAGCTGCAGAGCACCCCAGACACAGCTGAAGCCCTTCAGCCAGATGTAGACAGTGAACAGGATACTCCCCCTCACCTGCAGAACGTAGACAACAGAAGGTC
This sequence comes from Rhineura floridana, assembly GCF_030035675.1. Classification (NCBI taxonomy): domain Eukaryota; kingdom Metazoa; phylum Chordata; class Lepidosauria; order Squamata; family Rhineuridae; genus Rhineura; species Rhineura floridana. The sequence continues at coordinate 271,944,323 of NC_084480.1, read as the reverse complement.
AGGCAGAAGAGGGGCAGGCCTGTCCACTTAAGGCCAAAACACTGATGGCTCACACCTGCTGACAAACCTGCTCCTTAAAAGACAAACCTTGGCTTCAGCTTGTTGCTGACTACAGTGTCAGGCGTGGCTTCGTGTGTTTCCAGATTCCCTGAACCTGATCTCGGACTGACCCCTTAGCAATTGAACCTGGACCTCTACTGACCTCGCTTCTGGACTTCTGGCTTGGCACGTAAGCTTGGAAAGGGCCTTGCCCTTATCACGCTTCATCCTTGTTAGCCTGGCAGATTTACGACCAAGCTGCCAGCCAAGAACTTTCCCGCCCTGGTAAATACCCAGGAATTTCCAGCCCTGCCTGCACTGCTGTCTCAGTGCAGAGCTGACACCATGGCCCGCTAAAAAGACAAATAATTGGGTGTTAGAACAAATTAAACCAGAACTATCACTAGAAGTTAAAATAATGAAACAGGTTATCATACGTTGACATAGTGAGAAGACATGATTCACTAGAAAAGATAATAACGCTAGGAAAAGGAGAAGGGAGTAGAAAAAGAGGAAGACCAAACAAGAGATGGATTGATTCCATCAAGGAAGCCACACACCTGAACTTACAAGATCTGAACAGGGTGGTTTACAACAGATGCTATTGGAGGTTGCTGATTCATAGGGTTGCTATAAGTCGTAATCGACTTGAAGGCACATAACACACACAACCATATCTTAGAATTCCAGAATTTTGAAGAGGGTAAAGTTGTTTAACAAGAGCTCTGAATTCTTCATATTTTGGCGAGGAGGAAATTCCCCTCCCCCCTTAGTCTAAATAAAGATTGTCAGTAAGCCATTTGTCATAAAAACCAACAACAAAGAATTCTATAAATACATTCAAAGCAGGAGACCATCTAGGGAGACAATTGGACCCTTGGATGATAAGGGAGTCAAAGGTGTACTAAAGAACGATAAGGAGATTGCAGAGAAGCTAAATGAATTCTTTGCATCTGTCTTCACAGTGGAAGATATAGGGCAGATCCCTGAACCTGAACTAACATTTGCAGGAAGGGATTCTGAGGAACTAAGACAAATAGTGGTAACGAGAGAGGAAGTTCTAAGCTTAATGGACAATATAAAAACTGACAAATCACCGGGCCCGGATGGCATCCACCCGAGAGTTCTCAAGAACTCAAAGGTGAAATTGCTGATCTGCTAACTAAAATATGTAACTTGTCCCTCGGGTCCTCCTCCGTGCCTGAGGACTGGAAAGTGGCAAATGTAACGCCAATCTTCAAAAAGGGATCCAGAGGGGATCCTGGAAATTACAGGCCAGTTAGCTTAACTTCTGTCCCTGGAAAACTGGTAGAAAGTATTATTAAAGCTAGATTAACCAAGCACATAGAAGAACAAGCCTTGCTGAAGCAGAGCCAGCATGGCTTCTGCAAGGGAAAGTCCTGTCTCAGTAACCTATTAGAATTCTTTGAGAGTGTCAACAAGCATATAGATAGAGGTGATCCAGTGGACATAGTGTACTTAGACTTTCAAAAAGCGTTTGACAAGATACCTCACCAAAGGCTTCTGAGGAAGCTTAGCAGTCATGGAATAAGAGGAGAGGTCCTCTTGTGGATAAGGAATTGGTTAAGAAGCAGAAAGCAGAGAGTAGGAATAAACGGACAGTTCTCCCAATGGAGGGCTGTAGAAAGTGGAGTCCCTCAAGGATCGGTATTGGGACCTGTACTTTTCAACTTGTTCATTAATGACCTAGAATTAGGAGTGAGCAGTGAAGTGGCCAAGTTTGCTGACGACACTAAATTGTTCAGGGTTGTTAAAACAAAAAGGGATTGCGAAGAGCTCCAAAAAGTTCTCTCCAAACTGAGTGAATGGGCGGAAAAATGGCAAATGCAATTCAGTATAAACAAGTGTAAAATTATGCATATTGGAGCAAAAAATCTGAATTTCACATATACGCTCATGGGGTCTGAACTGGCGGTGACCGACCAGGAGAGAGACCTTGGGGTTGTGGTGGACAGCACAATGAAAATGTCGACCCAGTGTGCAGCAGCTGTGAAAAAGGCAAATTCCATGCTAGCAATAATTAGGAAAGGTATTGAAAATAAAACAGCCGATATCATCATGCCGTTGTATAAATCTATGGTGCGGCCGCATTTGGAATACTGTGTACAGTTCTGGTCGTCTCATCTCAGAAAGGATATTATAGAGTTGGAAAAGGTTCAGAAGAGGGCAACCAGAATGATCAAGGGGATGGAGCGACTCCCTTACGAGGAAAGGTTGCAGCATTTGGGGCTTTTTAGTTTAGAGAAAAGGCGGGTCAGAGGAGACATGATAGAAGTGTATAAAATTATGCATGGCATTGAGAAAGTGGATAGAGAAAAGTTCTTCTCCCTCTCTCATAATACTAGAACTCGTGGACATTCAAAGAAGCTGAATGTTGGAAGATTCAGGACAGACAAAAGGAAGTACTTCTTTACTCAGCGCATAGTTAAACTATGGAATTTGCTCCCACAAGATGCAGTAATGGCCACCAGCTTGGATGGCTTTAAAAGAAGATTAGACAAATTCATGGAGGACAGGGCTATCAATGGCTACTAGCCAGGATGGCTGTGCTCTGCCACCCTAGTCAGAGGCAGCATGCTTCTGAAAACCAGTTGCCAGAAGCCTCAGGAGGGGAGAGTGTTCTTGCACTCGGGTCCTGCTTGCAGGCTTCCCCCAGGCACCTGGTTGGCCACTGTGAGAACAGGATGCTGGACTAGATGGGCCACTGGCCTGATCCAGCAGGCTCTTCTTATGTTCTTATGTTATGTTCTTATTCTGCTTTGATAAAGTTTTTCTCTACTGTGGGACTGATCATCTTAAGATCTTATTGTGTCAGGTCTGAAGCCCAGAGTAGGTCATAAACTTGCTTCAAGGATGTCAGGTGGGATTTAGAGTTTGAGCCACCACTCAACACTGGCCATATTAGGGAAGTCACACCAATCAGGTCAGAAAAAGGCCGGTGTTACTACTTCATCTGTATAAAACAGGTATGGGGAATCTGTGGTCTTCCAGATGTAGTTGGTCTACAGCTTCTGTTGCCCCTGAACCATGGTCAACCTGGCTGAGGTTGATGAGAGTCAGAGTCCAACAACACCTGGAGAGCCACAGGTTTTTCATCACTGCTGTAAAAGTGTTCAGATTAGTCTTGATCCAAGCAATTAAGACCTCTGCACTTCGTGATTACAGACTTTTGCGGCCAAGGGTTGAAATAAGACACAGATACAGCAACCTAGGTTGAACAAGGGCCACTTTATTAACTATAACAAACCCCTTACACTATCCTGCAGAGGGGAACCCAAGTGCGTGAACTATCTATAAGCAGGCATTTGCACTACAGCTCTTGGGCTGCTGCCATTCTGCTTACCACTTACCCCTGCCACACCATGTAGGTGAGCAGAGGGGCCTTCCCACATTACCACCCCCCAGGGCCTTACAACTCCAGATGGATGAGGTAAGTTGGCCCCAAAAGCAGCCCATATCCTGCACTTGGACCATAAAGCCCTGACAGACAGGCCTCCGGAGCCACCAATCACCTCCAAAGTTGCCTAAGGTGGCCACCTAGCTGTCCTTACCTACTTCCCTTACCGCACCTTACCGCACAAGTGACCAGACATCTTAAACCAACTCAAGGAATTAACTTAGTCTCATAGAATTAGCCAAATTAGCTGAAACAACCTATTAACCACGACACCCCCAACCCAATTCCCTACCCCCACCATAGTGTAGAGTAGGCAAAATACCTGCCCGCCAATGACGGTGGGCAGGATAAAAATTCCTACTCAGCCCCAAAGCAACCCAGAACACACCACAGCAATGGGAGGGCGGGGTGGGCATTGCACGCCAAGGGGAGTACTGAGGGGGGCAGTGTGGGCTTAAATAAGTCCAGACGCTCCACTCCCCCATGCAGCATGACACACTCGCCCTTTCTGTGTGATGTGCAGCACTGCCCTCACTGGTGATGGTGGCCAGGGCTTCAAGTCCTGGCCACAAATGTGCCCCGCCCACCCAGGCTACACTCAGGCGAGCAGAGTGGGATGACTCTTCTTTTTTCTTTATTGCTTGTTCCTACTCTGACTTTACTGGGTCTTACACACAGGAACATTTGAGAAGCAGATCAGTTTCTACATCACATAAGTATTTTATTTATTTATTAAATTAATATCCCACTCTTTCTCCCAAAGGAGTCCTTTAACATCCTACCTGGTATGATGGAAAATGTGGACACAATCTAGATTCTAACCCAAACCAAGCACATTTATGTTCCATTGCTTTCAATAAGAATCACTATGCATACAGCTCTAGAATCCTGAATATGTTTTTTTATAAATGGATAAATAAATAAGCTTGTGAAGCAGCATTGTTTTTACATGTACAGGGTCCAGTCTGAAAGGCAATTTGCATGCTTCTATACACAGATGACACGTGGTGAAAATCCAGACAAGAATTTCTAAAATAAACTACTTAATTAAAGCTTAGATTAAAATAGTGTACAGGAAAAGAAGGGACCATACCAGGAATCCTTGAAAAGTGGTCTGAACCAATCAGGAAATGGAAATAGTAGGAGACCATTTTGGAAAGGAAAACTGTTTCAAAAGGAATAAGAAATGTCATCCAAAAAGCCAATTTTTTAAAATAACAAACGTATGAGAAATATTTCTTTTTTTTATCATTAATTTTTATTCAAAGTTTCAAAAAACAAAACAGAACAAAACAAAACAAAACAAAACAAAACAAAAACAAATTAATAACTAATACAATAAAATAAAATGTTGACTTCCGATTTGTCGCAGATCAGTTATAGATCTATAATATATAACAAACCTGTCTCTTAATATATTACAAAATCACTTTCCTCCAGTAGTTATCTTAATTAATCATCAAATCTCATTAACATTACTTTATTCTTTCCGCAAAAAGTCAAAGAGAGGCTTCCACTCCTTGAGAAATATATCCATCGATTTTTCTCCAAATAAACATGTCAATTAATCCATCTCATCAAGTCTGCTAGGTCCAGTAGTTTCAATAGCCATTCTCAGTGTTAATTCCATCTTCCATCTCCATCCTTGCACCCATAATAATCTTGCTGTCATAGTCATAGTAGTCATATAATAAAAGTGTCATAGGAATTTCTTTCATCACAAATATTTCCTTGCCATCAATTCCGAATGTACCACTGAAATGTTGTTGTAAAGCTGCATCTCTGCTCCTCCTTTCCACAGAATGCACCATCACATCTCCCGAGAGTTTTTCCATTGTCACACATCTGGAATTAATTCTGTAAACTTTCTCCATTTCAAGTTCCATCAAATCCTTCCAATCCAGGAATTTTTTTGAACCGTTGATATCTTTATCTCTAATCTCTTCACCAATTCCTTCAAGGACAGCGCTGAATTCCAAACAGTGATATTTGTCTCCAGGATCCATCACAGCCATAAAATCCAAATCTTTTTCCAAGTCCATATTTGATATATCTATTCCAATCTCCAGGGCTTGAACCTTTCCTTTAATTTTTCTTTCATCTTCTTTTATTTGTCCAGCCGTATCTTTGGTCTCATCCACCTCCCCTCTCACAGAATCCTGAATTTCTATCAGCTCCAGTCTCATTTTGCCAAATTCACTTTTCATCTCGTCTGCTCTGTCTCAGCTCCTGTCTCACCAGCTTAATCTCATTCATTATTTTCTGAAACATATCTAAATAGAGAACCCCTTCCTGTACATCCAGAGTCTCAGCCACCTTCTTGATTGTCATTCTTAACTATTCCCAAGCAAAGAACAGTTTATTTCTTTTTCCAGTCACAAAGGAGTTAATCCTCCAAGCCTGCTGACATCACCCTCTAGACAGCACAAACCGCCTTATCTCTTATGTGTCCAAAAGTGCAAAACAAATTTAGTTCACAGCATCCAAAAAATTAATGGCATAAAAAGTAAGCAGATTCGTCAAAAAAAAAAAAAGTAGACCAGAAAAAATAGTCTCAAATGTCATAAAATCAGATTTCCTCTTTAGATTAGTTGCCCCTCATCCGTTTATATCTTTAAAATGCTCAATTCCATGCCAGCTTTTTGCAATAAAAAACAAAGATAGGCTATTTCGATTTTCTTCCTCCTTAATTCCGTGTATATGAGAGAAAGTTATAACTCACCCAGGGATTCTTTGTTGCCGACCCTTTAACAAATCTCTTTTACTGTAACGATAACAAAATGATAAGAGTAGATAGAAGAATGCTTGCCTGTTAGAATACGTTTTTCTTTAAAGAAAAAAAAGTCTTGCTTAATCAGTTTGAGCTTGCTTGAAATTCCTAGCTCCGTCCGACGTTGCTGGCAGGTCCTTTGTTCCTAATGAATTCAAGTCCCCCAACAAACACAACGAAGCTTGTGGATAATCTCTTCGTTTCTCCCTTGCCTGGGAGAAAGTTTTTACCAGTCAAAAAAAACCTTTTGGCTGGTTTTAAAACTGAAAAAGCTTCCTCTGAGACGAGAGCTCGCCTCAGAGGCAGGCACAAGCTCAGCAATCCTTCCCGGAAGTCATATGAGCAATATTTCAAAAATAAATTTGTGAATACATGTATCTAGGATGAAAATGCATTGTCCAGCTATGGAATAGATTTAAGTATCTAGTTTCTGAATCATAGGTAATTCCTTGAACTGGAACTTATGATCTGGAAAAACTCCAAAACGTGATTACCACCCACCAGAAATTTTAAGAGAACTTGCTGACATGTGGTATCCAGTCTTTTTTTTTTAATGGTATTTAATAATATTATCCTCAGTGGTATTTCCCCCACCAAAATTAGAAAGAGAATGTACTTGTCCTATTGTTCGAAAAAGGAAACATAATGGATCTACCCGAATAGACCTCAATGACACTTACATGCATTCCTAGGTAGGAATAACACACATATAAGGTGCAAACAGGAAAACTACCCTTTTAAAATTAATTAAATAAGTAGACATCCAGAAATCTGTACTGGAAGGCTCCTCAATGTTGGAGCAGGCATTCTGAACGCATTTTCCGAGTATCGAAAAAGGAATAATCTGTCATGAGATGATTCCTTTTTAGAGATTTGGAAGGGCTCTTATCTTCCTCTTTTTAAATGTACACCAATGGAAAAGCAGTTTTTCCTGGATTCTCATAGAGCTTCAAGAGGTAACTACTCAGTAAAAAAAAAAAAATCTCTTTCCCCAGAAGCACAATCAGTTCTACTGTGATAGGGCTTTGTATAGTTCAATGCAACTGCAACTGGTACTCATGACATCACTGGTGATGGAACACTGTCAAGTCCTCTTCCCCCCTCCCAAAATGTCTGCTGTTTTTGAATGTATATCGCTTATAAATTGTCAGCCCTACACACTATAGGGGACTGAATGCAGGCAAATTAGGTCCTGAAGGAGGACCAGCTTATACAGATTCAAGATGGCGACCGAGAAGGACGTACAGCTTGGAGCTCCGCATATCGCCCTATAATGACTTGCCTTTATGTTGCTGTCACAGTGGCTTGTCGCTGCCATCTGTCGTTGCAGCCTGTTGTCGCTGTGTCTAGGCTAGGCTGGCCGTCTCTCCCGATGTTGCGGCTTGCCCGAGCCTGGCCGTCGTTGCGGCCTCAGCCGCCGTGGCGCTGTGGCTTTGGATTTTGGCTGCTGCTGCTGCTGTCGACTGGGACGCGGCCATTGCTGCAGCCGGTTCCCGTGGCGTTGCGGGACGGGTCGGGCCGCTGCTACTTGCCCGGGACGTGGACGCTCCTGTTGCCGCTGCCGGGGCGTCCTGGAGTGCGAGACTGTTGTTGTTGCCACTGCCGTCTGGACGGGCGTTGTCGTTTGCTTGGATGTGGATGCTGTCATTGTCATCATCGTCGCACCCGCTGTTGTCATCTGTCGTCATCTGCTGTTGCCCGGATGCGGGCGTCGCCATTGTCGCGACCATCACTGATGCTATTTGGGCGTGGATCGACAAGGCCTGGTCGCTGCTGCTGTTTCCTCTCGAGGTTTGCGCCACTGTCGCTGCTGTCATCTGCTGCTGTTCGGGTGTGGGCACCACCGCCGTCGCCTTTGCTGCTTGGGTGTGGATCGGCGGGGTCCGGCTGCTGCTGTGGTTCCCTCTTGGGGTGTGCACCGCTGTCGCTGTTGCTCCGGCTTTTGGTTGCTATTATCATCCCGTTCGAGACAGGTTGCTACTGCCAACGTTTTTGAATGCGGGCGTTGCTGCTGCTGCTATTGCTACAATTCCCGGCTGTTTCCATTATCCTGGCCTTATTACCATCTTGACCAAGCCGGCCACTGTTGTCCCACCTGCCTGAGTGTTGAATGCTTTAACATCTGCTGCTATTGTTTTAATTGTGACTGTGTTTAGTGTGAATGAGTTTGAGTTTTTATATGAATGTATTAGTCTGAATTTTTGTGTGGTTAATTTGTGGGTTGTGTTTAGTGTGAATGAGATTGAGTGAGTATATGAGTACATGAGCGCGAATTTATGTGTATTTTATCATGTGCCTGGGAGAGAGGGCTTTGCTCCGACCGGGGGGACTTTCGGGGGCCCCAATCAACGTAGTGACGGGTAATGGGAGGTATGGTGTTGTGAGAAGAACATGCCAGATAAGGGGAACTCGTCCCAGACAAGTCGTGTCTGTACCTTGTTCCGGTCCTTCTCACATCCGCAGGACTGTTGGTTGTCCCATCAGCCAGCTCTCGGATCTCCAGGTGCTGCTTTTAAATGCCAGGTCGGTACATAATAAGATCTCCCTCGTCCACGACTTAATTGTCGATGAGGATGCCGACCTGGCATGCATAACCGAGACCTGGGTGGGAGATCAGGGAGGAGTTACTCTTTCCCAGCTTTGCCCACCTGGGTATACGGTTCAGCATTGTGGTAGATCCGAGGGCCAGGGAGGTGGGGTGGCTGTGGCCTATAAGAGCTCTCTCTCGCTCATCAAGCACCCTGTCCAGGTGACGACTGGCTTGGAATGCCTCCACCTTGTAGTGGGTCAAGGAGACAGATTGGGAATTATGTTGGTGTACCGTCCACCCTGCTGCCCAATAGCTTCCCTAACTGAGCTGTCAGAGGTAGTCTCGGAGGTACTGTTGAAGTCCCCCAGACTATTAGTACTGGGAGACTTCAACATCCATGCCGAGGCTGCTTTATCTGGGGCGGCTCAGGACTTCATGGCCTCCATGGCAACCATGGGGCTGTCTCAATTTGCCACTGGCCCAACGCATGTGTCGGGGCACACTCTTGATTTGATCTTTGCCACTGGACATGGAGATGGTGATCTGGAGGTGGGGAGTTTTTTATCGACCCCATTGTCATGGACAGATCACCGCTTGCTGAAGTTTAGGCTTACAGCCACCCTTTCCCTCCGCAAGGGTGGAGGACCTATTAAGTTGGTCCGACCTCGGAGACTAATGGATCCTCTGGGTTTCCAAAGGGCTCTGGGGGATTTTCCGGCTGATAAGACAGGTGCTCCTGTCGAAGCCCTGGTCGAACTGTGGAATACGGAAATGACCCGGGCCGTGGACACGATCGCTCCTGCGCGCCCTATCCCATGCAGAGCTCATGCAGCCCTGTGGTATACCCCGGAGCTGAGAGCAATGAAGCAAGAGAGGAGAGGGCTTGAGTGCAGATGGAGGCGTACTCCTGACGGATGCAATTATGCCTTGGTAAGTGCCTCCACTAAGTTGTATACTGAAGCGGTGAGGGCAGCAAAAAAGCGATACTTCGCTGCCACCATTAAATCATCTCTCAACCGCCCAGCGGAGCTCTTTAAAATTGTCTGAGGGCTTTTACATTCTAGTCCTCAGGATATTATAGAACCTTCAGAAACCCGCTGTAACGAGTTCGCTGGGCACTTCCAAGATAAAATCTCATGCATCCGCCGGGACTTAGACTCCAGTATTATGGCAGTTAAACCTAATGAGGTATCCGGAGCACGGTCTTGTCCTCATTTATTGGATGAGTTTCAGTTGGTACAGCTTGAGGACATTGACAAGGTGCTTGGACTGGTGCGTGCAACCACCTCTGTACTGGATCCTTGCCCCTCTTGGCTAGTGAAAGCTGGCAGGTTGGAACAGCAGGCTGGGCCAGGGAAGTGATAAATGCCTCCTTGAGAGATGGAGTGGTCCCTAGTTGCTTAAAAGAGGCAGCAGTGAGACCACTCCTGAAGAAACCTTCCCTGGACCCAGATAATTTGAACAACTATAGACCGGTAGCGAATGTTCCATTCCTGGGCAAGGTCTTAGAACGGGTGGTCGCCAGCCAGCTCCAGGTGCTCTTGGATGAAACCGATTATCTAGATCCGTTTCAATCCGGTTTTAGACCCGGTTTTGGCACTGAAACAGCCTTGGTCGCCCTGTACAATGACCTATGTCGGGAGAGGGACAGAGGGAGTGTTACTCTGTTGATTCTCCTTGATCTCTCAGCTGCTTTTGATACCATCGACCATAGTATCCTTCTGGGGAGACTCACGGAGTTGGGAGTTGGAGGTACTGCTTGGCAGTGGCTCCGCTCCTACTTGGTGGACCGTCTTCAGAGGGTAGGGCTTGGGGAGCATTGCTCGACACCCTGGACTCTCCATTGTGGAGTCCCGCAGGGATCGGTCCTGTCCCCTATGCTTTTTAACATCTACATGAAGCCGCTGGGTGCGGTCATCAGGAGCTTTGGAGTGCGTTGTCACCAGTATGCTGATGACACGCAACTCTATTTCTCCTTTTCATCTTCTTCAGGTGAGGCTGTTAATGTGCTGAACTGTTGCCTGGCCGCGATAATGGACTGGATGAGAGCTAATAAACTGAGGCTCAATCCTGACAAGACTGAGACGCTGTTGGTGAGCGCCTTCTCTGACCAGATGGTGGATGTTCACCCTGTTCTGGATGGGGTTACATTCCCCCTGAAGGAACAGGTTCGTAGCTTGGGGGTTCTTTTCGATCCATTCCTGTCTCTCGAGGCACAGGTGGCCTCGGTGGCACGGAATGCGTTCTACAACCTTCAGTTGGTAGCCCAGCTACGTCCCTATCTGGAAATCGACGACCTCGCTTCAGTTGTGCATGCTCTGGTAACCTCTAGATTGGATTACTGCAATGCGCTCTACGTGGGGCTGCCTTTGAAGACAGTTCGGAAACTACAGCTAGTGCAAAACGCAGCAGCTAGACTGTTGACGAGGACTAGGCGGTCCGCACATATAACACCTGTTCTGGCTCGTTTGCACTGGCTACCTGTCTGTTTCTGGGCCAAATTCAAAGTGCTAGTTTTGACTTATAAAGCCTTACACGGCGCGGGACCACAATACCTAGCGGAACGCCTCTCCCGATATGAACCTACCTGTTCACTACGTTCAACATCTAAGGCCCTCCTCCGAGTTCCGACTCACAGAGAAGCTCGGAGGGTCGTAACAAGATCTAGGGCCTTTTCGGTGGTTGCTCCCGAATTATGGAACAGTCTCCCCAATGAGGTGCACCTGGCGCCTACACTTTTATCTTTTCGGCACCAGGTTAAAACCTTTTTATTCTCCCAGGCATTTTAATTCTATCTTTTAGCTTTTAATGTATATCAGGTTGTTTAATTGTTTAATATGTATGCTTTTACTGTTTTTGTGATTCTATTGTATTTTATCCTATGTTGTGCACCGCCCTGAGAGCCTTCGGGCTGTGGGCGGTATAAAAATCGAATAAAATAAATAAATAAATGCCCTTACCTTTGCTGAACAGAGCCATTGAATTCTTACCAGACTAACAAACATATCACCATTTTATACATGATACTAATTTTAAAAAACGAGCTGAAGGAAAGGTACAACATTTTAACCGTGCTTCCTATTTAATAGTTTCCAATCAATCAATTTCTGCTGAAACATTCATTCAGAATCTCTAGCCAATGAGTCCACACACAAGTAAAGTAGGATACTTTTTTGGCATTCCTTGATTAGCAGGGTGATATTTGCACAGGAAGGTGTTCATTCTCTTTAAATTAGTAACAAGTAGTACAATGGACAGATGTTTTGCAAATCAATGCTGATTGGAAGTCTGGGCAAGTTTGCATCCCAGGGGGCTACTATTCGGTTTGTAACCAAGATTCCACAAGATATCTGAATTTCATCCAATGAAATGCACTGAACCAAATCGGGAAATTAATATTTTAAAGAAATGCTGAGTTTACTATGTGAAACAGTAATTGATGGCAAAGAAAATAAATGTTTATGTGTGGCATCAAAATGATCAAACAAGGAAAGGTTATTTCTCTCCCCCTTTATGTATGTGGTTAGAAATTAGTGTTTCAAAGATTTAATAACCCAAAATGCATTTTTCCTACTATATAAATACATTTGTATCTCTGGAATATGGAGCATTATGTGACCTTAAAATAACGTTTTAATCACCCAGTTAATGCTTTGTGTTGCATGATCAGAAAGGACTGGATGTGTGGGGTTTAAATGACCTGAATATCAGGAAAGCCAGCTATCATATGTTGTAAAATATGCACAACCAGCTTTGAAGAAAACTTTATGAGTGTTATAACATCAGTAAAAAACCAAAAAACCCACAGTTTGGGTTGAAATGCTTCCTTCTGAAATTGCAGTGTAAGCAATCTTTTTTATTGGAGTAACAGAGCAATCCAAAGTGGGGAAATCCACCAAAGGACAGATATGCTGACGATCCACCTGCACAAGCTCCACTGCATCCAAACCCCTTTTGGTGATGGGGGAGGAGCCATTGCAAGGAAAATAAAAGCAATTGCAACAAAAAAAGCATAGACATATCCATTATATTCATAGCAATCCTGCTCAGAATTGCCAATGTGGACACAGCTTTGCCAATCTGTGTACAACTTCCAGCATGTATGTCCACACCACCCACCAAGCACATTGCCAACCAGGCAGCCAACATGGGCCACGCATGCTCACTGGCATCATCATAAGACTAAGACACAGCCAACTTTTTAAATTTTCTTTATAATAAGGATGGGACTGGGAATGATTGGGAAGGGCGTGTATATATAAGAAAGGCTGAATAGGGTACTGATGGATAAACGAAAGAGAAGCTGAACAAATGCCACCAAACTCTTTCTAATGTTCAGAAAACTGACAAAAGAATGAACACTTCACCATCCCTCCACACAAGCACTGTGATTAAGAATGTTGAATGAGATTCTAGCCCTGGATTGGAAGCTAGAGCTGTCAATGAGCAAAGTCCAGCTCCCTTCTTCCCCATCCTACTCTCCCCACCCTGGCGATCTCCTCATATGGCATAGTTTACTTGTTTTGCAGCACTTTGGAGAAAGGCTGTCTGGCTTGTGTTTTGAGCTCCAGATTGCTCTGCATCTCTCCAAATCAATGCAGATTGGTCTGACCCACTTTGGACCAATGTTGAGCTGCCTTTACCCACTTCAGACTAGGTCCCAATAGGCCTGATTCCATTCAGGATTCATCTGAAGCAGTTGCACAGGCTTAATTTTAAAAAATCATTAATACAAAAGTACAACCTAAAACAAATAAAACAGTAGTACAAAAATATGTAGAAGGCTATAAAAAAATCAGGGGATTCTAGCTGGGGTGTGCCTTGTGTCTGTGTCTGCGTTTGGAAGCAGCCTGATCTATTTCAGATCTGCTGTGTGTTCTTCCAATTAAATTAGTTATAGGAATCCAAATCTGATCTGTTAAATATAGCACTCTTTTTAGCCCCTATTGACTATAATCAGGAATATAAACATAGCTATAACTTTGCTTTTCACATAAGTGGCTTAAATTTGCAGGCAGAGGAACACCTCCAGAGTGGATTAAACCTGCCAGGCTTCAGGCATATCCACCCAGGGATTTTCATGCATTGAACCTTTAAATACTTTTTTTAAAGTCTCTATAATTTTGATTTTCTGGCAGAACTGGATGCAAAATTTCAGAAATATAAATATAGCAGTTCTCCATCAAGGACAGACTTAACCATTTTGGGGTGGGAAAATAGAAATCACATTGCCTTTCCTAGTAGTTTTTTAGAGCAATCAGTTTGAAAACTGTGGGTATGAGGGAGGTACTCCTAGGTAAGAAGCCTGTCAAGGTTCTTACAAATAGGTTCATTGGCTATCCTGTCATTTTACCTTTGTTGTTAAAAAAAACCCTGGAAAAAGTCGAGAATCTAAATAAGGAATCTAAATATAGCTATAACTTTCCTTTTTACATATGTAAATTGAATTTTAAAAAGTCCCTTTCTAGTACCCTATGTGAAGAAACAAGAGAAATAATTATGATTTTTAACAGTTCGTTAGGAAAAAGAACAATTTTGAAAAAAGCAGGCCACCTCAAAAGTCTAATGCCACTGCTTACACCGTGTTCTAACAGTTAAAACTCAGAGGAAAATGATGGCCAAGTGAATAACAACTCTGCGTGTTTACTTCAGCATCTCTCACCCAAATCATTGTGATTGGCGTGCACTGGCAAAATACTTAACTCTGATTAAGTATTAGACCTGTCCAACAAAACAAAAGTTTTCCCCACCTCCCACCACAGGAGTGAAAGTTCTTTAAAGGAATCATATAGGCAATTAAAGAAACACCAAAATGCTCATTAACAGCTATTCGTAGGACGAGGGTGAAAAGCATAAAGCAAAGCAAAAGCCGATATCTTACAGGTCCCTTTAGTTGCTAGAGAATCCCCCCCCCTCTCTCTCTGTTGGTCTCTCTGTCTCTCTGTTTAGCAATGAACTAAACTCCTGATAGTCAGAAACGCACTCTCCTCCAGATCTCCTTTCCTCAAGGTGTGCGGTGGAATTTTAGAGAGCAAGGGGCACTATCGATCTTTATATACTTTTGAGCCATGTTGACAAAAGCTTATATGTCATTGACCTTAACAATGCCTTTGTAGTCATGCCAGGTTAAAGGATCAATTGCCTGGCAAGCAACCAAAGGAGATAATGATGACATCATTTGGCTACTATCACAGGGTTCCCAGACAAGTGAGGGGTTAGCAGTCTGCCTTTATCCACTATCACTGTGGAACTCTGGCAAAGCTTACTTCCAGTGACCTTATGACCTGAAGCCCCAAGCCCCTCACATTCCATTCTAGCAGGCAATAATGATAGCTGGGTGTTCTTGTGCTAATCACGTGCACTGGGTAGTGGCTTTGATGTTGGCAAGCAGCCAACATAGACTTCTTTTAAACACAGCCTCGTTATGACATTTTGTGACATAA
Source organism: Rhineura floridana (assembly GCF_030035675.1). NCBI lineage: Eukaryota > Metazoa > Chordata > Lepidosauria > Squamata > Rhineuridae > Rhineura > Rhineura floridana. The sequence continues at coordinate 271,929,123 of NC_084480.1, read as the reverse complement.
TGCATTCCTACAGAGAATTGACTTCTTACAGGACACAGCCTACAATAATTCCAATATTTGCAATGATACCGCTATGGTCTGAAGGCACATGAGGCCAGGACCCTGCTGTCAGGTCTGGTCAGTGCCTGGATGGGAGACTGCCTGGGAACCATATGTAAGCCGCCTTGGGTTTCTATGATGAAAAGAAAGGCTGGGTATAAATGTAATAAATAAATAATAATAAATAAATAAATAATGTAAAAACATATACATACTATTAAGCCGATTCAAATCTCTGCATAGGCCTCAGATGGAGCATTAAAGGGGCAATTGCTAGATATTACCTTTCTCCTTGAAATCACAATATTCTTGTGCATATTTTCCAACACACAACCTCCCCCCCCCTCAAGCTGTGGTCATTTCCCCGGTCAGTGGGTTTCATTTTTCAGAAAATGAGGGGAAAGGTTGAGCATTGTTGTATCCAGGTTGGGACTCAGGAACCAGACCAGTTGGTGAAAGCAAATCAGTTTTTATTAAAGTAATATCCAGACAAAGACTACGCCGTCTCATGAAGTTTCACTACAAAACATAACCTGCGACTAGGAAGAGAGTTGACAGAACAAGGAACCACTATTCCCCCTGTCCCTTAAGAAGGGGGCAATCGAGTGCGAATTCTCTCACTCCGCCTCAAAGTGCTCACATCCACACCCCTCCTCTCCCCCTTTCTTTGCTGCCTCTTTTGCTGTCTCCTTGTACATGGTGAAGGGGGTGCCACTGCCCCCTCCCCTTCTGAGGACTCTGATTCCGGTATGGGGGAAAGCGGGGGGGGCAAGGCCTAAATCATCTAGCTGCTTCTCCTTGCTTTTCCCTGGATCAGGAGGAAGTTGGATTCCCCCTTGCCCTCCCTCCTTCCCCAACTGCTCTAAGCTCGAAGGGGGAGGAGGCGTGGGAAGCTCACGGGAAGGATGTGTGTCTGTTGGACATTCTTCGCTGCCAGACAGTTCTATCTCTGAGATTCCCTCCCCCTCCTCTGTGTCTTCTTCACACGGCTGTGGCCAAATGACCCCCTCCCTCTCCTCATCTTCTGAAACGTCAGGGCCCCAATCCTGCATCCTGACAAGCATTTAACTTTTTTAAAAAAACTGAGGTAAGTTTGGAGACTCCCTGTTTTACCATGACACACCTTGTTATCAGCGAGATCTGACTGAGGAACTTGAGAGGCTGCCTCAAACCATCCCAATTTGCTTCATTATTCAGGGTACACATAGAGCCAATGCATGTCCCCAGCAAATGGTACACTGTATTTTCTTTTCCTTTGCCCCATATATCTGAAGAATATACTTAAATGATTACAAGTGAATTTCCTGTTAGAGTTGTGAACTGCATCTACGTCCTAGACATGACTAATTCTGGAAACTCCAAAACATCTTATTGTATGGACAAATTAAGCGATAAAAGCTAAATACATCAAAATTCAATATTTAATGAGCCAAACAACTAATGTTACACCAAGCCTGGTAGACCAGTTTGCCAATCCACATGATGAGCCAATCATAACAAGCAAAAACTAACCTTATACCGATATGCCAAGATATACAGCTGAAGCTGTTACAAGGTTTCTATTCAATATTTTATATGACTCCTCACTGTCCTCTTTGCCCATATATAAATAAACCTTTTCTCCCAAACCTGAGGTACATTACATTCAAGCTATTGAATTGGGCAGGTACCTTCTCAGCTTTGGGAAGCAACATCTTGTGTTCCATCGACTTGTTAAAACTGTGCCAGTGCCATCTGAGGCGTAAGAGTTGGTAATGTTTTTTCCCCACCTATGTTTTATTAAACTGCAGATCTACTCTTGAAAGTACGTGAGGAGTGCCACTGTAAAATTCCATATTTACTCACCACTTCTTATTTGCATTTATTACACTAGCCTTATAATGAAGCTCAAGGAATTGCTGTACTAAGCTCTACACTAACATATTGTTAGGCGTTAGGAGGAGAACAGGCCAGGTAAGGGGAACTCGTCCCAGACAAATTGTGTCTGTGCCTTGTTCCGGTTCTCCTCATATCCACAGGATTGTTGGTTGTCCTATCAGCCAGCTCTCGGATCTCCAAGTGCTGCTTTTGAATGCCAGGTCGGTACATAACAAAACCTCACTTGTCCATGATTTAATGCCGACCTGGCATGTATAACCGAGACCTGGGTGGCTGATCAGGGAGGAGTTGCTCTTTCCCAGCTTTGCCCACCCGGGTATTTGGTTCAGCACTGTGGTAGATCTGAGGGCCGGGGAGGGGGGGTCGCTGTGGTCTATAGGAGTTCTTTTCCTCTCACCAAGCACCCTGTCCAGACAGCAACTGGTTTGGAATGTCTCCACCTTGTGTTGGGCCAGGGAGACAGACTAGGAATACTGTTGGTGTACCGTCCACCTTGCTGCCCAACAGCTTCCTTAGCTGAGCTGACAGAGATAGTCTCGGAGGTCCTTTTGAGGTCCCCTAGACTTTTGGTACAGGGGGATTTCAACGTCCATGCCGAGGCTGTCTTATCTGGTGCAGCTCAGGACTTCATTGCCTCCATGACAACAATGGGGCTGTCTCAATTTTCTACTGGCCCAACACATGTGTCGGGACACACTCTCGATTTGATCTTCGCCACTGGACATGGAGATGGTGATCTGATGGTGGGGTATTTTTCATCTACCCCATTGTCATGGACAGATCACCGCTTGCTGAGATTTAGACTTACAGCGGCTCTTTCCCTCTGCAAAGGTGGAGGATCTATTAAGTTGATCCGCTCCCAGAGCCGGATGGATCCTGTAGGTTTTCAGAGGGCTCTGGGAGATTTTCCGGCTGATAGGACTGGTGCTTCTGTCGAGGCCCTGGTCGCACTGTGGAATACAGAAATGACCCGGGCTATTCACACGATCGCTCCCGTGCGCCCCCTTCGCTGTAGAGCTCATACAGCTCCGTGGTATACCCCGGAGCTGAGAGCGATGAAACATGAGAGGAGGAGGCTGGAGTGCAGATGGAGGAAAACTCCCAGTGGATACAATCATGCCTTGGTAAGTGCCACCAATAAGTTGTATACAAAAGTGGTAAGGACAGCAAAGAAGCTCTATTTTGCTGCCTCTATTAGATCATCTTTAAGCCGCCCAGCGGAGCTTTTTAAAGTCGTACAAGGGCTCTTACACTCTGGCCCCCACGATACTATGGAAACATCTGAGACCCGCTGTAATGAAATTGCTGGACACTTTCAAGATAAGATTGCATGTATCCGCAGGGATCTTGACTGTTATGTTGTGACAGATGAATCCATTGAAGTGTCCGGAGCACGGCCTTGTCTTTCTTTATTGGATGAGTTTCAGTTGGTGCAGCTCGAGGAAGTGGACAAGGTGCTTGGAATGGTTCGGGCGACCACGTCTGTTCTGGATCCTTGCCCATCTTGGCTAGTGAAAGCTGGCAGGGCTGGAACCACTGGTTGGGCCAAGGAGGTGGTTAATGCCTCCTTGAGGGAGGGAGTGGTCCCTGGTAGCCTCAAGGAGGCAGTAGTGAGACCTCTTTTAAAGAAACCCTCCTTGGACCCAGATAATTTAAACAACTATAGACCGGTGGCGAATGTCCCTTTTCTGGGCAAGGTTTTGGAGCAGGTGGTTGCCAGCCAACTCCAGGTGCTCTTGGATGAAACTGATTATCTAGATCCGTTTCAATCCGGTTTCAGGCCCGGTTTTGGCACCGAAACAGCCTTGGTCGCCCTGTATGATGACCTGTGTCGGGAGAGGGACAGGGGGAGTGTGACTCTGTTGATTCTCCTTGATCTCTCAGCGGCGTTTGATACCATCGACCATGGTATCCTTCTGAGGAGACTCGCGGAGTTGGGTGTCGGGGGCACTGCTTGGCAGTGGTTCCGCTCCTACTTCGCGGATCGTCACCAGAAGGTAGTGCTTGGGGAACATCACTCGACACCATTGCGGAGTCGCTCAGGGGTCGGTTTTGTCCCCCATGCTTTTCAACATCTACATGCAGCCGCTGGGTGCAGTCATCAGGAGTTTTGGAGTGCGTTGCCATCAGTATGCTGATGACACGCAGCTCTATTTCTCCTTTTCATCTTCTTCAGGTGAGTCTGTTGATGTGCTGAACCGTTGCCTGACCGCGATAATGGACTGGATGAGAGCTAATAAACTGAGACTCAATCCAGACAAGACCGAGACATTGTTGGTGAATATCTTCCCTGCTCAGATGGTGGATGTTAACCCTGTTCTGGATGGGGTTACACTCCCCCTGAAGGAACAGGTACGTAGTTTGGGGGTTCTTCTCGACTCTTCCCTGTCTCTCGAGGCCGAAGTGGCCTCGGTGGCACGGAATGCGTTTTACCATCTTCGTCTGGTAGCCCAACTACGCCCCTATCTGGACAGGGATGACCTCGCCTCCGTTGTTCACGCTCTGGTAACTTCAAGATTGGATTACTGTAATGCGCTCTACGTAGGGCTGCCCCTGAAGACAATTCGGAAGCTTCAGCTGGTGCAGAACGCAGCTGCCAGACTATTGACAAGGACCAGTCGGTCTTCGCATATAACACCTGTCTTGGCGCGCCTGCACTGGCTTCCTATTTGCTTCCGGGCGAGATTCAAGGTGCTGGTTCTTACCTATAAAGCCTTACATGGCGTGGGACCTCAATACCTTGTGGAACGCCTCTCTCGATACGAACCTACCCGTTCACTTCGTTCAGAATCTAATGCCCTCCTCCAGGTACCAACCCATCGGGAAGCCCGGAGGGTGGTTACTAGATCTAGGGACTTTTCTGTGGTGGCCCCTGAGTTGTGGAACAGCCTCCCCGAAGAGGTACGCCTGGTGCCTACACTTTTATCTTTTCGGCGCCAGGTAAAGACCTTTTTATGCTCCCAGGCATTTTAATTTTCTTAACCATTTTAATCTTTTAATCCGTATTTTTAATTTTTGTCGTATTGTGTTTTTGTAGTGTTTTTTGTTGTTTGTTTGTATATGTTTTTATGATTTTTATTATGATATATTGTATTTTATCTTGTTTGTTCACTGCCCTGAGAGCTATTCTGCTAAGGGCGGTATATAAATTGAAATAATAAATAAATAAAATAAATATTGTAACTGAAATTTTGTTCAGAGAAATTGAAATAGGGCACCTAATGCTTTGAAGGATAGGTCTATGGACACATATGCAGAAAGGCAGGAAGATAAATACTGAAATAAATAAATGAATAATGTTGACATGTTGATTGATTAATTGAATGATTGATTGATTAAAGTATTTTAAAATATCTTTCTACTCTCAAACTGTCTCATTTCAGTGTTATTTTTTCCGAGCTCTCTTCCAGGGAAACCAAACTGTCCAATGGTCTGCACTGCAACCATCTTTTATGTACTTTTATGGGGTTTCCAGACAGGGGGTTAGTATTGTAAATGGGTTGTTGAGATATCACAGATGGCATGTTGACAACAAAACTATTTTGATGCAAATGATGCCATGTGGATACTGCAAAAAACTAGCATGCATGAAGAGCACCACTCCCACAATAAACACCCATCTGGAAAAACCCTGTTTATTTGAGTGTGGATTATGTTGGCTCACCGCTGTTCACCAAATTGTGCCATTAAGTTACCAGGCTCCACTGCTACTCCTTCCCACTTATGCAGAAGAATGTTTCTTCTTCTTCTTCTTCTTCTTCTTCTTCTTCTTCTTCTTCTTCTTCTTCTTCTTCTTCTATGGAGAGAGTTCCAAGGATCACACAGAGAGGACTGGAGGTCCATATTCAGCTCCTAGGCCTGAGGTTCCCTATCCTTGCAGCAGTCCATTCTCCAAGAAACCAAGATGTATGTAATTGTGGTTGGATCAATACTCACTATGCTACCATGATAATAATCATACATACATATATTACAGGGGAGTTGCAAGTATGACTATGATAAAATAAAGTGCTCTGAGCAATTCCAGTCACCTATATGAAAATAATAATAATTCCCTTCCATGGTGAACTCACATGGTGAATGGCACCAGAATTGTCATAACAAAAAACAGGAAGAGACAATAGGGAAGTATCAGTATGCTTGGGGGAACCTAGAGGTTTTGAGAAGTAAAATAATGTTTGTTTGTTTTTAAAGTAAGGGGTCAAAAGCAGAGCTTGGAAAAGTTACTTTTTTTGAACTACAACTCCCATCAGCCCCAGCAAGCATGGCCACTGGATTGGGCTGATGGGAGTTGTAGTTCAAAAAAGTAACTTTTCCAAGCTCTGGAAAAGATCAACAACCTCCAACCCCCAAGTGTGGGAAGTGCTCAATAGTCACCATATGCAGCAAGACAGTTTGAAAAAAATGGAACATGGGTAAGGAATGGAATGGAATGCCCTACTTGGAGAGAATGGTTTCTGGAACCCTGAACTAGAGCACTCCCTTGAGAGGGGAGGATTCACAGCAGCAAATTATTATTTATTATTAATGTTAAGATGATGGTGATGATGATTAAAATGATCATGATTCTGCATTAAGTCCCTTTCAAGTGACACAAGGAAGTAAGCACAGTTTCACTAATGAATGAAATATTATCTATTATTGTAAAACAGATTTCCACACTGAAAAATCAGAAATATGATTTCTTATACTTTCATAAGAAGCCAAAATACCAAAAAAGAAAGTATATAATAAAATACTATACAACTTACTTTATGTGGTGTTATAACAACAGCCATTCTGGCAAACCACTCAGTTCTTGACTTTTATGAAAAAGAAAAAGTATATAAAGATGGATAGTGAATGTGAAAACAAACTGAAAGAAAAATATATCACAATGTGTGTGTGTGTGTGTGTGTGTGTGTGTGTGTGTGTGTGTGTGTGTGTGAGAGAGAGAGAGAGAGAGAGAGAGAGAGAGAGAGAGAGAGAGAGATGTATTTTACTAAACCACAATTATAAAGAACTTCTCCCCAAGAAAACTGGAAAAAAGTAATAAATCCACTTCCAAATTTTACATCAGCATAAGGATTCATTTAACAAGGTACATTCTGGAGAGAATTACCATAGCAGTGCGTGCACTTGGATGAGTGCATATAATTCAGAGCCTATTTGAACTCAACGGGACTTACTTCTGGGTGGACGTGTATAGGATTGTGCTATAAGTATAATAAGAGTCAGCAGCAGACTTTACATCAAGCTATAGTTGGGGAGAAATTCTAAAGCCTATATACAATATGCTGGAGTCTGTTATTATTAATTAAATGCCTCCTGATCACATGAATTCACATTTGCAGTACACTGTAGCCTTATCTGTATGAAGGTGTCAGGCAGGAAGCCTGCTTCACCTTTGTGGTGATGGCTTTCCTTGTGGTGGCTCTGCTGATTTTTTCCAGGATTCTACATTATGCAGGGAGCCTCTGCAAGTACAAAAGGTTCCTCAATTTGGACCTTTCCCCTCATACTCATGGAGGGCTGTAAACTGGATAGAGGCGATGCACAGAAGTGGACAAAGCTCGGCACTACTGACCCACACACTCCCTTACATGTGCCTTTACGCGTGAGAGATCTGAACACTGAATAGGTCTTCTGTTAGCCCATTGTGGCTAGGTTTGCCAGGTGTCTAGTTTTTGCCCAGAGACTCTGGATTTTTGGGGTGCTCTCTGGGTCTCCGGGTGAGTCACCTTAATCTCCGGACTTTCAGCTTTCATTTTAAAAAAAGTTTCTAGGTGGTCTGGTTCCCAATATATACACCAAAATGTTAGCTGCCGCCCCCTCCGCAACTTCAGTTAAATGAGCTCATAGCTGGCTGCTCTAATCCCATCCTTTCAGGTTTGTAGCCAATGCGTGAAGTCAGGGTTGTGATTGACAAGGCAGTAATAGAGACCTTTCCAAGTCAGAAAATTTGTTTTTTCCTGCTTTTCTGAAAATTTCATAAAATGAGTAAGTATTCAGCTTTCAGTCTTTTTCTCTCTTGTGTGCAGGAATCAAGTTTAAATTTTCCTGGGCTGTTGAAGAGGGCACTGTTTTGAAAACCTTCCCAATATGAAGCTTTAATCCAGTACTTGCTTTTCTGGTGGTAAAGCTGCAATGCTAATCCCACATACCAGGAGTAAATCCCATTTAATTCAATAGGACTTACTTTTGAGTAGACATGGTTAGGATTGTACTGTAAATTGATGGAACCTTTGAGTGAATATAGCAAAGAATTGTGTTTGTGTTGCAAATCTTTCTCTCCCCTTCCAATCTTATTTTTAAAGCAATTAGGCAGAGTTTACTTAGGTATCACTGGTTTTATTATGTAGGAAACTAATAGTGATTTTATTTTTGTTGTCTCACCAATTTTTAAAAAATGTTCTGTAATGACCAACTGGTTTTGACAATAAGCTATTATATGGGGTGTATGTATTTTTACATCTCCTGTGTGTATATATATATGGAGTCTTTCCAACAACCCTGTGAGGTACAGTTGCAGACTAGAAACCAAGGCAGCTCACAATAAGAAATAAATCTCTTTAAAATCCGGTGACCATAAAAACAAGTATATACAGTTGCAAAATAGCTTTTCAGTGTGCCCTTCTTCCTTGAGATGTTCATGGTTCCCCTCTGTTGATTTCATCCTGAGGGGCAGATTAGGCTGAGAGATGGTGAGTAGCCCATGGTCACCCAGTAAACGTTATAGCTGATTTCCATTTTTAAAAATTAATTAAAAATTAATTAAATAATTTAATTAAATAATTAAAATGATTTACATGCAGGCAAAGTTTATTAAGTAGATTCACACAATATGTTTAAAGCAGATCCAACTTGCATTTAAAGCACATGACTTCCCCTAAAGAATCCTGGGAAGTGTAATTTCCCCCTCACAGTTATAGTTCCCACCACCCTTAACAAAATACAGTTCCCATGATTCTGTGGTGTGATTCATGTGCTTCAAATATATTTTGAATGTGCTTTAAATGAATGGTGTGGATCTGCACTAGGTATGATGTGCATTCATTAGTGAATTGAAAGCAACAATTTTAAAAGATATTTTTTAAAAAACAGGGGAAGGGTTGTAGCTCAGTGGTAGGGCGTATGCTTGGCATGCAGAGGTCCAAAATTCAATTTCTGGAAAAGCCTATTGCCTGGAATCCTGGAGAGCCAATGCTAGTCCATGTCATCAGTACTCAGCTAGATGGCATCAAATGGCCTGAGCAGTATAAGGCATATTCCTTTGTTCCTAAAAATGGAAAGAGACCCAAGGGCCATAGTGACTCTAAAAGTTATTTATATATTTTAATTACAACATTTGTATATCACTTTATTGTAAAAAATCTCAAAACAGTTTACAGAAAGAATTAAAACAAAAACATTATTGGCAAAAACAGTTAAAGACAGGTATTTAAAAATATTCAAAATACCAAAACCAACAATGAGTTAAAATAGATAAAAATATAATAGCTTCTACATGCCTTGGTAGGCTTGCCTAAACAAAAATGTTTCAGCAGGTGCCAAAAACAGTACAATGAAGGCACCTGCTAATGTCAGTAGGTAGGGAGTTCCAAGGTGCTGCCCACTAAAGGACTGATTTCTTACAAGAGCAGAACAATTACTATGTGGCACCTGTAACATGGAATGCACATCTTGAACTTGGCCTGGTAGCAAATCAGCAACCAGTACAGATTTCAGAGCAGAAGTATTATGTGCTGATAGGGTCTCACTCACGTCAGCAATCGTTACACAGCATTCTGCACTAACTGCAGCCCCTGGGTCAGCTTGTGCTGCATGGGGAGTTCTGTGGCCTTGGCTAACCGGATGCCAGGATATTTTTAGTTTTGGTTTTTGGTTAGGAGTCCTGACTGGTTGTGGGATGCTGAGTGTTCTGCCTTACTCATAGGAATTTTGTTGTGGTTGGTATGATAATTGCATTTAGGAAATCATCACTGTCTTTTCTTTTTCTATTTGCATTTCATTTGCCTTTATCCTCACTCCCTTTCATCCATAGAAGCAACAACAGTGGTTCCATGCGCTCTGCTCAACCCTCTTAAACCCACTGATGATCCATCTTCTTGTTTGTTCTTGGCCAATAGTTATAAAAGAGAATTCACACACTGGGCAGTGTGGCTGCAATTGTTGTTGTTCCCAAGCTGCTGCCTATGAAAGTAGACCAAACCATTTTTCTTTTCTCTGTGTGAATTATTATTCACCGGAATTTGGTTGGCTGTCTAAGTGAGTTTATAGCAGCCCACAGGGGAGACAGAATAGAGTAGAGAACCTTCTTACTTTTATTTATTTTTTATTTATTATTTCAATTTATATACCGCCCTTAGCAGAATAGCTCTCAGGGCGGTGAACAAACAAGATAAAATACAATATATCATAATAAAAATCATAAAAACATATACAAACAACAAAAAACACTACAAAAACACAATGCGACAAAAATTAAAAATACGGATTAAAAGATTAAGATGGTTAAGAAAATTAAAATGCCTGGGAGCATAAAAAGGTCTTTACCTGGCGCTGAAAAGATAAAAGTGTAGGCGCCAGGCGTACCTCTTCAGGAAGGCTGTTCCACAACTCAGGTGCCACCACAGAAAAGGCCCTAGATCTAGTAACCACCCTCCGGGCTTCCCGATGGGTTGGTACCTGGAGGAGGGCCTTAGATTCTGAACGAAGTGAACGGGTAGGTTTGTATCGAGAGAGGCGTTCCACAAGGTATTGAGGTCCCACGCCGTGTAAGGCTTTATAGGTAAGAACCAGCCCCTTGAATCTCGCCCGGAAGCAAATAGGAAGCCAGTGCAGACGCGCCAAGACAGGTGTTATATGCGAAGACCGACTGGTCCTCATCAGTAGTCTGGCAGCTGCGTTCTGCACCAGCTGAAGCTTCCGAATTGTCTTCAGGGGCAGCCCTACGTAGAGCGCATTACAGTAATCCAATCTTGAAGTTACCAGAGCGTGAACAACGGAGGCGAGGTCGTCCCTGTCCAAATAGGGGCGTAGTTGGGCTACCAGACGAAGATGGTAAAACGCATTCCGTGCCATCGAGGCCACTTGGGCCTCGAGAGACAGGGAAGAGTCGAGAAGAACCCCCAAACTACGTACCTGTTCCTTCAGGGGGAGTGTAACCCCATCCAGAACAGGGTTAACATCCACCATCTGAGCAGGGAAGGCATTCACCAACAATGTCTCGGTCTTGTCTGGATTGAGTCTCAGTTTATTAGCTCTCATCCAGTCCATTATCGCGGTCAGGCAACAGTTCAGCACATCAACAGACTCACCTGAAGAAGATGAAAAGGAGAAATAGAGCTGCGTGTCATCAGCATACTGATGGCAACGCACTCCAAAACTCCTGATGACTGCACCCAGCGGCTGCATGTAGATGTTGAAAAGCATGGGGGACAAAACCGACCCCTGAGCGACTCCGCAATGGTGTCGAGTGATGTTCCCCAAGCACTACCTTCTGGTGACGATCCGCGAAGTAGGAGCGGAACCACTGCCAAGCAGTGCCCCCGACACCCAACTCCGCGAGTCTCCTCAGAAGGATACCATGGTCGATGGTATCAAACGCCGCTGAGAGATCAAGGAGAATCAACAGAGTCACACTCCCCCTGTCCCTCTCCCGACACAGGTCATCATACAGGGCGACCAAGGCTGTTTCGGTGCCAAAACCGGGCCTGAAACCGGATTGAAACGGATCTAGATAATCAGTTTCATCCAAGAGCACCTGGAGTTGGCTGGCAACCACCTGCTCCAAAACCTTGCCCAGAAAAGGGACATTCGCCACCGGTCTATAGTTGTTTAAATTATCTGGGTCCAAGGAGGGTTTCTTTAAAAGAGGTCTCACTACTCATTTCTCAGACCTATTTCTGAAGTGAAGGGTCAAATCTGTAAAGAAATTTGGATATTAAAAAGCAGGGGCAGGGCCTTCCAGGCAGAGGTTGCTAACCCTACTTGGATATGGATATCTTTTCTGAGGATCCCTAGTCAAGTCTTACCAACAACACATTCCTAACCATATCTACTCAGTCCTGTTGAGTTCTATGGAGCTTAGTCATTTAGTAAGTGTGTTTAGAAACTGCAGCCCTTCAGGGGCATCCATCTTTACTCCTGAGTGCCCCCATCTAACATCTCTACAACACGAAGCTCCTTTTTTCCTACAATGGCCTTCTAGTGACTGGCCTGGCCTGAGGGCACTTAAACCCTTTTTGCCAGAAGCAAGTTAGCTAGATGAAATGTTTTACACAAGCTCCATCTTTTAGCTAAGATTTCTATCTTAATTTTCAATCACAGAAATGTTTTTGTTTGAATTGTATATGCCAAGCAACTGTGGTTGATGCTTAATGTATCATGCTTAATGACATCACTCGGGCCCACCTCTGTGACATCACTCAGACCCACCCTATGACATCACTCAGGCATGTCCATGTGACATCACTAGGGCCCACCCCCAAAATCTCAGAGTTTGGGATGCTTCTGACTTGTCAACCCTAATTGGGGCTGGCATCTACAAATGGAAATGCTTAGTTTTAGGCTGCAATTCTCTGCACATTTACTTGAGAGCACACCCCTCAAACTCTGTGAGAATTAGTGCTGATGAGAAAAATGCATAACACACTGGATTGCACAGATGTTTTAACACAGTGGCTACAACAAGTCTGAATCCAAATATTGGTGTTCCTGATGCTGACTGGCTATCCTGATTTGTTTGTTGGTAGAAAGTAATTATCATCTGATTTTCCATCAGTGGAGGCAGTGGGTTGGATCTGAATGGCCATTTCAGAAGACCCTTCCTATTAGAACTTCTCAGATTCACATTTACAATTAGTTTCAGTGTCAATTAAGTTGGTGGGAATCCACAGAATCCACAGAACTTGTGCACATTTTGGGGAGTAAGTCCCATCGGACTCAATAGGACTTCTGAATAAGCATGCAAAGAATTGTGTTGAGTGGTGTATCTTAGGCTTAAGAAGTTATCCCCAATATCTCTTTCCAAACTCCAGATTTTTATTTTTATTGTACCATAACCCCACTGTATGAATTTTACACAGTGAGATCTCTCCACCAAATCCTAGATGGCAGCATTGTTATATCTGCCTGGAACCTGTGGGACAGGCCTTCAAGAGATGCTCTGGTACATAGACCTCAGGCTGGCTTCTTATTGATTGACCATAATTTAGAGAATCCTTTCAACTAGATAACACAAATGTGGGTGGGTGGGTACGTACACACACATGCAGACACATATACATATATCCCAAAGTATAAAGATTGGGAACAGTGGAAACCCAGGGATATGAATCAGTTTTTGTTTTTGTTCACAGTGGAAAGGAAGCTGAAAATAAAATATGGTTCCTGGATAGTCAGCCTACTGTACGTGGAAGATGGGGAAACTAAATGAAATCCATTCACAGTAGGTTAAAGTTGGCCACAGGAGCAGCTGACATTGGAACCTTATTAGAGAGATGATGTTGTTGGCAGTTTATTGACGGCTTCCCAAAAAGCAGGGATAAACAGAGCACTAGGCTTTGGTTTTTGGGTATATTTGCACCCCATGAAAGTAGAGACATCAAATGATGTCCATCTAAACTAATTCCTGACAACCTTTTTTTTTTTAGAAACTTTATTGATCAAAGATAATTTAGAATTAAAAAGGTATGCAGTATATTTCGTTCTTTATTAATGTTTCAGATTATGTAAGAAAGAATCAGGAAGCTCAATAAAAATTTCCATTGATTAAAGAAGCATACACTCGATTATGTATGATCACTCCAAGATATGCCAGCATTAGCAAGCACCGAAATTCATATGTTGCTGAAGTTCTGTATTTACTTGCACTACATTATGATGCAATTTAAACAAAAAAGGGTGTATGTGTGTATGCATGTTCACACACCCAACAGCTCTTTTTAGTTCATAAAGCAGATTCCCTAGTCCACTAAACATTACTGTATAATGCAAACTGTCTCTTGACAGTGGAAAATCCAAGTGATTACCTCACCTCCATGATGGATAACAGGAAGTTCTAGTAGTAGCTAGGGCACAATCCAACTCATATTTATGCCGGGCTGAAGGGAGTTGGATATTGCAGACCCTCGGCTGAGCAGGCTTCTCTGGGCTACGCCGGACTCAGCCAGCAAAAGCCCTGCTGGCAAAAGCCCCATTCAGTTACCATGAAAGTCTATGGAGAGGGTTTACTCCCAGGTAGGGGTCTTAGTAAGAGCTGGCTTTTACTTTATGGTCCTTGCACACAGCTCCCAGCTGAGCCCGTGTTCAGCCAGCCCAGCGGATCCCAAATGAGAAATGGATGCTTGGACTTTCCACCACTCCTCCTCCACCAGCCCCCCTTCTGCTGGCTTCCTATAAGGTGGATTACTCTGTAAATTGGCAGTTATCATAGTTGCATCCTCAAAATGTACTCACTTTTAAAAAACAACATAGTGCACTATTTCACTACATATCTCACCTTTCCGTTAAAATAAATGTTTTAAGCTAATTTCCAATCTGATAAACCCATCAATAAAATACATCATCATCATAATCATCATCAGATTCATCAGATTATTCCTCCCAGTAGGAACTCAGGGCAACAAACAAAAGCACTAAAACATCATAAAAATGAAATTTAAAACAAAAATCCTTAAAAAATATTAAAACAAAACATCCTTAAAAAATCTTTTTTAAAAAAAACTTTAAAAAAGTATTAAAAAGCAATTCCAACACAGATGCAGAGTGGGATAAGGTCTCTACTTAAAAGGCTTACTGAAAGAGGAAGATCTTCAATAGGTGCCAAAAAGATAACAAAGATGGCACCTGTCTAATATTTAAGGGGAGGGAATTCCAAAGGATAGGTGCCACAACACTAAAGATCCGCTTCCTATACAGACCTCCTGATAAGATGGTATCCACAGAAGGCCCTCACCTGCAGGGTGCAGTGACTGACTGGGTACATAAGGCGTAAGACAGTCTTTCAGATATCCTGGTCCCAAGCTGTATAGAGCTTTGTACACGAAAACCAAGACCTTGAACTTAGCCCAGTAGCTAATAGGCAGCCAGTGCAATTCATTCAGCAGTGGGGTGACATCTTGGTAATTCCCTGCCCCAGTAAGCAGTCTTGCTGCTGCATTTTGTACCAGATGCAGCTTCTGGACCAACCTCAAGGGAAGCCCCACATAGAGCACATTACAGTAACCCAGCCTGGAGGTTCCCAGTGCATGGACAACAGTGGTCAGGCTATTCCAGTCCAGAAACAGCTGCAGCTGTCTCACCAGCCGAAGCTGGTAAAAGGCACTCCTAGCCACAGAGGTCACCTGGGCCTCTAGTGACAAAAATGGATCCAGGAGCACCTCCAGACTATGGACCTGCTCTTTCAGAGGGAATATAACCTTATCCAAAACAACTGACCAATTATCCAAACTTGGGAACCACCAACCCACAGTGCGTCCATCTTGCTAGGATTCAGACTCAGTTTATTGTCCCTCATCCAGCCCACCACCGAGTCCAGGCAGGGGGCCACGGCTTGCACAGCCTCTCCCAATTCAGATGTTACAGAGAAATAGAGGTGGGTATCATCAGCGTGCTGCTGACAACTCACCTCAAATCTCTTGATGACCACTCCAGGGGCTTCATATAGATGATAAACAGCAAAGGGGACAAGATGGTATCCTGTGGCAGCCCACACTACAGCTGCTAGGGGTCCAAAAGACAATCACCCAATGCTATTCTCTGAAAACAACCCTGGAGATAGGATCGGAACCCCTGTAAAACAGTGCCTCCCATACCCATCTCACCAAGTCAGCCCAGAAGGATACCATGGTCAATGGTATCAAAAGCTGCCAAGACATCAAGTAAGAACAGGGTCACACTCCCCCTGTTCCTCTCCTGATAGAGGTCATCCATCAAGGCCGATTCAGTCCTATAACCAGCCCTGAACCGAGACTGGAATGGGTCAAGATAATCTGTTTCATCCAAGAGTATATGCAATTGCTGCACTACAACCCATGTGACCACCTTCCCTAAAAAGGGAGTACAGTATTTGCGACCAGGCGGTAGTTGTCACAAACCAATGGGGTCAGGGAGGGCTTTTTCAGGAGCAGTCAGTTCACCACCTCTTTTAGGCTGGCTGGAACCACTCCCTCCTGAAACAATGCGTTGACCACACCCTGAATCCACTCGGTCAAACCCCCTCAGCAAGCTTTAATAAGCCAAGAAGGTCAAAGGTCGAGAGGACATGTTGCTGGCTGCATTGTCGCAAGCACCTTGTTGACGTCATCAGGTCACTCAACTGAAACTGATCCCAAGAAGTTGCAGCAGACGTTGCACTGGACATCGCACTGGGGACTACAGTAGATGTGGATGGGGCATCAAGATTGCTATGGAGGCAAACAATTTTACCCTCAAAGTGCCTTGCAAACAATTCATAGTGGGTCTCTGAAGGGTCTAAATGTCCTCAAGTTGATGTCAACAGACCCCTGACAATACGGAAAAGCTCCACTGGATGGTTACTTGAGGATGTGATGGTGGCAGAGAAATGAGCCTTCTTTACTGCCCTTACCGCCAAACAGTAGGCACGGTTATAATGTTTTACTCGTGCCTGATCAGTCTCACAGCACGTCTTTTGCCACTTGTGCTTTAGCTGTCATCCAGCCTGTTTAATTGCCCTACCTCACTGGTGTACCAAGGTGCAAACTGGGTTCCACAATACCGGGGAGGGCACTGAAGGACAACTGTATCGAGACCCCGAAATGCCTTGCTTTTCCATAGCTTGACTAGGGCTTCAACAGGGTCACCTGCTCTATCTACTGGGAACTCCCCCAGGGCATTCAGGAATCCTGTGGATTCCATTAGTCTCCAGCGGCAGACCATCTTAATGTGTCCACCACCCTTGCAGGGGAGGATTGGAGCCTTAAGTCTAAACATCACCAGGAAGTGGTCTGACCATGACAATGGGGTGACATCCACCCACCTCCAGACCACCCCTTTCACCATCTGGAGCAAAAACCAAGTCAAATGTGTGCCCTTTCCATAAGTCTGGCCAGTGACAACTTGAGACAGCTCCATGGTTGTCATGGAGGTCATGAAATCCCGAGCAGGAACACTAGAGGCAGCCTCAGCATAGACACTGAAATCACCCAGGACTATCGTTCTGGACTCCTCCAATACCACAGCCGAGATGGCCTCTGCCAGCTCAGTCAGAGAAGCTGCTAGACAGCTGGATGGACAGTACATCAGCAGCAACCCTAGTTTACTGTCTCCTTGCCCCAATACCAGGTGCAGTCCCTCAGAGCCAACTCCAAGACAGAGTGATTTCCTGGTGACAGAGATGGAAGTTCTGTAGGCCACAGCAACTCCTCCCTCCTGTCCCTGCAGGCTGTGCTAGTGTTGCACTGAGTATCCAGGTGGGCAAAGCCAGGTCAGATGAACTCCTCCCAGGTCACCCACCCAGGTCTCAGTAATGCACACCAAATATCAACTGAAGACAGATAAGACAGTAGTAAAACATCTCAATTGACAAATCATGGAGGCAAAATTAACTTGGCAGGCCAAATGCTAGCCAAAAAATAAATGACCTTCCACAGCAGCAGAAGGCCATAAGAAAGGAAGAGAGAGGCACCATTTTTGGCAGGAAATTCTACAGAAAAGGCCTGTTCTTGCATCCCAACCAAATACAGCTCAGAAGCTGGTGCAATTTAAGTGGGAGAGTAGGCTCATATGAGAGAAGGCAGTCCTTAAGTTACGTAGTATCATTAGGGCAGCCATCGAAAACTTGGGTTCCCAGACGTTGTTGGACTACCACCCACCATCATCCCCAGCCAGCAAAGTCAATAGTCAAGGAAGATGGAAGTTATAGTCCAGTAACATCTGGGACACCTTATTAAAGGCTGCAAATGGCAGAACCAGGACTTTGAATTGGCCCAGGAGTAAACAATTGCAATTAATGGTGGGGCAGTTTTCTCTCCTTCCCCCCAATTTTCTCAGGACCATTTATCTTCCCAACCTGCTCAATTATTTGCAGTTTTTTTGCATTTTCATGGGGGCTGGACAAATTTTTAAGATTTTTTTACCAGAAAATTGCTTTCCTTGCTTTACAGATGTGGTTTATGAAGTTAGAGGTTTCCCCCCCTATTCTTCTTTTCTTAAAAAATTGCTGGCCACTGACCACCACCATCAAGATGCTCCATAGCCTTCTGGGTTCCTTCCAGCTGTATCACTCTTCCTTTACTAGTCAGATGCCCATGAGAATGATGTTATATTGCGTTGTTTCAGTGATGATCCATGGTGATCTGTCACAGGAAGTAGAACAGTTTTCAGAGGTGTTTCTGTAAATGGCCAAAGCAGCTTGGCCCAGCTCTAACTGTAAGAAAAGATATATAATTTCACACATTTAAATTATCCCAGTAAGGAGCTGTAGTCTACAGCCTGGCATCAGTCTTGTGAATCCACTGAAGTTTTCAAAGGGAGCTTCATGGAGAGGCTTTGCAGTATCATGATGCAATTAAAGCATGTATCACCATGGTCAGATCTGCTTACTTAAGAAGTAATGTAACTGGTCCCCAGTTGGGCAAAGACACTCCTGGCCTTGGCCATCACCTGGAAATCTGGGTTCAAATCCCAAGATAATCCAGTACATTGATGAGCTGGTTTAAACCCAGATCTTGTAGATGCAACCCTCTCCTAACCACTGGATCACACTGGCTCCTGCTAGTCTCACCATTCCAGATAAGCTGCCAAACCTGGATGACAAGAAAATGCTTGTAAATTCAGCCACAATTAATAGGTTTGGGTATTTTCCATCAAACTGCTGGCTTTTCATAATAGATGCTGCTGTTTTAGGTAGTTTGTGGGTGGTGTTTTAAAATTATATGGTTTTAGTATTAGTGCATTATTGTTTTAATGTTCTGTTGTAATAAATAAATGTTCCCAGAAATGAAAAGGGACTTGGCACAGAAAGCATGACCGTGCTCCTTGCTGGTGTTCTCATATATTACTCATGTACATCAGCAGATTTGGGGGGCTGCATTGCATGAACAAGGTGCAGAATATAAAATAAAAACACTTACACCAAACATTCAGTAACATGGGCTTGCAGGTAGGATTGGGTTGAAAGGTGTCATGAACTGGAGAAGCTCATTCTGAGCAAGTTCTGAGGGCCTACCCCAATGGGCTGGAGCCTGGATCATTGGGAGTGGGGAAAGTCATTATGAATTAGAGCTTTGTTGCAATTTCTGAGATAAACAATGTGTCCAGTAAGGTCTAGTCCTGAGGAAATCGAGCTCTGAGCGGTCAAAAATGCAGCAACATTAGATATTTTTCCATGGGTTTGGATTTTGTAAGGGTTTTTTTTTTTTAATGAATGGGATGAACTTTCCTTATTCAGGTTTGGAATTGGTCAAGGAAAACCAAATTATCTCAGGACTGGGGAGAGGCTTGTAAACACCTTTGCCTTCCTTCCCCTTCCCTAAGGTCTCTTGTGTTTGCCAGGAGCCAGAAGCTGTGAGAGACACAAGAGACATCAGTTCAGATATGAGGCCTCAACCTGAGAGGCACATTCAGATGATCTGTTTCATTGCATTTTAAATATATTGTAAGCAACCATAAGAACTTTGGTCAGTAGGCAGGGCATACATATCCCAAATAAATAAATATCCTCCACAAACTGTACAGCTCCCTTTCAACCAATATGGAGGCTTCAAACCATCTCCTTTTTTATGCTGCCCATATTTATTTATTTATTTAATTTAATTTATATACCGCCCTAAGCCCGGAGGCTCTCTGGGCAGTGTACAAAAAGATAAAAACCAGCACAATATATAAATACAATAAATACAATAAATCAAGAAACAAAACAAACAAACAACAAAAGAACCAAACAACGTCAAAAATACAGAAATGCTGTTAAAATACACTTTAAAATGCCTGGGAGTATAAAAAGGTTTTCACCTGGCGCTGAAAAGATAGTAGCGTCGGCGCCAGGTGCACCTCATCGGGGAGACTGTTCCACAGTTCGGGGGCCACCACTGAAAAGGCCCTAGCTCTAGTCACCACCCTCCGAGCTTCTCGATGGGATGGTACTCGGAGGAGGGCCTTAGATGGCCATATAGCAGTCACCCAAACAGACAGCACATAAGGAGGACATATTAAAGATCCACTAGAATGGAAGAGGATTATAATGTATTTCCCAACCATCCATTGAGAGGTTTCCATGATATGTAGTGGATTATCTCAAAAAACTGAGACTGATTTCCGGTCCTCTCCCCACCACCATTTTGTGTCTTTTTCTTGTTCCAAAAGAAGCCAGAGATAGATTTGGAACTATGTCTTGCAACACAGTGTACAATTATGCAATCATTCTGTTTCCCAACAACGTCAAGAAAATGCATAAGGATCACATACATTTTCAATAAATATAAGCTTCTATATTTATAAAACACATGGCAGTCACTCAATTTTCACTAAATTATATTTCAGTACAAAATTTTCTGTCTTGGCAACAAGCCCAAGGTGTATCTTTGGAATGTCAAAGTGAATGAAAGAGGTTAAAAAGCCTTGTGGGATCAAGAAAGCACAGTGCAAAAGTGCTTTTGTGGTGCGCTTTAAACTTTGGCTGAGCCATTTAATATCTAATTCAAGATACACACAAAAAACTATGGAAAATTTGTTTTAAAACAAGAATTTATGAAAGACATGCTTACCTAAGCACAACATAGTTATTCTTTAAAGGGGAGAGGGTTAAATGGCAATAATTGCACTAATTTTACTATTTATATCCAATACATATGAAACCTTGGCCATATCCAGATGTTTTTGACTACAGTAGAACTATTTGCTTAGGTTCTCAGTCCCTTTTATCCTCATAAAGGCCAATTGACAAAAGCTTTAGAAACAAGGGTATTATTTTACTCCCTTTTTTACAGAGGGGAATTGTGGCTATGTCTGCCCTCCTAAACCCACATTGAATCTAGTAGAATATACTTCTGACTAAGCATGCATAGATTAATTCAGAAAGATATTCAGTGAATATATGGCTAAGCCGGGGTTTTTACCCAGAACTTGCAAGGTGCAAGTATACATCTGTAATAGTTCCAATTTGTATACTTGTATCTAAGGTCACATCTACACTGTAAATTTAAAGCAGTATTATACAATTTTAAACAGTCATGGCTTCCCCCAAAGAATCCTGGGAACTGTAGTTTGTTAAGGGCTCTGAGAATTATTAGGAGATGCCTATTCTCCTCACAGAGCTACAACTCTCAGAGCAGTTTAACAATAAATCCCTCTTCCCAGGGAACTTGGATGGCAATGGTAACACAACAAAGGTTGATGAGGTGGGACCCAAATAAAAAAGTTAATTTTCATATTGAGTGGTGTATGTTTATAAACTATGTAGCAGTGGGCAAGCATAATTTTTGTCCGCCATCGCCTTACGCCTCTTTATGGAGCGATGTCTTTGGGTAGTACGTGGAATTTTCTATGGCTAAACCCTTCTACCAAAAGTGAATTTCCAAATCTCTATTTTTAAATACTCTGATTAGATCTATGGTTCAGATATGTATCTATGAAGTAATAGTAATTTAAGATGATACAAAAAGGATTATGTTTAGCTACATACATATTACATTATGTTTTTTAAAGCTTACATTAATCTCAGTAACTCTCCAATTTTTGAACTTTTTTAAAAAAACAATTATTTTGTTCTTTCTCTTTTTTGTAAATATAATTTACAAAACCCAAATGGTGTTTGCATTTTGATTTGTAGGGCAGTACAATATCTCAGAGAGGAGGTCAGGTCTTCTGCTCCCCTGGTGCATTCACTATAGCTACCCAATTTCCCTGCTTTTTAAAGTTTGATAGAAATATCTGTTGGCTATAGGTACATTCTTAAGCAGCAAGGTTTTTTGCCTATTAGTGAATAAGTTATATATGTTAGTACATTGTAGTAGGTGTCTATACTTCTTTGAAGAAACTGATTTGTTTTTATATTGTTTTAAATTTTAAAATTGTGTTTTAAATTGTTTTTAAAATTATGTGTTTTAAATTGTGTATTTGTTTTAATGTTTTTGATTGCTGTAAATCGCCCAGAGAGCTTTGGCTATGGGGCGGTATACAAGTGCAATAAATAAATAAATAAATAAAATTGTACACTTAAGAAATGGAATAAAAAGGATTTTTTTTAAAAAAAAAGGAACCAACTGCCTGCTTTTCATAGCAATCAAGGAAAACTATATTTGACTGTCTCCAAAATGATCAAGGGACTGGAAAAATTATCCCATGAGGAAATGTTGCCACATTTATGTTGACGTGTGTGCGTTGTTGCATGAAACAGCATACATTACGTTGGAGTTAAGGTGAGCAAGAAACTTCTTCTGAGCATGAGAGCATGTTAAGAGTCTTTATTAAGATATTATGGCCAAAGGCTTAAGAGTAAATACATGTACAGTTTCTTCAGTCACCCCCATTCTGGTACCTCTCTCTCCAAAGGTAAACACAGAAGACAACCTCTCAGTTCAGAGGCAATACACAGAAGACTAGCCTCACAGTTCAGAGGCAATATTCAGAAGACACAACTTACAGACTCTGTTAGAACTTTCCCAGTTGCTATCTCACGTTACCATGACAACCGCTGGCCTTGGATGTCTGCTCACTCTCAGGCCAAGAGATAACAGTTACTTCTCCAAACTTGCAGGCTTTATGGAAAACAACTAGAGACAGTAATGCCCATGGGTCACAGCCCAACATATCCCCCTTTTTTTCCCATTAAGACTGCAAATACTTTCCATTGCATCTATAGCTTTTCAATTTCAGCAATACATTTCTACAATACAAAGGTAATACATTTCAATACATTGCATCATACAGATCCATATTACATCTCAGTACATTACAGTACATTTCAGAACATCTCTGTACATTTAGCTAGAACTTTATTCAATCAAACTTTGGCTCATTCCAAGCCTTGTCACCAGTTTGCCAAATTTCTCCTCACACAAAGGCTTGGTCATTATGTCAGCCACCATGTTTTGTTTCTTGCTGCTCCAGTCAATGCATGACCCGTGCCACATCACTACTATGCCAGAGGTTGACTTACGACTGCTCAGCTCCCCTGCATGATCTGCATCCACAAAACATTCAAGACCTCCTGTCTTTGCTCCTGACAAAACCAGACTCTTTGTCTCCGTGCCTTTCAGATTTATGTCAAGATCTGGTTTAAATGTTTGCGCTTGTGTTTCTGGACACCAAACTCTGAAATATGCATTCTCTTGTGCTCTAGGTGCACGTTTGCCACGTCTCTTACCCTGTGGCTTGTAAACTCGGCTGCGATGCACTCTTTCAGGCATCATCCTGACTGCATTACATGAATACTGTGGCTGTGTGCTTTTAACAGCTGTCTTCTTACAGCTCTGACCGTCATTCTCTTTCTGCCCCATTAAACTCAAGGCATCAGCACACTTCACACCCATGGTCATTCTAAACTGCCCCTGTGTCATGAATCCCTGGCAGACAACTTTGTCTCTTCTCTGCATAAAACATTTTCCTCTATCAAATGTTACACAATACCCAGAATTCACCAGTTTTTGAACTGATAAAATATTATGAGCCAATTCCGGAACAAACAAACATTCTGACATTATCCCAAGTTTATTAAATCTCACCAGTCCTCGGGCTTCCACCCGTTTCTGTGATCCATCTGCAAGTTGCACAAAATCTTGCACTTCTTCTGAAGCATAAAACAAACTTCTGTCTTTAATTAATATATGGCTTGCACCGCTGTCAAGAAGCCAGTTAACAGGTCCTAAATCTTGAGACTTCTGTTTACAAACAAAATTCACACTTCCCTGCTTCAAGCCTCCGTCCCTGGAGTTGCGCTTGACTGCACAGTCTTTTCGGAGATGCCCACGAGCCCCACAGGCATAACAAGCCTTTAACAGCTGCTGCTTGTAATCCTGTTTGCTTTCGGCTGCCTCCTCCGGTTCGGCACTTTTCTCCTCCTTGCTTCTGACAGCTTCCATCAGCTCGGCTCTCTGTGCCTTCTGCCTCCGCTGCCATTCCTGGGACAAATCCTGCAACGCGTCCCACATCTGTTTAGCCGACGGCTCATCTCTCACACACATCAGTTGAGAATCCGATAGAGCCAAGATTATAAACGCCTGCGCCCTCTGATCTTTGCGCTTCCAGGCCGCGGTCAATACCGCCGGGGGTGGTCCATCTATAATGTCCCATAAATCCTCTGTTATCAGCAAAGCCCGCATCCTCGGCTTCCAGCTGCCATAATTCTTTTCCATCAATCTTTCCATTGGCAAGCCTCCCCCAGACAGGTTTACAGCCATGTTGCTCACCTCCGTCTGGTACAATCAATCAAGCTGCCCTCTGGAACTCCGTCTGCCATTCAGACCAGCAACTTACTCCCGTGTAATGCGCTGTGGATCTGGGCCCATAACCCCTGTTGACGAGTGTGCGTTGTTGTGTGAAACAGCATACATTACGTTGGAGTTAAGGTGAGCAAGAAACTTCTTCTGAGCATGAGAGCATGTTAAGAGTCTTTATTAAGATATTATGGCCAAAGGCTTAAGAGTAAATACATGTACAGTTTCTTCAGTCACCCCCATTCTGGTACCTCTCTCTCCAAAGGTAAACACAGAAGACAACCTCTCAGTTCAGAGGCAATACACAGAAGACTAGCCTCACAGTTCAGAGGCAATATTCAGAAGACACAACTTACAGACTCTGTTAGAACTTTCCCAGTTGCTATCTCACGTTACCATGACAACCGCTGGCCTTGGATGTCTGCTCACTCTCAGGCCAAGAGATAACAGTTACTTCTCCAAACTTGCAGGCTTTATGGAAAACAACTAGAGACAGTAATGCCCATGGGTCACAGCCCAACAGTTTAGAGCGTTTTAGTTTAGAAAAAAGGCAAGGGGCAGAGCAATCCACCTCAGGGGAAGCTGATGTAAGTTGTGCTGGAGCAAGAGAAGCCAGCATAAAATTCCACCACATCCAATTGCCATTCAGGAGCATCTGGGTTGGCTGAACACCAGCTCAGCTGGGAGCTGCGCACAGGGACCAGAAAGTAAAAGCCTGCTCTCCCAAATACCTCTACCTGGGAGTAAGCCTTTTCCGTTGACTTCTGTTACAATTATTTTCTTAGACCAACATTTTTTCCCAGCATAACTTTTGCCTGCATTGGGACCTGCAGGAGCGCTCTGAACATGAGTTGGATGTGTCCTAAGTCCCCTCACTTCAGCCCCTTCCTTAACATGCCCCCAACATGCCAATTTTGGGGGCTTTACACTGGCTTACATTGGCTCCACTTGTGCCAGTCTTGGCTAAGCTGGCTGAGTCCTGGCTGAGCTGTGGCTGACAATTTCACACTGTGTGTGTCATTTTTGGCTGAAGGCTGCTTGCTGTTTTGCGAACATTGCACTTTCTACTGCCAGAGAAGATCAACTGATAAGAAGTTAGTACGAAGGTGCTGGATAGCCAGAACAAAATCTAAGAGAAAGAATGACATGTGTTGAGCTGACACTATGTGAAAGGGCACTGCTTGAAAAATCACTAATACAAGGGTCTCAGGTACTCATTTTATCCCCCTCCCAGACAAGAGTATTATAATTTATGGTCTGTGTAAATTATGGTCTGTTCTACCCACAATTATTGAAATTCATATTCAATTATTGGATAATTCCAACTTCGTGATCCAAGTTTGCTGAGTGATATAAAGGGATGTATTTAGGTTTGGAAGGGGAGCTTTTTCTTGGGGATTGCCTTTGGATTACTTTTTCTTCTTTTCTTGCTGCTATCTGCTCTGCCCTGCTTTCACATGCTTTGCCAAGCTGAAGGCTTCAGGCTGACCCACCCATAGGTAATTATGTCTTTCTTTATTCTAATATTCTAGGAAACTTAGAGTAATAATATCCAAGTGTGGGCTGGAGAGAGTTAGGAGGAACATATATATGATTTCTTTTGCTAGTTCATATTTTTATTGTTTTAATTAATTATTTAGCTAGCGAGAATATATATATCACAACACTTTAAGATATTTTCCAAGTTACTTTAAGTTGCTGTAATGTCAAAGTATTATATTTGTTTTGTTTTCTATCAATCCCATAATACCATTAAGTTTATGTAAATATCACCAATATAATGTTCAGTTATTGTTTTATTTTGTCCCATCATTTACGAATGTATCATGGTTTTTCATAACAAAATCTAATTCTTGCAAACTTTATACCTTTCAAAAATCTGTGTTTTCTTTTCAGTTATAATTTGAAGTTTGTGTTTTTTCCCTGTTCCACCGGGTTGCTACTGAGTAAATAGAACCAGGTAGATGTATCCAATGAAGGCTGATGCATATGGCCAGAACTGGCATGTTATGCATGAGCCCTGATTGGACCCACTAATTTGGAATTTAGAACCTGATTTTCAGTTAGGACATTCTTTGTTCCCTTATTTCTCAGCACTCCCTACTCAACAATTCATCATGCAAGCAAACTCTTCTAGATATCCAGATGCTCTCAACCAGCTTCAAACATGCTCTGCATTTTGAGGTGCTGCTCCTTCTCCAAAGCTGTTCTTCCTCCAAAGAATTGTTTCCCCTAACAAAAGTGTAAAAAACACTCATCTGAAATTACATTTTGCAGTTAACTGCAGATTTCTCACCGATTGCCAAGAGACATTTTCATCTCTGGTAGTTTGGAGGCCACATGTGACAAGATATCCTAAATATTTTAGCCCATTTTTTCTTTCTCATATCTCATAGGCAAGTTGGCACACATTAAGGCTGCAATCTTAAACCGACTTATTTAGCAGTAAACCCCACTAAAGCAAACCAGATGTATGCCTGTGTAGATGTGTATAGGATTGCACTGTAAATAGCATACAATGCTATAGCGGCAGTATTATTAACAGCATGCAACCTTGCAACTGAACAGCGAGGTCCTTAACTAGCCTGACATTTTTATGTCGATAGAAAATCTTTTACATTTGAAAAACAAATATTGCTTTAATCACACATTACAGATATTTTAACCACAGCTCTCTGAACAGCACATCTGTTCCTATGTGCCACAGTGACGCAGCATGTGGTGACATGTCCTTTCTATTTTTGTCAATCAGGTAGGTCACTTGACCTTAGTAAGGCACAGTATTCAGCAAAACAGATTATTATAGGGATAGATGCCTCTCTGTAGAGGCATATAAGCTAGACATGGCTCATAGCTCCCTGGCAGAACACATGATTTGCATGTAAATTAACCTGGGTTCAATTCCCGGTCATTTCCAGTTGAAAGGATCTCAAGCAGCAGAGCTAGGGGAAGAAATCATTTTCTGATACCTTGGGGAGCCACACAGCCCATCAGAAGAGATGGTACTGTGTTAGGTGGACCAGAGATTGATTCAGTACTTGGCAGGTATATATGTTCAGTTCCAGTTGCAATTCATATTCTTTAAAGTGTGGTAGCAAGCTGGTATAGATGGTTCCACCAAAAGGCTCACATTTTTCAGGGGCCTTCCAGATGTCTGTTTCATTATTTGTTCTCATAATGCTATTAGGGCAGTCATATATGGTCCTGCTTTCCCTGTGTACATTTTGAGGAGGTCATACTGCTTCATTTTCATTCACTCTACATCCTGTAACTTCCTGCTGAAACCCTGTAACTTTTCCTACAATAAATGTTCTGGAGGGATTTTTCGTCACACTTTTGTTGCACTGCTGCCCCTTTGGACAGCAATGCAGTGGTAATATTAAGAGCATAAGAAGAGCCTGCTGGATCAGGCCAGTGGCCCATCTAGACCAGTATCCTGTTCTCACAGTGGCCAACCAGATGTCCATAGGAAGCCCGCTAGCAGGACCTGAGTACAAGAGCACTCTCCCCTCCTGTGGCTTCCAGCAACTGGTTTTCAAAGCATACTGCCTCTGAGTATTGTGGAAGCATTGCAGAACAAGTAAGTAAGCAGAATAAGTAAACTACTAATCCACTACATGTCAAGAACGTGTTGTAGAATGGACCTGCAATAAAACCCTAATCTGGATGGGCACTCTGTCATCCAGAATAAAAAGACATTGTTAGAGTGCCATTTTTAATCTGTTGTTCCCTTCTTTTCCAGAAAGCTGGGAAAGTCTATGTGATTATAAAGCTGAAGTTGCTCCAACCCACATAAGCAAGCCTAACACTGTACCGAAGAGACTAACCTAGTCTCAAAGGATATAATCTGTTCAAGCCTCAGTTAATTAAATAATGTTTTGGTAACATCTTCTGGAGAGACTCTTCTGAAAGTACTTTCTACACATTATGTACCAAAGAGGATGACAGCCTTCTCTGTCATGGCATCCTGAGTGTGGAACACCCTCGCTATAGAGCAGGTGTGCAGAAGCTTCAGCCCTCCAGATGTTTCTGAATGACAACACCCAGCAGCCCCAGCACATATGGACAATAGCCAGGGATGATGTGAGGTGTAGTTCAGCAACATCTGGCAAGCCAAAGGATTCCACACATCTGCTCCATAATTCAGAGTGTTAGACCTTTTATATCTTCCATTATGTACACAAGATATGGAGCAATATATATTATCTGTAGTGCAGTGGCAAATTCAGAAGTGCCGCCCTGGGCTCTTGCTGGGAGGAAGTAAATGTAAATGGACTGCCTTCAAGTCGATTCCAACTTATGGCGACCCTATGAATAGGGTTTTCTTAGTAAGCGGTATTCAGAGGGGGTTTACCATTGCCTTCCTCTGAGGCTGAGAGACAGTGACTGGCCCAATGTCACCCAGGGATGTAGTGAGGAAGGGTGGGATATAAATCAAATAATAAATAAATAAATAAGTGTAGGGTCCTTTCATGATGGTCACACCACGCCCCCTGACAGTCACAGTCTGAGGATCCACTCTCTCTTCTGTAATTACAGAATTATAGAACCAGAATAAAACTGTTGTGTGCATAGACTCCCCTCCCCAAAAATCCCTCTCTCTGGGGGCTAAATGTTGTCAGAAACCTTTTGATTTTAAGAGTTCTGAAATGAAGCCAAGTGTGGCACTAGGATTTGGGAGCCCATGGTACTTTGCCATGAAGCTCGCTTCTCACTTACCCTAGGAGCCAATCCGCATGAAAGGGGAAGCACTTGTTAGCTACTGAGAAGAGTCTTCTCAGTTATTGGCTCACCTCTTTTCACTCTGGTTGGCTCCAATCATCATGAAAGAACAAGGAAGCATATTGTTAGCAAGCAAGAAGACTCTTCCCAGTGGCCAGCATGCTTCCCTTTCATGCTGATTAGCTTGTGCATAGGAACCCTGTTGGGACTCCGCTCCCAAAAAAGTAAAGGGTCTATCTCACACAGACACAAACACAGACACACAGACACACTACCCTGGACGATTACATCCCTGTATGTAATATATGGGTAGATGATTGCAACAATGCAATAAGCCTGTTTTAAGTCTCCGCAGAGTGTGAATCAAGCAGCCTTGCTTGCATTTGCACAGGATCTACTGACCTAATGCTGGCACACAATAATGTTGAGGATACTTCTTCAAAACCTTTTTTTTTTAGCTATTCAAGATGCTTTCCATATAGTTCTATTTATTTTCCAAACTGTGTAGAACATTGGATTCTGAAGTTTGGAAACCAGCAAAAGGAGGTTCCTTTCTGGCCATAATTGTAAGGATCCACACTATACTACGGAAACTTGAAATCTAAATATTCACTTAATGTTTGTAAGACTTGGCTTTTATCGAGCACCCAGGGCCTAAATTATTATTATTATTTCTACCAAATCAGGCTTTCTGTAAACATATCCCTTCATGTGCTTCATCTTCTCCACCAGCTAAACCAGATGAATAAGCAACAGCTTGAGTGAGGGTAGAGCCAATAATCTTTGAACAAATCGTGTCACATATAGAAATATGCCCCTTAGCAAAAGGAAAAGGAAAAGCTGGGATATTCTTTCTCAAGAGCTAATACATGGTTTATAGTACACAAGAACTGCTACACAATGCTGTACAATAACTGTGGCCTAAAGAAGATTAGACAAAATACTGGGGGTGTTACGCAATAGTTGCGCTAGCACAAGGATGAGAGCTAGTGCGATGGGATTTCCCCATCCTCCCTCTGTGTACTCCCCCATCCCCAAATCTATTCTGGAGGATTGGGGAAAACCTGAGACCAGTGCAGGGGGGTGGGCGGTGAAGAGAGAGGGAGAACATTCTGCTGCACAAGGAGAAATCCTTGTGCTAACGGAACATTCACCTTAGTGCTATGTTGCATGCAACCCTGAATATGTTCTCTTCCTTGTTGTCAATGTGATCATTAAATGGGTTTTCATGCCATCACTTCCTTTATTACTAAAGTGAGTGTCCTATATACAGGTGTGGCTGACATAAATACTAGGAAATTGTAGGGACCCTTGTAGGACTGAGACACATCCTGCTTTTTCTTTTAAAAAAAATATGCTTACCACCACCACCAGAATTGACAGGAGCCAAAGCCAACACATACATATGGTTCTTAAACACAGGCATAAGCCATCGCCCACATGAGCTGAGAGTTAGGGACTAAATGTCTAGTGGCAAGAAAGGGAAATCCATCACCCAAATCAAGGCACACCCTTATGCATCACCAAAAAAAAAAAAAAAGGACCAAAAGGGGACACCGATTTGCATAAATTTTGCCTATGCTAATTTCTGTGTGTATATAATACTTAAGAAATGTATGCTATGATTCAAATAGAAATATAAAACATCTCATTATGGTAAGGCTGTGGCCAGGAGACCTGCGGGCCCGCTCAGTCTGCTGTCAAGCTGAGCCTCTTCAAGGCCCCAGCATTCCCTTCTTATGGCTCTTTGTCTTTAAACCAGACTTAGTCTGGGTGGCCCTTCAAAGAGAGGTCACTTTCAGATAGAAGAATCCTCTGACAGCCATTCAAACAGATGGAGCCAGTCCCAAAGGGCGGCCAGGTCGGGCCCTGGCTGAGGGCCCCTGGAGCCACAGAGGCCCCTGAGAGGCCTCTCGGTAGTGTGGGGAAGGAGTAGCATTTCTTTTCTGCAATACTCTGCTGCGGATCACAGGGAGGAAGTTTCTTCCTCCCGCCCATTTGCTGGCTCCACCTACCCATCTCTCCTGTCTTTTGTGGCTGCATTAACCAAGATGGCAGCCAAGGTTTCCCTAAGGGGCTGAAGCCTCTGGTGCCGTCTTGGTTGATGGCAGCAACACGCACATAGCAGCCCATGCAGCCACAAACGACAGGAGAGACGGAGCCAGCAAACGGATGGGCGGAAGAAGCTCCCTCCCTCCGAGAGACAG
This sequence comes from Rhineura floridana, assembly GCF_030035675.1. Classification (NCBI taxonomy): domain Eukaryota; kingdom Metazoa; phylum Chordata; class Lepidosauria; order Squamata; family Rhineuridae; genus Rhineura; species Rhineura floridana. Next base: position 271,897,898 of record NC_084480.1, on the reverse strand, counting down.
GTAGGCGTGCACGTGTGTGTGTGTGCATGCGTGCGACGCATGCACACACACACGCCGGTGCCCAGGGCAACATTGTGCCCTAGGGCCCTGGCATGTCTGGTGCCAGTCCTGCAAACAGATAAATTTTCTCTGCAAATTAGGACTACCTTGATTCAATGCGCTGGTGCCTACAAAGCCCTAAAGAATTTAGGACCAGGATATCTGAAATACCTCATTCTCCTGTATCAGGGGTGGCCTAAACTTGGCCTGCCAGGCTTCCCCATTTGGTCGGTGAGGCCATTCTACCCACTCTGCACCTGACATCATACAAGCTGTAATGAGGAATCAAATACTGGGGATTTTTAATCTTTGATTCATCTCAGTGAACCAGAGTTTGGAAAGCCGGCAACAGCAAGGATTCCTGGGAGACAGCCCCTCTGTGACCTCTGAGTACATATCTTGCAAACCTGAAGGTATAGACTTCCTATGGAAATTTGGGGAATGTCACCCGATAAGAATAGGTGCTCCTTTCAAACAAAGGAAATGTTTATGATAATCTAAGCCTTAGGAGGAGACAGAATAGCTCCTTTCAAACTAGGAAATTTTATGCATATCTAACCCTTTAGGAAGAGACAGGATAGCTCCTTTCAAACTAGGAAATGGTCTGCATAACCATTATGATAATCTTAAAGGAAGAGATAGAACATTAGGAGTTCACAGGTAGGAGATTGCAGCAATTATCTGGGAATTCCTCAAGGAATGGTTTCTGGAAAAACAACAAATTCCTTAACTGATGGTCCTACATTCTTTCATTGTTCTTATTTGTCACGTCCACATCTTCCTGGAGACATTTACATTGGGTTTACATTGGGGTCAGTTTAGTTAGGAAAAGGTATAAAACATGAGAAGTGAGTAGGGGTTGGGAGTTCCTCCTTCTGGAGGGCTCAACAGCTGCTTTTCTTATCAACGCACCCTAGCCTCTTCAGGACAATGGCAGAGCTTCAGAGCTATGGATTTGGGTGAGAGATTTAAAATCTAGCGCTGGATCCATGAGAGCAGAGCTTTTGGCTCATTGGGCTACATACGAAAGTCTCTCTCAGTCTTGGTCTTGCAGCAACACTCCAGGAAAGGTATATGCAACTTCTGGGCCTCTTTCTTTCCCTTTTCTTTCTGTGTGGGTGAGTTTGATGTGAAAGTGTGCATAAATTTAGTCTCTTTGCTTTAGTCTATCCAGTGTTGCTGAATGAATGAATAATAGTTAGAAACCTGCTCATTGTTAACTGTAATTGTAAACTGCAATATTTTTCCTTGTTTCTTCTCTTAATAAAACCACTCTTTATTTTACTTTCTGTGTATGTGTCATTGGGGGGGTGAATTGTGGGTAACTCCAGCAAAAGATCCTGCTGCTCTCTTAATAGGGGAACTCGGATTTCTAGTGAGCTATGCTTATGAGGAAGTTCAAGGTCCATTCTTAACAATGTCACACAGGCAAGGGTGCGGCTTGGCTGAAAGGGGTGTTTGGAAGCCCCCTTCTTATGCAACTTCCAAAGCACCCGACAACCACCTGGTTGTCAGAACCTTCTGAAGCTTTGCAATAAGCAGGATTGACCCCCTGTCTCATCAGATGAAATGCAGGGATGACAATCCAGCTTCATGCAGGTGCGAGGGAGAGCTCCCTGCATGGAACTCATACTCGCATCTAGGGATGGAAAGATCTGTCCATTTCAGTTCTCTCTGCTTCTCACTTTTCTAATGTTAAATTCAGTCCTCTACATTTCTGCAGCTTTTTGTGATTTTTCTTAAATTGCTCATGAAAATCCTCCACCATTTTAGTGCAAATTTCTCCAAATAAACATTATTGTAGGCAGTTTTGACAAAGGTACAAATGTATGCAAGCCATTTGCAGTTGAGGGGCAAAATAAGACACTAACACTTCAGCTTGGGTTGAACAAGGACCACTTTATTAAATTACAACATACAAACCCAATTTAAAGTGACCTGCAGAGGGAAATTCTAGGTGCAGGACTATCTATAAGCAAGTAGCTTGCCATACAGCTCTTGGGTGACCAGCCCCTGCCGGGGCAAGGGCTAACCCATCTGCTTACCCCTTACCCCAGCCACACCTTGTAGGTGAGTAGGGGGGCCTTCCCACATCATCCCCACCCGGGGTTGAATAACCCTTGGGTAGATGAGATAAGTTAGCCCCAGAGGCAGCCCATATCCTGTCCTCGAGCCACAAAGCCTTGCTGGACAGGCATCCGGAACCGCCAATCACCTCCAAATGTGCCTAAGGGGGCCACCTAGCTGTCCTTAACTACTTCCCTTCCCGCACCAGTGCTATCACGAAAGTGCCCCAATAGGGCATTAACTTTCAATAAACCAATTTGCCAAATCAGCCAAATCAACCTATCAACAACAACGCCCCCTAACCCGATTCCCTCCCACTCCCATAGTGTGGAGCAGGCAAAAAACCTGCCCGCCAACAAGGGTGGGAAGGATAAAAATTCCTACTTGGCCCCGAAGCGACCCCTAGGCACAACATAAAAGAGGGAGGGCGGGATGGGCGTAGCGATTGAAAAAAGAAAGGTAGGAGGGGCCGCTGGGCTTAAATAAGCCCTCCAGCCTTCCCCCTCCCTTCACCAAGTCGCGCGACATGCAACTTTGCCCCTTTTAAAGATGGGGGCAGCAGCTTCGCCCCCATCTGCAACTATGCCCCCCTCATCAGTTGCACGGTGAGCGGGGTGTCATTTCTCATCATATCATGCCTTTTTGCATGTTATTTTCATTCATATATTCATTTTTATGCACACTTTCCCCTAATATATGCATTTTTGTAAATATTGTTTAGTTGGTGAACTGCACCCCAAAATTCTAATAAATGCAAATTTCAAAGGATGACTGTGTTTCGGAAAGTGCAAATTTGATCAATTCTGCTTGAAATGCGAACTGAATCGAAATTCTCACCCATCCCTAACCACACCTAACCACAATGCTAAGCAGGACTGAGGTCCCCTCGCTGAAATGGGGAAGGTCAATCCAGCTTGGTGATCTCCCACACACCCAAACCCAGCACTAGACATCTGAAACTGGACATTTAAAGGAGCAGCGTGGGGCAGGGTTGTTAAGGAAGCGTTTCTGAATTCAGGACTGTACATTTTTTAAGGTTTTGTGTTGGAATGAGCTTATGGGAAGCATCAGAATGGCATGGGAGGGTATTTTCAATTAAACATTGCAGAATGCGAAACATCCATGCTGCCTATAGTTTACAGTCACTCTTGTGGCTGTATAATAAAATAAACCACTCTGAGAATTACACCTTTTAGAGGGAAACAGGGGTCTCCTAACAACTCTTAGCACTGTTCACAAACTACACTTCCCAGGATCCTTTGGGGGAAGCAATGACGGTTTAAAGTGGAATAACCCTGGAATAAATGTATGGTGTGAATGTGATCCTGGTGGAGAGGAGAAGAAATGGCCCCTGAGAGCACAACTGCATTAACATATTCCCTGAACCAAAGTTTCAGCCCAGATGCATTAAACTGTGAGGGGTAAGGCCACTATTGAAATCAGATGCTTTTTCTTTCTTGTTTCTTTTTCCTGAATGGTGCTTGAATACAAAATTACTCCTATATTTCCCACTGCTAAGGTCAATGACCAGAGTGAATATGAAATAAACCCTTATGAAAACATACTTAGAGAGAGTTAGGGCTGCCTCAGTCTGGACCCTTTTGCTCTCATTGGGATGTAAACAAATCAGCATGCCTGCACCTTGATCTCATTTTAATACAGATCAGCGACCAGGCACCATGTCACCAGTTGGCGAATAAAGCTGGATTATCTCCAGCATTCATAAACACAGAGAGGCTGTTGGGAGGGGGATCTAATCCTGCTAAAAGTTATATACTATGACAGCTAAACAGGAATGCTGACTAGGTTGCTCTCTGTCAATGAGTGGGAAAGGAGGGGGATTTTTTAATCTCCCCCCCCTTTCCTAGCAGCCTTTGCTGGCTGAGCAGTTGACCTTCTATCTGCAGTGAAATCCTGTTCACAATTCAGCAGCCCCAGAGGCACCCCTGTAACACCTGGCTTCAATTAGTACTCTTGGGAACTAGATAAGGCCTGCTGCTGTCAAGTGATGGGCTGCCACTGGTAAGCTGGCCCCAGAAGAGTAACACCAAAGAATATCATCTCATTTGGGTCATTCCTTCGGGGATGGTCAGAGGGCATGGGTGCCACCCCTATTTGTTGGGGGGGGGAAATACTGGAGATGTTTGCTGGATGTTTGTGTCCTGTTTCTGAGAATGTGTTTTTGTCGGCATGAGAGATTTGTTGTGTGCAAAGGGTGTGTACGGGACAAAGCCACTTGATCCACCCAGAGTAAAAGCCTGAAGTGGGGAGTGGAAGAGAATCTCCCTGGGAGAAAGACAGAGGGAAGTCTTTGCAACACTCCAGGTGAGAAGTGGGGTGGTTTTCAGGATTTTTGGCTGGGAAGGTTGAATCTATTGTTTTATCTGCATTCTCTTGCTGTGATTACAGGTGGGTTAAGGGAATTATGTGTCTGGGCCAGGGATGGGGGGGAGGAGGGGAGTGGGATTTCCACCCCATGATTGTAGGTAGGGGGAGATATTTTGGGGTGGTGAAGGGATACAGGGAGAGGAGGACTAGTTATATCAAAGCCCTTGCAACCTCTGCTTTGCCCACCATATCTTGGAATATGGGGATACCAGTCAGCTGACCCTCTGGTCTGGTGTTGTTGTTGCTAAATGCCAAGTCTCTCCAGAATAAAACATCTGTCATCCACAGTCAGTGGATGAGTGGGCCAACTTGGCATGTATAAATGAGACCTGAGCAGATGGTCTAGATGGCCATATGCTTACCCAGCTGTGTCCACCTGGGAAATTCAACACTAGTCCAGGACAGAGAGGCAGGGCAGGCAAGTTGCTATCATCCATAAAAATTCCACCTCCCTTGTGAGGACACCAATCTATACTGTGTCTGGGTTTGTTCATGATGTTGGGCCAGATAGACAGAATGGGGATGTTGTTTGTGTACCATTCACCTCGCTGAACTACAACCTCCTTAACCAAGCTGGCCGAAGTAGTCTCAGATGTGGTGTTGGAGAACCTCTTCACAGTAGTTTGGGGGGACTTCAATATCCATGCTGAGGCTGCCTCAGATGGGCCACCGCAGGACTTCATGGCTCAGTGAGAACCATGGGGCTTTCTCAGAACATCACTGGTCCAACAAAAAGAATTTGAGGAGCACATTGCTAAGAACATAAAAACCAACAACAACAAAAATCTATAAATACATTCAAAGCAGGAGACCATCTAGGGAGGCGATTGGACCCTTGGATGCTAAGGGAGTCAAAAGTGTACTAAAGAACGATAAGGAGATTGCAGAGAACCTAAATGAATTTTTTGCATCTGTCTTCACAGTGGAATATAGGGCAGATCCCTGAACTTGAACTAACATTTGCAGGAAGGGATTCTGAGGAACTGAGACAAATATCAAATCAGTGCTTTATTTGCTTTTAGCCATAGGCCATTGCACAGCATACAACAAACAATTTAAAACCATACGACCATTAAAACCATACAACTTAAAATTTATAATCATTACAAGGTTGTGGGCATTTTGCTTTTACGTAATTTGCTCTTAGCTTTTTTGCAGCTAGGGCAAAGTTGGCCACCGCAACTGTTACCTGGTTGTACTTATCGGCCAGGAGCTCGGCTACTAGGATGTCGCACGGTAACCCCCCTTTAAGGTTGATCAGAGGTGCTAGGAATTTGTGTCTAGGGTTCCTATACAGGGGACAAAAGAGCATGTAGTGCACTAGATCTGAGACAAATAGTGGTAACGAGAGAGGAAGTTCTAGGCTTAATCGACAATATAAAAACTGACAAATCACCGGGCCCGGATGGCATCCACCCAAAAGTTCTCAAAGAACTCAAATGTGAAATTGGTGATCTGCTAACTAAAATATGTAACTTGTCCCTTGGGTCCTCCTCCGTGCCTGAGGACTGGAAAGTGGCAAATGTAACGCCAATCTTCAAAAAGGGATCCAGGGGGGATCCCGGAAATTACAGGCCAGTTAGCTTAACTTCTGTCCCTGGAAAACTGGTAGACAGTATTATTAAAGCTAGATTAACTAAGCACATAGAAGAACAAGCCTTGCTGAAGCAGAGCCAGCATGGTTTCTGCAAGGGAAAGTCCTGTCTCAGTAACCTGTTAGAATTCTTGGAGAGTGTCAACAAGCATATAGATAGAGGTGATCCAGTGGACATAGTGTACTTAGACTTTCAAAAAGCGTTTGACAAGGTACCTCACCAAAGACTTCTGAGGAAGCTTAGCAGTCATGGAATAAGAGGAGAGGTCCTCTTGTGGATAAGGAATTGGTTAAGAAGCAGAAAGCAGAGAGTAGGAATAAATGGACAGTTCTCCCAATGGAGGGCTGTAGAAAGTGGAGTCCCTCAAGGTTTGGTATTGGGACCTGTACTTTTCAACTTTTTCATTAATGACCTAGAATTAGGAGTGAGCAGTGAAGTGGCCAAGTTTGCTGACGACACTAAACTGTTCAGGGTTGTTAAAACAAAAAGGGATTGCGAAGAGCTCCAAAAAGACCTCTCCAAACTGAGTGAATGGGCGGAAAAATGGCAAATGCAATTCAATATAAACAAATGTAAAATTATGCATATTGGAGCAAAAAATCTTAATTTCACATATACGCTCATGGGGTCTGAACTGGCGGTGACCAACCAGGAGAGAGACCTCGGGGTTGTAGTGGACAGCACGATGAAAATGTCAACCCAGTGTGCGGCAGCTGTGAAAAAGGCAAATTCAATGCTAGCAA